>NC_138869.1:17907004-19107004 GCF_965194805.1 Balaenoptera borealis
ACATCGGAAATGTCCCATGGGATCCAACCACTGTACCTGCCAAGCAACTGTCCTTGATGTTAAGCAGATTATAAATCAGTGGCCACCCTGGAAATGCAGCACCTTTCTGCTGCCCCTTCTCCTTGTCCTCACTGCCCTTTTCCTCACTCTTGCCACTACAAAATGGCACCTCCCAGTAAAGTTTGAACACTTTGTCTTAGGCTCTGTCTTTCCAGGAACAAGGATAAGACATGAGTTTTTCTTTGTAATGATGGGGGCAACTTTAAGTTTTCAATAGGAGACAAAGATATTTATAAGATCTATTACAAAGATCACATGGGCTGTGGATTAGAGGGGAGTCAAAACTGAGGGAGTAAGACCATTAGGAAAGCTAATTTGACAAAACACCCAGAACTGCCACAGCAATCCTGAGGAAAAAGAACAAACCTGGAGGCATAACCCTCCAGACTTCAGATGATACTACAAAGCTACAGTAATCAAAACTGCATGGCATTGGCACAAAAATCAGACATATAAATCAATGGAACAGAATAGAGAGTCAAGAAATAAGCCCACACACCTACAGTGAATTAATCTTTGACAAAGGAGGCAAGAACATGCAATGGAGGAAAGACAGTCTCCTCAGTAAGTGGGGTTGAGAAAGCTGGACAGCCTCATGTAAATCAGTGAAATTAGAACATGCCTTCATACCATAAAAATACAAAAACAAAAAAAAACCTTAAAATGGTTTAAAGACCTAAATATAAGACATGACACCTTAAAACTCCTATAAGAGAACACAGGCAAAACATTCTCAGACATAAATCGTAGCAATATTTTCTGAGATCAGTCTCCTGAGGCAAAATAAATAAAAGCAAAAATTTAAAACGGGACCTAACTGAATTAAAAGCTTTTGCACAGCAAAAGGAAACCATTAACAAAATGAAAGACAAGCTATGGACTGGGAGAAGATATTTGCAAATGATGCAACCAATGAGGGGTTATATCCAAAATACACAAACAGCTCATACAACTCAATATCAAAGAAAAAAACAATCAAAAATTGAACAGAAGACATAAATAGACATTTCTCAAAAGAAGTCATACAGATGGCCAACAGGCACATGAAAAGATGCTCAGTATCTCTAATTATTAGAAACAGATGAATGGATAAAGAAGATGTGATACACACACACACACACACACACACACACACACACACACACACAATGGAATACTACTCAGCCATAAAAAAGAATGAAATACTGCCATTTGCAGCAACATGGATGGACCTAGAGATTATCATACTAAGTGAAGTCAGAGAAAGACAAATGTCATACGATGTCATTTATATGTGGAATCTAAAATGATAGAAATGAACTTAGTTACAAAACCGAAAAAAGACTCACAGACATAGAAAACAAACTTATGGTTACCAAAGGGGAAAGTGGGGGGAGGGATAAATTAGGAGTATGGGATTAACAAATACACACTACTATATATAAAATAGATAAACAACAAGGATTTACTATATAGCACAGAGAACTATATTCAATAGCTTGTAATAATGTATAGTTGAAAAGGATCTGGAAAATGTATATATATATTTATATGTAACTGAATTACTTTGCTGTATACCTGAAACTAATACAATATTGTAAATTAACTATTCTTCAATAAAAATTTAAAAAGAAAGCTAATTTGGAGATTTAGGGAAAAGATGGTTGTGGCTGTGATTACATCAGGAATAATGCAGGATGCCATCACCCCCTCCAGCTCTCTGCCTGGGAAGTCTACTTCTCTGCAGAATATATAAACAAAGTTTTCATTGCCATTATGAAATATCATGTGTGTGTGTGTGTGTGTGTGTGTGTGTGTGTGTGTATATAATTTTATGCATTTTTCAAGTTACATTTTCCACATAATCATAGACATCTTTTCATGTAGGTAAACATAGGCATAAACTTTTTTACCAGTTCCATATATCCTACTGTGTAATTACAGCATAACTTATTGAATTCTTTCAGCCATGACTTATTGAAACGAGACTCCAACGAATATTACCAGATAGACAGACAGACACAGGGACACAGATATTCTTTATGGACCTCTATATACACTCCTGTAAGACACTAAAAGTAGAGATTCTGGGCTGAACTGTGTATCAGTCAGGAAAGGCTAGGTTATGCTTCAATAACAACTCTACAAAATCTACAAAATGAAATTAAATTAAAACTCAGTGGCTCACACAAAATTTTATTTATCACTCATACCACACATCCAACATGGGTCTATGCATCAACCTTAATAGGAACCCAGGGTGACAGAACAGCTCCAACTGGAGCATTACCTGTTGTCTTGATAGGAGGAAAAGCGAACACAGGAATTGCACACTGATTCTTAAAATTTCCCCTAGAAGGTGTACTGATGACTTCTGCTTTAGGATTTTAGCATTATCAGTAGAGCTACAGCAAGTTCTAGTGGAGGCCCCTGCATAGAGCGAAAGTCAAAATTCTAGCCATGCATCTCTCTGGCTAATCTCTTCATCAGGAAGATACCATGTTCTCCAGGGTAAATCACAGTAAGGTGCACCCAGCCCAGGCAGTGCTTAAAAACATGGACTGTGAGGCAGACCTGGCATTACCATAACTCACCCAGATGATATCAGATATTATCTGAACTTTAAGCCTTAGGTTCTTACCTATAAAAAAGGAATACAGCCTCTCGTGGGAGAGACTGGCTAGTTTTTCAGTAAACTTATTTCCTTTCCCCATTGCACCCATGGCTGGATTACATTTCCCAGGCTCCCTTGCAATTAGGTGTAGCCATATGACTGCACTCTCACCACTGGAACATAGATAAAAGGACAGATGCCTTTTCCATTGAAAACCATTCTTTCTATCCTCACCTTCTTTCTCCCTTCTTGTGTCAGATGCAACAGAGAATCCAGCAAAGGATTTGGAAGCTCTGTGAAAGGGTGGACCACAACTGGAAGAGCACATGTGTATTAAACTGTTAGGTGAAATAAAAATATCTGTTCTGTGGTGGTTGTAGCTTACGGCATTTAGCCTACACAAACTATGTGCTCCTGTACTAGGGTAGTTATAAAGATTACATGCAAAAATCAAAAGAAAAGTCTTATCACAGCATCCATAAACAGTGCATATTAAACCACTGCTAGCTATGATTTTCATCACTGTTCTGATATTTACCAATTGACACATCTGTATATTTTTTCACTCTAGTCAGTGTCAACTTGCGTAGACACCATAACTGACCAATAAACATATTTAAAACAAAATGGACTCCAAAAGTCATTCTTAATATCAAATACAAATACTGTCCAAGGAAAAACTAACTATGGCTTCTTTCTTCTTTTAGTAAAAATCCAATCCTTAAAACTGTTATTTCAGGGTAAAGGAGTACTCACATTCATTATTTAGAGAACACTGGCACGAATGTATATTGATTTTTAGGTTTTATAATGAAATTTGCTTGATGTGGTTTTCTTCACAAATGAAATGAACATTGACCTGCCTGATTGCATATTGACAGTAAAATCATCCTTAGATACAGAAGCCTTTGTAGATACTGTCAAAGAAAGTTAGACATGATGAGTGGGCTCTTTCATAAGTTGACAGTATTAGCTCTGACCCTAACTGTGATCTTTCCCTATGGTTTAGGCAGAGCAGGCAGAGAGAGATTACCTCTCTTCTTCCTCACTTTACTTCAGAATAGTCCTGTTTCTACACCTTACTTGGGAAGAAGGAGAAGAGGAGAGGGCCCACGAAAGGAAAAGGTATGTCGTAAGAGCTTACCTCTGTCAAAAAAATACAGGTGAAATGTTCTCACCTGTCAGTAAAAATAACTGCCTGCTAAGAAACAGGACTGGAATAGCTGGAATGCTCTTCTAAGTATTCATCACCTCCCTACTTTAAATGCAAAGTGATGAAATGTATTCAATTGTTTTGCATTTCCTCAAAATGAGACTTTTGTCTCTCAGAATTGCTGATTGCTTCTCTGGTTACTTGCATAGGATACACCATCTTATCCACTGAGTACGGAAGTTTACTTAATAATCGTACACTTCTAAAAAGGATGAAACAGCCAGTTTTCTGAGAACTGTATACATGTCACTTTGCTGAGACAAATATTACTTCTGTTTCATTCTGTGTTTCTAGTATTACTATTTCGACGCCAGAGAAAAAGAACTGAGAGACTGTTTTAAAATTGCATAAGCACACTTGTCATTCGTTACTGAATGGCTACTAAGAGCCTGACATGCATTAGGCTCTTGAAAACAAGACAAGATATAATCTCTGCCCTTTGGGAGCTTATAATTGAGTAAGAACTTAACCGGGTTGTATTTGAGGCCCAAACTGATTTCAGGAATATACAAGTCCCTGCAGTTCATGTCTCATGTCCCTGGTGGAAGTTTCAGTTGGAGAAAAACTACATGGCTCCTACCATGGTCAAAGAAATGTAAAATTAGGTTGGAGCACCCTACTTTAAGTCAGGGATCACACTTTTCTGAATTTCATAATCAGGAAAAAATTTTAAATAGTGGTAATTAGGAATTTTTAAAACATTATTATTAAATAATATATTGAATATGACAGAAAATCATCCACATAATAAAAAGTGGAGTAACAAGGCTAAAAAAGCTGTTTTAAACTCAACAGGCCATAAGAAAAGACAATACTAAAATCATGTTAAAGATAATTCATTTTGACATGAACTTTCCTCACCAAAAAAAAAAAAAAAATTCATGATTTGGAAAAAAAAAAACAGTGACTATTTTAAGCAAATCCTAAGTATATCCCAATCTACACCTATCTACTACAAATGAATAAATACTTAAATATAAATGAAATAGTATCTTTAGTGAATTTCAAAGTAGATTTCACATAATTCTATACTGACAATTATGAGACATCCATCTGTTATTCAGACCAGAAGTGTTGTCATAACTCAGCCTTCTGAATTATCCACTCAGCAAATTACTATTTCAAACTCCAAGTGTTTCTTCAAGAATTGACACGGTTGCTATTTCTCTGAACATGTCAAATTTATCCGAAGCAGTGCCTTGCCTCCTTGGACAATCATGAAACAAAAATTAACACACGAGCATTTTTCTTATGTGCCCTAAGTCTGAATGGAAGAAAAAAAAAGTTTAAAAAAATCGTTCTTTCTTAATTTAACATTATTTATTTAAAGACCACATTTATTAATTTTAAAGCATGTGTACAGTTTAAAAAGCCACCCAGAAGTCTTACTTTGCTTAACCAACAAACCAGCAAGCGGCAAACCACAAAAGTGCAAAACTTCAAGAAGAATCTGTGAACAAATTCTACAATTGCAAAAGAAAGAGTTTAATTATCTATTTTTAGAATCAAAGGCTTATATTATTTTTCTGTGCAGTTGCATATAACTTTATTAAATGTGTATAATAACATCAAAAGCATTAATTCATTGTTAAGATTTGAAGGCATTGTAAGTTTGTGAATAATTAAAAAGACGTATGCAATTTTTTGCTGGGTAATGAATATGTCAATAAATATGAATTTTACTGAACCTATTTATTAAGGTCTGTACGTCAAAGATCTTAAAAGTTAACCACTTCTCTGCATTTCTATGTATTCACAAGTGCTCCTCATGGGTTATAACAATGAATGAATTGTTAAACCTCAATTGTTAAACCTTAAATTGTTAAAAACCTCAAATACAAATTATAAAATTTAATTTTCTATGAAATTTAATAATTTAAAAATTACAATTTTTACATTTACAGGCTAAACCTTTGAATATATAGATTTAAAATATACACATACCATTCATATACATAAATATATGAAGAAATTGCAAGAGAAAAAAAAAAAGACACTTGGAGATATCTTGTTTTCTATTTTAACTATATATCCAAGTCCACATACCGATTCTGCCCTAACTGGCTAAGCAACTCTGGGCTTGTGATTTAAACCTATATGCTAGTTTTCTTATCTATGTAAAGGCGTTTTGCCCAGTATCCTATTTATAGGCTAGGAAAAGGACGATAATTGATCTGAGTTGGACAACTGTAAGGCATTAACTGGGTCAAGTCTCCTTTGTATAGAGTTTTCAAGGGGCTTCTAAGGTCAGGACACCAAGATATGTTCTGACTTTTTTCTCTCTCTCAACGCGACTGTCTGGGATAATGAGCTGACTCAATACGATCCCTCTACCTACGTGTATGATAGACAGTACATGCACCTGTTCTAGAATGAACCTGAGCAGGTCCAACTAGATCAAGTACAGACTAATTATCCCAGAGAAAATGAATTCTTCCATGTGGTCCATCATATTAGACTTCAGTTCTATACTGACCCAAGCCCCAGGTTAACATAACGGACTCTATTTTGCTTTCTTTTCCTTTCTTTATGTATCTATTCCTCTCAGAAATATGATAGGAAGGAGACACTTCTTGGACAGACAGACTATGAATATTATTCACATAAATGACCATCACATCATCATAAAGATAGCACCCCATTTTTCAGTGTCTAACTGTAATACCTAGCATGGTGTCTTGTACAAAATGCGGTTTGATAAAATGGTAGGTAGTGATACATACTCTCTCTATAAGGTAAGAACCAGATAGTCCTTTTGTAATCATGTAGTCCAAATCCTTTCATTTCACATACTGGAAAATGTTAAATACAAGGACACAATAAATGAGCACATTCCTGAGTCCCAGATAGGAAAGCATTAACCAGTGGTACACTTAGGTTAGTTAGATAAAATAAACGCATTAAAATTATTTTTGGTGGTTAAAATGATAAGTATTATGGCTCCATAGAGATACCAATAAAATATAATAATGAACACTTTTATTTTTATATGAACCATTTTAAGGTACTCTGACTAGTTACACCTGAGATTCTCATAATGGTTTCTGAGTTAGGGGAAAACAAACTAAGCTGACATAAATTAAGTAGGTTGCCTGTTGTTGAAAAATTAGTAAGTAACCTCTCTAAGTCCTAGTCAATTATGTAAAAGGCAATGTATACATATAGGAATACACATTGTATATATTTTTGCAACTATTCACCATGTTTTACATTAGCTCCTTAGACACTATTCATCATAGAGGTGAAAGTGTGTACCCTTTTACCAACTTCTATTTCCTCCATCCCCCAGCCACTGGCAATCACTTTTATACTCCCTGCTTCTGTAAGTTTGACTTTTTTATTTCAGATTCCACAAATAGATGATACTCTGCAGTATTTGTCTTTCTCTATCTGGTTTATTTCACTTAGCATAATGCCTTCAAGTCCCATCCATACTGTCACAAAGGGTTAGATTTTCTTCTTTCTCTGGTCTGAATAATAGTCCATTGTGTATATACATATATATATATATATGTATATATGTGTATACGTGTATATATACACAATTTCTTTATGCATTCATGTCTTGGCTATTGTGAAAAATGCTGCAATGAACATGGAAATGCAGATATCTGTTTGAGATCCTGTATTCATTTCCCTTGGATATATATCCAGAAGTGAAATTGCTGGTTCACATGGTAACTGTAATTTTTTTTTAATTGTGAGGAAACTCCATACTATTTTCCACAGTAGCCGAACCAATTTACATTCCCATCAACAGTGCACAAGGGTTCCCTTTTCTCTATATACTCGCTAACATTTGTTATTTCTTGTCTTTTTGATAATAGCCATTCTAAGAGATGTGAGGTAACATCTCACTGTGGTTTCAATTTGCATTTCCCTGATGATTAGGGATGTTGAGCACCTTTTTAATGTACTCATTGGTCATTTGTATGTCTTCTTTGGAAAAATGTCTATTTTGTTCTCCTGCCCATTTTTAATTGAATTGTTTCTTTTTTCTATTGAGTTTTATGAGTTCTTTATAATTTTGATAGTGACCTCTTATCAAATATATGACTTGTAAATATTCTCTCCCATCCTCTAGGTTGTCATTTTGTTGATGGTTTCCTTTGCTGTGCTGAAGCTTTTTAGTGTAATGTCAATTTACGTTTTTATTGCCTTGGCTTTCTTTTTTTTCTTTGAATTGGCTCTATTTAAATATAGCAGCTATAAATCTCAGGCTACTATTCAGTCTGCATCCTACCTTACCTATCACCAGCATCTGACAAGAATGATCATCCCTTTACACTTTCTTCACTTGGGTTCCAGGACACTGCACATTCATGTTTTTCTTCTTATTGCACTGTTAGTTGTGTATGATTCTCGTTATATTCAACAAGCTAGTGACAAAGAAATAGTGACAGCTCTCCCTTTGGGAAGAATCTACCATACGAAACATCACAGAATTTGGACACTTTCTCCTGTTCTCTACAGAACCTCTCTAATGAACCGCTTACACACAGCTCTCTCCTGTCCTGTTGGCTACTCTACCTGCCCTACTCCATCCACTCATTATCGGACTTTCTTGCCTTTTATCCCCTATACTCTGGACCGTCGTGTCTCTTCTTTCTTGCAGTCTTCTGTGATACCAAACCAAGCCATATAAGATGTAATTTAATAAAATCCAAAGAATTACAGAATGAAGACATCCCATGGAGTGTAGATGCAGAATGACTTCTAATGGTGTCAGCTTCTAATGCTGGGTCAATATGCCTGGGAAACTAGTACTCTTGGCTTTTGGTGTCAAATCCAAAAATTCATTGGCAAGACCAATGTCAAGGAACTTACTGTTTATGTTTTGTTTGAGGAGTTTTATGGTTTCAGGTCTTATGAGCAAGTCTTTAATCCATTTTGAGTTGATTTTCTTGTGTATGATGTAAGATAGGGGGTCCAGTTTCATTCTTTTACATGTGGTTGTCCTATACCATTTATTGGAGAGATTGTCCCTTCCCCACTGTATATTCTTGGCTCTTCTGTTGTAAATTAATTGACCATATATGCCTGAGTTCATTTCTGGGCTTCCTATTTTGTTCTGTTGATTTATGTGTCTGCTTTTATGCCAGTACCACACTGTTTTGATTACTATAGATTTACAATGTAGCTTGAAATCGGGAAGTGTGATGCCTCTAGCTTTGTTCTTCTTTATCAAGATTACTTTGGCTATTGGAGTCATTTGCCATTCCATTGAAACTTTAGGACTGTTTTTTCTATTTCTGTGAAAAAACGTCATTGGAATTTTGATAGGGATTGCAAATAATCTGTAGATCACTTTGGGTAGTATGGATATTTTAACAATATATTAATTCTTCCAACCCATGTACACAGGATATCTTTCCATTTATTTATGTCTTCTTCAATTTCTTTCATCAATATCTTACAGTTCTCAGTGCACAGATCTTTCATCTCCTTGGTAAATTTATTCCTGAGTATTTTACTCTTTTCTTTTTTTTTTTTTTTTGGCTGCATTGGGTCTTTGTTGCTGTGCATGAGCTTTCTCTAGTTGCAGCGAGTGAGAGCTACTCTTCATTGCCGTGCACAGGTTTCTCATTGCGATGGCTTCTCTTGTTGCGGAGCACAGCTCTAGGCGTGCAGGCTTCAGTAGTTGTGGTGTGCAGGCTCAGTAGTTGTGGTGCATGGGCTCAGTAGTTGTGGCTCACAAGTTCTAGAGTGCAGGCTCAGTAGTTGTGGCGCACGGGCTTAGTTGCTCCGTGGCATGTGGGATCTTCCTAGACCAGGGATCGAACCTGTGTCCCCTGCATTGGTAGGCAGATTCTTAACCACTGCGCCACCAGGGAAGTCCCAATTTTACTCTTTTTGATGCAATTGTAAATGGGATTTTTTTTCTGATAGTTTGTTATTAGTGTATAGAAATGCAACTGATTTTTGTACATTGGTTTTATATCTTGCAACTTTACTGAATTTGTCTATTAGTTATAACAGTTTTTTGGCAGAGTCTTTAGGGATTTCTATATATAATCTCATGTCATCTGCAAATAGAGACAGTTTTACTCCTTCTTTTCTGATTTGGATGTCTTTTATTTATTTATTTATTTTCTTGCCTAACTACTCTAGCTGGAGCTTCCAGTACTATGTTGAATAGGAGTGGTGAGAGTGGGCTTCCTTGTCTTGCTGCTGATCTTAGAAGAAAGCTTTTAGCTTTGCACCACTGACTATGATGCTAGCTGTGGGTTTGTCACATATGGTCTTTATTATGTTATACATATTTCCTTTATACCCGGTTTGTTTAGTGTATGAGTGTGTGTGTCTGTGTATTTTTTAATATTAAATTGTGATTGTTACTCAAAAAGGTATGGTCATCCCCAGATTAAATAAGCAGCTAATAAACTGGGGAATAAGCACTTGTGCAGGTCAGCAGATTACATTTAAAATCCAAGTGCCACCATTAGCTAGCTATGTGACCTTGAGCAAATTAGTTTCTCTGAACCTTACATTTTTATGGTCTGCAAATTGAAGGGAATGAATTTTCAGGGATGCACAAACACCAGGAGAATGGTGTAAAAGAATGCATTTCCTGAGACTTTGGAAAAACCTAAATTCAGTGGGTTCTAACACTCCCCTCAGGTTTAAAATCCATTTGGGTATGATTCTTACTCTCCATCAGGTTTCAAATCCACTTAACAAATTGACCCTTTCTACTTTAACATCCCTGCATGTAAACTGAAACTCAAGGTAAATGACTTGCCCAAGGCCACAGAGGTAAGTAGTAATAATGCTGAAATTAGAACAAATACTTCTAACCCCCATTTCCGTGACTCTTCCAAGGAAAATATAAGCAACAACACATTAATCTGATTATCCCGCTACTTTAAGGACTAGGAGCCTTGACATCAGAAAACCTTAGAAATATGCACTGTTTTTCTCCAACCAGACAATGTCTTGGGATCAATATATATCCTTCAAAATGAAGAACTGCTTAATGGCTACTGAAGCTAGAGGAAGAACGAGAAGCTCCTCTTTGAAGTGAAAAACGGTCGTATTTCCTTCAAAAAGCAAAAGAAAAATGCCTGTAGGATAGAGTCTCATTTTAACAAGTGAACCTATTACACAGCTTAAGAACTCTGTTCTTCTAGTTGGAGATACTGAAAATAGCCTCCCCTATAATATTTAAACCAATTTAATATATTTTACATTTAGCAGGTGTATAATAAGTTGAGAGGATTGAAATAGGAATTTGTTAGAGGATTGTAAGAATTTGTTAAATGAAGAAAATCATGCATTATGTCAGTATCAGCGTATTACTATGAATGTGGCTGTCTACCTGATAGATCCTCTCTATAAAAGTCTAGAACTTTTAAGTGATAAAGACTAAAAATGAAAAAAAAAAAAATAATCATTTTCTTGCCAGCAGCATACGCCAGCTGAAGGAGTCTCAGGCTTTACATTCTGAGGTCACCTCCTAACACTTCATTCTTGGGTACTTCTAAGCTATCTGCTGGACCTGGCCATCATTCTTCGTAAGCAGGCCTTCTGAAAATGAATGAATCTCTTGATAACTGGTTATTTTTAGCAACACTTTGACCAAACTTTAAACAGTCAATGCCTGGAGTAAGAAAGAACCTGTATGTAATTAGCAACCTTGCTAATTCTCTATATTTTAAGTTCTGCATTTTTAATTCTCCTCTTGTTTACTTGAACTGTTGATTAAGTGATGTTCTGCCAACTGATGCATGCATTCACCTAGCCATTGACTACTTCAATGACTGCCTTGAATATTTACTGCTGGTTAAGTATTTTAAACTTCTACCAACATTATCTTGTACCCAATTAAGAACTCACTGAGGCAGTTTTTTTTTTAACCTCTCTTTCATTGTAGGGAGTGTTCTTAATTACAGGAATGGCTTGCTTGTTCCCCTCATTTGAAGGCATTAACTTCCTGGAGGGAGGCACCCTGTCCTGTGGGAGGTTACTAACAAGAGCTTGGTGCAGAGCAAAGCATGGGGTGGATGCTCAGTGCTGGAGACGGAAGGCATGGAGAACTGACTACTCTATTCATGACTCTGCTTTCTCGCCACCTTCTTTAATTAATTCCCTTGCCATTTCTCAGGGGAAAAAGGTAGCACACTGCCCCTGAAGTCTCATGTTCTCCCACCCACCATTTTCTCTTAAAAATAAAAGTTTACTTTGCTACTCGTTTCCAATGAATTTTATCATCAGTCTTTTCTGCAACACAATTTAAAATTGTAGCTATTGTGGAGTCAAAAGAAACCTGGAAGCAAATTTTTTGCAGTTCTTCTCTGCTACTCTACTGAAGGCTGATGGGGCTACTGCCCAAAGTACCACACTCAAAATGCACCACGTTCATTCAGGACAAGAAGAAAAGAGATCATTCTGATTACTCAACTGCAAGAATGTACCGTGTTTACTCCAACAGATATTGTAAAATTGTGGCATCAATAAAACCGTGTATAGAACTTAAAACCTCCATCCGGCTTCACAACATATTACTTCAGTAAATCCTCACAATCGCCCTGTGAGGCGGGTAGATGTCTTCAGGGTTTCTTAACCTTAGCGTGATTGACATTTGAGGGCAGAGGGTTCTTTGCAGAGGCAGCTGCCCTGTGCAATGTAGGACGCATAGCATCATCCCTGGCCTCTACCCACTACATGCTAGTAGCATCAACTCCATACACAGTTGTGATATTTAGAATTGTCTCCAAATATTGCCAAATGTCTCCAGGGTTTGGGGAGGAGGGAATGGTGGCAAAATCACCCCCAGTAATCACCCCCAGTTGGGAACCACTGATGTATCTATAATTTGGATTTTATGAGGGGTCCATCACTAGAAACATTTAAGTGACTTACCCATGTTTACAAAGGCTTTGATTCCTTTCTTCAGTTAACCTCCACGAACCATCAGTAAATATTTAATTTGACCTCAAACATATCCCCAAATCTATCCACCCATCTTCACCTCTATTACCACCACCTAGACCTATGAACAATCTCTTGCTTGGGCTGGTGCAATAATGTCCCATCTAGCACCCTTACTATTTCTTCCCCCCTCTCAAATCCATTCTCCACATTCCACATGAGTAATACTTTTAAAACAAACTGAATATCAACACTGTGCAGCTTGAAACCTAAGATGCTATCCCAATGCACTAAAAATAAAATCCAAACATTCATCTTTCTTATCTCTCTGGCATCTCACCCTCACCCAGGACACTGGTCACAGTGATTTCCTTCACATTCTTAGAATATGACAAGTACATTGCTGCCTTGGAGTCTCTGCATAAACTATTCCCTCAGTCATGAATTCCTTTTCCCTGACCTTCATGGTTGAGTTCATTATATCTCAGTTAATTAACTACCAAACCTAAACTAATAATTTACACATTTCCTATTTTAATTCTCTGCATACCATTCATTTAATATTTGTCTTGACTATTTTCATGTGTTATCTATCATCTGTCTTCTCCATAAAGTGCAAACCCTAGGACAGCAGGGATGTCTAGTCTGTATCGTGACTGTTTTGTTCACTCCTATATTCCCAGGGCTGGAAACAATCTGGCACAGAGTAGGCACTCGATTAATTAATCATGTTGAATAAAGGTTTTAATGACTAAGGAGTCATGGAGTCAGAACCAGAATCCAGAGGGCTCTTTCCATTATACTATTAAAAAACAGTCATTTCAAAGCCATCAATTCATAAAAATATTTATAACAGAAAAAAGGTAGGGACAGGGTGATAGTAGGTGAATAAGGGAGGAGCCCCTGCAGTGGAAAAGCTCACAATCTACGGGAGAATGTCTCCCTCCCTCTCTCTCTCTCCCTCATACACACACACACACACACACACACACACCACAAACACACACACATTTTCTAAAAGCACACGAGAGAAACACCAAAACAATGGTACGGACACAAAACAGTGGAAGAGAAAGAAATAGAGTGTGGGATCATAGAAGCCTGCATTTAGGAGGTGAGCTTAAGCTGCATCTTGAAAAAAGCATAGGTCAATATGTATTTCAGCCAACTACAGGCTGTCAACACTTTGCCTTTAGGATGCCTGGATTAATAATGCCAAGTGAGGGGTGCTACCAGCTAGAGACTGAGCTAATTATGCTGCTTATATGTTTGCTGTAGGTATTCTGACATCTCTTGGCCACGGGCTGCATGACCCAGAGAGACACTCCTTTCTTGTGTGAGTGAAATGTGACTCAGCTTCCCCAGCCATGTCTTTGTGTACTTGCTCAGAACAAAAGCTGTCATCTGCGCTGAACACCGCCAGTGCGCCCGTCAGATGGGATACTGGAACAGCCACTGAATGAGATGAGAACATAAAACTGGTATCTTTTGTGATCAGCATAATTTAAGAACTTGGAATCTGTGACAATAATGACTAAAATGATAAGAGCTGGTTTTCAAATAAAGCGAAATGGGAAGCCTGGAAAAAAAATAGCTTTGAAAATGAAACTCAAAATGAAGCAAATTAAGTCTCAAGTACACTCTATGCAAGTCCCTGATGACTGTGATGGGTGGAGGGAGGAGTAGGAGTGTTTTATTTCTCTGACTGTACTTTTTTTCTTCTTTACTGACTCCATGTCAATTCAGAGGTCCAAAGTTATTCATAAATTTGGATATTTAGAAATAAAAATTTGGGGGGGGGTTAACTAGAATAAGCATTTTGTGATTCAGATAGGATATATCCACTGTATGATCTCACAACCATAAGTTAAATTATTATGGGGTTAGTACAAATCTGCATGATATAAACACTTTCCTATTCTGCATGTACTGGCTAAAAAATAGCATCATACCAACTTGAAAACTGACACCAGTTTGAATTCTATGTGTTATTCTGTGTGAATATTAAAAATGAGTCATCCAAAGGCATTATTTTCTTTTGCTGTGATGTGAGAAAATATGTATTTCAAATGGTAATAAAATTGAGAGCAACCAAGTTAACAGGATAAACCTAAAATTTTCCAAAGCTAAAAAGAACATTGTTATAAGACAAATACATCTTCCTCCTTGTATGACAGGAGTACAGATTTATGGTTCTGTATGAATTTGTCACTAGTCAAGAACCCCATGTGGGAAACCAAAATATCTGCTGCACTATTCCCTCAAGAGAATTCACACATTACTGAAAATCCTCTATCTTCACAAGTATGTACCTACCAGCTTTCATCTTTTTTCACAAGACTGATAACTCTTTACTTAGGAAAGCATTAAAAGATTGGAAAATTTATGCCAGAAAACCCTAAGTTCAAATCCAGATCTGACCATTGATGACATATACTAACATGAAACAGTGACCAAATCTCTGAGTCTCCGGCTCCTCATCTGTAAAATGAAGAAATTAACCCTCACCCTGAGGTATTATTTTGAGGATTACCAGGAAATGCAGCATCACCATCCTGGCACATGGTATTCACTCAATAAGTGTTAACTGTAGAATAATTCAGATGCGCTCTTTCTTGATTTTTCTTTCATAAAAAAAAGTCAATTAATTCAAGCTAGCAAACCAAGAAGGAATGAAAAGGGAATGACAGTGTTTTGAATTTTTAAATGGGCAGTTACCCTCCACTATATACACAGGATGAATCCAGGTAAACAGCATCCATGGAAATCTATAAAACGCAGTAGAGGCCTAGGAGCCAGTTTGAAATGAGAACTAGGGAAGTGATGCTAACTTGTGAAGATTCCTTAAAAGTTGCTATAACTTCATGAAAGGCTGTGCTTCAATTTACTAGTGGAAGAGGTCCAGTGTAGGAATCTTTCACAGGTCAGAAGTGGATCACAGCTCAGAGCACCGACAAGATAGGAGTGATTCACAGAGAAGACATCACAGTCAACTAAGCCAGGAGTTTCACAAGAAGTATCATCACTTGTCTCTATCCCTTTATGCCTGGCATATGGTAGGCACTAGTATTTGTTGAAAGATAAATGAATGATACCAACAAAAGTAATGGAAAAGAAATCAGAGATCAAGTGCTTGAGTAGATGCTCAACAAATACCTTCCGTATTGAACAAATGAAGTGATGAACAAATGATACAAAGATTAAAGGAATGAACAAACGAAAGAAGGTTCCTTTGAATCTACCAAGCAGCCAATGAATGAAAGAACACATATGTTCCAGAAGGCCTACCAGTGAAATAATTCAAATTCCATAATAGAAATCAGGATTCATGGTAGGATTCACAGGAAAGCAAGAATATCAAGCTGGCCATTTCAAAAATACTCTGGCACAATTTTTGTTCTCTCCATCTCCAGCCCTTCAGACACATACCTCAGAATATGTCTTTCCAAGTAAGACATAAAAGCTAGGTGCCTAAAAAATAGCAAAGTGGTGTTAATTCCAGCCTGTTTTCTTTACAGGATATAACTTACAGATGATATAGCTCTATATAAATTAGTGTCTACTAAAGCTGGGTCAGATACTACTGATTACAGGGCCTACAGAAACTTACTTATTCTCATGCCATCTCTGGAAATTGGGGGACATTTATACTCAAAAGGAGATCAAACAAACACATACGAGTACTTACTAAAAGCTTAGCAACATAACAGATAATGCCACAATTCTTTCTGACAATTCACTGAGAAAGTTGACTTTTTTATTCCCTGACAATTAAAGAACATGTCTGCAAGACAGTGATTTTTCTCTCCAGAACTAAGTTGGTTCACAAGAAGCTTCAGATTATTTCAAGCCAAACTAGGTGATTGTCACTATAAGTATTATCTTGAAATATTAGGAAAGTACTCACCCGTTTCTGAATGCAACTCTCCACGAGTTGGACAACCATGTGATTCCTAGAATGACACCTGTCAGTGGAGGGCTTATCTGATATTATGGATCCAGAACTGTTAAGCACCTAAAAAGCGTCAGTTACTTCCTGTCCTATATAAGTAACTAATACTTAAGAACACATGCTAATTCTCCTCCCGTATTTTTTTCTTGTAGGTGTTAGTATTATATATTGCATCAGAATAACAATTATTTCCAAATATTAATATATGACAATGAAACTTTAATTTTACAAGAAAGTCAATTTCCTGACAAATCATATTTTCTATTACAATGCACATGCTATTACTAGAGTAGCATCATGAGTGAAAAAGATGGCACTCAAGAAAATATAAACAGAATCTGTTCAACATTTCTTAACATATATACTCCCTCACGTTCTCTATTTTGTTTTCAGTGGTAATCTTTAAATTGTCTCATCTCAGCAATTTGTACTCATTTGTTTTACCACATTTCTTTTGACCCATTAAACAAAATCACCAATGAAACTAACGTTACTAGAGCATAATCTTACCTTTCTCTGAGTCCTGATTTGAGAAATTTAGGGTTGATTATAAAGGTACATCTATATTTTGGAAAGAAAAATTAAAAGGAGTAAAACTGGATAACTACCTCCTTGAATATTCATCTCTAACTTAACTACATAGGGTAGGAAACTACCACATCCTGGTTCTCAGAACTCAACCAGAGATTTCTTAACTTCTTTTTAAAAGACTTTTTACATATCTCTATTTTTTTTTTAATTTTATAGCTACTTTATTTATTTATTTATTATTTATTTTTGGCTGTGTTGGGTCTTCGGTTCGTGCGAGGGCTTTCTCTAGTTGCGGCAAGCGGGGGCCACTCTTCATCGCGGTGCGGGGACCGCTCTTCATCACGGTGCGCGGGCCTTTCACTATCGCGGCCCCTCCCGTTGCGGGGCACAGGCTCCAGACGCGCAGGCTCAGTAGTTGTGGCTCACGGGCCCAGCTGCTCCGTGGCATGTGGGATCTTCCCAGACCAGGGCTCGAACCCGTGTCCCCTGCATTAACAGGCAGATTCTCAACCACTGCGCCACCAGCGAAGCCCTATTTTTTTTTTTTAACTTTGGGTTTGTTTATGTATGTATGTATGTATGTATGTATGTATGTTTGTTTGTATTTATTTATTTATGGCTGTGTTGGGTCTTCGTTTCTGTGCGAGGGCTTTCTCCAGTTGCGGCAAGCGGGGGCCACTCTTCATCGCAGTGCGCGGGCCTCTCACTATCGCGGCCTCTCTTGTTGCGGAGCACAGGCTCCAGACGCGCAGGCTCAGTAACTGTGGCTCACGGGCCTAGTTGCTCCGCGGCATGTGGGATCTTCCCAGACCAGGGCTCGAACCCGTGTCCCCTGCATTCGCAGGTAGATTCCCAACCACTGCGCCACCAGGGAAGCCCCATATCTCTATTTTAATAGCAAGAAAATCTCACACCTAACATGAGGGGCCTTGTGTAGGACATACAGCTAGTTGCTTATGCATTGGACATTATCCTTTTCTTACTTAGAGGAAGAGCATGGGTTTTGCTTGAGAATTTACCTCTTTCTTCTCAAACTCAAGGATGTGAAGAAGGGATAAATCCAAATTTGTCTAATCCAGGGAAGCAAAGTGGGCCATCTGTTGTACAAATAAAGCTTTACTGGAACAAAGCCATGTCATTCCTTTACATATATCTCTGGTTGCTTCTCCGCTACACTGGCAGAATTGAGTAAATGCAACAAAGACAATATTGCCTGCAAAGCCTAAAGTATTCACTATCTGACCCTTTACAGAAAAAGACTGCCACCCACTGGTGTAACCTAATCCTAATTGTCTCATTCCACTCACCAGTGACTAGTTTGAATAAATGCATATGACACAATCCCATCCAATAAGATATATGGAAAAGTCGATGAAAACTTCTGAGAAAAGTTTCCTTACTAATCAAGAGAAACACACACAAAGAAATAATCCCTTTTCTTTTTTGTAATGTTGATATGCCTGCATACTGTGGCTAAATTTGGGACAACCTGTTTTTTGTTTGTTTCTTTGCTTCCTTAATGGGAGAAAAACTGTATGTTGAAGAAATCTGAGTGAAAATAAAGAACTTAGTCCCTTGATGAAGTCAGTGAAACACCAAATTAACCAAACTTAGAGCCTGCTTATCCCAGAGCTTCTTTTTAGGTAAAATAATAAAGATGCTCATTTTTAAGCCTGGTAGGTTAGGGCTTACTTTTACCTGCAGCCAACAGCTTCCTAATAATATTCTCAAATCATGGAATGCCAGAGAAATGACTGGCCGGGAAGAGACAGGAGAATAGATGGGAGTAGACTAAGGAAGTAGCTCCTCTGAAAAGACTATTTTATAATATAGGATTGTAAGAATGATGGAAGATCCACACTGCAGAACAGAGTGAGAATTCTGTATTTATTACACTTTAAAAAATTCTACTCTAAGTAATTAGGGCTACTTAGCAATAATCTATTATTGCAAAGAGTCATTGGTATAGCTATGTATATTCAAACAAAATGACAGATTATTTCACAACTAGGAGAGAAAGCGATTACTAAATTTATATTTACTTTAAGATTTTCCTACCAATGTAGTAGTATGATTTAAGTCAATTTCATTTAACATGACACTCATTCAACAGATTTTACTAAGCACCCACTATGGGCTAGGCATTTGAGATATAGCAAAGTACAGCAAAAAAGACCTTTCTTCTTGAGGAGTTTATATTATAGCGGAGGCAGTCAGACAATAATCCGTAAGAGTCAATAGGCAAGGTAAACAGCATGATAGAAGGTAACCCAGAACAGTAAGGGGGATTGGGACTATTAGAGAGACTCCTGTGGAAGGAGAGGATGCAGTCTCCTCTCCTAAATAGGGGTGTCCAAAGACATTAAACAGGATGTAGTTTGAGCAAAGACTTGAAAGAATTAAATGTGTAAAAGAGTAAGTCAATTAGAGGATTCAGAGAATGAAAGTTAAAATACGAGCCAGTGCCTGGCATGTTCAAGGTCACTGTGGCTGGAACAGAGTGAGAGAAAAAGTAGTAGAAGAAAAAATTAAGGGGCTACATCCTGTAAAAATCTGTAGTTCACTGTAAGGACCTCAGTTTACACTCAGGGTGAAATGGAGAGTCACTGCAAAGCTTTGAGCAGAGAAGTGCCATGATTTCACACACAATTTAAATAGATCACACTTTGCTGAAACTAGACAATGCTGATGGGCGAGTGGGCAAACATCAAAGCTGGAGAACGATGACAAGGCACTGCAATAGTCTAGAGAGATGATGGTGACTCAGACGAGGGTGATGAAACTGAAGGTGGTAAAAGACTTTCCATTTCTGAGTGTGTGTATATGTGTGTGTGTGTGTGTGTGTTTCTATTTTTTAAATCTTTTTAACTTGCAGTAATTCCAAACATACTGAAAGCTGCAAGAATAGTAAAGAACACCTCTAAACCCTTTACCCAGATTCACCTACTGTATTATTCAACAGCTTCTTAGGGCTGCTGTAACAAGGCACCATAAACCGGGTGGTTTAAAACAGCAGGAGTGTATTGTCTCACAGTTTTGGAGGTTGGAAGTGTGAAATCAAGGTGTCAGCAGGGCCACACTCCTTCTGAAATCTGCAGGGGAGTGCTTCCTTGTCTCTTTCTAGCTTCTGAGGGGTTGCTGACAATCTTTGGTGTTCCTTGGTTTGCAGCTGCATAAACACCAATCTCTGCCTCTGTGTTCGCATGGCCTTCTCCCTTTGCGCTTCTGTATCTTCACTTGGCCCTCATCTTATGGCTGTCTGCAGGCCCATAACGGGCAGGGTCTGCGGGCTACCCAGCCCACTGACGACCCCCTCAGCCTTCTGGATCTGCTCTGGACACTCAACAAGACCTGAAAGGGCTCTGCCTGCCTGGTCCTTACACTACATCATCCCCCATGCCTGGCTGCCCCTCTTGGGGTGGGGCCTCCCATTCCTGCTGCCTTCAGCCCTACCTGGCCCAGCTGGCACCTCTGTGGGGTAGAGATGCATCACAGGCCTTGGGTCAGGTTCTGCTCCTTTGTGGGACATTTTTCAGCTCTTTGCTATTGAATAAACAAACCTGTTCTGGGAAAAGAAAAGTAATATTAAATCAGGGGCCCATACTACTCTAGAACGACCATATCTTAAATAATTACATATGCAATAACCCCATTTTCAAATAAAGGCACATTCCAAGGTGCTAGGGGTTAGGACTTCAACATATCTTTTCTATGGGGACACAATTCAACTGGTAAAACCTACTCATAACATTTTGTCCTATTTACTTTCTTTATACATATTCACATTATTCTTTTTCTAGAACATTTGAGACAGGTATCATGTTTCATTATTTCTTTTAAAAGGGATATTTCCCTAAAATAGATAACTAACAAAGACCTACTGTGTAGTACAGAGAATTCTACTCAATACTCTGTAATGACCTTTATGGTAAAAGAATCTAAAAAAGAGGGAATATATGTATATGTATAACTGATTCACTCTGCTGTACAGCAGAAAGCCAACATAACATTGTAAATCAACTATACTCCAATAAAAATAAATAAATAAAAGGGATATTTCCTATTATACCTGTAGAACAGTTACTAACTTCATTGAACTAAATATGTATACAGAACTTTAATCTAATCTGCTGGTTGTATTGCTATTTTGTTAATTCACCTATTAGTACGCCTTATACTTTAAGATCCAGGCTATATCTATTTAGTCATCAAATATCTTTCATATCTTTTTATCTGTAAAAGTTCTCCAGCCTTTCTTTTACTTTTATGATACTGATACTTTTGCAGAACAAAGTTGATGGGCCATTTGTATAGTCCTTTATATCACCTTAATATTATCTTTCTAGAGTTTACATTCCTTCAGACTTAGAAGGCAAAGGTGTTTCTATATGGGGCGTCCTGAGGTTTTAGGGCCAATCAGGGTCAGGTCATTTTACCATTGACAGTGGCAGAGATGATAGGATGTGTGGAGGAAATTCTCCATATGGAAAGAAATCCTGCAGTGAAGGAAGAAAAGATTAGGGGAGCGGCTTGAAATCCAAGAATTTTGGAGGGGACAGCACCTGTGGAGAAGATTCTGTCGCAGGAGAAACTGGGCAAAGAAAGTAAGACAGCTCTAATAAATGCTCATCCTATGAGTGGGAAAGGTTTAGGTGTCCTCCCATGGCTAATGCAATAGAAAGAGAGGGAAATGAGGAAATCAAAGCAAATACATTAGACGGTGCTTGATTTGAGCAGTTTGTGATCTTAACAGTGATGCTGTAAGTATTTCAAATCTGTTACAGGCCTGGAACACATGGCAAACACACACATATTTTCTCTCACTATTTTTTTTTAATATTGGGAAGTGTTTTGGGGGAGCTTTGGGAGGTCTCAGGGCAAAGCATTCTGAGAAGGACAAGAATGGCAAACAATGACTGAGAGTAATTACATGATCTGCTATGGGGGGTACTCACACCTTTCTCCAGCTTTTTTTCTCTTCTAGCACCTTTAACACAGAGGCTATTCTGCTTACTGATTTGGTGTGTGTGTGCAAATATAACATTTTGGGTAAACTCGAAGTGGGGGGCATGGTGAGAGTTGAGGTCTATGTCTGGGTTAATGCAAGAAAAAAAACATACTACGTTGGGAAGCCTGAGATGAGAATAGAGGAGATTCTAAGGGAGTGAACTGCTGAGAATTAGTAAAAATTTCTGGGAAAGCTCCAGATTTTCAAGACTACTGAATTGGTGAAGTTAAAGCCACAAACACCAAGGAGTAAAGATCAACGGAGCTAATATCTGGATATATGTGGAATACATAGAAAATTCTACTAAGGTGTGGGCTTGTATGTGTGCATGGGGTGTGTACGTGTATATGTATATGCACACATATGTATGTATATTTGGTAAATATGTATATGTACATATATTGTGTGTTGTGTGTATGTATATTTAGTCTTCCAAGTCCTGACCCCAACACATACCAACATATACAAGCTGAAAGGTTGAAGTTGGAAAATAACAAGGCCCAGGGAAGGCTGTAGGGATTTAATAGGCTCAGGATGGGTGGTGGGGATCTGCTAGGAGAAATGAGGGTGGTGGTGAATGGTCTGTAGGTTCATCATTTTTTGTCTCCCCCCCCCCAACCCTGGAGACCCCTTTGTGATTCTCCCATGGCTCTGAGATGTGGGCCAGAATTCTAGGATAGAGTATTAACGGTCAATACCCAGTTACTGAGGAAGCAGTGTGCTACAGAAAATAGAGAATACCTCTAACCTTCCTGAAGAATTTGTTTTGAACAGGGAAATGTGGAAGCAACTTGTGTATCACCTTCAAAATAGGCTCATAGAAGAAGAGAGGGGTCAGCCTTCAGCATCCGAGAGACTGGCACCAATGCAACCTAGAGGTTAATTACCAGGAACCTCACAGATGAAGAGGCAACAAGGATTCTCACAGCCCTCTGTGATGAAGGGCCAGAGAAACAAGGATCTCAAGAGGATTGACCTGAAGCATCCAGTATTCTGTTTAGAAGATCCAGATAATTCTAGCTAAGGAATAACCTGAGGAGGGGTCCAAAAATAACCTATCAAGGGGCTCAGAAAGCTATCCAATGAAGACTCACTCACGGGGCTGGTGCTGACAGGGAGACAAAAAAGGACTTGATGAGTCACTCAGGGAATTGTGGAGTGGCCCAAGGGAGCATACCACTAGAAGCCAAACATCTATTTCACTTGCTTTCATGAGTGGCAAAGTGGGCCTACTTCTGAAGGTCCCTGGGTTCATAAAACTATGGTATCAGATGAGAGGCTCCAGCCTGGCCTTTTCACCAAGCTATCTTTCCCCCACTCAGTCATCCACATTTCAGGGGAGACTCACTCAACAACTGAGCTAGGGAAAATGGATAATCAGAAAAAATGTAGTACCAACCCTGGACCACCCACTCCTAGGGGTGAGCAAGTCCAGAGGCATGAGGTGGTCCTGCTTTGATATTTGCGGTGGTCTTGCACAGACTCATCAGGCTAGGGAAGGCAGCAAATACATTTTAAAACCCCCATACTTTGCAACAGAGAAAAACCTAGCAGAGTATGACTCAGCTGGGGGCCAAGAGGGTGACCCAGAGCTAACTATAAGTTGAGCAACAGCAGACCATGAACCCAAAGATAAGAATGAAAACTGTGCCCCAGGAGACTCCAGCCATAGCATAGGTGTCCTCATGGAGTAGAGATATGGAAGGTAGTGTTAGAGGTGCCTTCAAGGGCCAATGTTTCCAAAGAGATAGTATAATTAGGGCTGCAGAGTCCATGATGCCTCAAAAGAAAAAAATGAAGATACATTCTAAGCACCACTGAGCTAGGAAGCTCCCAGATACTAACTGGAAATCTGAGTAGTTTATGGGCTCTAATAACCAAGGAATGCCTCGTGGCACCATGACTGTTGGTAATCCAAAATCTAGGGAAACCATGCCTTAAACACCAACTTTCTTCTCAGCTGAAGCTCAAAACAGAGACTTCCCTGCTGGTCCAGTGGCTAAGACTCCATGCTCCCAGTGCAGAGGGCCCAGGTTCGATCCCTGGTCAGGGAACTAGATCCCACATGCTGCAACTAAGAGTTCGCATGCCACAACTAAAGATCCCGCATGCCGTAACAAGGATCCCATACACGGCAACGAAGATCCAGCATGCCTCAACTAAGACCCACCCCAGTCAAACAAACAAACAAATAATAAATAAACAAACAAATAAATAAATAAATAGCAAGCACAAAACAAGGTAAAGCCTAAGAGCCAGGTTCATAACTGTGCCTCGGAAGTGCTCCTTGTCTCGGGTACTTTGGCTGCTAATGGCTCACAGCCCCATCCCCATAGCATGCACCCTGGGAATATGGTACCTTGCCAGGTGTTATATATTCACATAGAGGGGAGGGCAAGCCCTAGGATCGCAGAAGCATGGACCTCCTAAGTTTCAGACCCTAAGAAAGATCTAGGATGCCAATTTAGACCCATCTGAAGAAAATGAGGCATCAAGCAGCCAGTAACTAGAAGACAATCCAGAGGGAATACAAGAAGGGTGACCTTCCACAACGAGGGAAAGAGCCAACCTGTGAAGGACAAAGGAATAGCAGAGACCCTGCTGAGCAAGATATCCCAGTTTCTGCCCCAAAGGGCATGGGTTCCTCAAAAAATGAAATTCAGAGAAAGTATGAGTCATCTGTCTCCGTGGAATCATCCAAGGGAAAAAGGGAAAAGTCAGCAAGGGGCCTTGTACAATGCCAAGTCAGTTCCAGCCTCTGGGCAGAGCCCAGGCCCTGTTCAAATCAGAGCTGCGTTTGGCTAGTGTGGTCCCCGAAGGGTAAGGGCACACATCAGTCATAGGCCTGGTTCTGGAGAGGAGACTGGGAGGAAGGCATAAATTTCAGACAAGATAGCATGGCCCACACGTGGAAGAACTCCAGGCTCAGGCAGAGCCCAGGGCTGAAGGATCCTGCCAATGCAGACCTTCCTCCTTCCTTAAGCAAAGGAAAGTGCTAAGTGCCACATCCTGCAGACTTCAAGCAGATTCTAAGGATCGCAGTTTTTTTAGGAAGAACAGTTGGTTCAGAAACAGGAATTGATGTCCTGGAAACATTGAGAAGGTCAACTGTGTCTGAGGCATCCTCTTTCCATGCTTCCTCAGGAGCCTTTGTCCCCATTCTGGACCTACCAGTGGGTGTCCAGGATGCAAGATGTCACACTCACCCTCACCCCCGCTCTGGGCTCTGTCTTTGGGCCTAGCATTTCTAGTGTGCCTGAAAATCCTCCTCTGTTCCCTCCTAGAAGGGAAAACACTGTCAATGAAAATTTTCAGTCCATGTGGACCAAATGTATTTCACTAGCTTGTTCTCTGAAAAAGACAGCCTTTATATCTTCTATCCCAAAATATTTTTTGTCCAATTACATTTGTTTCTTCTAATGAGAGAGTTGTGTCTTCTATCTCTGCTGCATTTGCAGTCAAAGTTTATAGTCTTAGTAGCTTGGGCTGATTATGTAAGCATCATTCTCAAATATGACATTCTATGCAAACCTTTGATTGCATAGCCATTATGTCCCATTATATACAGTCCAGACCTGAAAGAGTCATTCTCCTTCCAAGGGGGCACAAAATTCTTAATTAATTTGAGCTCAAAGCTGACAAATACACAAACAAATAAAGACTAACAAACCAGATTCTCTATTGCCTCTCACCCAACAGAGAACAGATCTCTATAAACCATTAATCTACTTACAGACCTCACCAAATGGTGAGACCATAACACCAAATTGCCAGTCATTCTTGACACTAATGAGAAATAACTTATCAGGCCAAAAATGAACCCCAAACAAAACAAGCACACAAAAAGCATAAAATGAGTAGAGAAAAAATTAAGATGAGAAAAACAAACTCAACAAAATTCTATTGTTCCTCTGGGAGCCGAGAAAAGACATGAGGTAGGCTTAATTTTCCCATGAAGTAAGTATATTTCTCTTGTGAAAAAATTTACCTGACTCTGTTGAATCCACTGGATATCTCAAAACTTGAAAAATATAATTAATTTTTTTTAAAGTTAAAATCATGATTGTCATAAAGATTGACAGCTGTTAAAGATTTTATTTTACTTATAATAAGGGAACTAGTCAGATGCTATAACTGTTTGTTTCTTGTTCAAGTTGACCCTTGAACAACATGAGTCTGAACCTGCATGGTCCACTTACATGTGGATTTTTTTCAATAAACATAGTACCTGTATTCTCATTTTCCAGATCTTTAACTAAATGTGGGAACAAGTTTGTGTTCAATTAGAGATCACAGTATGTGGAATCAAAAGCCCTAGGGTTTGAGTCCTGAGTCTATGAAAACTGTTTTCAGCTTCCTGCTCTTGGGTGAGTCATTTATCAATTCCTTTGTTTCTGAGGCAGAGATAGCAGCACCTAGATTCTCAACTATGTAGGGGGTCAGTGCCCTAACCCCCACATTGTTCAATGCTTAACTGTATTTTGAAAGTAAATCTAAGGATTCCCTGAAAGGTGGAATGCATGTTGTAAGTTACTGAATTTATCAAAAACTCTTCTTTAAAGAAGATGTGAATTGGAGTTAAATTATTATTTTCTTACCATATGTATATAGCTCTTTTTTCTCCACCATTTTTATAGTTGATTTTTCAGTATTTGTGAACACCAAAGGCATGTTCAATATAATTTAAAACAAAGAAAAGAGCACCTGCTGTTAGGAACAGTCATTTTAAGTTGAATAAAATCACTGATGAGGAAAAAAAAAAAAACATGCTGGGCTACCGGCTTTATCTCAAAAGTACCACAGTTCTCAACCAAGAGAAAAACAAACTTATGGGGACATTTTGCTTAGAAAATAGCTCCCAAATTACCAATAACTGGATTACAGGAAGACATGTTTGCTTTTATTAATGTTATAATGAGTTACATATGCAATACCTTTTTGGCTGATTGACCATAGTTTTAAACATTAACTCAGATAATTCATAACATGTACAATGAACTGCAGATTCAGTAGCTTTTTTGCTGGCCATCCCATAATTTTAAATACTAGTATAAATCGTTCATAATAGTTTACAATAATAGATGGTAGATATTACATATTGGTTGCTTATTAATGAGAATATAAAATAACATAACTTGGGATCTCCTATTTAGTAAGAAAGGAATAAACAAGATACAACTAATATTATATCTCCAGACTTTACTAAAGATGATTAACAACGTTACATCATCTCTATTCAGTTAATATTGTGAATTTATTTATGGTCTTGCCCTTGAATAGCTACCAACAATAGACAGGTAGGTGGCTAAGTAGGTAGGTAGGTAGGTAGGTAGGTAGATGGATAGATAGATAAATAGACAAACTTGAGTAAAGAAAAAAGAAAGTACAGTTGATAACTGAGTTTCCACTTACAAACAGCTATCACTGGCTGCATCCTGAAATAGGCACCACCTAGTGTACTGGCTGAGAATTCCAGCCTCAGCAAAACTATCCAAAACACTCTGGAGCATAAGTGTTGACATGGTGGAACATCATGTAATTGATGACAAAATTACACTTCGCTAGAACCTATTGGTTCTATTATTTTGTTTTCTCAAGAATCATCATTGTTGAAATCAATTTTCTGTGCTTACTGTCAATGCCTAAAGGCATTCAATATGTATTATTGCAGGGGAACCAGCAATGACACACAGACCACCAACTAAAATTGGTTCATATTATTTGTTTATCTAGTGTTCTATCAATATTTTGTATATGGAAATGTAACCATCAAACCACCAAAACAGGTGCTATTTCTATTTTCTTTGGGAATTTATGTTTGTTTAGCCCCTACCATGTGTTCACTCAACCTATGACCAACAGGACACATATTTTTAATAGTCCAGTTAGAAGGAAAATATGGTAGTTGAAAAGAGAATGAAAATTACTAATCCATCAGTGATTAAGAGCAACTTTGGCTTTTTAATATTAATTGACAAACAACCAGCCACTTAAAACAGAATCATCTACGAAGCCACCGAATTTATACGAGGAAATAATACTGGATTATTAGTCAGGAGACTAGGAGCCCCACTCTAAGTATAATATGACAAACGACAATTAACTTCACTTCCCTGTGTTTTCATTTTTTCCTCAAAAATAAACCAAATATTTGCTAGTGGAGTTTCATTCAAATGACTCCTGGTTCTTGACACATTCTGCTGAATATAAATTTTCAGAATTTCACACAAGTCACCTGCCCCTTTATGCTTGGCTTATCAGGGACACCCCATCACCTTTCACTACCCATATATCTGAGTAACAACAGATTGGCTAATGGTCTTTAAACATTTGGCAGCGTCTAAAACCCCTGGGGGTAGCCAACTCTGTTTTCTAATTACTGTTGAAGGAATTATGCACCAATTAGTGAGTGCCATTTTCAGCACCTAATATATTTTTTTCAATAATGCATCAGTCATTTCAAAAATGAAGAGAAAATGTTTTACAACAGTTATGGCAATCTCCCAAATAAAGGTTTTTGGAAGGTCATGCTGGAGTCATACTAGCCAATGGTTTTTCAAGTTCATTTTAAGCAGAATCAGTTTGTTTTAGCAGATAAAGCACATTTCACTGATAAACTAAAAACAAACAAGTTTCCCACGTAGTTGCCCTCAGTACAATGTTAAACACAATGAGTCCAGCCTAATCATGAGCAGTAGCCAGATGGCTAGGCAATATTTGACACATGACTTATCTGTCAATGCTCATAGCCACATACTCAATTCATTCTGGATTTGACCTTGATTGTCTTACAGACTCTGTCAATCACAATGACATGTGATTCTTCAATCCAAGGTAAATTTCCTCTATAACTACAATCAGATGGTTGCTAAGGCATTGCTGTCAGTCACTGAGTTATCCCCAAAGGTAGAATTTCTAGAAGTGTGCACAACAGGCAACAAACTCAGTTAAAATGCCACTGAAAGACAATTTATACTATTTGAGATAAATCTGCCAGAGCTAGCTGTCAGGAGAGTCTAATTCAAGGAACTGAATTGTGGAACTTAATTCAGTGGATAAGGAAGGTCAAGAGTAAACCTAAGAATCATATTAATCAACTAATCAAACAACCAACCTTTTTCTAATGAAGCCTGCTACACAATATTTAAGGAAGTATGGGTCATTCAAAATCCTTTTGCTAGGACCACCAATGAGCCAGTGAACCCAAAATATGTTTCTTAATGGAAAACCATGAGACAAAGTTTGTTATCAAAGAGAGACAAATTTGGATCCCAGTTTACTATTCACTGTACAACTTTGTAAGGTAAAACCTTCTGAGCCTCGCTTTTCTAATATGTAAAATGAGGACATACAGCTTACCTTGTTGGGCTACATGAGAATTAAACTAGGCAATACTTGTAAATGTACTTAGCATCATATATAGCCTAGGAAGTAGTTCATAAATGTTAGTTCCATCCCTATCTTTTAGTAAACATTGAATACAAAAAAATAGGAATTCTTTTAGGCTGGACATATATTTTACCAAATTATGAAATATAAACTGATGTAATACATACAAATCAGAAAGTAAACTATACATTTTGAGCCATATTTCTACCATGTAGATATGATCAATATAATCAATATACCTATACTATCTAATTCAGTAGCCATAGCTACATGTGGCTATTGGGCAACTGAAATGTGGCTAATCTTTCTTGGCTTAAAACAACGATAAATAATTATTATTTCACACAATTTTTGTGCATCAGGAATCTGGATGTAGCTTAGCTGGGTCGTTCTGGAGGTTTCAGTCAAGATGTTATCCAGAGGTGCATCTCAAGGCTTGACTTAAACTAGAGGATCTTCTTCCAAGATGACTTACTCACATGACTAGCAAGCCGATGCTGGCTTCTGGCTGGATGTCCTAGTACTTTGCCATATGGACATCTCCATAGGGCTGCTTGAATACCCTTAAGGCTCCACATGGCCACTGGTTTCCCCCAGAGCAAGTGATCCAAGGCAAAAACTGCAATGTCTTTTTTTTTTGATTGAAGTGTAGTTCATATACAACATAATATAAGTTACATGTCTACAGTATAGTAATTCATAATTTTTAAAGTTTATATTCCATTTACACTTATTATAGAATATTGGCTATATTCCCTGTGTTGTACAATATATCCTTGTAACTTGTTTTATTCATAGTAGTTTGTACCTCTTAATCCCCTATCCCTATATTGCCCCTCCTCCCTTCCCTCTCCCCACAGGTAAGCAATGGCTTGTTCTCTACATCTGTAAATCTGTTTCCTTTTTGTTATAGTCACTAGTTTGTTGTATTTTTTAGAACCACATATAAGTGATACCATACAGTATTTTTGTCTTTATCTATCTGACTTATTTCACTTAGCTTAACACCCTCTAATGTTGTCCTTGTTGTTGCAACATCCATGTTGTCGCAAATGGAAAAAAATTTCATTCTTTTTTATAGCTGAGTAATATTCCATTATATATATGCATACACACACACACACACACATACATACATATATACGTATATCACATCTTCCTAATCCATTTCTCTGTTGATGGACACTTAGGTTGCTTCCATATCTTGGCAATTGTAAATAATGCTGCTATGAACACTGGGGTGCATGTATCTTTTCAAATTAGTGTTTTTTGTTTTTTTTGGATAAATACCCAAGAGTGAAATTTCTGGGTCATATGGTAGTTCTATTTTTAGTTTTTTGAGAAACTTCCATATTGTTTTCCACAGTGGCTGCACCAATTTACACACCCACCAACAGTGTACGAGGGTTTCCTTTTCTCCACTACCTCACCAATATTTGCTATTTGTATTCTTTTTGATGATGGCCATTCTGACTGGTGTGAAAAAACTGCAATGTCTTTAATAACCTGCTCATGGACATCACACTCCTTTATTTCCAAAATGTGGCTAATCTGAAGAGATGTGCTGTAAGCAAAATGTATAACAGATTTCAAAGACTTACTACAAAACGTGTAAGATAATTCATTAATAATTTTTACACTGAGTATTTTTGAATTAATGATGGTTTAAAATAAAATATACCAGTAAAACTAATTATACCTGTTCCTTGCTGATTTTTATGTGACTACTAGAAAAATTTAAATTGGATAGGTAGCTCACATATTATTTCTGAAGGACAGTGCTGGTATATATATATTTGATCTTTAATGGATGTCTGAATAAACAAATTTAGGAGCTACTTTAGGACTCATACATGTAGCTTGCCCCACTCTAAACAAACCCTTTGAAAATTAAAATACACACTGAATATGAGTAGGTGAATATTAAAGTTTTGAAGAAAGAATAGTGTGAGAAAAATAAAAGTTCACTGTAAAATCGCTAATGGTGGTGCTGGACATGAAAAACACATTGTCCTCAATGGCATTCATAGTGTATACTCTTAATGGGGTAATATTTTTTGTTACAGCTACAACAGGGAAAGCATTCATCCATGCTGAAAGTTGAAGTTTATTATCTCAACTTCATTGGACGTACAAGGAATCCTATTAATGAAATCTAAGTTTCTCCTCTCCTTGCCAATTCATCGTATTTGGGGTATTGTGGGAATGTCACCCTGACAGCTCTACTCTACCCACAAAAGTGAAGACCAGGAAGCAACCTTTCTTCTTTTCAAAAAAAGAAAAATATTAGTGCCATGTATAATTTTTATTTGACCAGAAATATTTTAATCATGTGAGCACTTAATAAGGTACAAATAATTATGTGCAATTACATGATAATTACTTTCAATGTAATTACTACGCCAAGACAGCTTTGTTGGAGATAATCAGATGGTTACTGGTGAACTGCAAATTAATTGATAACAGGACATTTAAAATTGCAAATGATCATGATTACCTTGGAGTACTATCAGCACATCAGAAATGCGAGTAGGTTGGCAGGAGGATCAGGGACATTCATTTAACAGGAATGTCACAGAACAAGTAAGATGAGATCATAAATCTACTTGTCTCTGTTCCAAGCTGAAGGATGTTCCGTGCCTGCTGGTAGCGAATTTTTTGGCCTTATTTCACTCAATATATATACACAGCTTATTTGGGTTAGTCTACCAATCAGAGAGTTTCTTCATGTACGCATCATCTGTGTGGTGGTCTGTGTTGTGTATTTAAAGTCATCTAAGTAACAAATCACATTTTTAGAGTTGGAAGATAAATTAACAGAGTATCTATACGAAAAAGGGATACAGGTGATGAGAGAGAAAAAATGTGTGCAGATCACACCGACAGTGAGTGAGAGAACTAATTTCCAACCTCCTCATTTCCAGTCTAGGATTGTATTACACTAATGTTTCCCAAACCTAATTCCTTTACATACTACTTCACGATGTTGCCATATTTATATACTGACCCTCTATTACTTATTTAATAATTGACTCAAGCCTAATATAGTTCTCTATCTTAATCTCATCCTAAACATTAATACGTAAAAATTTATTATTTTCATGTCAATTACAATTTTTCCTAAATCATGCTAAAATGAAACATGTCTGTTAATATAAACACTACGTTCTGTAGTATTATTCAGTATTCTGTGGAATGCGTACCACGCTATGTGAAACACTACCCTATATCACACTCCCACTGTATGCTAGAATATATCTGTAATTCCTTAAGATTAAGAGTGGCTTAGAGGCAACAGCCAGCTCTACCCACCACCAGTCCCTCCCATCAGGAAACTTGCACAAGCCTCTTAGATAGCCTCATCCACCAGAGGCCAGACAGCAGAGGCAAGAAGAACTACAATCCTGTAGCCTGTGGAACAAAAACCACATTCACAGAAAGATAGACAAGATGAAAAGGCAGAGGGCTATGTACCAGATGAAGGAACAAGATAAAACCCTAGAAACACAACTTAATGAAGTGGACATAGGCAACCTTCCAGAAAAAGAATTCAGAATAATGACAGTGAAGATGATCCAGGACCTCGGAAAAAGAATGGAGGCAAAGATCGAGAAGATGCAAGAAATGTTTAACAAAGACCGAGAAGAATTAAAGAACAAACAAACAGAGATGAACAATACAATAACTGAAATGAAAAATACATTAAAAGGAATCAATAGCAGAATAACTGATGAAGAAGAACGGATAAGTGACCTGGGAGACAAAACGGTGGAATTCACTGCTGTGGAACAGAATAAAGAAAAAAGAACAAAAAGAAATGAAGACAGCCCAAGAGACCTCTGCGACAACAATAAACGCAACAACATTCCCATTATAGGGTTCCCAGAAGGAGAAGAGAGAGAGAAAGGACCTGAGAATATATTTGAAGAGATTATACTCAAAAACTTTGCTAACATGGGAAAGGAAAGAGCCACCCAAGTCCAGGAAGCACAGAGAGTCCCAGGCAGGATAAACCCAAGGAGAAACACGCCAAGACACATAGTAATCAAATTGGCAAAAATTAAAGACAAAGAAAAATTATTGAAAGCAGCAAGGGAAAAATGACAAACATACAAGGGAATTCCCATAAGGTTAACAGCTGATTTCTCAGCAGAAACTCTACAAGCCAGAAGGGAGTGGCACAGTATATTTAAAGTGATGAAAGGGAAGAACTTATAACCAAGATTACTTTACCCAGCAAGGATCTCATTTAGATTCGACAGAGAAATCAAAAGCATAACAGACAAGCAAAAGCTAAGAGAATTCAGCATCACCAAACCAGCTCTACAACAAATGCTAAAGGAACTTCTCTAAGTGGGAAACACAAGAGAAGAAAAGGACCTGCAAAAACAAACCCAAAGCAATTAAGAAAATGGTAATAGGAACATGCATATTGATAATTATCTTAAACGTGAATGGATCAAATGCTCCAACCAAAAGACACAGGTTTGCTGAATGGATACAAAAACAAGACCCATATATATGCTGTCTACAAGAGACCCACTTCAGACCTAGGGATACATACAGACTGAAAACGAGGGGATGGAAAAAGATATTCCATGCAAATGGAAATCAAAAGAAAGCTGGAGTAGCAATGCTCATATCAGATAAAATAGACAATAAAATAAAGAATGTTACAAGAGACAAGGAAGGACACTACGTAATGATCAAGGGATCGATCCAAGAAGAAGATATAACAATTATAAATATATATGCACCCAACATAGGAGCACCTCAATACATAAGGCAACTGTTAACAGCTATAAAAGAGGAAATCGACAGTAACACAATAATAGTGGGGGGCTTTAAGACCTCACTTACTCCAATGCACAGATCATCCAAACAGAAAATTAATAAGGAAACACAAGCTTTAAATGACACATAGACCAGATAGATTTAATTGATATTTAAAGGACATTCCATCCGAAAACGGCAGATTACACTTTCTCCACAAGTGCACACAGAACATTCTCCAGGATAGATCACATCTTGGGTCACAAATCAAGCCTCAGTAAATTTAAGAAAATTGAAATCATATCAAGCATCTTTTCTGACCACAATGCTCTGAGATTAGAAATCAATTACAGGGAAAAAACTGTGAAAAACACAAACACATGGAGGCTAAACAATACGTTACTAAATAACCAAGAGATCACTGAAGAAATCAACAAGGAATTTAAAAAATACCTAGAGACAAATGACAATGAAAACACGATGATCCAAAAACTATGAGATGCAGCAAAAGTAGTTCTAAGAGGGAAGTTTATAGCAATACAAGCCTACTTCAAGAAACAAGAAAAATCTCAAATAAACAATCGAACCTTACACATAAAGGAACTAAACAAATAAGAACAAACAAAACCCAAAGTTAGCAGAAGGAAAGAAATCACAAAGATCATAGCAGAAATAAATGAAATAAAAACAAACAAAAAAACAAACAAAACAAACAAAAAAATAGCAAAGATCAATAAAACTAAAAGTTGGTTCTTTGAGAAGATAAACAATATTGATAAACCTTTAGACAGACTCACCAAGAAAAAGAGGGAGAGGACTCAAATCAATAAATCAGAAATGAAAAAAGAGAAGTTACAATGGACACTGCAGAAATACAAAGCATCATAAGACACTACTACAAGCAGCTCTATGCCAATAAAATGGACAACCTGGAAGAAATGGACAAATTCTTCGAAAGGTATAACCTTCTAAGACTGAACCAGGAAGAAATAGGAAATATGAACTGACCAATCACAAGTAATGAAATTGAAACTGTGATTAAAAATCTTCCAAGAAACAAAAGTCCAGGACCAGATGGCTTCACAGGTGAACTCTATCAAACATTTAGAGAAGAGCTAACACCCATCCTTCTCAAACTCTTCCAAAAATTTGCAGAGGAAGGAACACTCCCAAACTCATTCTATGAGGCCACCATCACCCTGATACCAAAACCAGACAAAGATACTACAAAAAAAGAAAATCACAGACCAATATAACTGATGAATATAGATGCAAAAATCCTCAACATAATACTAGCAAACAGAATCCAACAACACATTAAAAGGATCATACACCATGATCAAGTGGGATTTATCCTAGGGATTTAAGGATTCTTCAATATAGGCAAATCAATCAATGTGATATACCATATTAACAAACTGAAGAAGAAAAACCATATGATCATCTCAATAGATGCAGAAAAAGCTTTTGAAAATTCAACACCCATTTATGATAAAAACTCTCCAGAAAGTGGGCACAGAGGGAACCTACCTCAACATAATAAAGGTCATATACGACAAACCAAGAGCAAATATCATACTCAGTGGTGAAAAACTGAAAGCATTTCCTCTAAGAATAGGAAAAACACAAGGATGTCCACTCTCGCCACTATTATTCAACAAAGTTTTGGAAGTTCTAGCCACGGCAATCAGAGAAGCAAAAGAAATAAAAGGAATCTAAATTGGAAAAGAAGAAGTAAAACTGTTACTGTTTGCAGATGACATGATACTATACATAGAGAATCCTAAAGATGCCACCAGAAAACTACTAGAGCTAATCAATGAATTTGGTAAAGTTGCAGCATAGAAAATTAATGCACAGAATTCTCTTGCATTCCTATACACTAATGATGAAAAATCTGAAAGAGAAATTATGGAAACACTCCCATTTACCATTGCAACAAAAAGAATAAAATACCTAGGAATAAACCTACCTACGGAGACAAAAGAGCTGTATGCAGAAAACTATAAGACACTGATGAAAGAAATTAAAGATGATACCAACAGATGGAGAGATATACCATGTTCTTGGGATTGGAAGAATCAATATTGTGAAAATGACTATACTACCCAAAGCAATATACAGATTCAATGCAATCCCCCATCAAATTACCAATGGCATTTTTTACAGAACTAGAACAAAAAATCTTAAAATTTGTATGGAGACACAAAAGACCCCAAAGAGCCAAAGCAGTCTTGAGGGAAAAAAACGGAGATAGAGGAATCAGACTCCCTGACTTCAGACTATACTACAAAGCTACAGTAATCAAGCCCAGAGATAAACCCATATACCTATGGTCAACTAATCTATGACAAAGGAGGCAAGGGTATACAATGGAGAAAAGACCGTCCCTTCAATAAGTGGTGCTGGGAAAACTGGACAGCTACATGTAAAAGAATGAAATCAGAACACTCCCTAACACCATACACAAAAATAAACTCAAAATGGATTAAAGACCTAAATATAAGACCACACATTATAAAACTCTTAGAGGAAAACATAGGAAGAACACTCTTTGACATAAATCATAGCAAGATCTTCTTTGTTCCACCTCCTAGAGTAATGGAAATAAAAACAAAAATAAACAAATGGGACCTAATGAAACTTAAAGGCTTTTGCACAGCAAAGGAAACCATAAACAAGACGAAAAGACAACCCTCAGAGTGGGAGAAAATACATGCAAAGGAATCAACGGACAAAGGATTAATCTCCAAAGTATATAAACAGCTGATGCAGCTGAATATTAAAAAAACAAACAACCCAATCCCAAAATGGGCAGAAGACCTAAATAGACATTTCTCCAAAGAAGACATACAGATGGCCAAGAAGCACATGAAAAGCTGCTCAACATCACTAATCATTAGAGAAATGCAAATCAAAAGTACAATGAGGTATCACCTCACACCAGTTAGAATGAGCATCATTAGAAAATATACAAACAACAAATGCTGGAGAGGGTGTGGAGAAAAGGGAACCCTCTTGCACTGTTGGTGGGATGTAAATTGATACAGCCACTATGGAGAACAGTATGGAGGTTCCTTAAAAATCTAAAAATAGAATTACCATATGACTCAGCAATACCACTACTGGGCATATACCCTGAGAAAACCATAATTCAAAAATACACATGCACCCCAATGTTCATCGCAGCACTATTTATAATAGCCAGGTCATGGAAGCAACCTAAATGCCCATCTACAGACGAATGGATAAAGAAGATGTGGTGCGTATATACAATGGAATATTAGTCAGCTATAAAAAGGAACGAAATTGGGTCATTTGTAGAGATGTGGATGGATCTAGAGACTGTCATACGGAGTGAAGTAAGTCAGAAAGAGAAAAACAAACATCGTATATTAACGCATATACGTGGAACCTAGAAAAATGGTACAGATGAACTGGTTTGCAGGGCAGAAATAGAGACACAGATGTAGAGAACAAACATATGGACACCAAGCGGGGAAAGTGGTGGGAGGTGGGGGTGGTGGTGTGATGAATTGGGAGATTGGGATTGACATGTATACACTAATGTGTATAAAATGGATAACTAATAAGAACCTGCTGTATAAAAAAATAAATAAAATAAAATTCAAAAGTTAAACAAAATAATAAAATAATAATAATAAAAAAGAATGGCTTAGAATAGCACTCTGCACTTTAGAAAACAAAACAAAACAAAAAATTATAAGCACCTTTGTGTAGAACAATGTATTATATACTAACTCAGTGCGAAGACATATGTGTTACTACCCTGGCCCTTGAGAAGCTCAAAGCTCTCATACAATGCAAAAGGCTTACACAAATACATTCAATACCAAGCAGCATGAAAGGCATGCTGTAAAAGTGGTGTATCTTGGTACAGAATTTCACAGGTCCTTGCTCAATCATTCCTGGCTGAAGTGAACAGTAATGACTTTTCAATGGAGGGAGAAAATGAGTTGGGGCTTGAAGGATATTCAAGTTTAGGAATGTCAAGTAAGGACATGTAAGGCAGAGGAAGCAAATACAATATCCATTTCACAGAAAAAAATTCTTTCTATCACAAGGCATGTGTGATGGTTCAATTTAATGCATCAACTTGACTAAGTTATGGTGCCCAGTTGTTTGTTCCAACATTAGTCTTGATATTGTTGTGAAAGTATTTTGTAGATGTGATTAATATCTATAATCAGTTGAATTTAAATAAAGAGCTACCCTCTATAGTGTGGGTGGGCCTCATCAAATCAGTTGAAGGTCTTACAAGCAAAAACTGAGGTTTCCTGGAGAAGAGGAATTCTTCCTAAAGACTAACAACAAAATTCTGCCTGTGTTTCCAGTCAGCCACTCTGCCCTACAGATTTCAAACTCGAGATTATAACATCAACTCTTGTCTGAGTCTCTAGGTTGTTAGCCTCTTCTACAAATTTTAACCTCAAGGCTTCAACACCAACTCGTTTGCCTGTGTTTCCAGCCTGCCACCTTGCCCGGTATCAGACTTGCTAACCTCCACAACTATGTGAGCCAACTCCTTAATATATTATATATTTAACATATATATTTGATATTCCTTAACATACACACATGCATACATACACACACACACACGTAAAATCATATTGGCTCTGTTTCTCTGGAGAACCCTGACTGATATAGTATAGTAAAAGTTAAAAAATCCAAGAATACATGAAAACCCTTGAGAAGTAAATTTGGAACATAGAGCAGAGGCATGCTGAAGAATTCAGATGTGGGGAGGAACTCATGGAGAAGCCACTGAAGATGTGTGAGGAGAGGAGCAGAACAATCCATGAGGTGCTTTAGAAAGGCAAATATGTCAGTAGTGTTCTTGATGGATCAAAGAGAGAAAAGATACTAGATATAGAGAAACCAGGTAAAAGAAGGTTATTACCAACACTTAATAGTTACTTGCATTACTAGTGCTAGTGCAGAAACTAGTTTATTTTATATTTAAACTCACTTTTAAAGCAACATATCCCCCAAACTATATAAAATATCTTAAAATATAACCAGTGAATTTAGAAAGCAAAAATAAAGGGGATTATCTTCATCCAGTTTGCCCACGGCATATCATACTAATCTGGTAACATTTTTTTTTGAAGAAAAAGTCTTATACTGATTACGGTCATTTGCAAAGTTCCTCCATTATTGTGACCATATGTGCATGCCACCAAAACTGCTTAAGTGGTATTTTTTAATTAATGTTTTAAATTTAAATACCTATTTTACACTTGTCCTTATCAAGAGAATCTAGGAAACCATGGATTTGCCATGCTAATTATAATTCCCTAATATACGTTATAATAGATATATAACTATTAAAACAAGAGCTAATCTGAAATGTGTCACCCAATATAACTATAGTACCACTATGTGGTATATATATTCTACCTAGGAAAACTCCATAAAATTAATAAGTAAATTTTAGATCCTTCAGTTACACTCCATCATTCCTCACTGAGACAGTGGTATAAGATGTGCCCCAAAAAGACCTTACTGACTCTTGTTTTCTGTAAAAGACAACATCCCCTTACTGCTGGGAGATCTGTCCATCCTACAAGGCCTATCACTGGCCAGAGGGTTAGTGCATGTTCTGGTGATTTCAGGAAGCACGGCAAGTACTTAAGCATGGAAGCTACAGGGAGGCATATCTAAACTCAACGTATAGAGTCACTTCTATCACAGAGATTATAAAATGATGCTACATTAAGGAAGGTTTTTTTTTTTTTTCCAGATACGAGGAATAAGCCACATTTTCTAGTCATTTCAGTCAATGAGGCTTACTGTAAAGATAAATGGGTTGGTAAAGAGCCGATAATCTTCTCCAACTTCTAGTAACCACTTTGTTTACAATGACTTCAGGCTGTGCTCTCTGCTTGCCCATGGTATCTGATTTCTGCCCTCTCTCTGCACCTTTCAGCCTTAGTCAACCCACTTTCTGCTCATTCCCTCTGGATGATCTCATTGGGTCAGTATTTCCATGAAGAATTGGGCACACCTGTTAACCAGAGCTCTTGCCAAGCCACTATTTAAAGATCACAGACCTTTGGAGGCCATCTCTGGTTCATTAAACCTTGGTTAGTGGGTTAAGTCATATGGTATCAAGCACTACTGTGCAAGCTAAATCCTCAGTATGGCATTTACGGGACTCTTCCCCATATTTTTCAATTCATTTTCTCACCTTTCTCTGATGGAGTTTACAATCTAGTAAGATTTTTAAAATATTTGTATACAAACATATACAAGAGCAGGCCATTTAAAATGCATGTCATAATAGTGTCATTCCTCACTGAAGTCAAGGGAAATTACTTTGCTAAGGAGGAGGATTATAAGCTGGGTCTTGAAGGATTAGTGATTTCCAAGCTTAGAAGTGTCAAGTTAGGGTAGCCTAGGCAAGGAATCTCACAAAATAATTAAAGGCCACAGAGAAAAAGTAAGCCATCAGCTGAAGTTTAAGAGATCTTCAAACATTCTGAGGTTTCCTAAAATAGGACAGTTAACCTGGAAGGTGCCTTTTATGACCTGTGCAGTACAGACATTATTTTTATAAATTAAAAAATATATATAATTTTAATTTTTTTTAATATATATATTTATACAGGAAAACAGTCTAGTTTTCTCATCCACCTCCATCAGGGATTATTACGGTTTTACCATCAGGTGCTCAATCTAAAGGATCAACTGTACCCTCACTTTCCATAGAAAAGACAGCAATGGTATATTTTGGAATAAACAAGTCACTGCACCCTTCTACCCTAAAAGTAAAAACAAATCAATGTAGACTTTATCAGTCCTTTACAAACAAGTGTATGCTTGATGACATTTGCTTAGCTTGTAGCTAATAGTGGCCGCTGAAGTGTATTCGAGAGATGCAGAAACCTCTCACCTCAAGGTGTGCACACTTCTATTGACTCGAAGCCTAGTCAACAATAAAAGAAAATAACATCAGCAGCAACAACAGCTACCCTTTCTGAGACGTTACTTCTCCAGATTCTGTGTTAAATGTTGCATATGCATAATCTCATTTAATTTTTTTCATTTAATTCACTTAATAACCCCGTGATATATACCATTATTATTATTTCTATTTAATGGATGAGGAACCAGACAGTTCAAGTCAAACCAAATTCTCTCAGAAAGTAAGCAGCAGAGTTTGGCTTTGAACTGCCAAGGACTTTTATCTTATTCCTACATCTTACCTACCATGGTATATCCAACTTCAAACCTTGGTTCACACTGATCCACCTCCCAGGAATATTCAGTCTATCCCTTGATAGCTATTAATAGCTCTACAGCCCACAAGAAGCTCTGCTCAAGATTAATAAACCATCACTATGATAAAAACATAAAGTACTGTGGAAACTCTGAGGAAGGTGTGTTTAGTTCTGCAGATAAACTCTAATACAGGTAAATTAGGTTACAAGATGAAAAATCATTGATTATTCAGATTCCCAGAGGCTTTATCGCACTGGCTTCCCACCACTCCATGTCTTGCTAAAGTACACCAACCAGCTAGTACCATCCCTAATCAGCAAGTTAGTAGATTATGCCTATGTTGACACTTCCATTCAAGCCAAATGGTCTGTTTGCTCAGTTGATCACTGTGTTCTCATTAGGAGTTCTTAGCCCATCAAAATCATATTTGATGAGTCTGGCAAAGTACTCAACTGTATTTGTGTTCTCTTTTGTTCTATGCTAATTGTTGAATATTTTAACCACCCTTCTGATGAACTGAAAGCCCCAATTTAGACATCCAAACAAACCAATCATTTTTCTGATGACTGATATCAGCACAAACACAATCTACCAATTTGCAGATCACTGATAGGCTTTCTGATCTGTAGTGCCAATGATACCTGTCACAGGAGCTTAAAATCTCAATCATCTTTGCTTTGCTTTTCTTTTGGCCCCTACATGCAATCAGTAACCAAGTCCTGTTTTCACTTTCACAATCTCTCTCATTTCTCTCTTCTTCTCCAATTCTATTTTCTCTACTACCATTCAGGTTTTTATTATCTCTTGCTTGTCTATCCAAATGCCTATCTCTTGCTTGTCTAACTTGTCTCTCTAGCTCCAGTGTCATTCCCCTACAATCCACGTGCTATACACTACGGCTGGAAGGAACAGCTGTCCTGATGGACATCTCTATACCTGTCCTTCCCATACTCAGAAACATTTGAATTTTCCTATCCTCTACCAAAAAATCTCCAACTTACCTAGCCAAGTATTTACAGGCTCACATGGGCTAGCCATTTTAGCAACTGACTTTCTAATCGTTGTTAATAAATTCTCTGATACTCTCTAAGGGGAAGATCAACTTATAATAAAACTTGACTTAGTTAAAAGCTTTCCCCTGAATGTACCAAAGCAGTGGTTCCCAAACTTCAGTACCCATGGAATGCTTGTTAAAACACAGATTCTGGGGGTAGGATGCAGCCGTTTCTGATTCAGTAGGTCTGGGATGAAGTTTGAGAATTTCATTTTTTAATAAATTCCCAGGTGCTTCTGGTCCAAGGCCCACTCTTTGAAAACCACTCGTCTAGACTAGAGCATCACAGACAATATTAACACCAAACACATCAAGAACTTGATGCACATAATATAGTAATTCAAGTAAATACATTACACAAATGATCTGTTCTTGTCCTTTACGGTTTTCGTTGTAGCTAGAGACTATGTTTCCCTCATAACTGTGAACACACACTGAGAATAGCCTGATTTACATGAGCTTTGGAATGTGTCAACTGGAACACCTCTAAGAATTACAGTTTGCCCTAGGATTTTACTTACCATACAGGTAGAATATAGACTATAACTTCCCACTGAATTTCTTACCTAAAATGAAAAGAGCTCTACTTTTTCCAATTCTTAAAGCAGTGAATGTTCACTATAAACATTCAAATAATTTAGAATTTTAACTATATAAAATAAAGCTAAAAATCTCCACTCTGTCATTTCAGCCGCTGTATTCTTAAAAGTTTGGCTTTCATTTTTGCAAATATTTCTTTTCTTTACACAAAGGACAGACACAAACATGAAGACAAAGGATTACAAAAATGAGACCACAGATTATACCCTATTTAGAAACTGGTTTTTTCCTCTGAAACTACATACAGTGAATATTTTCTAAGTCAATACATACAGACCCACCTTATCATTATTTAGAGTCACTTAAACATTCTTTTGTAAGAATGTATTATTTTTATTTAAGTACTGGTAGACATCTAGGTGCCTAATTTTTTTGTGGGCGGGGGGGGCGCGTGATCAAAAATACTCCCATTTACATATACCTTTGTGTTTATGGAGAACTTCTGTCTTGTTGAATTTAGGTTTTTAAGAAAACCTGACTTAGCTTTCTCTTCTTTTATAGTTCCTGGATTTGAATCATATTAAGGAGGTCCTTCCCTCAAAGTTAAAAATATTCCATATTTTCCTATTGTGTGTGATTATTTTTATATTTAAATTTCAAGCTAATATACATTTTTTTTGTTTGAAGTATAACTCTAACTACTAAAACAAGTGGTTTTTTATTGCTGTATCTGTTATCAATCCATATGCATGACATATTTAATAAACATTTAAATTCCTATCTATAATTTGTTTTGTTTCTATTGAGCTATCTATATGTGCACAATTTTTTATTGTGCAGTTTTTTAAAAACTATTTTGGCTTATTAATTCATGTATATATTTAAGAAAGTCCCCTATCCCCCTTACACAGTGACCTACTTCTAATAAATTCCTTACATTTTTCTAGCGAGTTTTTCTTCAGATCAAATTTAGATTCATTGTTTAAGTTCTGCCCTAAATCTAAGTACAGAAATAAATAAACAAACCTGTTAAGATTTTTATCAGAACTCCAATAAATTTGTATATTAATGTGTGCACAACTGACATCCTTGAAATGATAGGTTTTCACAATTAGGAAGAAAGTGTGCTTTACTCTTCAATCAAATATTTGTTTTATATTAATTAGTAAATGGTAATACTTTTCTTCATGTAGGTCTTGTGTGTTTCCTCTTAAGTTTACTTCTATTTTTCTTTTTTGTACTTGTTTCTCCTGTGAATATATTTCCTTTACACTTCTTTTTCTTTCTTTTTTTTTTTTTCTTTATTGAAGTATAGTTGACTTACAATATTGTGTTAGTTTCAAGTGTACAGCGAAGTGATTCAGGCTTTTTTTCAGATTATATTCCATTATAGGTTACTACAACAAGTTATTGAGTATAATTTCCTGTGCTACAGAGTAAATCCTTGTTGCTTATCTATTTTATGTATAGTAGTCTGTATCTGTTAATCCCATACTCCTAATTTGTCCCTCCCCCATTCTCTTTCCCCTTTGGTAACCAAAAGTTTGTTTTCTATATCTGGGAGTTTCTTTCTGCTTTGTGTATAGACTCATTCATATTTAGACTCCACATACAAGTGATATCATATAATATTTGTTCTTGTCTGACTTCCTTCACTAAGTATAATATTCTCTAAGTCCATCCATGTTGCTGCAAATGGCAATATTTCATTCTTTTTTATGGCTAATATTCCATTGTGAGTGTGTGTGTGTATATGTATGTATGTATATATATATATATATATATATATAGTCACATCTTCTTAAGCCAGTCATCTGTTGATGGGCACTTGGGTTGTTTCCACACCTTAGCTATTGTAAGTAGTGTTGCTATGAACTTGGGGGGTCCATGTATCTTTTCAAATTAGAGTTTTTGTCTTTTCGAGATACATGCCCACGAGTGGGATTGCTGGATCATATGATAGCTCTACTTTTATTTTTTTAAGGAAACTCCATACTGTTTTCAATAGTGGCTACATCAATTTACAATCCCACCAACAGTGTAGGAGGGTTCCCTTTTCTCCACATCCTTGCCAGCATTTCTTATTTGTAGACTTTTCAATGACAGCCATCCTGGCCAGTGTGAGGTGATACATCATTGTGATTCTGATTTACATTTTTCTAATTAGCGATGCTGAGCATCTTTTTCATGTGCCTTCTGGCCATCTGAATGTCTTCTTTGGAAAAATGTCTATTTAGGTCTTCTGCTCATTTTTTGATTGGGTTGTTTGTTTTTTCGATATTGAGTTGTATAAGCTGTTTGTTGATTTTGGATATTAACCCCTTGTTGGTTGCATCATTTGCAAATATATTCTCCCATTTTGTAGGTTGTCTCTTCATTTTTTTGATGGTTTCCTTTGCTGTGCAATAGCTTTTAAGTTCAATTAGGTCCCATTTGTTTACTTTTGCTTTTATTTCTCTTGTCTTGGGAAAATGATCTAAGAAAATGTTGCTACAATTTATGTCAGAGAATGTTTTGCCTCTGCTCTCTTCTAGTTTTATGGTGTCATGTCTTTTTTTTTTTTAACAGATCTTTATTGGAGTATAATTGCTTCATAATACAGTGTTAGTTTCTGTTGTATAACAAAGTGAATCAGCATATATGCATACATATATCCCCATATCCCCTCCCTCTTGAGCCTCCGTCCCACCCTCCCTATCCCACCCCACTAGGTCGTCGCAAAGCACCGAGCTGATCTCCCTGTGATACGCTGCTGCTTCCCATTAGCTAACTATTTTACATTTTATAGTGTATATATGTGGATGCTACTCTTAGGTCTTTAAACCATCTTGAGTTTATTTTCGTATATGGTGTGAGAGAGTGTTCTAATTTCATTGATTAACACATAGCATTCCCATCATCACTTGTTGAAGAGGGTCTCTGTTCTCCATTCTATATTCTTGCCTCCTCTGTCACAGATTAATTGACCATAGGTATTTGTGTTTATTGCTGGGCTCTCTATTCTTTTCCATTGATCCATGTGTCAGTTTTTGTGCAAGTACCAAGCTGTTTTGATTACTGTAGCTTTATAGTACAGTCTGAAGTCTGGAAGAGTTATGCCTTCAGCTTTATTCTCTTTTCTCTGGATTGTTTTGGTAATTCTGTGCCTTTTGTGTTTCCATATAAATTTTAGGGTTATTTGTTCTAGCTCTATGAAAAATGTCATGGGTATTTTAATTTTCTTTAAATTTCTCATTCTTATAAGCAAAGCTACTTGTTTTGTTTATCTTATAGCTTGCTATATTACTAAGCTCATTAGTTCTAAAAGTTTCTAAGTAACTGTAAAACTTGTATTGAAGAACTCACAACAGTAATCTGAAAATAGTAATAATTTGTCCCTTCCCAATATTTATTCTTAATTATGTTTCCATTTTACCTTCCACAACCTTGAGAGCATTGTTGACTAAAAGCATTTATAAGGAACATGTCTGTCCTGTTTCTGACTTTGAACAGGAATGCTTTTAGTGTTCACAATGAACTGTCATGTTTACTACTATTTTTCATAGATACCCTCAATCTTAATCATGCTAAGAACTTTTATTTTATTTTTTCCTAGTTTGCTAAGATCTTTATTGAGGAATGTCTATATAATTTTATCAAAAGGCTTTCAACATCTATCAAAATAATAATATGGAATTTATCTTTTTAATATATTGTAATAATTATATTAACATACTTCTGAATATTGAACTCGTCTTGCATTTTCTAAATAAATGCACTTGATAAGTTTATAGCATTCTTTTAATGTAATGAAGACTGTGATTCACCAATACTTACATAAGCAATCATAAGGAAACTGGTCTATAATTTTTGTTGTTACTTGGTGCAGCCCTTCCCAAATGTGACAGTTTATTTTTATGTTAGTCTCTCAAAATATGGACTTTATCTAAAAAGAAGGTGTTCCCTCTTACTTTAAGTTTTAAAATTCTGAAATATTTTAAATCACTTAGTAATGATTTGCTTCTTAAACTGCTTCCAGCACTTAACTATATAAAGCCACTTGATTCTGTGTGTTTTGTAGAAATAAAGGTAAATCTAAGACAATATTTTTCATTTTTCCCCCTAGGAAATTCATTTAATTGGGAATTTTTCTTTTCCTGAAAAAAATACTGATACTGTTTTTTTCCTCCTCACGTCACCAATTTTGTTTGCATGTATATATCAATAAAATCACTGACAATTCTAAAAATTTATTATATATCTATGGTCCTATACCCTTTAAACTTTAATAATACCTATTAATGGACTTCTCATTTTTTCTGAATCAGACATAATAAAACTTTTTTGATTTTACCAGTCTTTTCAAAACATGAGCTATTTTTAATTCTATATATTTTGTATGTAAACATTTCACTAATTTCTGCTTTTTCAATTACTAATTTCTCTTCATTTGTTATGTTTGTTTTCCAGCCTCTTAATTATTTAGTTTACTTAATTTCAGTCTTTTATATTTAAAAAATGGAAGCAATAGTGTTTGTAAAAAATCTCTTAGTATAAAACTGACCAAATATCAAAATATTAAATAAGTATGCTTGGTGAGTTTTTTTTAAGATATTGTAAAATTTAGTTCGGATTTCCTCTTCAATCCAAGAGCCATTCTGAAATTGTTTTTTTTTCTTTTAATTTTCAAGTAGTTCCACTTTTGTTACTTGTTAATTTATAGCTTTATTTCTCCCTAATTAGAGCATGCAACCGGTAAGATTTTTAAATTTTTAAATGTGGAACTTCCTTTAGCTATATTATACAATCAATGTTCATAAACATTCCACACTTTTTAAAGAATGTATACTTTATATTAGTAGAGTATAATTTTCAAAACATATCTTTGCAATAAATCTTAATTGAATTATAATATTCAACTGAGTGATTATCAAATGAGAAAAGAGAATCAGCACATATTACAATAACCTAAAAGTCTTATCAAAATGGATTAGGAGGGATGTACAAACAAAGAAGTGTTTTGTTCTAAAGCTTTATTTTTAGTCACCAATTTATTTTAAAATTGGAATGACATTAAAGAAGAAAGTAAAAGTTTATGTTATCAAAGAAGAGGTATAAACTTAAAATTGTAGAAAACATTACGTGTATGATTTATTTAGGATTTCTTTGACAGTCCAATTCTAGGAGATGTGCTAAAATTTCCTAGTTCAGTAGCAGTTGCGTTAATTAATCCTTAGATTTTTAAGATTCTAATTCATCATACTTTAATGCATGTTTTTCACTGCATGAAGGTTTAATGCTACTATATCTTGGTTAATGGTTGAATTTTCATCAATAAACATAGTCCTGTAATACTTTAATACTTTATTACTTTGAAGTGTTCTTTGATAGTGGTATTGTTCACTCTGAATTTCTTTTTTGGTGGTGGTGGTGGTGGTGATGGGAGGCTCTGTTATAATTTTGCACACCCTTTCATTCCATGAGTTGACAACCATTTTTGAGCCACATGCCAAGTGTGGCTGATATAATTATGAATAATCCTCTGATTATTTTGTGCCATTTTATTTAAATGTGTCATCTCTTAAACAGCATGTAACTGGGTTACACCTTTTACCTAATATAAGCATATCTGTTTTGTAGTTAAGATTTTACTTACCCACTTTAGTCATAATTTGTATATATTCTATCACTTCATTTGTTTTTGTTTGTTTATATTTTATTGTTGTTTTCTTCCCTCAAATTTTTACTCTATTACTGAAGTTTTCTTTTTCTCTTTGTTATTTTCCAATCTGTAGTCATCATGGAGATCCTCATCTTATCTCTTTTGCACTGTTAGTTATTTTAAAATATAGGCATACCTCGGAGACACTGCAGGTTCAGTTCCAGACCACTGCAATAAACAAATATTATAATAAAGTATTTTGGGTTTCCCAGTGCATATAGTAGTTATGTTTACATTATACTGTAGTCTATTTAGTGTGCAATAGCATTATGTCTAGAAAAACATTGCACATATCTTAATCGAAACATAATTTTTTGCTAAAAAAGGCTAACAATTTCTAAGCCTTTGGTGAGTTTTAATCTTTTTGCTGATGGAGAGTTTTGCCTTGATGTTGATGGCTCCTGACTGATCAGGGTTTTGGGTGCTAAAGGTTGGGGCAGTTGTAGCAATTTTTTTAAGTAAGACAACAATGAACTTTGCCACATTGATTGACTCTTCATTTCACGAAAGATTTCTCTATAGCATGCAATGTTGTCTGATAGCATTTAACTCACAGTAATCTCCTTGCAAAACTGGAGTGAATCCTCTCAAACTCTGCCACTGCTTTATCAACTAAGTTGTTGTAATATTCTAAATCCTTTGCTGTCATTTCAACCATCTTCACAGCATCTTCACCAGGAGTAGATTCCATCTCAAGAAACCACTTTCTTTGCTCATCCTTAAGAAACAACCCCTCATCCTTTAAAATTTTATAAGGAGACTGGAGTAATTTAGTCACACCTTCAGCCTTCACTTCTAATTCTAGTTCTCTTGCTATTTCTACCACATTTGCAGTTATTTCTTCCACTGAAGTCTTGAACCCCTCAAAGTCACCCATGAGGATTGGAATCAACTTCCTCCAAACTCTTCTTAATGTTGATATTTTGATCTCTTCCCATGAATCACAAACGACCTTAATTGGCATTTACAGTGATGGATCCTTTTTGAAAAGTTTTCAGTTTACTTTGCCCAAATTCATCAGAGGGATCACTATCTATGGCAGCTATAGCCTTATAAAATGTATTTCTTAAAGGCTAAGACTTGGAAGTCAAAATTACTCATTGATCCATGGGCTGCAGAATGAATTTTGTGCCAGCAGACATGAAACACAAACTAATATGGTACATCTCTGTCAGAGGTCTTGGGTGACCAGGTGCAATGTCAATGAGCAGTAATATTTTCAAAGGAATCTTGTTTTCTGGGCAGTAGGTCTCAACAGTAGGAGATATTCAGTAAACCATTTTGTCAACAGATGTGCTGTCATCCAAGCTTTATTGTTCCATTTTAGAACACAGGCAGAGTACATTTAGCATATTTCTTAAGGGCCCTAGGATTTTTGGAATGGTAAATGAGCACTGGCTTCAACAGAAAGTCACCAGCTGCATTAGCCCCTAACAAGAGAGTCGGCCTGTCCTTTGAAGCTTTGAAGCCAAGCATTGACTTCTCCTCTCTAGCTATGAAAGTCCTAGATGGCATCTTCCTCTGATATAAGCTGTTTAGTCTACATTGAAAATCTGTTGTTTAAACGTAGCCACCTACATTCATTATCTCAGCTAGATCTTCTGAATACCTTGCTGCAGCTTCTACATCAGCACTGTTTCACTTGTACTTTTCTGTTACGAAGACAGCTTCTTTCCTTAAATCTCATGAACTAACTTCTGCTAGCTTCAAACTTTTCTTCTGCAGCTTCCTCACCTCTCTCATCCTTCATGGAATTGAAGATAATCAGGTCCTTGCTCTGGATTCGGGATTGGCTTAAGGGAACATTGTGGCTGGTTTGATCTTCTATCCAGCCCACTAAAACTATCTCCATATCAGCAATAAGGTTGTTTTGCTTCCTTATCATTCATGTGTTTGCTGGAGGAGCACTGTTAAGTTCCTTCAAGGACTTCTCCTCTGCATTCACAACTTGGCTACCTGTTTGGTGCAAGAGACCTAGGTTTCAGCCTATCTTGGCTTTCGACATGTTTTCCTAAGCTTAATCATTTCTAGCTTTTGATCTAAAGTGAGAGACATGTGGCTCTTCCTTTCACTTGAACACTTAGGGGCCACTACAGGGTTATTAATTGGCCTAATATCAATAGTGGCGTGTTTCAGGGAATCAGGAGGCCTGAGGAGAGGGAAAGAGATGGATGGACAGCCAGTCAGTGGAATGGTCAGAACACATACAATATTTATCAATTAAGTTCTCCATCTTACCTGGGTACAGTTTGTGGCACCCCAAAACCATAGTGACATCAATGATCACACACCATCATAACATATGTAATAATAATGAAAAAGTTTGAAATATTGTGAGAATTACCAAAATTTGACACAGAGACAGAAGGTGAGCAAATGCTATTGAAAACATGGTACCAACAGACTAGCTCAGTGCAGGGTTGCCACAAATCTTAAACTTGTGAAAAAGGCAATATCCACAAAGGGCAATAAAGTGAAGCACAATAAAATGAGGTTTGCCTGTATAAACACACATAACATATTTCTCCAATCTCAATAATTACACCATCTCTAAGAACTCCCCTTTAAGAACAAGGCTAGGAAATCACAGGCTTCTATTTCTTCACCCTGTATAAACTTTTCACCGCAATATTCACAAATCACCTAGTTTCTTCTGAAATAAGCTAGGATTTTAGTTTTAGTAAAAGAATTATTTACATTATGTTCTTTCTAGTTGAAGACCCCTTATGTTAAACCCTAAACCATTACATTAACATTCATGATGACATTATCAACAATAATTTAATTATATATTTTACTGGACTCATTACTCACAGGTTACCAAATGAGGCTAGGTATCAGATCACTCGAGAAACTTATTAAAAATACAGACTGGGGCTTCCCTGGTGGTGCAGTGGTTGAGAATCTGCCTGCTAATGCAGGGGACACGGGTTCGAGCCCTAGTCTGGGAAGATCCCACATGCCACGGAGCAACTGGGCCCGTGAGCCACAACTACTGAGCCTGCGCGTCTGGAGCCTGTGCTCCGCAACAAGAGAGGCCACGATGGTGAGAGGCCTGCGCACCGCGATGAAGAGTGGCCCCCGCTTGCCGCAACTGGAGAAAGCCCTCGCACAGAAACGAAAACCCAACACAGCCAAAAATAAAAATTAATTAATTAATTAATTAATTTAAAAAAAAAAATACAGACTGCCGGGTCCTAGCTCAGATTTACATACTCCATCCTTAACTTTGGACTCTAAGAACCAGCATTAAAAGTCTCCTTGTGATTTTAATGCAGTCAGCCCACAGCCAGTCTTAGAGCAGCATCCGTGAACTATATACCATGCCCTCCTTCTTCACGATCCATTCTGACGCATTTTCAGTTTGGCTATAGTACTTCACTGCTTCATTACATTTCCCCTCCCCTCTTTTTTCTTCTTTCCTTTTCTTTCTTGTTTTTTTTCTTTTTCAAGGAACAATACATTTGTAGATACTTGGAGTCCTTTCATGTTTCAGAATGTACTCTTTCCCTTAATATATGAGAAAGGGTATCTGGTTAAAGAATACCAGGGTTGCAACTCTTTCCACCCAAAATTCTGAAAAGAATATTGCACTGTCCACAAGCATTTTGTGTTGCAGATGAGAAAGTAGGTAACAAATTCTTGTTTCTTTGTAAGTAACCTATTTTTTGTTTTTGTGTCAATTTTTGTAGGAATTTTCTCTTTATCCTTGGAATTCAAAGTTTTCACCATGATATGCCTAAAAGTTTTTATTTTCATTAATCTTCACCAGCCTGTGGTGAGTTCATTTAATGTGAAGGCTTTAAGAATGAGTCCGGCTTAGGGGGAATGGTAATCTATTATTTCTCCTCCTTCCTCACATCTGTTCTCTATTTCTAAAATGCCTATTATTAGCTATGAGTTGAGCCCCAGGACCTACCCTTCGTGTCTCATCTTCTCTTTTATAAACTGTCTTTTTGCTTGCAGTTATGTTCATTTTGCCAGACTTCCAGTTAACTAATATGGTTTCCAGGAGAATCCTTTCTGATATTTACCACCTCTACATATACTTGGTGTTTTTTCCTGAAAGAACCTTTTTCCTTTAATTTTCAATTTCCCCTTTTTTTCATGGTGGTTTTTGATTGATAAATGCAATAACCCCTGTGACTGACTGAAAACTTCAATTGGTATATCATTATTGTCCTTGTCTATATAGAGCTTTAAACTTTCTCTAAGCAATTGTGGTTATGGGCTTTGACAGGCCACGTGGCCAGCAGACAGCAAGAGGAACGTTCCCCAGTCCCTAAGTTTGACAAATACCCCTGAGTCAATAAACAGGTCACAACAGCTCTCCCATATCTCTCTCTGAATGAATGGGCACCTCAGACATCCCACAAAATTTCAAACACATAGATGGGGACCTGTATGGATTTTCCAGTTGTGGGGCATAGTTTTCCCTTTAATTTATGTGGTAAGAAGTTGGGAAAGAAGAAAAGTTCAAACAAAATAAAAACAAATAAAACCTAATTAAATTGCACATCATGGTGTTACCTCCAATTTGTTTCACAGCGAAAAGATTCTTTTAAGTTCTTTGAAATCCAAACATATGTACAATGTGTGAACATACGTGAATTAAAAAGGAATATTTTTCAATACAATGAACAGAATTCTGAACAAAAAATACTTAATTCTCGATCAAATGGGAACCTCATGGCAGTGAACAAACATGAGTATTCAAGTGCAAATCAAGTTGACACCGTAATATGCTCAAATGAATAAAATGCACATAAGAAAACTACACTAAATTATATGATTTGTTTCTTTTATCCTCATTCACGCCTACATTATATTTCGTCTTAAGCCTAGGTTTTCATTGAAAAAGAATAAAACTAACCAAAAAATAAAATATTGGGGATATTTTTAAAAGATGCAAAATCATTATCTTGTGTACGAACGGCAGTGGTTCTACCTTAATTTCAGATGCAAATATTCTAACCAATCAATTGATACCAAAGAACTGTTACAGACTATTCCAGGTTTCTATTAAAAAGTGATGAATTTAGTTGACCTAAGCAGTTTATCTGATTACTGTCATTGAAAAACACTGTGCCCATGGAAACAACAAGAAACAAGAATTCCTCAATACTGATGAACATACACAAACCTCACAATTCAAAAGTTAACTACACTGACTCCTGGTATTTGACTATCTTATTACTTAACATATTTGGAGTAGGAATGCATTCTATCTTGTTTAGAAGAGGCAGCAAATTAGGCTCAGAGAATGAGATTGTCTTTGCCAATATTTTACTTAAACACAGGTTCACTGTGGGGATTACAATAATTTCACAAGCCAATAGCACACAGGGTAATGTCTCTTAAAAAAGAAATAACACTCCAATCCAATAATAGATTAATCACACTATTGTTCCAGGTAAGGGGGGATGAAAGGAGTAAAGACCAAATTTAGTTTGAGGTGTATCTTTTTTTTTTTAACATCTTTATTGGACTATAATTGCTTTACAATGTTGTGTTAGTTTCTGCTGTATAACAAGGTGAATCAGCTATATGTATACATATATCCCCATATCCCCTGTATCTTTATAGGAGTTGGTACTGGGGAGAGATGCTTGACCAACCTAGAGCTGACTTCCAGCTGCCAGTGCAAAAATAAAAGTTCCTCGTTGGTAGAGCACGTTGCTAGGGAACAATGGCACTGGTGTTGGCAGCAAGACCATCCTCCTGAGCTGCTTAACAGCTTTTGCCACTGCTGGTAAAAGACTTGTCTTTACCAAGGCAGGCGCTAATGCCCCAAGGCATGTAGATCAGCAAAGAGTCACCTTACCCAGACCTCAATTCTCAGATTATCCTCACAAACTCTCGGTATTTATAATCTACCGTCCCCTCACCAGAATGGCTTCTCTAATTGTTTTTATTGATAAGCCCCCAGTGGGGACCCTCAGCAGCTGAGCTACTAACTGCTTATCGATTATACCAGAGGAGACGATGACATCATGACATAACTTACAGCATTCTTATATCAAAACAACTTTACCTCTAAAAACAACTTTTTTTGTCCATAAACAAGTGGATTTAAAAAAAAAAAAAACTTCACTTAAATCATAAACAAGCGGATTTGAAATTATATCAAACCAATTCACAACATTATACTAATCATGACCAAGAAGTCCTCTTTTCACTTCCTTCTCTGCGATTCTGTGATTTATAAGAAATGTATCTCGTCTTCATCCATCGTTTCTGGCATAGACTTCCCATAACCCCTGGAATTTCCTAATAAGAGCACTGGAGCATCTTTGGTTCTAACATTTAGTCTATGACTCTGGTTCCTAATCAAAGCTCCTAAATCTCTTGGAATTTCCTACATCATAGAAGTATCTTTTTTTCTAATGAGGCAATTCTTGGTGGGCTACTAAATAGTTCCTGATGGGGACCGACTACCTGAAAAACCAAGCCATGATTAGAAGTTTAGAACTTTCAGTCTCACCCCCCCATCCTCAGAGGAGGGGAGAGGGACTGGAGATTTGAGTGAATGACTGAGCTTGCCTACATGATGAAGCCTTCATAAAAATCCCAAAAGTCTAGGGATTTTCCAGGTTGGTGAACATATCCATGTACCTGGAGGGTGGCACACACTAAGTCCATAGGGACAGAAGCTCCTGCGCTCAGGACACTTCCAGACCTCCCCCTACGTACCTCTTCATCTGGCTGTTCATCTGTACCCTTTGTCATATGCTTATTATATAACATACTGGTAAATGTAAGTAAGTGTGTCCCTGAGCTCTATGAGCTATTCTAGCAAATGACTGAATCCAAGGTTGGGGGGTTGCGGTGTCATATGAACCCCTGAATTGTGCCAAGTCTGACAGAATTTGTGGGTAACCTGGTGACCTACTACTTGCAATTGGTTCTGATGTAGGGGCAGTCTTGTGGGACTGAGCCCTTAACCTGTGGTTTCTGCACTAACTCTGGTTAGTGTCAGAACTGCACTGAATTATAGGACATTCAGCTGGTGTCAAAGAGAGTTGCTTGGCGTAGGATTAAAAAAAAAAAAATCCTCACATATGGTGTCAGAAGCGTTGTGAGTATGGTGGTGGTGTGACTAAAGGAGAAGTGTATTTTTCCTACACACTCTCTATTGTGTGGTCCACCATGTGGATATTCTTATGCCAGAACCCGGAACACCCTAGTGCTTCAGTTGCATCAGGGAAAATTCTGATCATATATCAAGTTTTCTCCATTATTAATAATATCTGGAGCCCAAGACAGAAGTGGAGTCGCTCTTTCTACTTCCTTCAGCCTCTGTTAACACACTGATCACACACCAGGCTCCTTCACTGTACCCCTTGTGTATCTCCTCAGATCTCTCCTCACCTCCACTCTCCCCAGCCTATCACAAGCCACCCTCTTTCCTGAAGAGCTTTCTCTGTTTTGAATCTTCTTCCCTCCACCCATTTTTCATATAGCACTACAACGATCTTTATAAAAGATCTGGCTAGGACTTTTTCTATTTATAATCGCCTTATAACCTTCCATTATCTCATAATAAAGCCCAGATATTTTAACATGGCCTAAAAATTCATGATCTAGGACCCCTTCCTCTCCAGCTTCATCCTCCAGTATCCACTTACTTCAGCCGCAAGTATTTCCATCTATTCCTAGAATTACAATATGTTTTTCTCTTCCTGCACCTCTGCACGTACCTTTGAAGAAAGCTTCAAAACGCAAAGCTTTCTGCCCTATTTGCCTAGCTAAGACCTCCTCATCCTTCAGAACTCCATGCATTGGCCGCCCTGTTTTACTCACTCATAGCAATTACTACTCATTTTTATCACTTACCACAGCCATAAATAAACAAAAATATGATTAGTTGTTTAGCATCTATCTCCCACCCCAAAACTTAAGCTCCATGAAAAGAGGGGTGTCCCCTCTGTTCCCAAATGTCTGCTCAGGATCCAGCACAGAAGTGTGTACAGAGGAGTAAGGTGCTCAATACATACTTATTGAATTTATAAACCAAATATGAAGATGGCATCAAGGGGAATGGGGTGCAAACTTAATAATACACACCCACGTGCACTGCTGAACCACACAAGACACCCCCAGCAAATGACAACGCATTCCAAGCCCCTACTGAGGAAGCTGTAACAGACCTTAAGAAAGCCTTTAGATAGTTTGGAAACACTGCTAGAGCTATGTGATAAAATAAACCTGGGTTGGTGATCAGAACATTGATTATGCCAGTGACAGCAGTAACAGTGACAATTTATTGAGAACTTGGTATGTGCTAGGGAATGTGTCATGCAGTTGGCCTGGATCCTATCACTTCTTCCTCATCACAATCCTTTGAAGTGAGTACTATTATTATCTCCATTTTAAAATCATTGAAACTAGGGCTCAGAAAATTTATTTGGCTTGCCTGAAGTCACATCAAGATAATCAATATATGGTCAGCCAGCCAGGACACAAACTCAGTTTGCACACCTTCAGATCCTAAGCCCTTAACCACTATGCAGTACCATCTCACCACTAGCATTTGCACGACCATGGCCAAGGTGACCCTCCTACTAGGTTCACCATGGCCTTTAGAGTAAAAGGAGGGTGTTAGACCAAATGACTGCCCAAGTGCTTTTCACCTCTAACAATCAACAGAACGCATATTTATACAGTCACAGAAGGAACACTGTGAGACTGACATTCAGTGATAAAAATCTTTAAATTACAATTTAGTAACAAGTCCTTCTCATCCCACTTTAGCTTTTCCATAAACAAATTAGGTAACTCTGCATTTGACTGAACTATTATTTTTCAAGCAATTTTACTAATCCAAGCATAAGAAATTGGGGAAATACAGGGGAAAGGAAAGCAAGGAAAAAAAGGAGTCTGAGTGAGCTTTGGAGTTCAATAACAAGGAAAAGGAAATAAGCATTTTTAATTTTCAAATTACATAACCAGCCAAGGCAGGTGGTCCAAGGTTAAAGACAAATGTGAGCAAGGTTTGTCAAAGGATTAAACTAAACGTTTTTAAAAAAAAGTCAGGGGCTTCCCTGGTGGCGCAGTGGTTGAGAATCTGCCTGCCAATGCAGGGGACACGGGTTCGAGCCCTGGTCTGGGAAGATCCCACGTGCTGCGGAGCAGCTAGGCCCGTGAGCCACAACTACTGAGCCTGTGCATCTGGAGCCTGTGCTCCGCAACAAGAGAGGCCGCGATAATGAGAGGCCCGGGCACCGCGATGAAGAGTGGCCCCCACTTGCCGCAACTAGAGAAAGCCCTCACACAGAAACGAAGACCCAACACAGCCATAAATAAATAAATAAACCCAAAAGTTTAAAAAAAAAAAGACAGATCTCTAAAAAAAAAAAAAAAAAAGAAAGTCAGGCTGTGTCAAAAGGATCTTATTATTGTTCAGATAAAAAAAGACCATAGTGGGACAAACATAATCTATTTAAACGCTGCTTTAAAAATGAAATAGAGTATTTTTAATGGCTGCTTACAGATCTCATTTCCTGAAAATCACCTACAAAAAAATGGCTCACCTCACACAACAGAATACTTCAACAGCCCTCAGAAGAAGCCAGTGAAGGGGGAAGTCTCAAACACCTGGCAGAAAGATAATCCGTTTAATAAAAAATCCATGGGGTAGAATACCTTTCATGAGGAGGATCTCAAAACCAACCTTCTGATGTCTTTTGCATCCTTTCCCACTGCTCTGAGGACCTACAATCCTTTCCCAACGCTCAGGTAAAACTGGGTTGTATCACTAGATGAAAAGCTTGATAAAGAACCCGAGATAGGTCAGGACAAGAGGAGACAAAGGATGCCTAACAATTTTGTATTTTGTTTTGATATTTAATTTTTTAAATATTAAGAAAGTTCAAAAGGAAGTGTTACAGGCATAGATGTGGCAAGGTTTGGGCATATGTTGAAATTAACTGTTTTCTTTTAAAATGAAAAATAAAATGCTCAAACTCATGAGAGCAGTGTGTTCATACTGAGGAACAAAACTCTTAGAGGAAAGATCTTGGTTAAATGTATCAATTCTGGAACATTAATCTTACATAACCATCTCCCTGATCGGATCTTGTCTTGTGCTAAGACAGTCAATCAGCGCTCCAGGAACAAGATGTAGGCTTGATGCCAAGAGCACTGATTGTGATCTGAGATCATAATCACCCTCCTCTCTTGCCTCTCAGGATTCCACACCATGCATTAGGCCTCAGAGGTTGTGAGCTCAAAGTCCCTGGGCCAAATGTGGCACAAGGTATGTCCTGTCCAGCCCACTCAGTGCTGCCTGCACTGACTTAGGCCGTGGAAAGAATGCTGGATTATTTCCCAACATTCTAAAATTTGCAGATTTAACCCCTCCAAACAAACAAACAATCAAACAAAAACCAATGGATACTTGGCTTCTCTTGAAAAAGTAAAGATCTAGAAACAATGGGCTCAAATTCCCAAATGGCAAAACCAGCAGCATACGCTGCCTGTTCTCCAGCCTTCTCCGCAGACGCAACCACTCACATATTCTATAACTAGTCTGATTCTCCTCTCTTTGTGGTCCCTGCTGGCAAGGACATTTTCACTTCTCTGTATCAGTGATGATTCACTTCATTGAGAGACTAGGCTCTTTTCAAATGTGGAACAGGAAAGAAGATGAGGATAATTGGCCCGGCCATTTCCATCTAAGTGGCCAGCATTTATGACGGTTGTCTTTGGTGCAACGGCTCACTTTGTCCTTCATAATTCTTTTAGCAGTTGTTGAGACCACAATCACATTTGTATGGTAAGAAACTGTTAAATAAAAGCTTTGATTTCTCTATTATTTATGAAATGCATTTTAAGAGACATTGAGTATGTATGTACTGAAACATTAATGCACAAATAATAAAGGACAGTAGACTTTTGGAAACATACCTAAACTTCTTACATTAATACTTTTGGAAAACACCCCCCCAACACACACTTTGTCTGTCTTTGTGTTTTAAGCTGCATTTTCTGGAACATAAAATTTGATGTGTAACTTGGCCACTCTGTCCTACTTGCCAGGGTTGTTAAAAAGCACTTCATTTCCATTTCCCATGTAGGACAGCACGTCCAAGATTAAAGAACATGTGAATTAAATCTTGGCAACTTCTACTAAATTGAATCCAAACACTAGTCCTTGTAATTTAGGGTATGAGGTTGAGGCTCCACTCTACTTTCAGTGTAAGTGAAATCATCCTCCCTAATTTGGGGTTCTTTTCATTCATTCTGATAAGATTCCTGGGAGTGATTTTATGCAAATGTGTGTTTATTCAGCCATGTTTCTTGATTGAAAACAATGATTTATTCTGCACCTACTCATGAAAGAGAATTAATTTCTGAGAAAATTTGAAGGGAAAAGTTTTTAAGTCAGCAACAATAATTCAAGATTAACTGAAAACATTCATTTAAAACTACAGCTAAGTCAGTTACTGCAATGTGGAATGAATATATTTTAATATATAAAACTAACATTTATTGGACACCTCCTATAAGCTAGCATTATCCTAGGACATCTCACTGGATATTTCACTTTATCATCTCAAAAACCAATTTTTATAAATGAGGAAATAGGCTTAAAGCTTAAAAAGCTTATCCAAAGTCACCCAGGTAGTAAGCAATAAAGTCAGATTTGAAACCAGAAATTATGCCAGAGATTGTTCATTTTTAAATTTTTACTTTGTAGAGGTAATCCCCAATTTATACACACAAAACATACGAAGATTCCTTTCCCATTCATTGCACCCTGTGAGAGTCTGCAGTTTTACAAGTTCCTCTACTGATCTTTATGCACCAGTCCTTTGACAACTTAAAACCCACTGATTCGAGGAACTCCTTCTCCAATGCATCCTTTCCTCAGCTGGTTCTGAGTGATCCCACCAAGGCTAACCACCTCTCTTCTCCCAACCCCAGTAAACACACGTGCCTTGTTCTTCCTTCTCCCTGGGATGCACATCTTCTTCAGATATTTTCATATTGCCTGCCTTAAAACCCTCTTCCTCTAAGAAGCCATCATCCATCAGTCTCACCCCATTCTCACTTTTATTACCCACCAGGCCTTATGTAATCTATTTTATTACATTCATAGGTATTTACTTCATGTATTTCACTTTTTAAATATTTTCTTCCATTTTCACAAGTGTAAGAGTAAGTTCATATCAGAAAGCAAAACTTCTCTTTCTTTAAAAATCTCTTTGGGAAAGTAATGAAAGAAAAATGGAGATAGGCAAGAAGAAAAGCGGGGAGGTTACGAGGAAAACTAGAATGAAGAGATTCAGATATACAGATGTGAAATTTTAATGATCCCAAAATGATTGACAGACATAAGATAAGCACCCCATAGACACAGGCTTACCTATTCCAAAATAGCCAGGTATTCACACCAGGAGGGCATAAAATTTAACCTCTCAATACACATCATGGAAATTTGGGCAGCCTTCCTCATGGTTTCACTCAACTGCAGAACTACCAAAACGGGGACCAGAAGATTTGCATAGTTTTATCCTAACCCTACCACTATGTAATGCTGTGATCCTGTGATAAGTTACTTGACTTCTCTCAGTTTCCATCTCCTCATCTATAAAACAAGCATTCATTGAGAGTCTACAATGAATCTTACAAACCAATGGAGACAAAGGCTTCTCCAAATCAGGGTTCATATGCAGTTGCATGCTCATTCTTCCACATGCATAATGGGCAGGAAGTCCTCCTAGGACAATCACACCAGGAAACAGAGAGCTGACCACTGTCACCACGTACTGCTGCCTCATGGTGGCACTGTTTACGGAGGCTGTGGAGGAAGCGGAGCTATTGCTGCAGTGGGATCTCCAGAGGGGCCCCGCATGCCACTTGGAGGACAATTTCACTTCCTGGAAGCTAAGCTCATCAAAGATGCGCAGTTCTCGGGCTTCCAATATTCTCATGACTCAGATTTTTTTAATTTTCACAAACAGCCACCTCCCAGGTCCCCAGCCAGTCATGGAAGCACTGGCAGGAATGGCTCTGGCATCTTCCATCTCTCCAAAATGCCAACTCTTTTCCTTCAAAGATCACAAGGGTTTTTGCTTTTCGGTCCGACTGTACCCCTTCTAAGGCAGCCCTGCTCCCAGCCTGCCGTTGGGGGAAACTCGCACATATGCTTCTAAGGGGAGAAATTCTGGAATCTCTATCGATGGAGAAGAGAAAAAGCAAACCCAAGTAAAACCCCCCCTGTAGGACCTCATCGACAAAATGTAATTATGAGGCATGTTAAATGTTTTGGTGAAAAAGTAAAGGTGTGATGAGAAAACAACAGAGGGAAATTGAATGTAAACTGGAAGGTCAAAGAAGTGCTTTCTGAGGAAATGGCATATAATCTGAGATCTTAAGGATGAATAGAAATTGCCGGGGGGTACCTGAGGAAAAATAAACCACATGTGCAAGGACTCTGGAGCAGACAAGCCGTAGATATGTTTGAGAAAACAAATAGGCCAATACAGTTCATGGTGGAGAACAAGGTAGGGAGTGAGAAGATGAACCTGGAGAGGAAGGCCAGGTCCAGATCGGGTGCAGCCTTGGACTATATGGACCCCAAGACCCTCCCGGACTCAGTGTCCATTGGCAACTTAGCACAAACAAATTCACTTAAAAATAGTTTTCAGTCAAGTCAGGGAAAAGAGAAGAATCAGGTCTTGTAATACAAAGGTTTATGGGGGTGTTCTCTGTTCTTAATCACCAGTTGTCTGAGCAGTGATCCTGGGGGGCCCCAAAGTCGCTGTTCTCAGAAAAGTTCCCTCCCAGGTACAAATAATCTGTATTCACATGTCCTGTGGTAACGGGTGCCCCAGTTTTTCATAAAAGATGGAGTCTCCATATTCAGAAGTTGATGGGTCAGGTGTCTGAGGCAAATTTCCACTGCTGTACAGGAATTAATTAATGCAGTCAGGTAAGAGACAGAGAGAGTGAGCTGGGGAATTCAGGTTTAAAATTAGCTTTCTGAACATAATGAGAAGATTATGTATAAGGCTCAATGGCTTTTTTTTTTTTTTTCCTGGAAACAATCTTTCAGGAGAAAGATAAGTTAAATGAAAATGACTGTCAGGATGCCAAAGTCTAAAACACCAAAACACTTAACAAATCTTGGAAAGATATCTGAACCGAGAGAGACAGATGATGGAAGAGGTTTTGGTATTGTCAGATTTAGGACATTAGCTGTTTTGCTATGTATCAAATCTATTTACCACAAGCAGGACTTTTTCTCTGGGCAGTCCCATGTAGATAGAAAGATTCTAGTGACTTCATTTCCTCTGTATTTCTGGCTCTTTCATGGATCACACAGAGGATGATTAAATGGCTTTTCTGTATTGTTTGCTAAATTTGACTCTTCCCATGAATTGGGGGTGGTTCCCATGGGAACCTCTGGACATGGTATAAGAGCAAAACAGATCACAGACAATCACTGGAGTCTCTACTGAAAGCACACTTGGCAAAATACTTTATTGGCCATTTCTGTATGAACAACTCTCTACTACATATAAATCCGAGATCTAAGAAAGTAAAAATGTGTTTTGTTGTTGCTTAATCCTCATCCCAAATAAAATTCATGGAAATTTTTCCATTCAAAAAAAAAGTTATTTTGCACACAAACTCAGTCAAGGATATTATACCAGAAATGCCACTAATGTCATTTGAGCAAAATAGGCCAGTGTCGCTGGAATGGCTCAGACTGGAATGGAATTTGAAGGAGAGAAAAATTATCATATTTTTCCATATTTATCCATAGACAACACAAATTATTACTTTGAAAAACAGCAGAATGTAAATTTTATAAACTAACCAACATATATTGCTTCAAATAGGCATTATTCATGTAGATAAGGTACAACTGGAAATAAACCATAAAAAAACTCTCATGTGCATTTGTGATTTTCATTTCATCACAAAAACTTTCTAAAAATCTGTAAGCTAGAGATCCCACACTACTGTCCTTCTAACAGCATTACCTCTTTGTAAAATTTATACATGGCTTTCCACATCTACACCTCTAGCTGAAGCCAACATAATCTCTCACCTGGGAAACAGAAATGGCCTCTTTTTTTTTTTTTCTTAATAGATCATTATTGGAGTGTAATTGCTTCACAATACTGTGTTAATTTCTGTTGTACACCAAAGTGAATCAGCTATACATATACATATATCCCCATATCCCCTCCCTCTTGAGCCTCCCTCCCACCCTCCCTATCCCACCCCTCTAGGTCGTCACAAAGCACCGAGCTGATCTCCCTGTGCTATGCGGCTGCTTCCCACTAGCTATCTATTTTACATTCGGTAGCATATATATGTCGATGTTACTCTCACTTCGCCCCAGCTTCCCCCTCCCATCCTGTGTCCTCAAGTCCAGAAATGGCCTCTTAACTGCTCTCCCCACTTTTCACTTCAGACCTTTCTCTATACAGCATCCAGAGCACTACTAAACAGACAAACAGATCACTATTTAAACCCTCCGACTACCTCCCACGTCAGTTAGAATAAAATCCAACGCCTTTACCATGGTGTACCATTCCCTTTGTGAAAAGGCCACATTTAATCTCATTTTTATCCCCTTTCCACAATTTTTCTCACAAACTTATTTTACTTCCTATACAGAACTCCTCTCCTCCTATATTCACATTTAAACTCACTCGCTTGCACTTCCACCGTGCCTGTGAAACTGCCTTTATGAAGTCAACAATGAACCCCTCCCCCCAAAATAAATAAGATACAAGGATATAATGTACAACACAGGGAATATAACCAATATTTTATAATAACTTTAAATGGAGTATAATCTATAAAAATATTGAATTACTATGTTGTACATCTGAAACTAATGCAACATTGTTAATGAACTGTATTTCAATAAAAAATAAAGGCAATGAGGTTACCAAAGCCAATAACCAATACTTAGTAGTCATCTTTGACACAGCTGATCACTTCCTCCTCCTCCATATTGTTTTTGTTCACTTACTTTTTAGGAAATCTGCTTTTCTTCTACCTCACTGGTTGTTCCTTTTCAGCTTTTGCCACTGGTTGCCCCTCTTCTTCTAGAATTTTTTAATGATGCAGTAACGCAATCCTTGGTTACCTTCTCTACTCCATTCACTCCCATGGTGATCTCATTTCATCTTGAGGCTTTAAATATCATTAATATGTTAATAACTCCTAAATTTCTGTCTCCAGCCCAGACTTATTCTGAACGCCAGACTGTTACCTCCAAATCGCTGTTTCACTTCACTGCTTAGATGCTCCATTGGAGAGTTACTGCCATAAAACCTCTGCATACCATATTGCCTCAAAACTCAGTGACTGGGGGGACTCTACTCAATACTCTGTAATGACCTATACGGGAAAAGAATCTAAAAAAAGAGTGGATATATGTATATGTATAACTGATTCACTTTGCTGTACACCTGAAACTAGCGCAACATTGTAAATCAACTATACTCCAATAAAAATAAAAACTAAAAAAAAAAACTCAGCGACTTATTACAGCAGCCATTGATTCTCAAGGATCTGTAGGTCAGTGAGGGTCTGATGATCTAACGTGGGCTCAGTGGGCAGCTCTGGTCTAGCTGCACTTGGCTGGGTAACTGCCTCACCTGCACTCACTGGAGGACCGAGTCAGAAGACAACTACTACTGAGGGAAAAACCTTCTCATGATGACGACAGAAAGCTCTTCTCACAAGAGGCTGCACCCAACCCTGTGAGCACATTTCAACCCCGTTTCATCTCACCTCTAATGACCCACTGGCCAAGGCAATCACACTGCCCAGACTAAGTCAGGAGGGGGGATACAGTGTACCCGAGGTCACAAGGAACAGTAACCACGGTGTGTAACAGACGTCTCCCACTTTACGTCTCCAAGCCCACCCCGTCCAAACCTGCTCCAGCTCAAGTCTTTACCACGTTAATCTTCTATTTGTTCAAGACCAAACACTTAGAGTCATCCTGGACTCCTCTTTCTCACACGCTCCACTTCAGCCTACAAAATATATTCAGAATCTGACAAAGTCTCACCATCTCGACCACCTCCTTCTACGAGCCATTAGGGTGTGTCTCCTGGTTCACTCCATTATTCTAGCAGGTCTCCCTGCTTATAGTCCCCCAGCCACAGGCCATGCCCCTTAACTCACCCCCCCGCAAGATGGCCACTCATTTCATTCAGAGTCAGAATGAACTCCTGACACTGGTTTACAAGACCCTGCATGGTATCACTTATTACTTCTCCAGATGCGCCTCCCACCTCTTTCTCACTCACTTTGTTCTGGTATCAGACACTTCCTTGAGGCCGTCTGAACAAGCCAAGCCTAATGCTTGCTACCTACCTCTTCTGCACTAGCTCCTACCTAGGCCTGGCAATTTCTTCTCCTAGATACTCATGTGGCTGACTTCCCCAGCTCCTTCAAGATTTTGCTTGAATGTCGCCTGCTCTGTGAGACCTGTCTTGACTGCAGTATTTTAATTTGTAGCCCACCCACTGTAAACCTCCACACTAATTCTTTTCATATCACTGATGAGCTAATATTCCACATAACTTATTTATTATGCCTGTTTATTGTCCACTCTCCCCCAACACCCTCCAATGCCCTAGCCTGACAAGATGTGCCATGAGGGGAAAAAAAAAAAAAAGGTTTATTTTGTTCCCTGGTGTGTATATCTGACACACTTGAATAGCACGTGGAACCCAGAAGGTTACAGAAATGCATTCAGTCATGTATTGCCATTCTCACCCAGACTGAACTCCTTCTTGCCTCAGAGCCCTGACACCTGCTGTTCCTTCTGCCTAGAACCTTCTTTGCCTCTCATCCTTCACATCTCTGCCCACACATCACTTCCTCAGAGAGGCTGCCTCTGGTCACCTCATCTAAAGCACACTCCTTCTTCTTGCCTCTTTGTCCCATTTTCCTGTTTCATTTTCTTCATCATACTTTCACACTTTCAAAAATATCTAATTGATTTGTTTGCTTATTACTGTATGTCTTCTCCTACAAGGGTGAAAGCCCCATGAGAACAGGGACATGGTCTATCTTACTCATCACTGTCTCCTCAATTCACCTGGAACAGTGCCTAGTGGGTCAGTAAGAACTCAAATAGTTCCTTAATAAATCAAGGTCCCTTCTCAAAGGGAGGGCAGTACAAATCTCATCCACCTAATGTGGAAGAGAAAAGGTAACTGCATTGAAGGGAGGGCAAGCCTTAAGAAATTAAACAGAGGGAACATGAGTTTTGTGGTTAAACAGAATGCTCCCAAGTTCAGTCATCCTTAAAAGCTATAGGAGAGTGCACAATGCTTCTAAGAGAAGCGTGCTTGAGAGCTACTCTAGGAGGAAAACCAAGAAAAAGCAGCTTCTGGTGCTCATTTTAGGTTAACTATTTTCCTCAATAAGAAAACATGCATAAAATGAACAAGCAAGTTATTTGATGTTTCAAATGATTAAGTGCAAGCTGGGATAGCTTTGAAGTAGTTGCCACATAATCCCCAGGGGAGGATCTGTAGACAAATATCCACACTATCCCTTGGAAATAGATTTCTCCAACAAGGGGGAAAAAATAGAAAAAATATGTCCCACACAAGGTAGAGATACATGCACTTTCACATTTCCAAAAAAGGCAAGGAAACAAAGAGATGCTACTTTTCCAAGAATGTTAACACGTAGAACCATGTTAGGAATTAGTTTTAGAATACATTACAAATAACAATAGCTAATGTTTAGCTGGCATTTTTATTATTACTTTCTTTCTTATTAAAACCACTGTTATCAACCTTTATTTCCCACAATCACCCCATGAAGTAAATACTTCTATCACAAGTTTAGAGATGAGGAAACAGGAACAGATAGTGTGAACAACTTGCCTGAAGTTACTTAGCTTAAGCCCAGAGAGTTTTGCTCCAGAGTGTATGCTGTTAACCCCTGTGGTAAAAGCTTCTCAAAGGATAATATCAGTATAAGTAAGGAGTGCTTACAATGAGCTGAGTAAGGTGCTAAGCACTTTGTAGATATTGGCTTATAAATGTATATGAATCAACCTAATCATTATTTTCTGAATTCTAATCCTACATGTCCACATACCTTACAACATGAAAAAATGAACAAAAGCTATTTCTACTCTGTTCCCTATTCAGTTTGCACTGAGACCCAAATGTTTGCCTGATAACCTTGTGGACATCATTTTTAGCTATTGGACTAGCATGGGCCAGGCCCCTGGTTCTGTAATCAGTACAACAAAGTAAAAACACACAAGTCGACTAGGTAACGTACAAGGCAGCTGGATCCTGCCATTTTACGAAGCACTAAAATAATTTTATATTACAGGGAAAACTCACTGCATCAACTTATATAAATATAAGCTTTACTATTCTTAAAAACCATGGACTTAACTGCCTTTGTATAAAAATACACATAACCTAGGTTAGCATCTAAGTAGCAAGCTGTTTCAGAGACATCAAATACAGTTACAGAATTTCAGACAGAGTTTCTTATGATCTAGGGATATGCTATTTTCTAACTATGAAGGTCACCACCTTAAGCACATGGACCATCCTTTTAGGGTAGAGCAATAACTATAACCCAGTGTGGCCTCTGAAGTAAGCATTAATCTCAAATCGATAATTAACGGTCCCGTGACACACTTCTCACTGTATCCCTCCACAGACTAAACGTTGCCATTTCACCTACCTGCACAAGTGTGCTATGCTCTGCCTAAACACAACCAAGTGGAAGTTGTACACCCCTCACAGTGAAATAAAACCACTGTCTACTGTCCTGAGGTTTTTACTATATCACTAGTCTTTGCACTGCTCCATCACTTGACCCAACTTGAGGACCACCATAAGGCAGATGAACATTTCTGAAAAGATGTAAGAAACTAATTGGTGACCTGAAGGCTTAACACAATGTGAAACCTGCCTGGTTTGCTCTAAACTACAAGAACAAACCTCTCAGATTAGAGCAGAATCAATAAAATAAACCCAACTCAGTATAATTAAAGAAAATCTACAATACTTTAGTATTTTGTATTAGTAATGAGAATTAATACGCTCAGTCAACAGATACACACAAAAAACCACTGGAGGAAGGGGGTATAATGTTTAATTGGCATCCAAAGGTAATCAGCTAAATGTTAAAAAGTATTAAATGTACGTCTCACAAAAAATTTCATTTGTCCTTGACTTTTGCTTCCCTCTGATCCACGTTATTAATACATCATAATACATTATATATGCCACATATTGAAACTGGCCCAAGGCATCTAGACATATGAAAGGAGAGATATTAACATTCACTGACTCATTTAATTTTGTCATCACCTGACAATTATTAAGTGCATTTATCAAGCCTCATAAGATTTATACAAACTGGATCATTTTACGCTACTGCCATAGCCGAAGAAACGGTGTATGTTTAAAGCCCAAATTGTAAAATTGGAATTAATATTACTACTATATTTTTAGCATTTTAATTTTTTTTTATTTTTTTATAATTGTGAACTTGTCTTTTTTTCTGCATTGCTATATATATATATATATATATATATATATATATATATATATAATTTTTTGAATTATATTTTTTTATACACCAGGATCTTATTAGTTATCTATTTTATAGATATTAGTGTATATATGCAAATCCCAATCTCCCAATTGATCCCACCACCATCACCTATTTTTTTATACACCAGGATCTTATTAGTTATCTATTTTATAGATATTAGTGTATATATGCAAATCCCAATCTCCCAATTGATCCCACCACCATCACCCGTCCCCCGCTTTCCCCCCTTGCTGTCCATACGTTTGTCCTCTACACCTGTGTCTCTATTTCTGCCTTGCAAACTGGTTCATTTGAACCGTTTTTTTAGATTCCACATATATGCATTAATATATGATATTTGCTTTTCTCTTTACTTCCCTCTGTATGACAGTCTCTAGGTCCATCCACATCTCTACAAATGACCCAGTTTTGTTCCTTCTTATGGCTGAGTAATATTCCATTGTAGATATGTACCACATCTTCTTTATCCATTCCTCTGTCGATGGGCATTTAGGTTGCTTCCATGACCTGGCTATTGTAAATCGTGCTGCAGTGAACATTGGGGTGCGTGTGTCTTCTTGAATTACGGTTTCCTCTGAGTATATGCCCAGTAGTGGAATTGCTGGGTCATATGGTAATTATATTTTTAGTTTTTTAAGGAACCTCCATACTGTTCTCCATCATGACTGTATCGATGTACATTCCCACCAACAGTGAAAGAGGGTTAGGGTTCCCTTTGGGTTAGGTTCCCTTTTCTGCGCACCCTCTCCAGCATTTGTTGTTTGAGCAGCGTTTCATGTGGCTCCTCGATATCTTTATATTTTCTTTGGAGAAATGTCTATTTAGGTCTTCTGCCCATTTTTGGATTGGGTTGTTTTTTTAATATTGAGCTGCATCAGCTGTTTATATATTTTGGAGATTAATCCTTTGTCGTTGATTCGTTTGCAAATATTTTCTTCCATCTGAGGACTGTCTTTTCATCTTGTTTATAGTCTCCTTTGCTGTGCAAAAGCTTTTAAGTTTCATTAGGTCCCATTTGTTTATTTTTGTTTTTATTTCCATTACTGTAGGAGGTGGATCAAAAAAGATCTTGCTGTTATTCATGTCAAAGAGTGTTCTTCCTATGTTTTCCTTTAAGAGTTTTATAGTGTCCGGTCTTACATTTAGGTCTCGAATCCATTTTGAGTTTATTTTTGTGTATGGTGTTAGGGAGTGTTATAATTACATTCTTTTACATGTAGCTGTCCAGTTTTCCCATCACCACTTATTAAAGAGATGTCTTTTCTCCACTGTATATCCTTGTCTCCTCTGTCATAGATTAGTTGACAATAGGTGCGTGGGTTTGTCTCTGGGCTTTCTATCCTGTTCCATTGATCACATTTCTGTTTTTGTGCCAGTATCATATTGTCTTGATGACTGTAGCTTTGCAGTATAGTCTGAAGTCAGGGAGTCTGATTCCTCCAGCTCTGTTTTTTTCCCTCAAGGTTGCTTTGGCTCCTCGGAGTCTACTGTGCCTCCACACAAATTTTAAGATTTTTTTGTTTTACTTCTATAAAAAAAAATGCCATTAGTAATTTGATAGGGATTGCACTGAATCTGTAGATTGCTTTTGGTAGTATAGTCATTTTCACAATATTGATTCTTCCCATCCAAGAACATGTTATATCTCTCCATCTGTTGGTATCATCTTTGATTTCTTTCATCAGTGTCTTACAGTTTTCTGAATACAGGTCTTTTACCTCCTTAGGTAGATTTATTCCTTGGTATTTTGTTCTTTTTGTTGCAATGGTGAATGGGACTGTTTCCTTAATTTCTCTTTCTGATCTTTCGTTGTTAGTGTATAGGAATGCAAGAGAATTCTGTGCATTAATTTTGTATCCTGCAACTTTACCAAATTAATTGATTAGCTCTAGTTTTCTGGTGGCATCTTTAGGATTCTCTATGCATAGTATCATGTCATCTGCAAACAGTAACAGTTTTACTTTTTCCTTTCCAATTTAGATTCCTTTTATTTCTTTTTCTTCTCTGATTGCCGTGGCTAGGACTTCCAAAACTTTGTTGAATAATAGTGGCGAGAGTGGACATCCTTGTGTTGTTCCTGATCTTAGAGGAAATGCTTTCAGTTTTTCACCATTGAGAATGATGTTTGCTCTGGGTTTGTAGTATATGGCCTTTATTATGTTGAGGTAGGTTCCCTCTGTGCCCACTTTCTGGAGAGTTTTTAATCACAAATGGGTGTTGAATTTGTCAAAAGCTTTTTCTGCATCTATTGAGATGATCATATGGTGTTTATTCTTCAATTTGTTAATATGGTGTATCGTATTGATTGATTTGCGTATATTGAAGAATCCTTGCATCCCTAGGATAAATCCCACTTGATCATGATGTATGATCCTTTTAATGCATTGTTGGATTCTGTCTGCTAGTATTTGCTGAGGATGTTTGCATCTATATTCATCAGTGATATTGGTCTGTAATTTTCTTTTTTTGTAGTATCTTTGTCTGGTTTTGGCATCAGGGTGATGGTGGCCTCACAGAATGAGTTTGGGAGTGTTGCTTCCTCTGCAATATTTTGGCGCTGAATTCTCTTAGCTTTTGCTTGTCTGTAAAGAAGAATTTGAGAAGGATGGCTGTTAGCTCTTCTCTAAATGTTTGATAGAATTCACCTGTGAAGCCATCTGGTCCTGGACTTTTGTTTGTTGGAAGGTTTTTAATCACAGTTTCAATTTCATTACTTGTGATTGGTCTGTTCCTATTTTCTATTTCTTCCTGGTTCAGTCTTAGAAGGTTATACCTTTCGAAGAATTTGTCCATTTCTTCCAGGTTGTCCATTTTATTGGCACAGAGTTGCTTGTAGTAGTCTCTTAGGATGCTTTGTATTTCTGCAGTGTCTGTTGTAACTTCTCTTTTTCCATTTATAATTTTATTGATTTGAGCCCTCTCCCTCTTTTTCTTGATGAGTCTGGCTAAAGGTTTATCAATTTTGTTTATCTTCGCAAAGAATCAGCTTTTAGTTTTATTGATCTTTGCTATTTTTTTTGTTTTATTTCATTTATTTCTTCTCTAATCTTTTATTTCTTTCCTTCTACTAACTTTGGGTTTTGTTTGTTCTGCTTTCTCTAGTTCCTTTAGGTATAAGGTTAGATTGTTTGAGATTTTTCTTGTTTCTTGAGGTAGGATTGTACTGCTATAAACTTCCCGCTTAGAACTGCTTTTGCTGCATCCCATAGGTTTTGGATCGTTGTGTTTTCATTGCCATTTGTCTCTAGGCATTTTTTCATTTTCTCTTTGATTTCTTCAGTGATCTCTTGGTTATTTAGTAACGTATGGTTTAGCTTCCATGTGTTTGTGTTTATTATGCTTTTTCCCTGTAATTGATTTCTAATCTCATAGTGTTGCGATTGGAAAAGATGCTTGATATGATTTCAATTTTCTTAAATTTACCAAGGCTTCATTTGTGACCCAAGATGTGATCTATCCTGGAGAATGTCCCGTGTGCTCTTGAGAAGAAAGTGTAATCTGCTGTTTTCGGATGGAATGCCTTAAAAATATCAAATAAATCTATCTGGTCTATTGTGTCATTTAAAGCTTTTGTTTCCTTATTTATTTTCTGTTTGGATGATCTGTCCACTGGCATAAGTGGGGTGTTAAAAGTCCCTCACTAATATTGTGTTACTGTCGATTTCCTCTTTTAGAGCTGTTAGCATTTGCCCTATGTATTGAGGTGCTCCTATGTTGGGTGCATATATATTTATAATTGTTATATCTTCTTCTTGGATTGATCCCTTCATCATTATGTAGTGTCCTTCCTTGTCTCTTGTAACATTCTTTATTTTAAACTCTATTTTATCTGATATGCGTATTGCTACTCCAGCTTTCTTTTGATTTCCATTTGTATGGAATATCTTTTTCCATCCCCTCTCTGTCTGTATGTGTCCCTAGGTCTGAAGTGGGTCTCTTGTAGACAGCATATATACAGGTCTTGTTTTTGTATCCATTCAGTGAGCATGTGTATTTTGGTTGGAGCATTTAATCCATTCACCTTTAACGTAATTATCGATATGTTCGTATTACCATTTTCTTAATTGTTTTGTGTTTGTTTCTGTAGGTCCTTTTCTTCTCTTGTATTTCCCACTTAGAGAAGTTCCATTAGCATTTGTTGTAGAGATGCTTTGGTGGCACTGAATTCTCTTAGCTTTTGCTTGTCTGTAAAGCTTTTGATTTCTCTGTCGAATCTGAATGAGATCCGTGGCAGGTAAAGTAATCTTGGTTATAGGTTCTTCCCTTTCTTCACTTTAAATATACTGTGCCACTCCCTTCTGGCTTGTAGAGCTTCTGCTGAGAAATCAGCTGTTAACTTTATAAGAGTTCCCTTGTATGTTTTCGTTTTTCCCTTGTTGCTTTTAATAATTTTTCTTTGTCTTTAACTTCTGTCAGTTTGATTACTATGTATCTTGGCATGTTTCTCCTTGGGTTTATCCTGCCTGGGACTCTCTGCATTTCCTGGACTTGGGTGGCTATTTTCCTTTCCCATGTTAGGGAAGTTTTCAACTATAAACTCTTCAAATATTTTCTCGGGTCCTTTCTCTCTCTCTTCTCCTTTTGGGACCCCTATAATGTGAATGTTGGTGCGTTTAATGTTGTCCCAGAGGTCTTTTAGGCTGTCTTCATTTGTTTTCATCCTTTTTTCTTTATTCTGTTCCATGGCAGTGAATTCCACCATTCTTTCTTCCAGGTCACTTATCCATTCTTCTGCCTCAGTTATTCTGCTATTGATTCCTTCTAGTGTATTTTTCATTTCAGTTTTTGTAATGTTCATCTCTCTTTGTTTTTTAATTCTTCTAGGTGTTTGTTCTTTAATTCTTCTAGGTCTTTGCTAAACATTTCTTGCATCGTCTTGATCTTTGCCTCCATTTTTTTTCCGAGGTCCTGGATCATCTTCACTATCATTATCCTAATTTCTTTTTCTGGAAGGTTGCCTATCTCCACTTCATTTAGTTGTTTTTCCATGGTTTTTTCTTGTTCCTTCATCTGGTACATAGTCCTCTCCCTTTTCATTTTGTCTATCTTTTTGTGAATGTGGTTTTCGTTCCACAGGCTACAGGATTGTAGTTCTTCTTGCTTCTGCTGTCTGCCCTCTGGTGGATGAGGCTATCTAAGAGGCTTGTGAAAGCTTCCTGATGGGAGGGACTGGTGGTGGGTAGAGCTGGGTGTTGCTCTGTTGGGCAGAGCTCAGTAGGACTTTAATCTGCTTGTCTGCTGATGGGTGGAGCTTAGTTCCCTCCCTGTTGGTTGTTTGGCCTGAGTGATCCAGCACTGGAACCTACAGGCTCTTTGATGGGGCTAATGGCAGACTCCAGGAGAGCTCACACCAAGGAGTACTTCCCAGAACTTCTGCTGCCAGTGTCCTTGTCCCCGCAGTGAGCCACAGCTGCCCCCCACCTCTGCAGGAGACCCTCCAACACTAGCAGGTAGGTCTGGTTCAGTCTCCTATGGGGTGACTGCTCCTTCCCCCTGGATCCTGATGCACACACTACTTTGTGTGTGCCCTCCAAGAGTGGAGTCTCTGTTTCCCCCAGTCCTGTCAAAGTCCTGCAATCAAATCCCGCTAGCCTTCAAAGTCTGATTCTCTGGGAATTCTTCCTCCCATTGCCAGACCCCCAGGTTGGGAAGCCTGACGTGGGGCTCAGAACCTTCAGTCCAGTGGGTGGACTTCTGTGGTATAATTGTTCTCCAGTTTGTGACTCACCCACTCAGTGGTTATGGGATTTGATTTTATTGTGATTGTGCCCCTCCTACCATCTCATTGTGGCTTCTCCTTTGTTTTTGGATGTGGGGTATCTGTTTTGGTGAGTTCCAGTGTCTTCCTGTCGATGATTGTTCACCAGTTAGTTGTGATTCCGGTGCTCTCGCAAGAGGGAATGAGCACACATCCTTCTACTCCACCATCTTGAACCAGTCTCTGCTCTTACTACTGTTTTTTTACTATTATATTTTCTGGGATAAAATCCCACCACCAATCAACTATATGGGAGCCATGAAATACTTCAACTTGAGTCAGACTGTACATGCCTTGAGACAAGAAGGAAAAGGACCCTACATATTTTGCTAAGTGAAATAAGTCAGAGGAAGACAAATACTATAGGATATCACTTATATGTGGAATCTGAAAAAGTCAAACTCACAGAAACAGAGACTAGAATGGTGGTTACAGGAGGCAGTGGGAGAGAGCACAAGGTGGGAAAATGGGGAGATGTTAATCAAGGAGTACAAACTTCCAGTCACATGATAATTTCCAGGGATCTAATGCACAGCACTGGGATTACAGTTAACAATACTGTATCATATACTTGAAAGTTGTTAAGAGAGTAAATCTTAAATGTTCTCACCACAAATGAAGTGGAAATTATGTGACATGATGGAGGTGTTAGCTAACACTACAGTGGTAATCAAATTGCAATATGTATGTAAATAATCAACACATTGCACATATAAAACTTACACAACAGTATATGTCAACTATCTCATTAAAGCTAGAAAGAAAATGATTTTTTAATTGGTAGATTATTTTATTCAAGGAATTTGCCCATTTTTTTTTCCAAATGCTTTTGCATAGTGTGGAGATGGCATTATGAACAACAAAACGGATATATCTACAGATAAAGTTGAGACTAAAAAAGAAAGAAAGGGAAGGGAAGGAAGGAAGAAAGAAAGCCCTAGAAAGGAGCTTCAGAAAAACCATTGTCAATGGAAGCAATGTGGGAGTTAAGGGGGAGTCGATTACTAGAAGAATCACAATAAAACTGGCAGTTCTGAAAGGAAATCTGAAAATAGGAAAATAGGAGCAGAGTTTTTAATGAGTAGAGATGGACAAGAATAAGGATCTTCTACATAGAAAATAAAGGCACAGAGACTGGAAATTGTGAGATCTGTTTGGGGAATGACAGGTCATCTTGTCTGATGAGAGTAGTTACTATGAAGAACAGATTAGAAACCAAAAGGAAATAAAGCTCCAAAGGTGGGCTGGACCTGTATCATGAAGGCTTCAATTCAGGCTGATGAGCCTGTGACTAATTTTTTTTTTTTTTTTTTTTTTTTTTTTACTTTTTGGCCACGCCTGCCAAGCAGCAGGCATGCAGGATCTTAGTTCCCCCACAAGGGATGACCCTGCACCCCGCTGCGGTGTAAGCACAGAGTCTTAACTACTGGACTTCCAGGGAAGTCCAACCTGTTACTAATTTGAAAGATAACAAGGAGCTAGTGAAATGAGGTGGGAAATAACATGATTAAAGCTTTGATTGAGAAAGACCTTACTGGCCCCGCTACAAGAAAATGGGCCAGGAAGGTTAAAGAGTAGAGGCTGGAAAAAAAATGTCTTAAAGGTTTCCAAAAGGTGGTCATAAAAAACAATTAACAAATACAAGTAGTCATTTCCATTTGTGATACATAAAAGTTAACAAGTCCCTAGATTCTGTTCTGGTTCTTGGAACACTCAATGTGGGTCTGTTAAAATTACAAGATTTTTTTTTTTTTTTTTTGCTGTTGTTTGTTTTTATTGGGTGTTTTTTTAGCCCAAGATATGTAGGCAGACATAGTTAAAATCATATATAGTCTAAGAATCCAATAGAATGCAGGTATGCCCAAACAACTAGATATTTTCTATCATACTATGGAATAATAATTAATGGCTGAAGTGTGAACTTTAAAGGCAACAGAAATGGACATTTGAGTGTCTATTCAGTAACCAGCCTCACAACCTCCTGGCGAAGTATTCATCATTTCACTGGTTAGGTGATACACAACTCATATATACTAGGTAAGGACCAAACCAGGGTTATCTGACTAGAAAAAAATCTCATTTAAACAAACTACAAACTGCAGGTTACAACCATATTGTGGGTCAGGACCAGCATATAGTTTGAAATGGGATAAAATACAAAATATCAGTGAGCACTGATATTTTGGGTAACTACTATTTTAGGAAATGTTAGTTTCATATATATGTATTTGTATGTGTATATTTAAAGGAATAGTATTTATTCAGGGTCATAATAAAGTAGCTTTGAAAGCTACAGCACTCACTACAGGATGCTCAAAACACAGATGTTATTCAGCTTCCTTTTGGGAATAAATAAATTTTTACTCTAAAATTCTAACAGCAGTTACTCTAAGTTTGCGTATGAACTAATACTATTAAATTATTCCCCAAAATCACAGTAAACAAAATCAATATTAATATACAGTAAAGTCTTGGATCCCTAGACACTGTTCAAATATAAACAAATATTACTACTTATTTCTGAAATAAAATAAACATCATAAATACACAGTGTAGCAAGTTTACCTGTTTTCCAGATGACTTCTAAGTTTATATAACATAACTGCTTTCTTAAAATGGTTAATTATCAACTTTCACAAGTGTTAAAAAAAAAAAAAAAAGGCCAAGACTTCCTTCTTAAATAATAAGAATTATTCTAGGGCAGTAATTAGAACATCCTGGGTTTGTATCCCAGACTATCATTCTAGGCGGTAGGACCTTAGTCAAATTACTTAAACTTTCTAATCCCCAAATATCCTGTATTAAAAGTGGGACTGATACTACTTACCATATAGGTTTGTAAGGAGCACAACGAGAAACTATATGTAAAGGGCAGAGCAAGAAAGCCAAGCTCTTAGAAAATGCTCAACAAATGTGACTGAAATTACATTTCATGTTTAATGGTTGGCATGATTAATTTATTCAAGAATCCAATTGTTGCTTTCAGTAAATTTCATACCAGTTAAACTGAGCGTGAGGCAAATGAATCACAAAAGCTAAAGTTGTGAGGATAATTCATCATTATTCCTGATTTTTTCCCAATTTATCTGCCCTTTCCTATCAGTCTTCCCACTCCCTGTTAACCTGGAAAAATTAAAAGCTCTATCTCACCTAGCCACCCTATTGTGTTTCATGTGATAGTTTCCAAACCTGCAAGCGGCAAAGCTTTCAGTCTCTCTTCTGGAGGATTAACGGCAGCGTGACAAGGCTGAAGTTGCTACTCCAGCAAACGACCAGCTGCACTTTAAATGGTTTGGACTGCCGTGGTGTGATAAATGTGGGATTGCTTTATAAAGAATCACTTAACAGTGGTTTATTTTTGGAGGGAAACAAAATGCCACCAGAACTAATTTGATGAAGTGACAAGAGAACACAGATTTTAGTTTTGGGTCACAAACTCTCTTCACCCTTCTGCTACTATATTTCCAAATGAGAAAAGGAAATTTGAGGTTAAAAACGACTCTCTGTAGGGAGAAAATTATGAAAAATAAGCCCAGAGCACCAGAGGTTACCTCTACCTGCACATCAACTCTCATGAGAGAACCCTCCTCCCCCACAAAATGGTTTTAATCCACATTGCTTTCCTGGAAGAGGCGTCAGGATGTATAACATGGTGCAAAAGTCTTACGGTGGTAGCTTATCTGCCGTGCATATGTATTCCTATTTACATAAATAAAATTAATCTGGTATGAACAGAGTGACTCCAACGTTGAGACACTTCTCCATGGACATCCTGGGCAGATTTTTCTCTCTTAGCAAGAGGATAGCACACCAGCCAGGCACTGCCTTGTCTTCAGGTCCTCAATTCCAGGTTTAACAATGAGCTTCACATGAGGACCTGGGGTCAGGAGGATGAATACAAGACAACTCAGAACTTCAACAACCCATGTCTCCTGGTGGCCAAGTTGAATCAACTATTATAGGTAGGCGAGTGACACACATATCCCTCAAAACCACCCTTTACCGCCCTGTCCTGAACTCCCTGATCTGTGTGCCCAGCCAATGCTGACCATTCTGCAATGGGAACCATGCTTAGGCAAATGTGTGTCTGTCCCTTCTAGAACCCTTATGAAACCCCATAAGTAGACACAAACAGAGATGCCATTGGTTTATGTGAACTGTCATGAAACAGTCTACAGAAAATTTTTCAGGTAAAAGGAACTCATGTTTTATATACCTAGTAGCCAGGGAATCATTTTAAGGTTGGAGACTAGAACCTCCCATGTCAAGAAGAATCCCAAGGCCCTGTACGTGGGCAGTGGTGAAAAACGAAAAAAGAAAAAGCTTTGCTCACATCTGATTTTAAGTTATCTTCTTAGCCCCACCCATGGCTGTAACTCACAAAAAGGGGGGTTCAGAAACCCTATTTCTGCCTTACATCATTTGCCACTACAATTCAAGTACATATGCCTCAGAAGGCCTAAATAGTAACCAAAATATTATGGTATAAATCAACTGTATTGCCCATTAAAATTACTCACGGCTGCCTTTAATTGGCCCCTTCACCTTTGATGGCTCATCACAAAGCAAGAGCTCAAACGCTAGAGGACACAGCACGTCCGTTTGGTTCCTGATTCTGCACTGAGCTAACAACAAAACCTCGGGTCATCTCTTAACCATAAACTCACTTTCCCATCACATAAATCAGAGATAATGATAGCTCATAGGCTTGTGGATTGGATGAGTGAGTGTTAATAAAAGACTGGGAGCAATGGCTAGCACAGAGCACGCATTTAACAAATGCTAGTTATTAATAAAATTGGCAGAGTGGTATAAGAGAAGGAGTAAAACTTCAGATTTTGATGATCTCGGCTCAAAACTGCATTCTGCTGGTTACTCTCTGAGCTTCAGATTCTTTATCTCTATAGTGGGAATATTTTCACCTATTCCAAAAAGGTGTTGTAAAGACAAACAAAAAAATGAATATTATTGAACCCAATACAGTTATGGCACAGTTTATGCAAAACCAGAATTGACAATCTTTGCTTTAATCTGACTAGCAACCACAACACTTGTGCAGGTAACTGTGAACCAAATCCACAAATGAAAGAAAGAAAAAACATACATCCAAACAGAACAATTTTATTAATTAATTTGGCCACGGTTCATTCCACATCACAAAGAAAATGGGAAACCTTAAAAATAAAAACAAACCAAAAAACCCCTCCAGTCTATAAAACGAAGAAGTGAAGATGTACCACAAATCATGAGATGGTCAGAAAGTCTGTGGCCGTACTGCAGTGCAGTGAACCGTCCCCATGGAGTGAGCGCCACGCTCTGAGTGACCTTGATTGCTTATGCAATGAAGGCACAAAACAGGACATACATTTGAATCTAGCTAAGAGACAAAAGAGGTTAAGGCCACAGAGCATTCATTTTGTTCTTTCAGAGGAAAGCCGAAATACAGTACAGTTTCACCACCTGACAGGTGCAAAAAATAGAGGCAGCTCATTCACAAAACCTGAAAGCCAGGTGAAACTCGCTCCCCAATTCTCTCCTAAGAGCTTACATTATATGCCTGAAGTCAAATCCTAATTTTTCTGAAGTGCTGCTGCTTCCCTTTCTCGTTACCGCTCCTCCTCCATGTCCCCTCCCCGTCCTCCTCCTCCTGCTCCTCTTCCTCAGACTCCTCCGTTGCAAAGCCAGCTCTATAGTTTCTGAACTGGTAAGGGAGGGGAAGACTAAGAAAACTGTACTGGGAAATGAAAGACTATCCCAAAGCAGGAATGCAAAGGCCCTAGTTCTAAAATGAGCAGAAAATGCTGGTGTATTTTGGACAGATTACAAAATACTTTTATCAAAAACTATTATTTGCAATAATCAGACGTAGACACAGATGCTTCCACAAATACTGGGAGAAGATGTATGCACCCACACTGCATATCCTCTGCTTCCATTTTTGGCTGTATGACCAGTGAAGATAGCCCCATGGAAAAGCAAAACAGTGTCCCAGAGACTTATGTGTGGACCGTTAACATGCTGATGACAGAAACAATTAAAGTGTCATAAAATGAATGTGAAATGTATCAGGATGAAGAAATATGTACTGACAGTAGTGAGGTCTAATGGCTAGCAGCTTGAGGTTTGCAGACTCACCCTCAGTTCCTGACTAAGCCCCTAATGGTCGGTGATACAGAGCATTTCAGTCTTTATTTTTTACTGAAGCTGGATTCATAAAATGCATGCATCTGCCAAAGGCTTTACGCTTTTTGGAGGTAATCACCAGAACCCCATGTAAAAAGAATTTGAGAGTGAGAGTCCATCTGCCTGAGCACAAAGGTGGTATAATTCTGCTCATAGTAAAACTGAGATCAGTGAAGTTGACTGTATAGTTGTCAGTCTGAGACTCTGAGAGCCATATTCTTCTAAAGGATGAGTTCAAGGTTAATTTCAAAAGGCTCAGTGAGCTTTCTCTGGTTTTTCACCTTCATGCCTGTATTTGTTTCCCACTGCTGATGTGACCAAGCACCACAAACATAGTGATCTAGAACAACAGGAATTGATTATCTCACAGTTCTGGAAGTCAGAGGTCTGAAGTGGGTGTCACTGGGCTAAAATCAAGTGTTGACAGGCTGCGTTCCTTTTCAGGGGTCTAGAGAAGAATCCGTTTTCTAGCCTTTTGCAGCTTCTGGAGGTGACTCTCAATCCCTGGCTCATGGTCCTCCGCCACCTTCAGAGCCAGCAATCGCATCCCTCCAACCGCTTCCATCATCACAGCTCCTTCTCTGACTCTAACTCTCCTGTCTCCCTCTTCCCAGGGACGAGGACAAGGACATCTTTGGTGGGAGCCATTATTCTGCCTATCACATCACCCCACGTGACAACTTCGTAGAAAGCTGTCTGTTATAATGAAGAAAAAGCATTTAAAATGCTAAGGCGCTCTGCCTTTGAGAAATTTCCCCCCAACTCTTCCAGCAACTAGTATTCCAGCTGAACACAGGGCTAAATAGTATCTGATTTGAGGCTCCATATAACCCTTTACCTTGTGGACTATATACTGAATTTTGGTCCGGCTGGTAGATGATCAAACTTGGGAACTTTAAAGGAATGAAGCTGCAATTCTTAACAAAAGCAGAGGGTACTCCTGTCTCAATGAAACAGTCAACACACATATATATAACAGACCTGGGCGTATACAAGTAGAGATCAAATGAACAAGCAACAGAGAAAAAAAGAAAAAGAAGACAGTATTATTCCAAATCCAAAACACAAGGTTCAACGCATACTCCAGCTTGTGCTAACACGCACAGGACCCAAGAAGAGAAACCATGCTTTCACGTACACCTAACTCTGATCTGGGCAACAGAGGTACTCATCTTTTTGCTAATCATATAAGAAGAAAGATGTTTTCTCCCGAGTCAGTAAACAAATATTTTAAAAGATGTGTTTTTTAGGTGCTGTAGAGTTTTGTTGAAAGGAAAAGACTGTACACATCTACGTTAAGTGCCCAACTGATTGAGAAAAGGAAACACCAAATGAAAGCAGAGTGGCTACACCAAGGTAAAGGGTACACTTTGGCAAAGCTATTGCCCAGCCCTTGGTTCTGTAACACAACTGCTTTAACACTCCCCAACCAAGCTGTCTTGCAGGCGTGCCCTTAAACTCAAATTTCCATCATCACCCCTTCAGAACTTCACTGACAATTTACATCCAAGTGTGTTTCCCATTTGTGTTAAACTTTCAAGGTAGTTCCAGGTAGTTCACAGTTTCAACATTAGATTGCGCTACATTCCTTCTGATGACATCATATCTCTGCAAAGGCGGATTCATACCATTGCTGTGACGAAATGTGCTGCATGAAAATCAATGTGGACTGGAAAGAGAGTGGCAGTGTCCAATCTAATTCCAATGTCTGAGAAGTCATCCCCCTGCCCAACTAAGACATATTCATAAGTAATTATGGTCAAGACTGGAATAAAAATATTTTTCTTTCAATTTGTATTTTTTTCAAACAGAATATTTTTTTCAAATTACATTAGGACATAAATACTTGTTAATTTGTTTCAACTTAACTACTTAATAAAGGAAACTACTGGGCATTTCCATTGGCATGAGGTGCTATGAAAACACTACTGAGGTACTAAGGGCACCATGAACGAGGAAAGTTGGGGAACCTTCGATCTATGCTGTTTCATTGAAGGTAATGTTTGCAAATACTGGCTTTCCTGTTTAGTTAAAAAAAAAACAAACAGTACCCAGAAGACCACATCTTCATCTGTTAAAGGAAAAAAGATGCAGTACCCAAATCTCTGTCTAACTCCTGCTTTTCAGAATACTCTCCTCCTCTCCTCTTCCCATAAAACCATATGCATGACAATTCTTTGGCTGCCAAGCATCTGAAGCCTCTTCCTCTTTGGGGAAGTTCCCACCAGAAGAAGGCGTATTGGGAGGTATTCAGCCCATTAGCGAACCCAAAAGAGCTGGCTACTCACTTTCCCAGCCTCCCTGCAGCTTGAAAACAAGTGCCTGACACGTGCTCAGCCAAAGAGATGCACTGCTCCCTTGACTGTGAATGGGGTCCAGAGAAGGAAAGAATAAGGAGCCGTGTGAACACTGCAGCAAGAGGCAGCAACGTTCTGTCTCCAGAGACCAGGGGAAGGGGTACCAGCAGAACGTCCAGTGTCCACTGCAGCAGTCAGGGCTGAGCAGCAGCCGTGGGTGTTGATGGCACTGCTACCCTGGGAGGTTGTAGTTGTGGGGACACCTGCCTGGCCTCCTTGGATCTTGCCATCCTCTAAGACTGACTCTCCAATCTTCCTCCTGGACATAGTATCTCTAAGAAATTCATTTCTTCCTGCTTCTATCATCTGCAGCTCTTTTCTGTCACTTACGAGTAAAGTCAGGATGAACACTGTTCCCCAAACACAATCTTCTTTCCACAGAAGATTCATAAACCTCCCAATGTGATAGTTACATGAAACAACACACAAATAGAACTTAAGCAAGTGGATCGCTTGCAGGAAACAAAACTCATTTTGAGTCAAGCATCTTTCCAAAGAATTCCCCCATCAATTTATCACATATGCGGAAGGAAAATGTGGAAAAATACAGAGAAGACATCTTGATTTGGAACACTGTACAGCTGCAGAGTTAAGCTGCTGTCCACACATCCCTTTGTCTATAGTGGCAAGGCAGTCCCATTGCTGATACCTGTGCTTAGTTCATTTAGAAGAAGATCTAAATCACTTTCTTTTTATGGGTAAGGCTGACATAACCTTAAGTAGAGCAATACGAAATGTGCCACTATAACATATGAAATTGACATTTCATGTCCATTTTAGGTACAGCTAGATGACCTTAGTCTAAAAGAGCCATTTTAAGTGAGAGTCAGAGTTTTATTTTTTGACAGATGGATGCCACGGCTAGAGAATTTATCTAGGTTATATCTGAACTCAAGTATGATCTACACGATTATTTTGCTTCAATGGCTTTAGACACTGTGAAAATATTTTTCCTCTCCCAGGTTCTAATTTGTTATGTCACAGATGTCCTATTTAAGAACTTTCTTTTCTTTTTTTGCATTTCAGCAATCATATGAAGCAGGATGACATGCAACTAGTCCTTCAAACTGATAATCCATATATTTCTATCTTTACTCATTCCATGTTGCTGGATAAGAACAGACTTCACAATCAACTAATTCTTACAGTACACTAATAAAAAAGCAAACACAGGCAATGCAGTTGAATGGTGTCTGTAATTACATATACCATAAAGTGTACTGTCCCTGTTTACACATCTGGAACACTCTAGGATTTCTTCCATTCTTTCTTTTTTTAACCAAGGAAGCACTGTTACCCTTTAATTTTCTAAGAATTATACTCTCACAAATTACTATCACATCACTTCTCAAATATAACTCTCTAAAATATAAGAAACGCCTTAAATAAAGCATTAATAGAGAGAGCCTGTGCATTTTGTTAAAACTCGCCAAAACACAAACATACAAAAATGGAAGAATATTATGAATATGTTCACAAAGTCTAAGTAATGGAATATGAAAGACTAATCCATTCAAAGTTATTACTTGGGTACAACACTTCCTCTCTTACTGACAGTTTCTCCTAATAACTCAGTGTACCTTTTAGTAATTTATTCAGTTGTCAGTGAAAGAAAATATAACACAATCTGGTATCATCAAAATGGAAATTTAACGGTTTACATAACTGAATTCTGTGGCTATACTGGCTTCAGATACAGCTTCATCCTGGAGCACAAATGATATGATGTCTCTCAGCTCTGTTCTCCTTTAAATTGAATACATTTTTAGTCAGTGCCTCCTGTCAGGATGGCAAGATGATGTCCAAGAACTTGGGGTTATATCCTGACACCTCCAGCTACAGAAAGCAAAGGAAGAAAAGAGTCTTCGAACTAGCATCAGTACACCTGAATGGATCACCTGAGGTCATCGGTCCATACCAGAAAGAGACTCAAAACCAAATGCCTCTGAAACCATATGGCTACGTCACAAACCCAACCCTAGAGCCAGGGATGAAGTCAACATTTCACAGACCAAGGAGACCAAACATGAGGACAGGGTATCCCTGTGAGAAAATTAGTAAGTATTTACCAGAAGGCGGATGGAGTATGAACTAGCCTCTTCTCTCCAATTAGACATAAGTTCCAAGAAGCCAGGAGCCATTTTCATTACTTATGATAACCCCACTCATTCTGAACAACAAATCTGGACACAGATCAGGCAATTAGAGATATGGGCCATGACAATAAACAGTGTATTTCACATTACATGGTTTCCATACTACTCCTTCATCTGCACTGACCAGCTCCACCCCTCAAACATAAGGCCCTACCTACTCTATTACCCCATTACTAGCCCTGGAGAGGCAAAAATATATGCTGATTACCCCACTCTTTCTCTTGACTCTTCCTCCTGGTGACAACAGTCCCACAATAGTAACGTACCATCAAATTCTCTCTGGATCATTGTCTTGTGTTTCCAGTTTTCAAGGTTCAAGAACTACCATTAGGTCTTACAGAACAGAGGAGATGTACTATCTTAAATCTGATATTTATGCTCTATTTTTTCAGACTATAAGATACATCATACTTGTATGTTATATACTGCCTTCAGGAAGAAGAATATTCCAATGAGCGTGCCTTTTTTCAAACTCCTGATGTTCATTAGAACCGCTACTCCTCTTGTCCCAGGCCTTTATCCTATGTTCTTTCCCTCTCCTCCTCCTTATCTCACCTGGCTTCCTCGAGGTCCACACAGGCCATCCCCAATACTCTCTGGACCGGCCTGTCACCACCCTTTTTAATGCTGGTTCCCAGAATGTTTTTTCAGAATGAAGTATTTCATTGCACTTCACTAGATCAGAGTTTCTCAACCTTGTCACTACTGACATTTGGGGCCAGATAACACTTAGTTAAAAGGGGATGTGACAGTTCATTTTATGTGTCTATTTGACTGGGCCACAGGGTCCAGATATTTGGGCAAATATTATTCAGATTATGTCTGTCCCGGTGTTTGGATGAGATTAACATCCGAATTGGAAGACTGAGTAAAGCAGATTGCCTCCCCTAAAGTGAGCAGCCCTTATCCAATCAACTAAAGGTCTGAATCGAACAAAAGGGCTGAGTAGAAGGGAAAACCCCCTGACTGGGACTTACACTATCAAGTCTCCAACTTGCCAACTGCAGATCTCCGGACTTCTCAGCCTCCATGATTGTCTCAGTCATTTCCTTTTAACAAATCTTTTTAGATAGATAGAGACAGAGATGATAGAGATAGAATAGAGATAGGGAGATATATATGTGTATATACAGATATGTATATATGTACATATATATATACACATACATATATAGATATATAGAGATAGGTATAGATATGCATGTCTCCATGTAGACATCTCCTTTTGGCTCTGTTTCTCTGGATAAACTTAACTAATATAGGAGGTCTCCCCTGAATTTTAGGGTGTTTAGCAGCATCTCTGGTCTCTACCTATTAGATGTCAGGAGCATCCCCCTAATTGTGACGACCAAAATGTCTCCAAACATTGACAAATATCCCCTGGGGATAAAACTGCCCCTGGTTGAGAAGCACCGCACCAGAGGTTACAATTGGAGACACCATCAGGACAACTGGGGACATAAAAATGTCTTAGAAATATCACAAATTTTCAGCAGTGATTACACCATCATTCACAACACGCAAGTGTTTCTTAAATTAGCAATGTTTCCATGCTCTCTTCTTAAAGCTCTTCTATGCCTCAGGCTGGATCTTGTCACCCATCCAATGTGCTACCCTGTCTATAAACTAATGGTTCTCAGACCTGGGCTGGGTATGAATTCAAATCACCTGTGAGGCTTGCTCAGCACACCTGTGCTCTGGAGATTTCGATTTAACAAACCTGGTGCAGGGCCAGGGGCTCTCTATTAATCAAAAGCTTCAGAGGTGATCCTGGTGCACAGCCCCAGGAGAAGCACAATTGCCCTAAAATGGCAGCAAGGACCGAGAGGGACACAACATCCAGGAAACCGAACACCTCTAGATACAGCAAGTATCCTGCCTCTGAAAAGAAGTCAGGGTGGGCCTCCCTCACCTCAATGGTTTTTCCAATAAGTGAAGAAAGATCATGAAATGTCTTGTCACTTCTGTGGGCTAGTTCTTCAAAGGAGGTCAAATGTTTTTAATTCCATTAGTTCTAAAAGCATTATCTTTCTTAGCAGAGGAATAGGCAAAGTCATAGAAAAGAAATACAGGCTTTAGAAGACACATACTCAATTTTCATAGTAAAATCATGAGAAAACAATAGGCTTTAAATCTGATTCTGGAAAATGACTTTTACTAAATCAAAAGACTGTTAAAGCACTTAGCTGGTGATAAATTTGAAAAGGAAAGTAACTCTAAATTGAATAATTTATGAACTCAGACATACAAGTAATTTCCTAAAATTCTCTAACAACAATTCAAGCCGCAGCACATATATATTTACTTTGCCAAATTAGAATATAAGTTTCTCATTCTCAAGGGCTTTCATGTGTTCATTTTAACACTACAGAAAATCAGTAAGTATTATGGATAATGTAACTATATAAAACTTTTCCTCCAAGTAAAATCTATGTACAGCTAGGAAAAATACAGAAATCAGAGGTTTTTTAAAAAGCTATGGAGAAACTTTGAGTTAATTCTCTTTTGAGACTAGATCAACACTGGAATATGTAATTTGTTCTTTATTACTCTTTGCAAAATACCATTATCTTCTCCTAGTCCCCTCTGCTAGCGACAGTCACAAAATGCATGGAGACTTTAAATCTGATGAGACAATGACACTTAAGAAATCTGAAGAATGACATGGGAAAACTGACTTCACAGAAAATGTCCTTTGATTCCGAAAAAAACTATAATATAAAGAAGACAATCCATGTCATCATTTTCCTTCTCTAGGGAGAAAATGAACTAAGTAAAGCTGGAATTAATTACACATAGGATGGAGTGATCCCATTAGGTGATGATGTGTCAACCAACCCTTAGTTGCTTCTTTCTCTCTTCCCCAACCCCTCCCATTCAACCTACTACAGATTGCTCTGGTGTTCCACTGTCAAATTCCTCATTTCTTCCTCTTTGCATCCCTCCTACTTCTTTCTTCTTTTTTTGTTTCCTTATCTGCTTGCTTGTAACACCACCAAAGAACCAATTTCTCTTCAACAGTCACTCTGGCAGCCTTTCCCAATTGTTGGGAAGCTCTTCATCCAAATGTTCTTCGACTCTTGCTGTCACTTTTTCAAAATCCACCACATCCTATTTCCCTTATAGTTTCCAGACACAGAGTCTGCAAAAACAGAGAAATGGGTGCTGTCATCTAGAATGAGGATCCATCAGATGGTCTAAGCATGGTTACTGTCATAACAATAAAGGACGGTTATTACAGAAAATCCCATTCTTCATGAAAAAATAAATATGACTGAAAAAAACGCAGAATTTTTTAAACTCCTGCAGTAAGGAGGAAGGATGACCACCTTGGCTGCCAGCCAACCACAAATACTCACTCTCTATACTTGCCCAGGGAGTACAGAATGATCACTATCCTCATCACAATGGCATATTATAACGAAACCTCCAAGGATATTAGAGAGAAAGGCCTTGGTTTTGAGGCTGTCAAAACAATTATAATAAAACAGCTGCTCACCTTCACTTGAGGAATTTAACACATTATCTCCCATCTTTACAACAAACCTCTTTGGGATATCTACTGCTCTATAACACACCACCCAGAAACTTCACGACTTATTACCATGGATTACTATTTCTCATGTTTCTGTGAACGAGCTCAGCTGGGCAGCTGTCCCTTGGGGTCTTCCAAGCAATTGTAGACTGATGGCACTTAAGACTGAAATTATCTGATGGCTTGGCTAGGCGGGGGTATCCAAGATAGTTCACATGTCTGGCACATCGTTTGGGAATAATGGAACAGCAGCTGGCTGGCCAGGAGTGGCTCTTTCTCCACGTGGCCAGCTTGAGCTTCCTCACAGCATATTGGTCAGACTTCTAACACAGCAGTGGCTGCCCCCAGAGTGACTTAGTCACAGAAGTCATGCAGCATCACCTCCACTGCATCTACTGATTGCACAGGGCCAGCGCAGACTCAGTGTGAGAGATGACCACACAGTGTAGGAAATACCAGAGGCAATTTGGGCCATCTCAGCTACCACAAAGCCTGCTGGGTAAATGGGGAGAAGTATTATTTCTCTCAAATTACAAATAAGAAACAGACTCTTTGATTCCAGTTCTGAGATCCAAGAGCTAGAAACTGTCCAAACTGGGACACGAATCCAAGTTTTCTGATTTTAAGGTGTCAAAGTCAAAATGGATTATAATTAAAAATGTAAACATGATTTTCATCCAAATGTTAATTTTACCTGCAATTAATTAATCATCCATAGAGTGGACATTTCAGAGTAGTCTGCTATCCCACATTAATCATACCTTCTTTTGCTAACAGCCATCAATTTTCCTTTAGGAATGCTGTTCTATCCACACTGGATACAGCATACCCTGCTCCACCCTAGCTAAAGACAGCATGGGCTCAAGTACTTTCTAACTCTCTGGGATCTGAATCTTAAACAGAGTGGCAAAAGGCCTACAATGTTTGAACCACATTTATTCTACTGGCAACGTCCTGGAAAGACTGCCAAATGGTTGTTATAAATAAGACCCATCTCCTCCCCCAGTTATCCGCTAGGCCTGGTACTCTGGCCACCCAATTTCTTTCCTGTAAATTCCCTTTGTGCTAATGTAAGCCAGAGTCTATGGCCTGCAGGTCAGATACACCGACAACCAGGCATGTAGTGTCTGGGATACGAAGCATACTATAGCAGTGGTAAGCACCACTTTGGGGTCTAACTCAACTTAGTTTAAATATGAATCTGCCACTTACTGGGTGTGTCCATATTTAGGCAAATTACTTAACTTCTCTGAAGCTGTTTCTCATTTTTAAATCAAAATTTAAAATGTCATCTTCTTCAAACAGTTGCAATGTTTAAAGGAGATAGTACAAGTAAAGCACAGTGTATAGTTCATAGCAAGGTCAGGTATGGTTAGGTATTATGTTTAATATTATAGGTCCATAATCCCTTATCTGCCATTCTAATATTCAAAAAACTCTGAAAACCAAACCCACTGTTAGTAAAACCTGACTTGAGCTGAAATGGAACTCTTTGTGATGTTTAATCCCATTCAAGTGACTATTTTATGCCTCACTGTGGAAATGTCAGCATGTTTAGGTGCCGCCTGTGATCCTATGGGAATGCCACATGGCATATTGCACAGGTAGCATATTACCTTTCTAAAATGTAAAATTCTAAACCACCTTTAGCCCCAAGGGTTTCAGATAAAAGACTGTAAACCTATAAGTTACTATTCAAGAAATTTAAAATAAAAACCATACACATTGAGAACAGTGTCTAAGGAGAACCATGGGTGATCCTATAAAACTGGAACTATTTATAAAAACCCAGAAATTATACTGGAGCCAATTCAATAACAAACATTTTATACTGAACTAACGCTGCTTATATAGGCAAACTGTACCAAAGGAACAAATTTACATATAATTGGATAAGCTACTCTACAAATATTGTGCTTCTAGTTAAGGCATGTAATTAGAACTGCATCTTCTGGCTTTTTAATTTAGTGTGTGTTTAAGAATTATATTTTATTACCTGAATTAAATACCATTGGTTCCACACTTGTAGGTTTCTCACAGGCTTGCTGTTCACTCACACTGTATCCTCTTACTCATAGTGAATTGGATAAATCAGAGGTTTAAATTATAATCCCATCCTGGGACTGCAGCATTTGTTTATACTGTCCGATCTGGCTCTCAATGGTCCAGAGCTCCAGAAAAACACACTAAACCACTGCAGCATCATTTCTCTAGGGTTAAATTTTTAACTTTAGAAGAAACATTGTGAGGCTCAATTTTTAAAATTAAAACGGAAGGTTGAGGATATATGTATGCAAATCCCTACACGACAAAAATAAAAATTGTAATTCAAAGCAGAATGATATAGAGAGCTTTATTATGTCTGATAATGAGCAAAGCTATGAAGCACACTATCATCTTTTCCACTGTAGTTCCTTTTGTTTTGTTTTTCCTTTGCCCGCATCATGCAGCTTGCAGGATCTTGGTTCCCCAACCAGGGAATCCGCACCCCCTACAGTGGAAGTGCGAAGTTTTAACCACTGAACTGCCAGAGAAGTCCCCACCACTGTAGTTCTTTACATCCTTTTTACAAAATTCTTCCTTTAAATGGATTATAATTCACAGTGCAAATTTTGGGGCATGCAAATGATATTATGTAAAATTTACACCTAATACCAGGTTCAAAAACCTTTATTTCAGAGAACATGTTTAGCTGCCCAAACTGAAAGACTCATTCATGAAATCACCAATATAAGTTTGTTTGAAAGGATCTATCTGTTCACATAAACATTGATATGAGGGATGTCATTTTCTGCACAATTTATTTAAGTAGGTAAATGAAGAGACTGAGTTACATAAAACCAGGAAGTGTGCTCGAGGTCATGAAGCTAACTGCCAAGCAAATGATGCAAAAGACCATTTGTTAAAAAAAAAAAAAAATCTGACTTTAATAAACAGGGTGAAGGGCTTCCCTCCAAAGTCTCCAGCATATTTTCAGTTTTCATGAATTTTTCAAAGAGCATCTGTTTTTAAGTAAGTAGAAACATACCCAGGGAACATAAGGCCCATTATAAGAAATTAAAATCAAAGTCCAGAAACATGCTCTACTTCTTTACCTGTGTGCTAAAGCAAGTTTAATACCATCAACATTTGATTACTTTTGAGAATAGAGGAGAATGCAAACTAGCATATCTAAAACAACCTTCCTTATCCATCCCACAAAACTACTGCTTTCTCACAGAATCACCAAGGAAGCTAAGAGTTCTTTTGTTTCTCATTACAAATAGCTGCATACAAGGACCATGGAAGGTCTCTGCATACAATGCTATTTTCCGTAGGTTTATATCAGCATTTGCAAACAATGTTCTATGGGCTCTTGATTGGTGCCAAAGGAAAAGAAGAATTTTATGGTATTTTAAAATAATAATAAAATAAATTTTAAAATCTTGGGAAATTCAGGGTTAAATAAACAGTTTGAAGAGTTTTGTTTTATTTTGTTTTCCTGAATAATTTTTGGGCCCTTAATGTTCTAATATATATTATAAATTGACAAAAGATGCTTTTCCCAAATATGTATCCACAGAAAATTAGGGTTTGTTATTGACATTGCACAGAGTATTTTTGGGTAATGATTCTCTATAACACATCATAACCAACCCACTGATCTAAGATTCCTATAAAACCAAAATAGCCTATTTTTGAACATTTCTGGTGATGGGGGATTCACTACATGCTGAGACGGCCTATTTATTTTGGGGCCGTTCCACTCAGTTGCCTCTCTACGGTTTCCTTTAGTATGTCTTGGTTCTTACCTCTGTGCAAATAAATGCAAAACAGATCATCTTCCACTTGAAAACCTTTCCTGTATATGAAGACATCTACTGAAACCCCTTGCACTGAATTTCTACCACTAAAAGCTAAACATCCTAAATTCTTCATGGTTTGGGAGGCCCTCATTAACCAAACTGATCTCCTCATGATGCCTCCTTGTTTGGGAGATACATGCAGTCGTGTAGATCACAGTTCTCGGAGTGGGATCAAGTCAGCACAGGATTAATAATGAGCCTGTTTTCCCAGGGCCTGAGCCTTGGCTCTGCCATTCACTATCTTTGAGACCTTGACGAGTTAGCCAATATTTTCTAAGCCTCACTCTACTCACTAGTTAAACAGTAGTAACAATAGTTCTTGCCATCATGAAGCTTCTGTGAACATTACATTTAAAATACTGAATCTGCCCCCAAAAAAGTGTTCAATAAATATTAGCTAGTATCAGTATGTCCATTTTGGAAACATGTGTTTTCTTTTAGTCAATTTATAAAAAGTAAAATTCACCAAGTACTCAACAGTGACTGGCTCAGGGCTGTAAATAGCAGGTAAATGGAAGAGTGAGGAAAGAAACTGCCAGAGGATTAAAAATAAGCCACAAATTATCTGCAAGCAGATAAAGCCCTGACTGCATAATCGTTATTTACAGACTCTATCTTTGTCTTCCCATGTAGTAACATGTCAATTTTTTTTAAGGGTTTCAGTGAAACACACTTTACAATAGCCTTCAGTGTGAATGAGAAATGGGGGTGTGGAAATAAACATCTTTTAACAGCACAGACTTCAACTTTTTCCTGCTCTGCTTGAAAGAGTGTCATTCAAAGGAAGAAAAACTCAGTGTCAGGTTATTTTCTACTCCTGGCCTGATGCCACACAGCTTTGAGCTTGCTTTTGGCTATACCAGTGGAGCTCACAATCTTTTAATTTAGCATATGACTTATAGTTCCCTGTAGCACCTTTTAAACACTGGCAGAGTTCTACAATAATGATGAATGGGGCTCCATTTAGCCCAAACCTGTAGCATCTTATAGGTGGAAGAGTTCTTGGCACAGAGCAGTTGAACTAAACTTGGCATATATTTGCAATATGGATTCTGATCCTTCTATGATTGGTGAGGTTGAGGAGAACTCTTGGCAGTAGTATAAGAAGTAAAGAGACTCAAATTCTCTCTTAAGCAATTTCTTTGATATTTTAGGAATGTCCTTGATTTCTAGCAATCAATTTAAAAAGTAAATAGAAGAAACAGACTAGTTTCAATCATGGAAGGGATTATGGAGCATCACATAGTTAAATCCCACTATTTTAGGATCATGTTACTACTCTCTCCCTCACTCCACCTAATGTGATCAAATATTGAGTTCTTTCCTAAATTAAAAAAAAAGAAAAAGAAAGAAAGGAAAAGGAAAGGCATCCACTAGCTTCTGAAATATGATTCACAGAAAGGTACTTCTCAGAGTTCTCTGATGTAATTGTTATCTCAGATAATGAAGGTACCCCATCATCAACACATATTGGGGCTGTGCTGGACACCTGGTAAAGGACAGCTGATCACCACAGAGCAGCCAGCAGTCTACCAAGTGGCCCCTAGCAAGGGCACTGCCCCCAAACTGGGGAGATGGTGACCTAACCAATTCAGTTTCTTCTCATGAAAAAAGAGTAAGCAATTCATAGGAACGAGGAAAAAAACCCCACAGACTACACAGATGAGAAAGAAAGAGTAGGTAAATCATATTAACTGTGCCACAGTGAAATAGGGACCCATAAACTGCTAACACCCCTAATCAGGTAAACATCAAAAAAAGATCTCACATAACCTTCTAGTCCTAGACTTCCCTGTCTTGGTGAGGTCTAAGTGTACCATGGTTGTATAGCTTTCCCAGTTTTCCAATCAGAACCTTCCATGTGAAAGATATTCCTCTCTTCTTCATTTCTGCTTTTAACCTTCTGATAAACCCCCATTACTTAACAAAACCTAGATAAATTTTCACTGCGTGTAACCAGCAGAGGACAACGCACATGTAAAAGGAAAAAAGCGACTCCTTGATGAGCTTCCAACCATGTTTAAAGTTACCATCTCCCCTCCTCTTCTCAACCTCCAGACACATGTTAAAAAAAAAAAAGACAACAGAACCCATATGGAGTCACTTGTGCTAAGCCCCATGTCACCAACCAGAGACTTAATACCTAACTTAATTACAGTTTCAGCCTCTCCCAGGAATGGAATCTTAAACAAGTCAATCTGGAATCACCTGGTCAGCACTAGTGGTTAATCCACCTGATAAGACCCCTGCCATCCCCTAAAGGAAAGTGACCTTGCCACAACTAATCCACTTTTTGCTGGTATAACTTCCTTGTTCCCTCTCACTGCTGACTATAAGTCTTTTTTTTTTTTGTACAGCTTGGATCTCCTTTCTATTTGCTAGATGGGATTCATGAATCATTGAATAAAGCCAATACGATCTTTAAAATTTACTCGGCTGAATTTTTTTTAACACACAGCACTTAGTTTTGTATATCAAATTCACCTAAATTATTATTCCATTCAAAACAATTATGTGCTTAGGAGCTAACACCATCAAGTACAAGGTGCTCAATAAATCTTATTAGTTAATGATTAAATAAAGTCCACAGGACAAAAAAGTATTAAATCAATATTTCTTAATTATAAGGCATAAATCTACTAGAAACACAGATCTCTACTTCTTATTACCCAGAAAGTACAAGAAAAGGTGTCAGATAAAGGAACCAAAAATAAAATTTACTCAGACCTTTATTTACTGAGCACTTTAATACTAGGAACTGTGAGGCACACAGAAATGCCACACGCATTGGGAACACAGACAAGGAAGAAACAGTCAATTATCTCAAACTCTGATGAGAGATCTGAACAAGAAAACATCATAACACACAATGGAGATGCTATTATTCATTTTCCACCCTACCAAATTAGAGTCTGTGGGCTCTAACTAGATAGAGATCAGTGAGCGCCTAAAAAGTGTTCATTGGTGGATACTCCATAAAGGCATCAGATGTTTAATATTCAGACACTCAAACGGCTATATCCACAATTCCACAGTCAGGGGATGCTTGTAATAAGATACTATGGGAAGGGCTTCTGATAACAACACAGAGTCACAATCGATGTCAAACATACCCATCAGAAGGGAAATCCTAACTATAATAGAACTTTTACAATTAACACACACAGGGACTTCCCTGGTGGCGCAGTGGTTAAGAATCCGCCTGCCAACGCAGGGGACACGGGTTCGAGTCCTGGTCCAGGAAGATCCCACAAGCCGTGGAGTAACTAAGCCCGTGCACCACAACTACTGAGCCTGTGCTCTACAGCCTGCGAGCCACAACTCCCGAGCCCACGTGCCACAACTACTGAAGCCCGCACGCCTAGAGCCTGTGCTCCGCAACAAGAGAAGTCACTGCAATGAGAAGCCCGCACACCACAACCAAGAATAGCCCCCACTCCCTGCAACTAGAGAAAGCCCTCACGTAGCAACAGAGACCTAACACAGCCAAAAATAAATAAATTTATTAAAATAAAATAAAATTAAAAAATAAAAATAACACACACACACACAAAACCAAAAAACTGAGGGACCCAGAAGTCTTAATGCAGACAACAGGTTTGAGAAATGCGTGACTTAAAGAAGAGAAAATAATCTATTACCAAGAAAGCCACCATGACCTAAAACTAACCCAGTTAAACAACATAACTAGTTGACCTCGGTGGCATGGTTAATGGGGGTGACAAAACAAGTGAGAATGGAAGTTGGTGCTGACCTCTTCTTTCTGTTACCCTGCTCATACTTTTTGGATAACTCCTTCCCCTCTCCCCTACTGCTTCACTTCTCCAAAATCTGTCAGTGGGTTAGGAATTTTACCTGGCTTCTTCTGACAGACTCTCAGACAGGATATGCTGCCAACCTCTTGTAAGTGGTTTTTCCCTGATCTGCATTCTCTGTGTCAGCCTTGCCACAGGTAGATTCCTCTTACTTGCTCTTCATGCTTTGAGGGCCTAGGGTTTCGTTTTCTGGCTTCTTTGTCTTTGTAGAATCGTTAGATGTTTACCTGGATTCTTGGCTTTGAGTAGCTCCCATCTTAAATTCTTTCCATCTGTTTATATCTTTAAAGGTTCAACCAGGGCCTAATCAAGAAGAATTGATTTGGTCATGTAGCTTCTTCACTGCTCTTAATTGCTACACATTTCAGTTTTACTTAGAGTTGGGATGACCTTCCCTATGATGTCAAGCTGCCTGGTGATCCCAAATGTAGTTTTGATATGTTAAGTGGTGCAAGACAGAGCTGTAAATCTGAAACTCTAACACTCATCTCTTAGCCCCAAAACACAAAGTAAATTTCTAAGGAAATTTCCAACAATAAATCATCCTATGTCAGCAACTAATTACAGTCAGTGTAGTGCAAGAAAAAACTACAGCATCTCAATAAATCTTGTGAGATGTCAGTTCAGAAACGTTAGGTTGTGGGTGTTGCCCGGGGACAGCACTGCTGGATTCAAGACTAGCAGACTATCTGTAGCAGGCATATTAGAGGGGTGCTAAGCAGCAGGGGTACAAAAGCTGGACCAACAAAAGACTGGGATTCTTTAGACAAGGCACTGTCTAAAATTTCCAGAATATTGATAACAAGGACCTTTTCAATGCACAAAGATTACCAGAGTGATTCTAATGGCCAATTGAAATTATGCAAAATAAAAGGGAAAAAATCCTGTGGAAGTAGGTAGCTCTACGTCAAAAATATTGGTGCCATGTGGAGGAGAGAACAGAGACTTTAGAACTGAAATGGCTGCCCTGCCAATTATTAGTTATTAGGCTTTTTCCTGAAATTCCTGCTCTGCCAATTATTAGACGATGAGAGGCACTCAGCCTCTCTGAACTTATTTTTCCACAACTGTAAAGTGCAGATAATAATGCCCACCTTGGAGGGTTGTTGTAAAGAGTAGAAATAACATAGGCAAAGATCCTGGGCCTATTGTTAATGCTCAACAAATGAGAGTTATTATTCGTTGTTAACTTAATATACCTGATTGCAAGCTCTCCAAAGATCAGTTAGGTTATCACTTTGGTAACCAAATCCTGAGGCTGCCCTAAGCTAAGAACATATATTCTTGGCATCTTCTATCTATCTTCTATCCGCTGCACAAAATTGAAGACCAATCTTGACTGCCCAGTCACGACACTGTCTTACCTGTAGCACCTAATACCTCATAATATAACATGCAACCTTGTAGCTGAGAGGCCTTAATGAGCTCTTACAGCTGGAAAGGACAGAAACAACAACAACTATGACCTTGCACAAGAATGCCCTAATATAAGCTGTTCTGCCTGGGTACATGATCGCTTGTAAGGCTTTGTGAAAATCGCTAACACTGATTATAGAATGAACTTCTGCTAATCACTAAGGGGCTACTACATCATTTCAAAAGGGATAAAGACATTATTTGGAGAATGTAAATTGTGATTGCTTCTTTGGAGGGCAATCTGGAAATAACAAATATTAAAAATGCAAAATGCACTACTTTTTAACTAAGAAATTCCAATGCTTCTTTCAGGAATTTGCTCTACAGATACACTCACATATGTTTACAAAAATAATGTTTACAGTAGCAAAGGCCTATAAAGAGCATAAATGTTGATGACCAGGGGTCTAGTATTATGGTCTTGGTATAAGGGAATAAATATTCTGAGTCGTCATTGGCAAGCAAGGAATAGCTATGCATAGACTGATGTCTAAGATTTATCTTTAAGTAAAAAAAGGATATTCCATGCCATTGTTTTTATAGTAGACAGTCACATATCCTTTTTTATTGAATAAGTATCTTAATATATATGTGCTCATATACATTAAATATCTCTGGAAAGACAAATAATAGTGGCATTGTCTCTAGGAGAGAGAGCTAATAGAAGGTGACAGAAAGGAAGCTTAGTTTTGACCAGATACCCTTTTATACTATTAAAATGCACACTCACAGACATATAACCTTTTGGAAAAATAATTTAAAAATACAAAGTGTTATAAAGCCAAAGTGAAATTGAAAGTTCAGACATTATCCAGGGAAATGCAACAACATTAATAGCCAGTCCAAATCAATCAAGGTCCCAGACCCTACTTTTTCAGCAGTACCAGAATTTGTTTCTTTTAAATAACATGGATAATTACCTTAACTGTTTATTTGAGTTTGTATACCTGAATTTTTCAAGATATGAAATGAAAACTCTGCCAAGTTGAAAGTCTGAGATTTGCTTAAATTATTCAGTGAGGGGCTTCATATACAGCACAAGTTCTAGAGTGACCTATTTTACAATTCTACAGAACTGGAGGACGCACATATCCAGGCACATAACTTTTTACAACTGAAATGATATATTCACCATATACAGTGCTGTACTGACTTCTAAGCTTTTGGTAAGGACTTGATTAAAAAAGTAAAAAAGGGAGAGGAAGTGGGGGGAGAAGCAGGGAAAGGAGATGAGAAGAAAATAAACAGTCATACAATTAAAATTCCAAAAGTCAGTAAGCCTAGAGTTTCAAGTGACTTGAGATATCGAGATAGCCTCTTAAAGTATGGACAGCCTTCCAGACCAACAATATGACACTCTAAGATCTATGATCTCTAGACAAGTATCCATGAGCTAGACTTAGACAGCAATCCATGCTCATGATGGTCATATTCATACCAAAAACAGAAAATATTTCTCTATTACCTAAATGCCTCATGTATGGTTTCAATAATACAGAAGTTAACATACTGAAAAACTGGTTAAACGTAATATTATTAATATTAAAGGTAATGTTATCCCTCGAATATACTCTCAAATTTGAATCCAGCTAAACTAACTTCAGTTACCCAGTGGAACCAGTTTCCTACATCATTCTCTTCACAGCTTTCACTCCCAGCATTTTCCTTCACTCAGCCTTCGCTAAGGCTTTCTTGACCAAAGGCCACTTGATCATTTACACATGAAGTCAAGTTACGAATCAAGCTCTTCCTTGCTTCCTGTCCCTTTACATGTTATTTTCTTTGCCTGGAACTTTCTTCTCTGCTTATTTGTATGACTAGCTTCTTCTCAAGTTTTGGATCTCAAAATTCATATTCATTAAGAAGACTTGCTTCACTCAGCCATCTACAGTAGATCCCTCCCACATTCTTCTCCAGCTTAGCACCATCATTCTCTCCTTCAGAGCACCTATTTCGGTTTATAATTATTTTTATTATAAGTATTAGTTATTTAACACTTTTTTCCACTTCCCCTACCAGACCCTAAGCTCCATGAAGCAGGATACATGTCTGTTTTTCTTTTTTTTCCTACCCACATGACCTAACTTGGCTCTAGCATAGAGCAGCGGTCAATATGTAGAAGTAAAATGGATGAATGAAGTGAATTGTAGGATATTTCATTCACTTTTTTCTAAATTACCCTACTCTGACTAGAAGACCAAAGCCATACCTGTAATACCTGTAAATACCACAAATTTGCAAGGAGCGAGAAATGCCATTTTGAACTTTCTGTGCTCACATTTACTCTCTATGACATTTATGAAATGGCCCAATTCATGGGGACACATCACCAGTGTTAGAGAGGGTAGAATTTGGTGCCATCCACTGCTCATCATTCTGCAAAAGTATGATGGCAACTGTGGACAAGAACATCCAAGTCAACTATTTGAAAAACAATGGGAGAACCTTCTTTAAACAGGGAGAATAAGGAATCTTGGTGTAGTAGCCAGGGTTTTCCAGAGAAACAGACCAAGAGAATGTGTGTGTGTGTATGTGTGTGTGTGTTTACACACAAAATATATACGTATTAGAAAGAGAGAGAGAGAGAGATTTATTTTAAGGAACTGGCGCATGTGATTATGGAAGCCGGCAAGTTCAAAATCTGCAGAACAGGCCACAGCCACAGAGAAGAGCTGAGGTTGTACCTTGAGTCCAAAAGCAGTCTTCTGGTAGATTGCCCTTTTCCTTGGGGGACGTGAGTCTTTCTTAAGGCCTTCAACTGACTGGATGTGGCCCACGTTATTGATCTGCTTTATTCATAGTGTCCCGATTTAAATGTTAATCACATGTTTAAAAATACCTTCATAGCATCATCCGGATGTGTTTGACCAAATATCTGGACTGTGGCCTAGCCAAGTTGACACATAAGATGAAATCACTACACTTCATTAAAAAGACTCTGTATTGTCATTTACACATTACTCAATTTATCTTCTCTGGGAAAATGAAAGACATGCAACTGGAAACTTTTTCTACTTGTCATAACAAGATGCCCAGGCATGTACTTTTAAAAGGAAACATCATGTTCTGGGAAACTAATAGGCATGCATTTGGACCCACACATAAATCCCCTTCACTGAGTTTTATTGCCAGTAGTCAAAAGCACTCTTTCCCTTTGTTTAGATTTGTGGCCAGAGTAACAAAAATCTATCAAATTCAATATTTTCTAGAATCTTAGCAATACTTGGAAGGCTAGCTGTAAGAAAAATATATTTATACATTGAATTTTGAATATTCAAATAAATTCAGAATAATGAATATAACATATAATTTACATACACAAATTACCAATCTATTATAACTGCAAAAATTCTATTTACATTCATATTCCAATGTGTGTCTGAAAATCTTCCTCTTTTAAAATGGTTCTTAACATTTGGTATGTATTCCCAAACCCCTATAGTTTATGGAGATGCACCATCCTTGCAATAAAATGTAGTTCTGAAAGCTTTGTGCACATGCTTAGGTCTTTTAACCATATACTGATCACTAAATATAAAAATCTCTACTTTAGTGATGAATCCATACTGGTTAAAAGCTTTAGCTCACAGGCAGGCAGACCGGGGATATGACATCAGTGTGGCCATTTCCTACCTGTGTGAACTGAGTTATTTAATAACTGATAACTGATTCTCCGTTATCTCATCTAGGACCTAGAGGTCATCACAGCACCTAACTCATAGGATGATTATAGGTTTAAATGAGATAATATAATAAAGGCATTTAGCAACTTGCCTGGTACATTGTGAGTATATGATTAACATTACTCATTCTGATTAAAATTTACTTAGAAAGCCCATGTATATATATTTTTTTCTCATAGAATGTCTCCAAGGACTCCAAGTCCTAAAAATAAATTTCTATCATAATCAGAAAAAAAGACATTTGAAAACCTACTCTAAAAAATATGACATGAGACATATAAATTGAGTAAAACTACCTGACAGATGTGAAACAAAATAACCTGGGTGATAAGGAACACATACTAGGACTAAATGTCCCAACACGTATTCCAAAGAATATACCACAATATCTATGGTCTTCAACCCTGCTGCATTTAATAAAATCATCTGGGAAGCTTTATAAAAATTATATTACCCAGAACCCACCTTCACCCCAAACCAACTAAATCAAATGATTCTAACACACTGCCATGGCTGAGAGCCACCCCACTAGATGTTTCATAGACCATCTTTGCACTGGGGAGGAAGGTTGTTTTTCAGTTCCTATAGACTGAATGTGTATGTCTCTTCAAAATCCATATATTGAAACCTAATTCCCAGTGTGATGGTATTTGGAGGTTGGGACTCTGGCAGGTAATTAGGTTATGAAGGCAGAACCATTACAAATGGGATTAGTGTCTTTATGAAAAACACCCCAGAGATCTCTCTTGCTCCTTCTTTCATGTTAGGTTACAGTGAGAAGATGGCTATTTAAGAACCAGAAGGTGGGCCTCACCAGACACTGAATATGCTGGCACTTTGATCTTGGACTTCCCAGCCTTCATAACTGTAAGAAATAAACTTCTGTTGTCTTATAAGCCACCCAGTCTATGGGTACTCTGTTACAGCAGCCTGAAAGACCTTACTCAAGTAAATTTCAGAAACGTATTTTCACAAGGCACATAAAGATGCTGAGAAATTCTAATATAAGAAAACCTATTCAAAATCCAGAATTTCCTAAGCTCGTTCCTGCTGAGAATTTTTTTAAAGGGAATCTTATTTATATCTTGAAGAATTAGTGTTCTGCAGAACATGCTCTACTTCCCAAACCTGGCTGAACATCAGAATCACATGGGGAGCATATTCAAAATACAGTATCCTAAACCACATCTCCAGGGACTCTTATTCAGTACCTCTAGAGTGGGGCTGTGAATCTTTACTTTCTTCTAAAGTGCCAGGTTTTTCTGAGGATCATATTTTGCAACAATTACCCCAGAGACTTTATATTCACTCCCATAATCAGGACCTCCTCTTCCACTTCCAAGTTGAAGGCAGGGAATGGGTCTTTATATCTGACACTAGGCCTCCTGCAATACCTTGCTTCTAACAGAAGATCAACAAGAGTTTAGTGGTGCATGACTATATATGAAAGAGTATTAGAAGATCATCAGGCCTGGGGTGCAACTCAATTATGAACACCAGGCCCAAGTTACACTCAGAGACTTTTATGCTCAGACTACTATAAGGCACACTGGACAAAGACTAAGTCTCAGCCCATAAATACCAAGAGCCCTGGTACCCAGAGTTAATGACAAGTTTGCAAGGTGCGCCCACAAATCTAAGCTTTAGCTCCTTACTGTGATAACAGAGCCTCCAGAAACACATTTGCACAAAAGACATTAAGCATTGACTAGACCAAGAAGGGAACTTTCAGCTGTTGATTTTATCAAACATCAGAAAGTACTGGCTGATATGAACTATTCAGAGAAGAACAAGCTTATTAAGAAACACCTTGGCATCTGCAGTTATATAAGATGCTAGAACTCCTTCTGAAAAAAAACACTCACCCAAAACTGAAAACCAGAGATAGGCAGGGGGATTTACACACCAAATTCCCAGCCAACTTCCCCATCCTGCAGAACATCGGCATGGGAGTAGTTACCGTAAACTGAAGAAAATGCCATAGGCTCTCCAAGGGGATGACTTTTCCAAATTCCTGGAGGGGCCTCAAACTAATGAGTAGTGCACCCTGAAAAAATAACCTTTGTGTCTGTGCTTCAGAAGTTCTTGACAGAAAGATGAGGGCATAACACTATAAGGCATGTCGCAAATAAGAAGCACCTCCAAACATTTCCAAATACTAGGAGAAATTCTTTACAGTCCTTGGGTTGCAAGCAAGAATAGTGACCTCTGAGAACCTAGGGAAGAAGATACTCTATAAAAAGGATATAAGGAGATCATAAGATAGAAGAGAGAATGTGGGAATCAAACAGCTCCCAAATTCCCCAGGAGCAGATACCACTGGGCAGTCTGGCCAGGACACGGACACAGTACAAAGAATAACCGCTCCAACTCTTTCTTCATCCTTGTGTTACTGAGCTCATGATTCTACCGATGAGGAGAGAGGATCTGATAATCCATGCATTCAGAGGTGCTGGTCATATGCCTGCACCTTTCATATACTGGGACGGAGGAAGGGCCAGGTGAAGAAAGACGTCCTGGACCACTTCTTAATGGGAGGGTGGGCTCTGGATTTATCAACCTACAAGACCACATACAGTGGAAGTGATTTTACTCTTAGGAAAGTAAGTTTGTTCTGGTGAATTAAATTTTTAAAATATCCAGTATCAACGGCTACTACTTGAAACGTTGTCAAACAGCATTAGTTCCCCTTTAACAATATCTAAGGACAGCAAATGTTTTTAGCAAAGGAATGTACCACAGCCACGGGAGAGCAATATGGAGTGAAACCAGAAAATATGGGGGGATAGCAGATGGGCACTGGATACCTTGCCATGTAAACCTCCGACATCTCAAATAAAACGTTTTTAAACGGAAAAAAAACGTGTCTTGGGGCTTCCCTGGTGGCGCAGTGGTTGAGAATCTGCCTGCCAATGCAGGGGACACGGGTTAGAGCCCTGGTCTGGGAAGATCCCACATGCCGCGGAGCAACTAGGCCCGTGAGCCACAGTTACTGAGCCTGCGCGTCTGGAGCCTGTGCTCCCCAACAAGAGAGGCCGCGACAGTGAAAGGCCCGCGCACCGCGATGAAGAGTGGTCCCCACTTGCCGCAACTAGAGTAAGCCCTCGCACAGAAACGAAGACCTAACACAGCCATAAATAAAATAAATAAATAAATAATTTAAAAAACAAAAAAACAAACAAAAAAAAACATGTCTTGTACTCAATTGAAATTGTACATTTGGAAACCTAATGCCATGAGACAAATCTCATGCTACAATATAAAAGCATTCAATTACCTTGTGTAATGCTTTTTTTTTCCATTATATGTTTAAGAACAGTTGCTGTTTGCTCACTTTCTTAGTTTTCTAATTTAAACTCCAAATTACTTACTAATCCCTATGCATACTGGATTTAAATATGAAATACATTCAACAAGTATAAATATTTTATATAAATAAAATGTGAATGGACTTTTGTACCTAGTTTACTGTAATCTTACATAATTAACATGATCAGAAAATAGGAAATAAGAAATATTCATAGGTCAGGCACACACCTAAAAGCTTAGACAGGTTACAGATGCCACTCAACACACCACCCCCAGCCCATCATTCAGATTTCCACATTAAATTTGGATGAGTTTTTCAAATTTAGCAATCTGACGTCATTCCAGCCCTTTAAAATCGTGTAATGGCTTTCTATGGCCTAAAGGATACAGCTCAATTTTCTCTTATTCCCCAAAGATGCTACTTTATACAATTCCATGATGCACTAATCACACTATCTTTGTTTGTTCTTTGCCCAACTCTTGGGGCATCATTCACATTCTAGGCTATGCATTTGTATAAGGTGAATATCCTGCCGCCACCCTCCTACATCCCTAAGGTCCACTCACACTCAGCTCTTTGCCATTCCCTGAACATGCCATTTCTCTCATGACCTCATGCCACTGTACACACTATATCCTTTTTCTTAAGTGTTCTTTCTAAACCCAACCTGCAAATTCTGTCCATCTTTTCACTTTAACTCAATTATCAATTCTTCCCCATAATCTCTTTGCAACTGCCACCATAATATCCCATATCACATTGTAATCTGAGTTTTCTTTTCACATCAAGCAAATAGCTCCTTGAAAGCACATTATACATGTCTCTTCATACACAAATATATATATATATGTATATATACATATATATATGTGTGTGTGTATACATATATATATAGAGAGAGAGAGAGAGGCTATGTAAGAACTCACTAAAGCCTGATCAATTACAATGATGGGTAAGATGGTGGATATTGTACTCGAGATCCTGACCTCAACATAAGCAAAAATGGCTTGAGATACTCTACTGCTAAGAGCTTCAACAAGAACATGATGAGAACATGTTTCCAAGAAATAAAACCACTTCCCTACAACGATTTCTAAAGCATTGTCTATTCCATTCACGTTGACCATATTCTACCTGAATTTCTGATGTTAGCTACAATGGATGTGAGTTACATATCTATATATTTTATCTACCCATCTAGATTCTGATCATCCTTTGGCCAAGCGCTACTAGCCTACTGTACCTATCTTTAATCCTGCAGTATTGGGTCCTTAATATATATATATATAATTAAGCATGTTGAGTATATGTTTGCCACTTATAACTAGCAGCAGGGAACCAGTTGGTTCAGTTAGTTAAGAATATGATGTAAATCTTAACTCCCTGGTGGTCCAGTGGTTAGGACTCGGTGCTTTCACTGCTGAGGGTGTGGGTTCAATCCCTGGTCAGGGAACTAAGATTCTGCAAGCTGCATGGTGTGGCCATAAATAAATAAATAAGTTTTTTTTTTAAGTAAAATAAATAAGAAAATTACTTTTTAAAAAAGAATATGAGGTAAATCAATGCCTATCAATCTTTAATGTGAATACAAATCACATGAGAAAATGAAGATTCTGATACAGTAGGTGTGATGTGGCGGTCAAAGTTCTGCATTTCGCACAAACTCCCATGAAATACTCATCTATGGACAACAATGACAGTAAGGTCTTGGGAAAATTACCCATAGGAATGATATTCTGTTCTGAACTACACATCGTATACCTACCCTGTATACCTAGGCCTCGCTAAAACGGATGTTCTTAGTCAATGAGAAGTAGGGTACACAACATCAAGGATCAAAAGCAAACTCAAATAATCCCTATTGATGGACAATTCATTATATTATTTTCAGATGTAAGAGAAACAGCCCCTCCACCCCTTCAGTTACTCACTCCAGGTAATTCAAATAATTGGAAGTGGTGAAATCCAGCAGTGTAATTATGTTTCTGTAGCTCTTTCTAACATCTGAAAGCCCAAGAAGCCAGAAATGGCAGGAATTCTACCACCATTTCCACTGAAAATGTATACTTTAGGACATTCATGAACACTTGGTCTGGTGCTCCAAAGAATCACCTAAAAACTGTGATACATAGTTCATTTGGGAAATAATCTAACAGCAGAGAACACCAGGGCATGAATGATTAGAAGCCTGCAGCTTTTTCCATACAATTTTCCATACAAAGCCCAAAACTTAGATTCTATAGGTTATAAATTAATAGATGGAAGTCTGTCAATGAATTAAGATCTGGATGTGAGTTAGCTTAGTAGATAGTGGGTGGGGAGGGATGTAAAACACAAAGAAAAACAGTAAGTTCTCACTGTATGTGTTAGAAATTATAGAAACAAATATAAAAGTAATTAAAATATCTAAGTAATGAGGTTAAATGATGAACTATAAATAAAACAATATATGATATAAGTAGTTTTGAATTTCAAAAACCTACACAGTAAACCTACAAACAAGGAGGAAGTAGAGAAGCATTCAAAATAAAATTACTAAAAATATTTCATTATATACAAACACATGGAAAATAAAATAACATTAGCTTGTTTCTCTTCAAATATGTAAAACTCCTTCATTGCAAGCATGTCAGTAATATACCAGTCATTACTGTTATGCCTGCTAAGTTTTGAAATTCAAAGCACCCATAAAGAGACTATGTAGACTGATATTCTCCCAAGTAAACAGAAATTCATTCCCCAATACTGTCAGTATCACACATTTTTTAAAATTGTGTAAACCTTTTTAAAAATTTCAAACACATTTGACTGAGAGCAACTGGAAACATTTTTATATTTCTACTCTGTCACATGTCAGCATTTCTTTTTGCAGCATGGTAAGATGGGCTATAGCTGAAGTAGAAAGAATACAGATGAGAGCCTATTCAGTAATTCATTCTTTATAATAAATAAGACTCTTGATCATAGCCAACACCATTTCTCCAAAATGAAATCTCAAACAGTGCTAATCGCATCTCAGTCCTGATACAGTGGCTCTCTGTAATGCTCAACCATAAAACAACGTGCTATGGAAAGGATGCCTTCCTCTGTTTCTATGCAGCCAAGGGAGATCACATTGTCTATCCATGGATAAAGACACAGGAACAAATATACATCACTTTATTGAGTATTTTAAAAAGATAATATTTCAAGTTTGTAAATCATAATGTTCACATATTTCATCAACAACATAGATATCATATTGAATAACTGTATGAGAAGAATAAGATCATAATGATAAACTCAACATTTTTAGGGATAATCTAATTATATGCCTGGCACCAGGCTATGTGTATATAGCATTAGCTCATTTTAGTCTTCACAACCCTACAAGAATACCCACATTACACAGATAAGAAAAATGAAGCTGAGGGGTGTTAAATAATTTGGTCTAATCTTACAAATATATAAGTGGTAGAGCCAGAATTTGAATCATCAAATCATTTTCAATCACCAAGTCTGCCTACTGCCTTTCTTTTACATCACATAAAACAGTGTTTCCATCTGTGGAGACTGAATCCCAACCTAAAACATGGAATTCATTATTATGGGGACTGTATTATATTATGTCCCTGTTCTTAAGCGTTAATCTTAATATATTGATTTAAGGAGCTACATTATAAGAAAATTACTAAAATTTGTAAAAGCTCATTAATTCAGAAGAACTGCTGCTTTGAATAACAGTAATGTCTAAAAGAAAAGTACTAATTTCAGTTACAACACAAAATAAAAACTACAATATACTAGTAAATTGTTACTAATAAAAGAATTGAGTAGAGTTCATGGAAATACGAATTCACAATAAACCCATGTTACACAGAGCACATATATAACTTACCACCACCTTAACAGTATCTAGAATTGTTGAAATGTCTCCAACTCTGACCATTAGGTTCAAGAAAGAAAATAAAGGGAACAGACTAGGAATTTTTAGATAGGTTCTAGTAAATGGTAAATGAGAACTTGAAATGTGCTAAAGAAAATAAAAGGAACTTTTTTATACAGTAAAGATCATGTACTCAGAGTACAGACTTCTGAATGAAGTTTACTGTACCACAGGCAAGCTAGCCAACCTTCCACAACTGTAACACAGAAATCTTCACAAACAGGCTGCTGCTACAAAGCATATCACAAATACATGTGACAATACTATCAAAGAAAGTTATTTTCTGTTTCTACTGTACCTCTCAGTACCCCAGTCAGGAAGTAGGGGAAGGGGAAGCTGAGAAGAGTGAAAATGGATATGACACATACACACTACTATATATAAAATAGATAACTAATAAGAACCTACTGTAGAGCACAGGGAACTTTACTCAATACTCTATAACGACCTATATGGGAAAAAGAGTGGATATATCTGTATGTATAACAGATTCACTTTGCTGTAACCTGAAACTAGCACAACATTGTAAATCAACCATTCCTCAATAAAAATTTTTAAAAAAGAAAAAAAATGGATATGAAATATCCGTACTGTTCTCTCACAAAAAGGGGGGGAGGGAAGAGCCCTTCAGAGCCTCATTCAGAACTATTCAAACCATTAAATATAGTTTGAATGGCTTGTATATTTGGTTTTTTCTACTGCACGAACGATAAGAATAAGTAAATAGAAATGGCTCGTTCACCAAAGCAAGGAATCATATATGACCACCTGAAAGGCAGAGGAAAGCAGACAGAGGTCACTCGACATAGGGACTTATGTTTCACCAGCACCTGATGGGATCCTGTTGCACAGTCTGGTATAACATTCATTGTCTCAACAAATATAGAAAGCAGCTGTATGTACCGTGTTCTGTATAAACTGCCAAGAGTATAGTATAAGGTTAATTTGCTTAGTGCTTAGAATGTATTGTGTGCGCTGTACGAAAGTATTAAACTCACATCATTTAATGTTCACAGCCTCTCTGCAAGGTAGGCATGATCAACTTCAATTTACAGATTTTTAAAAGTGCCTTGTAAGGGTTAAGAACATGTTCAAGATCACATAGCTGGTGACAGAACAAATCCAGGTGGGTCTGATTCAAAGGCCAATCAATGTTCTAGTCTAAACTACTAGACTATGTTCATCAGAGTGATCTGTGTCAAGAAGTAAATCATATTTAGCTGCCTGTTTAAAGGGGAAAGTAATATAGTTTTACATGGATTTCCATTTTTTAAAAAGCACTATTGTTAGACTAAAGACAAACCTCTATTTACCATTACTTAATTCCAAGAATTCTAGATAACCATGTTCTTGCTATAATTTTTACTAGGAATTAGAAACATGACTTAAGTAAATATTCTCTCTTTAAGGATGTCATTCACCTAATTAAATACCATGAAAGTACTGCTTGGACTCCCAATTAATTCACTGATCTGCATGGAGTCTAGAATCAATAGCTAGCTAATAGCTAATCAAATGAGTCACTAAAGACAAAAATATCCACATTTGTATTTGCTAGTTGAACAGCAATCATAACAGATGACAATATAAATTTGTACAACTCAAAATGATGGCAGTATGCCTAGAATCAAGCCCTACAGGGGATTTGAGTCACGTCATTTTTTGTTTGTTTTATTTTTTTCTCCTCCAAATGGGACCCATTTCAGCATAAGCACACTGGTTAACACCTGTCCTCATTAGAAATTTCCATGGCAAACCTAAAAGGGATAGGCAACATGAATTACCAAAGTTATATTAGTACAGTTGTGCAGGGTAGAAAGTACTTTATACACAAAAGTTTAGCCCAAAGGTGGAAAAGCTATTTTATTGTAGTAAAAACAAAGGAGACTTCTGGATACATTTTTTAGAACCTCAAATTCATTGTGGAATCAGGCGTGCTGCCATCCAAACCCTCACTTTCTCATGAACCAAATTCCCTTCACAGAAATGCACCACTTTTTTTAATTAACAGTAAAAAAAAAAAAAAAAAAAAAAGGCATTTTAAGAATTATGAGCTGAAACTGACCCTGCCTAAATATGGAAAAACATTTTCACTTTCCAAACCATGAAATTTATTGATTCTGGCTTTAAATATGAAAGAAAAATAAAACTCTGTCAAAACAAAAAACTAATCTTGCAGCCAACTCTTGCTTTTTCAAGTTTCAAACATCAGAAGATCTTTGCCAAATATTTCCTAACCACTCTCACTGACTTGTTTGCTCCCCTTATCCCAAACTCCTGTAATATCATTAATGCTCCATGAACACGTATATTGAGTTTAATTGTCCTTTTGGTGCCTATCATGTTTTAGGCAAGAGATACTCCAATATAAGTAAGATTAGTCAATTAAAAACTGTTTATTAGAAGCTTACTAGGCTTTTCTAAGTACTACGTACTAGTACTAAGTACTAGGATGTACTAAGTACTTTGCATGCAGTACTGCACATAGTCTTCACAAACTCCTGCACCTTCAGGTACTACCCAAATTTATGGATATGTCCATCAATACACTCAGTGAGTTAACTTACCATGTCTTTTAAATATCTGAACAAGCCTACAAAATGCATATTATGCCATCATACAGCTGATGAAACAGAAACCTAGAAAGGTAGGTAATTTGCTGTCACACACAATAATACATCTAGTACATAATGGATTCAGGACTGGTAAGAAATCTGTCTCCAAATTTCAAGCTCTTATCCACTGTCTCAAGAAACTCACATGGTACTGAGTGACACGTGAAGTAACTTTACAAGGTAGTAGGTATGGCAATGAACTTGTCCCAATTTGCCCAGGACTTTCCTGATTTTAACAATAAATGTCCATAGAGAAGAGACTTCTGGTTGCCAAGGGGGGGGGGGGAGGGATGGACTGGGGATTTGGGGTTGGTAGATGCCAAGTATTACATTTAGAATGGATAAACAACAAGATCCTAAGGTACAGCACAGGGAACTATATTCAGTATCCTGTGATAAACCATAATGGAAAGAATATTTTTTAAAAAAGGGTGTATATATGCATATAACTGAGTCACTCTGCTGTACAACAAAGATTGGCACGACATTGTAAATCAACTATACTGCAGTTTAAAAAAAAGAAAAAAAAAGACAAATACATTCTAAAAATAAAATAGATGAACTAGAAAAAACAAACAAACAATGAATGTCCAGCACACTGGGGACCTCTCAGTCTGGGGATAACTGGGAGAGCTGGTCACTTTCATGATAGGTATTATACAAGTGGCATGAAAAACAACACAATAGGAGTATGTACAGAGAAGGGAGCCATTCTTTACTCCTTAGTAGTATCAAAAGAGGCTTAACAGAGTGACATTTGAGTTGAGCCTCGTGCAAAATATAGTAAACATAGTGGAAGAAGACAGCAAGGGTAGACCAGACAGAGAGGCAATGTAAACAATGGCCAAGTGACTGAGTTCTGCCCAGTGGAATGTGGGCAGGAGCCATGATAACCGTTCCCAGGCTGAGCCTAAAACAAGCTTCTCTGAAACCTGGCAGGACACTTCTCTCCTCAAATGCCGTACACCTTGTCTGAACAAAGAGGACTGTGGGGATTCACGAGAGGACAAAGCCACAGAAGGAGGAGGAACCTGATTCCTTGAATGACTCCATGGAAAAGCCACTCCTGTACTGTGAGCACTGCACATGGGCAAGAAGTATAAAGATTTTTCAAGTCACTGAAAATGTAGTTTATCTGTTACAACAGCTAGAATTAGCTTTTCACAAGGCCTTGTGGGACTCAGCTCTTTGGGAGTCTAAAAACATGAGAGTAAACCTCTCCATCTCTCTAACGCCATTACATCACAAGAAGGGGCTTGAAAACACACATACAAATGGCATGGATGTGAGGGATACTGGAAGGGAGACAAATTTAGGGGAAAAAAAGCAAAATAAAACAAATATCTGAGGACAAGAGGTTCAGGGAAAGTTAGAAGGAAATGAACATGGGCTTTTGAGAGTTGATTGATAAGTTTACAGTACATCTGCCTCCCTACATGGTGGGAAGATGTGTGTCTTCTCATTAATTAATTGTGAAGATGCCACAAATACATACTGAACAAGAAGAAAAAAATGAGTTAATCATGTGGAAGTATGAAGTGTCCTGGCAAAAAGTCCACTCTCACTGTGACCACCTCACATTTCCACTGTGGCCACTGGAAACCAAAACTGTACTAGGTGTTTTTGTAGAAGACAAATGCATAGGAAAGATGAGATGAGGCAGATTCTCTAATCTAAGTGGGACAACAGGATGAGAACAGCGAGAGGGGTCACTTTGTTCAGAGGATACTAGGATAATAGCTAGCGGTCCCTTCAGTCATGCAGGAAATACTGAAACAGTTTTGCAAAGCTGAGCGAACAGGGGGAGGCTTCTTGGGAGCTGGGGATGTTGATGAACAGCAATGCCTTTGATCAAAGGGAAGGTGAGGAGAGAATGCTTTAGTTGTGAACTTACCAGAAAGGATATTTGCTTGGGCTAGGAGATGAACAGGAGTTTATCTTCACATACTGCAGCATAAAAGTGGTAGCCCAGGATTTCCAAAATGAAGGCTTAAAAAGAAGGTTAAAATTCAGGGAAAAAACCCTGGCAATATGTTTATCAGAAATGAGAAAGCATTTAGTTGGCGCAGAGGGTGGTCTTCCTTTAACTATCTGCTCCTGGTAGGTATTCAAGATAAACCAATATCACATATAATTCTGCTCCAGTATATTGCAGATTAGATGCAATCTTTTATCTTCTTTAGGATTTTTTAATTCTCCTCCAACTTTTTTTATATAAATGAAAAGAAAAGGTGGTCCAATGGCTACAATAAGAAAAACGTTGCAACAAGAACAAAAATCTAGTATAGTGAAACTGCTAGGAAAAGCAATTCTAGAGTCGTACAACTTGGTTCAAATCCCAGCTCTGCCACTTGCTGGCTATGTCGGGCAAATGATTTAATTTCTCTAAGCCTAATTTACCTCATCTATACAATAGACACAATAATAATTCCTATCTAGGGGGGCAAAGTGCTTAGAAAAGTACCTCAAAAATAGTAAACACTATGTATGTATTAGCTGTTTCTATCACTTTGTCTTGTATCTGTTCCAGTTTTTCTGCCAAGACAACCGGGGATTGGAGTGGGGGGGAGGGGAGAAAAGAGAAGTAACATTTATTGAACATGGAGGAAATATCACATACAATAATAGAATGTCAGACAATGATGGCTATTCCCCCAAGCCTTTTTTCTCCTTCCTGAAAACACAGCTAAACTACATTTCCCAGACTCCCTTATAGTAAGATACACACATAAGTAACTGAGTTCTGGCCAATGGAATGAAAGCAAAAGTGATATGTATGACTTCCACGTCTGGGCAGTTAACACCCTGCAAGTCTTTCTCCTTCCAATGGCTTGATGCAGATGAACACAGTGAACCTGCTAAAGGTGGCAGGGACACAGAATGCACAAAGGCTGGATCTTCAAATCACACCTTGGAGGAGTGCTGCCAGGATCATGCATTATGGAACTTTACATGAATGAGAAATACATTTGTTGCATCTGAGGCAGTACACTTTGTTTCGATTCATTTGTTATAGCTTTTAACCGTCCCAATCTAATACAGCCAAGCTCTACACCTGTACTCCTATGTATAATACCTACCACACTGCTTTGAAATAGATGTCATTCCAATTTTATAGCTAAGGAAACAGAGGCTCACAGAAGTTGTGGAACTATCTTGTCCAATATCATGAATGTAATAAGTGGCAGGGCCACATTTAGGTCCAGGTTAATCTGCTCCAAGGTAAATGGGCTTTCTACCCTCCACACAGTAAATACTGTAACACAAAAATTATCCTTCCTTCCCTCACTCATTTACTCCTTAGTTTCCTCACTTTCTGACCACTGGAACTTTAGTCTTTGAATGAAAACTTCATTTTTTTTTTTCATCTGTATATCCAATTTGGGAGATCTAGGAAGACCCCTAGATCACATTCATCTCTTATGCCTCATTTCATCCACCTATGAGTCCATGACAGGGAAACAAGTGTTCCTAACTCATCTGTTACAGGAGACACAGATTCCTAGCAGTTTTGCAACTGGCTACAGTATCAGAGATGATAAATGAGAGAGCCACAAATAAGGAGAGAAAGGAAAAATACACCAATCCATCAGTGATATCCAAAGCTGGGCGTACACCCTAGGGGCTGTGCAAAACAATCCACTGGGATACATACAGAAAAAGAATATTAGAACTTCTGTTTCATGATCTTTGCTTAATTTATCCTTTAGTTTCTTTCTGGGTATGTTTTATAAGTAGTATATCAACATAACAGTACATGTGTGTAATTTATAAATAACTTTTAGTGCTCTACAGTCAAATTTTCTTCTGATAGTACATAATTTAAAAAATATGAACACCAATAAGTCTAAGTTAATAAATCTGGTTTCCTTCACCAGACTTAAAACACTGTGTTATGGGAAATGAAAACAACAAAACTCGCCACATCTGTGTATACAGACATCTCCTAGCTTATACTGTGAAATAGATTAATTCAATTAAAATCATATAAAAGCATGTTTTCATAAAAAATTCTTTAGATAAAAAGAAACACTGAAACTAATGTATATTATGTCTATGTCTTCAAATAAAACAAAGAAGAATCAAACACGTTAAAACCATGATCATACAAACTTGGGAAAAGAGTCAGAATTAAAAAGGGGAGTTTTCTGTTGAGAAGTTTAATTGTCCAGGCTACCTTTATTTTTTTAAGACCTAACTTGAAGTAACAGATGTCCTGTGTATCTTTAAGAAAAAAAAAAAAAAATCTAGTTAAAAGATTTAGTGCTTAAAGGGAAAAATATTCAAAGACCTGCTTCCGAATAAAAAGGAGAGAGCACTAGGTAAAATAAGTGGATGATTTAAAAACAAAAAAAGCCAACTTTATTTGAAAGGCTTGTTCTCTATCCACCCTTAATGACCTACCAATATGAAATGACTAGGGAAAGAGGCAGCAAACTGACTGGAGGAGACAAAGTCCCCCAGGTTAAAGGAAATGAAAAGAGTTTGTATAAAGGCTGCGAATAAGGAAACTTGCCTCCATTGTAATTTCCAAGTGGCTCTGACCCGCACCCTTAAACAGCAGGTCGCGTCTCCTATAGTCTTAGCCCCTAATTTTAAAAGGTCAGTTTTTCATGCTAGCCAGCAAACTTGCAGGGTCCAGACTGAAAAATAATCATGGGGCTTAGCATCATGATCCCTCCTCATCAATCCAGAGCAGTGGAAGTCAGTTTAAACAAACAAACAAAATCAATGGCAATTTATAAAGTGGCAAAAACAACATTCCCATGGAACTTGTTTTCGATCCTTATCAATCTTATACTCTCACCACCCCTTGTGTTGATTCACACAAGTCTTGAGTGAAATCAATATGAAGATAGCAAGCATAAAGTTATGGGTGAAATGTGAGTTTTCTCATCAATGCTGGGAAAACTACCTCAACGTGCCTGCCTCCATGACACAACGTTCTTTTTCACCCACTTGGGCAGACACAGAGAAAACAAACTTGCTAATCAGCCCGACTGACAGTGCTACTGCGTGGACCTGCCTGCATGGAAATCTACAGTCTTCATTCTCTTGCCCCTCTCCCTAAAGGACATAAACCATAAACTTCAAAATACAAAAATAAAAGCACATTCCAAATTACTATTGTAAGTGTCCAAACAGATCAGCTATGTGGAATTATTCCTTGAAATACCCAGTTCCCTTCACAGGAAACTGCAGGAGCTTCCCCAGCAATTAAAAGACTGACAAATGTGTTCCCGCCCCTATGTTGATTCCGGTAGGAAAACTAGAAAAAGTTCCACGAGCCGAGCATTCCTCCCAGGAGCTCCTCCCTGCAAAGAACCCTCCAACACACCCCAAGATCCAACCCCACCTCCACGCAGACCACCCACCCAAGGTGATCTGTCACACTGATTGGCCCTACGACCACCTCCGCAAGCCTCTTCGCTCCAAATCCGTAGACCCCAGCCAACGACCCAACCTCCCAATCTTCGCGTCGCGCGGAGCCGCCTCCTTGCAGGAGCTCCGCTGTGCTGCAGAATGTTCCCATGCATCAGACGCCCTGAGTGGTTCTGAGAGATTCAGGAGCCCACGTCCTCCTACCCTCACCTCCACACCTTTCATAAACAAAAAATATATAAATACGCGAAGCACAATGAGAAGAAATGCACGCAGGTTTTGAGCCCTCCTTTCCAGAAGGAGAGCGAGCCCGTTGGTGTCTGCGGGGTGCCCGGCGCACATCTCGCTGGTGTCTGGGTCCGGAGGGAAGACGAGGTTGTTGCCTTGGCCTTTCAAAAGAAACTGCAAATCCCCCCGAAGTTGCTGAAAAATTAACGTTACTCCCCACAAGCTCCGTCGGCAGCGCGTGGGTACACCAGGTACGTGCCACAAGAGCGGGGACCTGGTGGAGGTGGTTCGCCGCTGCACACCCAGCGCTTAGCACTGGGCCTGGCACACAGTGGGCATCCCCGAAAATCAGTGTCTGTTCTAACACGGCTTCTTCCACCACGGCTACGGGATCCTGATCTTTTAGTCCCTTCAAACCTCAGCCCAAGTTCGCCTTCCTCTACCGTGGGCTGCAGCTGGGCCCTCGGAGCCCGGCGTAACAACATCAGAGGGAAACTCTCTCGCCAAGAACCGTGCGCCGGGGCCGAAGGCGCACGGAAACGGCGCTACAACCTGAACCAGCCGGAGGAGCTGATTTTAAGGGTTCCCGAAGCATTACGGGCTCTGGGCTCCTTGTTTTGCGGCTGCCTCGCAGCGCAACAAACTTATTTTCTGACTAAAAAGAAGAAGGGTTGCCGTGGGGTGACGGCGGCGTCCTCGGTGCCCTGCCTCCTCCGGGTTCAGGGCGCCCGGCGCCGGCTGCCCCGACCCCGCAGGGTAACCGGGCTCACGGCGGTTCGGCCCACAGCCCCTCTCCAGCCCTGCAGGAGGGGGAGCCCCGAAGAGACCTTCTCCACCTGGCAGCCTCCGAGAACCATGCTCTTTCCCCGAATCCGAGAGCCGGGGTGCCCGGGTCAGCGCGCACCCGGGCTGGAGCGGACCCCGGCAGCTCGCGCCTCACTTACCTGAGCACCTGAGCGCGGAGCCCGCTACCGCTTCGGGTGCGGCGCCGGCACAGTCCGACGGTCCCAGTGTAGTGGCGAAAGCTTCCTACTTGCGACCAATCCTGGTGTTGAAGCCGGTGCTCTGTCTGGTGCCGCGCTCCCCTCCCTCCTCACGCTCGCGGCTGCTCAAAAAACCCGGCGTGGCGGAGTTCAGGTTGCCGGCGCCTCAGCGTCGAGGAGGGTGAGACGCGTGAGGGAAACGAAAGGCGCGGGGAGGGCGGGCGCCGGCGCGCAGCCGCGCTGAGCATGCTCAGTGCGCGACCGGAGGAGGCGCGCGCCCGGGGGGCTGCACCTGCCCAGCCCTGTCGGCGGGCGAAGAGCCCTGGTCCCCGCTAGAAGAGCTGTGAAAGGGCACCTCGCCTGAATCCCAGGCACCCGAAGACCATCAAGCCGGTTACGGAACAGGCGTGTAGAGGACGCGCAGCTTAGCGATGGGGAACAAACCAAAGCGATGCCGCCTTCCTTTGCAACCCGAGTATGGGGCGGGGCGCGGCGCAAGGAGGCGCGACCTGCTCCGGTACCCAAACCTCTGGCCTCCGGGAGACGCGGGGCCTCATTAAGGCGCCCTGGCCAGGGAAGCACTTCTGCTTTGGGGCTGAGAGTTGCCGAGTTCAGGAGGACTGGCGGGGAGCGGCGGGGGGGTTGTGGGGGGGTGGACCCTAAACTTGAGAAGCCGGAAGAGGGGGCTTTTGAAAGATTTTACCTCCCTGTCCTTAGGGGGAGGACATTGGCCAGACAGGCAGCGTTACCGGCCTGGAGTCTCACCCATACGAGGGGGCTTTCGAGCCGGAACGTGTGTGTGTGTGTGTGTGTGTGTGTGGAAGAGGAAACGTTTGCCATGAAGTAGGTCCAAGGATCCATTTGCGGTGTGTGCGGGCACACTGAAAGCTTTGTTATTCAGAAACATGTGCTTTGGACAGTGACGTTACCATGGTCATTCTATAGTATGCATCTACTGTTTTCTCGCAGAAATGGCTCTTTTCACCCCAACTCCAACCTCAGGGTAACCGTAGAGATGGGCAGCAATGCCCAGCCCCTCAACAACGCTGTGAAAAGTGAGTCTGACAGGCAGAGGAAAGCCAGCCGACTCGAACTCATCTGGAATGCATGTCCAGAAATCCCAAGAGAGGCCGGGTTCCTCTCCCAGGGAAAAAGCCCCAGCGTTTGCAGAACCCTGGTCTTCCTGAGCGTCGCTCAGCAATTCAGAGCTACATAAACAACTTCTGACCGTTTACACGATCATGTAAACCTACCCTGACATCTCCATTATGGGGAAAAGACGTTAACTGGAAAACTATTTTTAAACTACTGTAGTAAGCAAACACCCAACTCCTACGAATATATGCAGCTGCCTTGTTAGTTCACACAGTCTTTTTTTGTTTTTTGTTTTTTGTTTTTAATTCCTGTTCAGGAAGTGGGCAAATTCAAACATGGTAGTGGGCACTGCTGTGGTCAAAATTTTCACCACTTGAAATTCCATGGCTTTCCTTGTTGCTCCAGTTAATGCTAAGGAAAGGAGTTTTTGTTGTTGTTGTTTTTCCCAGATTTCTGGATTGCTTAAACTTGGAAAGAAATTTTAAGCTTTTTCCCTCCTCCTTGTGTGGTGTGTTTCTCTAGTAGAGGCACTTTCGCAAAATGGAAATGTTGATAATGCAAATATATTACATGGCAAATAACTAGTTAAAATGAATTGTTTCTCCTCTCTTTGAAGGCTTTTGTGTTCCTGACAGAACCATTAGTTGTAATTTTTTTAGACTGACTATTTTTCTACACCTAGTCAATTAAAAAAAAAATTGTATATATATATATATATATATGTTTTTCAGTAAAAATATATGACAAAAAATGCCTGGCCAGAAATTCTCCAGGAAATATTCATACATATACATGCATATTCTTAACATGTTTAGGGAAAAGTGGTATTTTAGACTCAAAACAAAATTTCAAAGAAAAAAGAGTAAAGCAAGCTGTCATGTTCTCCCAAGGAGACTACAAACTGAGGCAATTTTTAAAGTTCTGTGAAGATTTTGGACAAAATCCCTTAACAGTGTTTCTGAATTTCACATTTAGATATTTTGTTTTCATTCTTTCCTTTAACCCTTCTTCCCTGTCTATTACATGCTAGGCATTGTATTCTAGCAGGGGCTGGGAAACAAAATGACCAAAACTTAGAATCTGCCCATAGTTCATCATGTAGTTGGGAAAACAGACATTATGTATCAGGAGAGATAGATTTGGGTCGTGTTGAGGGAATGTCAGTAAGTGTTATGATGAGAGACATTTGTTTTTTCTTTTCACGAACAGGGTCACACGGATCAAATGCTAAGCTTGATCAGCAATTCCCCAACTTTTTTTCCCAGAAGAACAGCCACAAGTTTAAAACGCAACAAATAATCCAGTCCCTCTTTTCCATCCGACAGAAAAGACATGAAGCTTACTGCCTGCCATCTCTGCCAAGAAAGGAAGCTTCTCACTAAAGCTCCCAGGATTGGGGAGTGTTCCTGGGAGAACCAGCCCCTGCCAGGAGACAAGAATGGTTTATTTTGATGACAACATCCTCACACGTGTGTCCCCGCGTATCCGGGACTGGCTGGGTGTCAGTTTCTTGCTCAGGGAAGTTGTCATTGGGATTCTCTGGGGGGAAATGTTCCAAACGAATCAATTGACACTGCCAGCAGCAAGTTTAATACCACTGCACTGAGTCCCTACTCTGTATCAGTGCATGAATGAATTACTGGTGCTCACGTATTTTGCAAATAATCATCATTATAAGGCAGTGGAAAATTTCTCCTGCCCATTGGCCTAGGTAGCATCTAAGCTGAGACCCTTAATAACCCCCTATTCACCCCCCAAGGTAATTATTTACACACGTATGTGAAGTTTTGCTTCTAGGTCTTCTAATACAGGAGTATCTATGTGGACACAAGGTCACCTCTTACACTCATTAAACCAATCTGAACAGAGTCTGATAACTCTTAAGGGAAATCAACGCTGAAAATGCTTTTGACTTTTTGGAGACATGTGTGGAATACAACATCAGGTTAGACTCAGCATGCAACAGTTCTGAAAACTCCAGAAAGGGCATTTATCTGCTCCTGTTGCTTCTTCCACGCACATCATGAGGATTTGGTGGAAGTGGCTTTAATATAAGAGGGAGAAAGAGGAAGAGCATCACAGGAAAAGAAATATGTCTCTTCCAGACACATCTGATTTGATTTGACTTTCTTATACCTTGCATCCAGTGCCATTTAAACAAACTCACAAACACCACCCTCTTGGTTCCAAATGACTTGAATAAGGTCATCCAACGGCAAGAATGCTTCAATCAGATAACACATACCTTAGTTTTATAATTAGTTGTTGCTTATTTTTAGTGTATTAGGTATCTGGAGAAATCTTCAGGTGTGAAGCAACACTTGTATCCTATTCCCATTTTTAAAACTAGTTCAAATTCACTTTAATCAAGTGGATAAAGCAGTACTTTTTAAAGAACTGTGTCATGAAGAGTTTTGTGTTCAGTGCTGAAATAGAGTAAAATAAAACAGAGCTCAGGTATGGACTTTTAGACTAGCCTCCCTAAGGGTCCTCCTGTGCAATTATTTTCGGTGATTGATGGATGCTTGAGCTTCAGCCTAAGGACATCAGAACAATAATGGCCACATAGTGAGATAATGATAATTAGCAGACAAAAGCACAGTTAATTGCCATGAAGGGTGTGACACAGACTGACAGAGTCAGAGTAAACTAGAAGCCTGACACCCCAGCCAAGACTCTTTTATAAACATGGCAGTGAGACTCCCACTGAATTTAAGCATAATGAACTGGAATTAGGAATCAATCAGCTGTGCTCCCCTCCACACTTTTCCAGATTTTATTAGACCCTTTATGCAAAATGCAAAAATAAAAGTTTCAGAGGACTTTGCTTTGAAAAAGTATTTACAGGTGGTTTTCATTGTTTGCAGTAGTTATGCTCTATAAAGTCTCTGGGAACCCTGGATAAGTGAATACTAAAACCATTGCTCCTAGGAGAAATAAAGAGTTAGGTCCCTGTGAGCCTCTGGTGACAAAATTTTCATTAACCAATCAATAGAAAAAAACCTTGTTTTATGTGCATTTCTGCTTAAAGGCATCGCATTTAATACCTATTGTTGATTGATTAACATTGTACTCACAGTCAGCGTCACTATAACTCATTCCTGAACAAAGCTTGTCTGACACATGTATTTTGTCTGTAAGGCACAGCACAGACTTCTTGCCCTTTGGAACACAAGATAGCACTTCGGCACTACGCTTCGGGCCATTTTGAATGGCAAGATCTCCAATAAAAAAGCACAAAAATGTGCCAAATAGACTGCAAAAAGGAGACTTCTTTACAATTAATAAATAAAACAGGAAAGCAGAACATCACCTTCTTAGACTTCAACTAGGAGAGTGGGCAACTTAAATTTATCACCGCTCTGTGTGTGTCCACAAATGACCACAAAGGTGCCACAGGTGCTGACTTTGGGGTTACAAATAAATTTCAGTAAGTAGACAAATTTGCAAATATGGAATCTGTGAATAATGAAGATGACTATACCAAATATCCCCTTTAAATGGCTAGCCACATTAGTCCATATGGTATGTGATTCAAGTTATAGATATTCAGTTTACATGCAGTCATTTTAGAAATACATTATTGAGAGGAAAAAAATTATATTTTGTACTATCAAAGACTGTCTTCTGCCAGTTTCCTCAAACAAATTATATGTTACAATCACATAGGAATTTTCAGTTTATTACAGACCACGGTCATTTTGTGTTTATTTCCAAAGTGGATTTTTGTTGCTATTGTTCAACATGACAATTCATGCAGTTGTTCACAAAGAAGGATGACTTCAAGAGCTAGGTAAAGTTAAGAGTAAAGAGAGAGGAAGGTTAGTGAAGTGAAAGGTGTATCTCTTTAGGAGCTAAGAAAACTGGAGTTCTGGTCTTGGCCCAAGAATGTCATAATCTTAGATGAGACATAAGACAGACAATTATCTCTGCAGAAGGCTAGATGCAGAGGAAACAAATCCATGGGCCGAAATGAATGTCAGATTCTAATAATGGATTTTTTGTTCTATGAAAGGGATTTGGGAAATAAATAGTTTGTATATGAATCCTTTAATAATATTGTTAAAAGTTTAGATTTGAGGTCTCAGCCCATGCTAGGAAATTTTATAAGATGGTCCCCAGTGATCCATGCTCTCTAGTATTCACGCCTTTCCTTAATTCCTTTCCTTTTAACTGTTGGCTAGACTTACTGATTCACTATTAGTGATGCACTGAAATGATGGATGTCACTTTCAAGATAAGGTTACACAAAGACTGTGGCTTCTATCTTGGGTACTCTCCCTCCCTCTCTCTCAGATTGCCAGATATGATGGGACTCAGTTAGTCTACGGAAAGGCCCCCATGGCAGATAACTAAGGCATGACAGCGTTCATTAGAAGTAGATCCATTGAAGCTTACCAACAGCTATGTGAGTGAGCTTGGAAGCAGATTCTTCAGTCCCAGGAAAATCGTGAAATGACTAAATCACTGGCCAACAGCTTGACTTTGATTTCATGGGAGACCTTCAGTCAGAAGCACCCTCACTAAGAGGTACCTAGATTCAAGATCAGTAACATTGATTAATTAATGTTTGTGCATTTAAGCCCCTATGTTTTGATATAATTTGTTGATAATTAGCTAATACACTCCCCAAGATATTCTGATTTGATAAGTTTGGGATAGAGCTTGGATGTGTGCCTTTTACGAACAAGCCAAGTGATTCTGATGCATGTGGTTCATGGACTACACTTTTGTAAACCCTGGTATTTGGTGATGAAAGAGTTACAAAAAATTTAGAGTTCATCAAATCATACATCTTTCATATTTCTAAACAATATTATACTCACAGAAGAATAATTATAGATTTTCTTAAATATTTTCATGTTGTAAATATTGTTTTAATATCATTTTCTTCACTTACAATGTGCCCTGAAATTTTTTCCTATCGTTGAATACTTTTCAATGCCCTAATTTTTAAAAGCTGCTTAATACTCCATTTTAGAATAAACTACAAATTAATCAATTCTCCATCAATCGTTGAACATTTAAATTGCATATGTTCTTCCATGGTAAACTTTTTGATAAAGATATTGAAGTTAACTTTTACACACACCCTTAATTATTTCTTTAGAATAAAGTATTGTGATTTTGCTCATTCTTAATTATTAGATTCTTTTGGATAGATAACCATTACCTCCAAGAATTAAAGGTAGGTGAGAGCTCTAGGTCTTATTCTCAACACCTTCAAAACAAAGTAATAAATTATAATAAAAGAAGATTCAAGGCTAAATTCTGTGTATGTAAGAACATAGCAAGGAGACATAAAAAAGCATCATTCAAACTGTAAGCTCAACAAAGCACCAGCTCTCTATCCTACAGGCTCTGTAATAGCCCTTTGAAAGAAAGATTCACTAGTGTCAGTTGCAGCAATATTGCAAGGGCAGGGTTCATTTAACATTTTAATTGGAGTTAGGCAACAAAATCCTCTGGAAAGTGATCAACACAGAAATGATTACAATCATAAGCATAGGACACAATTCCTAAGAATATAGGCTATTGCTCTCACAAGAACATAGATTCTTATGTTCTGCAAGAGCAAAACTCACTGCAGTATTTCTAGTAAAACTCATATCTTGAGCACCACTCATTTCACCAGTGAATAATCATTGCTATCTTCAGTTATGTCAATTAGCAAAGCTTTTATCATTGATCTTAAATAAAGTTAATTGGATCTCATGTGGGTTTCTGATAAGAGGCTTTCAGATACTAACTATCTACATCTGGAATATGCTCTCCTGATTAGAGAAATACAAATGTTAACAAACCACAGCAAGAGGGTAGGGAAAACTACACACACACACACACACACACACACACACACACACACACACACACACACACAGCCATCAACCATACATCACACCACTGTGCTAACATTTTTAAATAAACTGAATGCAACATAGAAAAGTTGTGCACATTTTTAATATGGTGTTGATCCCTTTTGCCAAAATTTATGTCAACTTACTCTCTCATCAGTAGTATATTTTCCCAGTTTATTCCATACTTGCTGAATAATATAATTTTACCTATACCTTTTCTAATTTGTGGACATAAAGTATTTCTCTTTTTTCTTTTCCTTGTTACTAGTGAGGTTCCATATTTACATATGTTTGTTATATGCATCTTGTGAAATGCCAGTTTGTGTTCTTTGTTCATTTACTTATTTGAGTGTTTATCTTTATCCTAGAGATTTGCCAAAGTTTTCATAATATTGAAGATAATAAAACTTTATCTTTGCAAATATTTTTCTGTTTGCTTTTTAAATTTAGACACATACACACATTTTACCTTTTTCTATAATTAGATTTAGTGCTTTTTCCTTACATTCTTTTTTCTAGCTTTATTGACATAAAGTTGACATATAACATTGTGTGAGTTTAAAGTATACAATGTGATGATTTGATGTACAAATTGTGAAATGTTTACCGCAGTAAGGCTAACTAACAAATCCTTTATCTTACAAAATTACTTTTTTTGGTTATTGTTGTTATGGTAAGAACATTTAAGATTTACCCCTTTAGCAACTTTCAAATAGACAACATAGTATTATTAACTGGAGTCAGTATGCTTGAATATTAGATGTCCAGACGTATTCCTCTTATATTTTACATTATAATTTACATTCCCCTCAACAGTGACAAGGAGTCCCCTTTCCACATCCTCACCAGCAGTTTATAGCTCTTGTTTTTGGGGTAATAGCCATTCTAGGAGGTGTGAGGTGATATCTCATTATGGTTTTGATTGGTGTTTCCCTAATGATTCGTGATGCTGAGCACCTTCTCATGTACCTGTTGGTCATTTGTGTCTTCTTTGGAAAAATGTCTATTCTGTTCCTTTGCCCACTATTATTATATATTATTATGTATATTTTTGGAATTTCTCCATTCAGATCTGGGAGTATTTGCCTAACATATTTAGGGACTCTGATGTTGGGTTCATATGTATTTATACTTGTATCTCCCTGATGAATGGACCACTTTATCATTATATAATGACCAACTTTTTCTCTTGTTAATTTTTGACCTAAAGTCTATGTTGTTTGATATAAGTATAGCTACCCTTGTTCTCTTTTGGTTTCTGTTTTCATGGAATATCTTTTCCCATCCCTTCACTTAGAGCCTACGTATGTCCTTAATCTGAAATGAATCTTTTGTAGGAGGCATGTAGGAGGTCTTGTTTTTTATCCATTCAGCCACCAATACCTTTTGGTTGGAGAATTTAATTTATTTACATTTAAAGTAATTATTAATAGGTAAGAACTTACTAACACTATCTTGTTAATTAATTTCTAGCTGACTCTGTAGTTCCTTTGTTTCTCTCTTGCTATCTTCCTTTGTGATTTGATGATATTCCATAACAACATGCTTTGAGTCACTTCTCTACCTCATTCATAGATACTGTAGGGTTTGCTTTGTGCTAACACTGAGGCTTACATAAAATATCTTATAACAGTATTTCTAAAGCTGATAACAACTTAACTTTGATCCATACCAAAAATCTTCTCTTTTACGCCCCACACCACATTTCATGTTTTTGATATCATAATTTACATCATTTTTACATTGTGTATCCATTAAGAAATTTTTATAGCTCTGTTAATACTTCTGTCCTTTAGCCTTTATACTAGAGTTAAGGATTTAATACACCAACAAATACAGAATTGGAGTATCCTGAATTTGGCTATATGATTATCTTTACCACTGTGTTTTATATTTTCATATGTTTTTATGTTACTAATTAGCATTCTTTCATTTTGGCTTGAGGAACTCCTTTCCAAGGCATTTCTTGAAAGGCAGGTCTAGTGGTGATGAACTCCCTCAGCTTTTGTTTTTCTGGAAAGTCTTTATTTCTCCATTTCTGAAGGACAATTTTACTGGGTAAAGTATTTTTCATTGGCAGTTTTTTCTTTCTTTCTTTGAAAATATCATTCCACTCTCACTTGGCCCATAAGGTTTCTGCTGAGAATTCTACTGATACCATTTTAGAGATCCCTTATAAGTTACTCTTTCTCTGATTTTTGACAGTTTTATTATAATGTGTCTTGAAGAAGATAACTAAGTTGAATATTTTTCGAGACCTAAGACCTTCATGAGACTGAATGTCTAAATCTTTCCTCAGATTTGTGGAAAATTCACAGCTCTTATTTGTTTTCTAAAACAACAAAAAAAATATTTTTATTTAAATTTTGAAAAATTTCAACCATTTGTCTCACCCCCTAACTGCCCCCCCACAACCTCTTGCAATCACCAACTTATTCTCTATATCTATAAGCCTGTTTTTCGTTTGTTTTTAGGTTCCACATATACGTGAAATCATACAGTGCTTGTATTTCTGTCTGACTTATTTCACTTATCATGATGCCCTTCAGGTCCATACCTGTTGATGCAAATGGCAAGATTTCATTCTTTTTTATAGCTGAATAATATTCTATTGTGTATATATACCACATCTTTTTTATCCATTCATCCAGCAATGGACCCTTAGGTGGGCCAGGGCCAGCAGCTGGGGCTGGGGACAACTGTGTGAGCACTAGTAGCTGCAGGGGCCCTGGCTGTCAGTGTGCACTCATGTGGTTATAGGGTCTTGCCATAAGCATGTGCATAGCAGGGGAGGCTGGTGACAGGAGTATGTACAGCTGCAGGGGTTAGCCTGGAATATACACACAGGGTTGGGGGTCAGCTGTGGGAGGTGGTGTCTAGGCTGGTGTTTGCATGTGCATCAGCAGAGGTTGGGGCTTAGTGCAGGTGTGGGCTTCAACAGGAGGTGGAGGAGGGAGCAGAGAGAGACTCAGATAGCTGGTGTCTGTGAATGTGAAAACTTCAGTGGCAAAACCTGCAAGGAGACGTGGCACCTGTGCTGGCCATTGGTTTCTTCAGTGGTGAAAGCTTCTAGGGTCCTCTGAGGAGCAGGAAAACTTGGTCACTACAGTTGTGTGGCTGGTATCGGTAAGCCCTGCCCTTCTTCCTTGTTCCCGACTATCTTCAGACATCTCAGCCTTGCAGGGCTCTGGTTACGATGAAACCAAAGCAAGTCCTTCCTGCAGTGCTCTGAAAGGCTGGGGAAACTGCTCATTCCACTCTCCCATTCCTGGCTAAGGGAATTCTTTTTTCCTCTTAATTTCTTCTTTTTTCTTAATTGAAGTATAGTTGATTTACAGTGTTGTGCTATTTTCAGGTATACAGCAAAGTGATTCAAATATATATATATATATATATATATATAAAGAATATATATAATATATAATAATAGTGGGGAAAAGAACAGAATAGACATTTTTCCAAAGAAGACATACAAAAGAATCAAGATTTCTTCTAAATCTAGAGGATCACTCAGAGAGAATCATGCCACTGTCCCCACAACCAGTTTCAAAGCCATGGCTCATAGATTTTGCACAGGGGGAAAAGCCAACCATAAGCTCTCTGGGTAAAAATAAATAAATAAATACAAGACAAAAAACAAGCAAACATATTGAGTTTACTTGAAAGAGTCTGAGGAAGTTCAATTCTAAGGGTGCTCTCAAAAACAATGAAGGTTTTGGTAGAAAGCAATTAAAAGGAGGCTGATAGCTTCATAAGAGATATTAGGTAAATCATAGGCCAGTACGTTTACCAGAGAAAGACAGCTTAGAAGAGCCTTCCTTGGGTCAAAACAAACCTAAAACATTTACCTCGAGAATTATGCCCATAAAGCAACTTAAATTTAAGTGGGTCAGTCTCAGTCTAGGGAGCAATAATGCCCCTGTGTTTTGTTAAACACAGACTGGTAATTAATAGAGCTTAACAGCTGGATGTGATCAAGGAAACAGAGAGTCTGAAGAGAGCCTTCCTAGAACAACTGTCTTCCCAGGGTGACTGTGTGCATGCCCAGCCTGTGCTCTCTGAAGAACATAGCAGTCTTCACACTGAGAGAAGTGGACTTCACTGTAATAGTCCAGTGAGTGACTAAACAAATAAACAATAAAACAATAATTACAAACAGCTGAGGCAAAAGTACACCCTCCAGAGTTTTTACAATGTATTATTTAAAATATCCAGTTTTCAACAGAAAATTACAAGACACACAAAGATTCAGGAAAGTGTGACCCACACAACAGGAGGGGGAAAAAAAGCAGGCAACAGAAACTTCCCTTGAGAGGGACAAGATGTCAGACTTAACAGAAGAAGACTTCAAAGTAGCCATTGTAAACATGCTCAAAGAATGAAAGAGAAGCATGATTGAAGAAATAAAGGAAGGCATGAAGATAATTTTTCATCAAGTAGAAAATGTCAGGAAAGAGATGGAAATTATTAAAAAAGCCCCAAATGCACAGACCTACTAAAGAATGGACTTGAGGATATGGGGAGGGGGAGGGGTGAGATGTGACAGGGTGAGAGAGTGTCATGGACATATATACACTACCAAACGTAAAACCGATAGCTAGTGGGAAGCAGCCACATAGCACAGGGAGATCAGCTCGGTGCTTTGTGACCACCTAGAGGGGTGGGATAGGGAGGGTGGGAGGGAGGGAGATGCAAGAGAGAAGAGATATGGGAACATATGTATATGTATAACTGATTAAGAAAAAAAAAAAAAAAGACCCAAATGGAATTTCTGTAGTTGAAAAGTACAATACTTGAAATGAAATCTGTATATGACTGTCCAGATTAATATTATTTAGCATAGCCAAAAAGTGGAAACAACCCGAATATCCAACAAATAATGAATAAGTAAACAAAATGTTATGCATCATGTATTTGAATATTATTTAGCCATGAAAAAGAATGAAGCAATGTTACATGGTACAACATGAAAGAATATTGAAAACATGCTAAATTAAAGAAACTAGTCACAAAAGACCACATACTATAAGATTCCATTCATATGAAATGTTCAGAACAGGGAAATCTATAGAGACAGAAAGTAAATTAGTGGTTGCTTAGGGCTGGGGATTGGTAGGGTTGGGGGGATGCAATGCTAGTTAAAGAGTACAGGATTTCCTTTGGGGATGATGAAAATGTTCTGAAATTGATTTTGGTGATGTTTGCACAACTATGTGAATATACTAAATATACCAAGTGTTTGGTATGAGAATTATATCTCAATAAAACTGTTACCAAAAAACCCCCTGTATTCTCTTCTCATGGGAACATAAAAACCCACCTATATTTTCTGCTACCATATGTATGCTTTTGTTTAAAAAAATGTCTTTAATTCATCTGGCATTAAGTCTAGTTTATAGGTGATTTTTAAACTACTGTTATTGTTTACTGAATGATAATCCAGTTATCCCAATGTCATTGCATATAGCAGTTCAGTCATAATGTTATCCATTCTACTCTTGCCAAAGAAATAGCTTGCCCTTTGAATTATGTGGAAAAAAAGATAATTAAAAAGAACACAATTAAGATGCTAAAGGAAATAACTTCAAGATATAGCACTTGGTTGGAAATATTTTACTCAAAGATCCTGCTTTGAGGAAGAATAAGTATGAAACAAAAAGGTGACTAACCCTTGGTAAAGGTGAATCTTCTCAAGTTGAGAGTGTAATTACTCTCATGAGAGTACCATGAGAGCAAACTGATGAACCAGCATCAGGGGCAGTGGAGGGAGTGGGATGTCAAGTAAGAAGGTATTTGCTGCTGAAATAAAAATAACACCAAGTCATGCATATTTTATTTTTCTAACAAATCTGTTTTTCAACAAATCTGAAACGTTAATTTATTTTTAATAAAATATGACATGTATTTAATTAAATATATATTACTTAATTCATAATATTCTTGGAGACATACACCAGTATTATTCTTATTAATTATTATATATGATATATTTTAATATTTGTTAGGACAGGTAATCATTTTGATTCTTCTTTCCTGGTAGGTTTGGCTATTTTTCTTTTTTTAGCTGACTCTTCAGAATATCTATTTGAATTATTTTGTCAGATGAAAAATTGTTAGTGATATTTTAATTTGGATAACATAAAGTATGAAAAAATAATGACACCTACACACATTTATTAAGTGCTTTTGATGTGTTAGAAAATAAGCATAATCCTTACATGCCCTATATCAGTTGATCCTTATAAGACGTTTATGAGATAGTGTGGTTTCTTAAACTTCTAAAATTGTGAAATATATACACACAGAAAAGTACATAAACATAAATGTAGAGATCCATATACTGTTACAAAGTGGACATCTGTTTAACCAGTAAACATATTAGGAAGCAGAACATTGCCAGCACCCCTAAAGCTCCTGATACCCTCTTCCAATGACCACTCCTTCCTCCTCCTTAAAGATAGCCATTCTCCTGACAGCTAACGAGCATTATGTATTGTTATATTTAAGGTATATATCTTGCAATTAGTATGCAACTGAGTTTTATTCTTAATTTCAGTTTGATAATCCTTATCTTGTAAGTGGAATGATTTTTCCATTTAATTTAAATGTAATTACTGACATATTTATGTTAAAATCCATATTATTATTTGCCCTGCCTCTTGTATGCTCTTTTCTTGCCCCCTCTTGCCTTCTTTTGGAGTAATTGTTTTATCAATCAATTTCCCCCTCTATTAGTTTGATATTTACCCACTCTTTTATGAGTGTTCTTTTGGAAGTATATGAACTGCTTAGGGCACACTGCAGTGGTCCACTAGTTCCCACCTGGTGTCCACAGCTGGGCTGGGAGGAGCAGGGGTGGAAGGGGCCTCCTTGGTCTGAAGAAGAGGTCTGAGGTCCTACTTGAGGAATGAAAGGAGAGTCCTAGAGGAGCCATGACCCAGGGACCATCACACTTGTCCATGGTTGTGACTTGTCACCCCTGCACCAACCTGCATCTGTTTCCCCAGAGTGATTAGCAGTAAAAACCTTTAGTGGAAAACAAAACAAAACAAAACAATTTGGGCTGGGTTTATCTAGGTTGTTCTTCCCGCCGGAGTGGCTTATGCAGCTGCAGTCACCTGATTGCTGAACTGGGAATGGATAGTCATGTGTCTAATTGTTGGTGTTGGCTATTTGTTGAGCCGCTCTCTTCATATGGTCTCTCACCCTCATGCAGGTTAACCCCAGCTTCTTCACTTGCAGTCTACAGGCAGCAAGGGAGTGGCAGGCAAAGTCCCAAAGCCTCTTGAGGTCTGTGCTCAGAAATTCAACATCAAAACTTCTTCCCTATTCTTACTAGTCAAAACAAATGGACTTACTAGTGTAAATTCAAGGAAGTTAAACAATACACTACACTTCCTGATAGAAGGAATCAGAGGCAACAGGGTCATGTTACAAAAATGGCTTTCTTTAGGGATGGGGAGAATTTCTGACTTTTTTTTCTTTCTATCATTGGAAGAGCTTCTTGAATCTGTGACAATGTCTTTTTAAGACATTAAGTTTTATAAAACTCTCAGGCACCATATCTTCAAATATTGCTTCTGCCTGATTCCTTCTATAGTTTCCTTTTGAACTCCAGTTACCCATATGTAAGACCCTCTTACTCCATTTCTTATACATACTACCCTCCACTCTATATTTTTCTTTTTCCTTTTTTTTTTCTTTTTTCTTTTTGTATTCATGGCTCTTTATATACAGTCTGGATATTTTCTTCTGACTTATATTTTAGTTTACTATTTTTCTCTCCAAATACATCTAATCTTCTTTCATACTCATACAAGGAGTTTTATAGCCCCAAGATTGCGTTTTCAACTCTATTTGTACTCTAACAAAGTTCTCAATCTCGTCTTTCTCTAATGTAATATTCTTAGTTATTTTAAAGTCTGGTTAAAATAACTCCCTTATCCAGAATTCTTACGTATCAATTTCTATTTCTATGGTTGGCTTTCTTGCTTTTCATTCACATGGTCTTTATTCCTCATGTGCCTGGTTATTTTTGATTCAGTATGAGACATTTTATATGAAAAGTTATAAAAATAATTTGAGCCCTAGGATGATATGATCTTTTCCAGAGAGTGTTTATGCTTGATTCTGGCAGGAGGCTAGAGTCAATGGCAATATCAGTTTAACTTAATCTTATTACAGGAATTTAAGGTCATCAATATTCATAGAGGGTCAGTCTACATGATCCTTAAGTACAGCATGAAAGATTTACCAAGGTACCTTTTTTTTTTTTTGGAGATGAGACTCCCTTTATTCCCTTAGGCTGTTAAATATGTTGGTCATTTCCCCTGTCTTTTTAGCCCCTGCTCACATCAGGAATGGCCTTTGAAGGTCAGTAACCCCCAAGTCCATGCTTATCTCAATGGCTTTCCTCCTTCTTGAAGATCTTCACTGTCTTGTTAGCTCTCTGATTCCTGCAGGCAGACATTTTTAAAGACTTTATTCAATGTGTTATCAGTGGGAAAGGTGGTCTGAATTGCCTTGTCTGCCCTTACCAAAAACAGATGTCCCAGTAGTTTCTATTATTATCCTTTTACTAATTAGGAACTTAACAATGTTCACACATCTAATAAATGAAAGATTGAGAGAAAGTGACATGTTTCCAGTACTAGGCTTTCCAATTCTGTAATGCTCAATTACTTTGCAATTATAGATATTTATTAAAAAGAAAAGAAAAAAGTAACATCTGCCAATAACTTTATTCTTTTTTTTTAAGAAATTTGTTTGTTTATTTATTTTATTTTTGGCTGCATTGGGTCTTTGTTGCTGCGCGCAGGCTTTCTCTAGTTGCAGCGAGCGGGGGCGACTCTTTTTTTGTGGTGCGCGGGCTTCTCATTGCAGTGGCTTCTCTTGTTGCGGAGCACAGGCTCTAGGCACGCAGGCTTCAGTAGTTGTGGTTCACGGGCTCTAGAGCGCAGGTTCAGTAGTTGTGGCGCACAGGCTTAGATGCTCCGTGGCATGTGGGATCTTCCCGGACAGGGCTCGAACCCATGTCCCCAGCACTGGCAGGCAGATTCTTAACCACTGCGCCACCAGGGAAGCCCAAGAACTTTATTCTTATAATTCAGTTCAATTAATATTTATTAAACACTTATTATGTGTTAAGCACCCAATAAAGCAATGGGAAGAAATGACATACACAAACAGCACAAATAGAACCCTCTCTCAGTTCTTAGTCTGTGGTTGGAAAAAGTTACTATAGTTCATAAACAGTTAATAATTACTTCGATTCAGTATATAACATGTTAGAGTAATTATTTTGGATTAAGTGATATTTCTATAAATATATATTTATATATCCAAGCATATCTATTTTTCTACCTGTATAATGTAAAATATCTGCTTCTGGAGCCTCTAATTCAGTGTCTTTCCAAACGTGGTTAAGGATCTTGGTATCAGAATCACTAGGGGGTGCTTGTTAAAATCACACTCCTGGATCCATCCCAGAATAACAAAATATTAATCTCTTTTTGTAAGGCCCTTGGAAGCTGCAAAAGCACCCAAATGATTTTCATGCACATTAAACATGGATATCTGCTACCTTAAGTGTATAGGTGTTCTTTAAGTCTTTCACAAAGAACTCTTATAACTTATTTATTTTTTCTTGAACACTTTACCGTTTTTCAGGACTTCAATGACTACTTTTAGTAAGACAAATATCAAATCTCCGTATTTAATCTAAATGTTTCTCCTGAGAACTGGACCTGTATGTCCATTTGTCTTCTAAAGAAATTCATGTGGATGTTCCATAGGCAAGAATATCCAAATCTTACTGATTGTCTTGACTATTCTCCTAACTCATTCCCCATTTATTCATACTCCTTTGTTGCCCTCAGAGTGAAAGTTCTTACTGTACATTGAGCTGCTCAAGACAAAAACATGACCTTTATCCTTCACTCCTCTCTCCTCTCCATTATTTCATTCAATATTTTAATGAAATTAAAAGTCTGATTCAGTAGACTTCATCAATATGTCCCAAATTAACCCAATTCTTTCCATGTTTACTGACATAATACTAGCTCTAGGTTTCTGTTGGCTAGGGAGTAAACTTACTAAAAACAAACAAACACTCTCAGCTCTAAGGCTCTCATATCTGTGACCACTGAATCAGAATGACCAGACATGATGGCTAAAAATTCATACACTTGGGACCTACCTCATATTTATTCAATTGTAGTTATGGGAGTAGAGCCAGGAATCATTTAAAAATCAATATCTCCAGGCAATTATCATGCAAATATAAGTGTGAGAACTTCTGCTTTTAGAGCTGGACACTTTCCCTAGAAGGCTTAAATGTAGGGTGGTTGAATAGTCAGAAATAAAAGAAGTCTGGTACTCAAAGAATTTCAGATGTGAAAGAAACCAGAGAGATAATGTACTCCAACCCACAGAGGGAAAGCTGAGACAAATATGATCACCCGGTTGATTAGTGACAGACTCAAGAAAGGAAGCTAGAATAGGTGATTTCCAATCAAGAAATCTCCATTTTACTATGCTGCTGCCCTCTTTTCAATATATTCAAAGTTAGAGATTATTTTAGGAAAATTATTTAGTCAAACTAGAATTTGGTAATGATATAAATCACCCAATGTTATCTCTCATGTAAAATATATATATCGTATTCACATTTTTTTGTAAAAAAAAAATGCTTTACTTAAGCATTTCATGGTCAAGATATCTAAATGCTTCTAAAGAAGACTGGTGCATATTTCTTATTAAAGGAAAATTTGTACTTTGTAGGTTTTTCAATGTAACCCTCAAGTGCATTTACAATCATTTTAATTGTGAGGCAAGACTTTGAATTGGAAGCCCCTATAGCTTTCCTACTCAAAGAATGCAAAGAAACTTTGAGATTTAGGTTTTAAGAAGTCATCTACCTAGAAATCTTCAAGGAAGAATATACTTGTTTAACTTTATTATCTAGCTCCAAACTTGAAATTGCAGTTTAAAAAAAGTAATAGTTTCTTTCCAATTATTAAAGAGACAAGTATTTCAGAAGAGATGTTTAAATGCCGTATTAAAACTTGTTCAAAATGTCTTGCATGAACAGAAAAAAAGTTTCAAGTTCGAACAAAAAACAGCAGTCTCAGGAAGATTTGTGAAACTCAGACTATATTAGCACTTCAAATTTTCTTGAAAATCTCTAACAAACTTTTGTCCATGGATTAAAGAATGTGAAATCCCATCAGCATTAAATAGTCATTTATTAGGTAGATTGCATGAGACCAAGGCTAAGTTTGGGGCTTTCTCAGTGTTCCTTCTCAACATCTCTGTGGGAGTCAAATTCAGCCTTATATCTGTGGTTTTCTTAGGGAGAGAAGAGTTTCCTACCATCCTCCAGTGGTTTCAAACCTTTACTTTCTCTCAGTATAAGATTCTGTGTGTCAAAGGGTTTCCTACATCCCCCATGTGTAGTTGGCTTTTGCTTCTATCCCTTCCTGGGAACCGGAGAATTTCGTAAAATGGCCACAGCAGATTAAGGATTTTAATGTAGTGGAGGAAAGGATCTGGAGATGTGCGTCAGGTTTCCTTCCTGTGTGGCATTAAAAGTTCCCTGTCTAGTGTTCTGTTTTGCCCACAGGCTTTTGTACAACACTCAGGAGAGGTCTAATGAAAAGAGTTTGCAGAGAGCAGACTCCCATTAAGATTGGGGATCAAAGTTAACCTTAACTCTCAGGCTAACCACACCTGTCATTTAAGAATTCGCCAGAATTTTAGCAGTTTTCTTGCAAACCACTTTAATGGCAGCCACTTCTTCCTCCCTTGCTCTGCCAAAGGTGGAACAGTTCATTATGTCCAATCTCTTCTTGGAGGAATGTGGCACTTCAGGAATTCAGTTCACCTAGTTGCATGCACCTTTGGTCACTCATGGGCTGAGAAAAAAAGTTATGATTTTGTAGTTTATTCACTCTGTCTTCTCATTCTCTTAACACTGTCTTTTGCACAGAAGATGTTTTTAATTTTAATGAATTCCAACTTACCACGTTTTTCTTGGGTTGTACTTGTATCTTGGTTTCTATGGGTTGTACTTTGGGTCTTGTATCTAAAGAGTCAACAAATTTAAGGTCACCTAATTTTTCTCTTATGTTATCTTCTAGGGTTTTTATAGGTTTGCATTTATTTATAGTTCTGTGATTCATTTTGTGTTAATTTTTGTGAAAGGTTTAAGGTCAATGTTTAGAGTCTTGGGGGTTTTTTTGGGCATTTTGTCCACTTTTTCCAGTACCCTTTGTGGAAAAGCTGTTCTACATTTTTAAATTCTTGTTTTTTACACTGTAATTAAATTAGAAAAAAAAAAATTTATTGGCCTGTCTTTGAGTTAACTGAGCCTTTCTTTCTCTTTGTCCAATATTTTGTTGTGTGTCCAATCAGTTTGCATTTTTGAAATTACATTTTTCAAATCTAGAATTTCCAGATATTCTTTAAGCTTTGCACTTTGTCTTGAAATTGTCCATGTCTTCCCTCGTTTGGTCCATCCACCTCTGTGTATGCTTTAACCCACTTATAAACTTGTCTGAAGGGCTTGTCTACTAATTCTTACATCTGGATCATCTGTGTTTATGTCTCTATTGTCTCTTTTTTCTCTTGCTTATGAATCATAGTTCTCTACTTCTTTGCAAGTCTACAAATTTTTATTCTGTGCTGTGCATTGTGGATTTTTGACATTTTTTTATTTTGTTATTTTCCTTCAGTGAATGTTGAGTTTTATTCTGGTAATTTATTGACCATTCATTTTAATCATATTGAGGCTCAGTTGTAGACTTGGTAAGATGGATTTACTTCAGTTTGCCATTAGTTCTACAGCATTGTTGCTTTTCTTGGATATGTTCCTTACTCTTAAGTAATGAACCTTTTGGGGTTTCAATGCAAAGCCCAAGGTGTTTATCAAGCACCTTTAAGTTGACAAGATTTTAGCTCGAAACTCTGTGTCCCTGACGTCAGGCAACTACTGAAATCTCTGTTTAGATATTTAGCCACTCAGATGCTGCCTTACGATTTTTTTACTCAGCAAATTTGCAGTTTAGGACCTAGCCAAAGATAGGAGATGAATCTGTAATCATATTTGGTATTTTGGACTTATCCTTCTGTATTTGAGTCCTTTTGGGGATTTTCCCCTCAGTTTCAAGCCACTGTGGCAGTTCTGAACTCCAGTCTCTGTCTCTTCAGCCCTGCCGCTTTATGCTTGATTTCTTCCCTGTTTGTCATAGTGAGCTGGGATGTGCCTTCAGGGAAAGTTCAGGTAAATATGGAGTTCACCTGTTGTGTTTCTCTTCTTTTATACACTTACAGTTGCCATCTGAAGGGAAATTAAACTGAAGGGAAATTAAACTCTGTCCTTAATGAATACAGAATTCCTCCCTTCCCAATTATAGTTATCATAAAGTCCCTGTCTGACAATCGCAATGTCTCAACAATCCTGGATCTGTTTTTATGGTCTGTTTTCTTTTCCCTTTAGGTGTTTGGTCATTTGCTTTTCTTTCCTAGTATGCCTGGTAATGTGGGGTACTGGACATTGAACATGAAAAATTGTAGAGCCTCCGGATGATCTTATCTTACTCTAGGAAGGATTAATTTTCTTCCAAGAACATTTAAAGTACAAGCATGTTACTTTAACAATCAGTGAGTGAGATATTCCAAAGCCATATTTCAGATTGTCAGGCTGAGTTTAAAGCTGTATTAAACAATTGTGTTAACTTAAGGTGAGGAAGAAGGAAGTGTTCACTGGGAAAACATTTGGATCTTATATGATTCTGAATAGGTTCATTTTAAACTGCTACTACATCTGGCACTGGCTATGTTTTATGTCTTCTTACAGTTAATAAAAATATATTTCACAGCACTTATTATCTATAAAATCTAGCATTTGAATTCAAGTTCTAATAGGGAAAAAAATGTGCCTCATGCTCATCTTAGAGCACTTATACCTTCTCAGACTGTAGGTGCCAGGAGACTTGGGGAGCTGAAACTTCCCGAGAAAGAAAATAGTGCAGCAAAATAAGTTTGAACTGGGTTTTTTTAAATAGCCTAAGTAATTTAGCTAGCCAGCATTGAACTCCCAAAGACAATTTACATATTCTGAAGCAAAAGTAGTTTACTGAATTGAACATGAATAAATGAAATGTCCAGGTGATAGGTTTATAATTTTCCCTAAAAATAAGCTCATTCCTTTCTTTAAAAATCTTGGTTTTTATTGGTTTCCTGAATGCTCATTTCAAAATGGGGGCTTATGTTATTATGTTTCCAAATTTGGTAGGCTAAAAAGTTCCATATCAGTTGTTTGCCAACTTCAAATATTGCTTATTACTGAATGTGCAATGTGTAAGATCAAATTTGATCTGCTCTAGTTAAAGCAGGGATGAAAAAAGAGCCAGTTTATCCGTTAAGCAGTACAGGCCTAGGGCCTACAAGCTTTTAGCACCTTCAGAAGATTTGAGAATTGAAAAACACGTCTAGTCTCAAAAAAAAAAAAAAAAAAAGGCTCAAAATAGAAATTAATAAACATTTGATTGACTATCTGCAAACATATTTTGTTAACTACCCATAAAAATATCATCAATTTCATCACTTAAGAGAACATTGTGTGGATTAGACTTTTCTCATTTTGCAAGAACTCCTGAATATGTATTATGATTCCTGAGAAATCACAGACAATAAATTAAATAAGTTCCTCACAACCATGCAATTTCAAAAACAAATTTATAAAATTATTTACAAATTTTTATTTACCTTGTAACATGGGTGCATTTTATTGCTTGATAATATCTTTGAAGAGGAGGTCTTAAAATCGCAGGTGTGGGTTTCTTCAACCTCCTCCTTTCTGCAGAGGTTAAAGAGATTGCAACTTGAAAACCATAGTAGTTAGCTTTCTCTCAAGCCTCTCTAAACTTGTAACATTCATTATAAGCTTAGTCTATCTCAGGAACTACAGATTCGTTTTCACACAATGAGTAAGAAGGAACTCTCAGTAGCTTCCATGTAGTTTATTTCATGGTTAGGATTGTGAATGGCAATATATAATAGCAGCTATATAAGTTCGGAAATATTTTAGTAAAGAAGTGAAAACAATTCCTGAATGATTTTCAAATTGTTCTTCAATAGCATTACTTTAGACATTTAAAAAACAAACAAAAAAACTAGGCTGTACTGAGAGAAGATATTTGAAACTCTGGACTCGCCACTTCTGCATCAGATCACTCCTTCTTATCACCTTACAAAAACTTATGGGAAACTTATCTTACAGAAAATTATGGGAAGTGAACCAAAGTGCACACAAATACAACTGAACTTTTTAGATAAAATACGTTATTTTATCTTATCATTTTATCTTTATCTTTATCATTAAGGAAGGGACTTCCCTGGTAGTCCAGTGGTTAAAAATCCACCTGCCTGGGGACACGGGTTCGAGCCCTGGTCCGGGAAGATCCCACATGCCGTGGAGCAACAAAGCCCGTGCACCACAGCTACTGAGCCTATGCTCTAGAGCCCGTGAGCCACAACTACTGAGCCCACGTGTCACAACTACTGAAGCCCTTGCTCCTAGAGCCCGTGCTCCGCAACAAGAGAAGCCACTGCAATGAGAAGCCCGCGCACCGCAACGAAGAGTAGCCCCTGCTCACCGCAACTAGCAAAAGCCCACACACAGCAACGAAGATCCAACACAGCCATAAATAAATAAATAAATAATAAAAATAAATTAATTATAAAAAAAACAAAACAAAACATTAGGGAAGTAACAACAGATAGCATCTGGCTATATGTTAAGACACTGAGTTCTGAAAAAGTATAATCTCTTGAGTTTTTAATTGAATGTCCTAGAAGCCTTTTTTTTTTTTCTAAAAGCCTCTCATATTAAGGTTATTCTAGCTCTACAAGTCAAGAGCAGCACATTTCCTTAGCTAGTTTTAAAGTTATTATTGAAGAATAGTGTTGTCCCTTTTTTTAGTTCAGTGAGAAAGTGTACACTCTCTATTGCAAAACAAAAACAAAAATGTTAGAAACTTTTTTTTTGAGAAATTTACAACCTGAGATACCATGAAACAGACTTAGCTAGAAGCATTTGCTGTTTAGTCTTGGTCATTTAAGCTCTGAATGTAATTTAAGCATAATGTGTTTGTTGAGAAATTGTACCAACTCAGGAGAATTTCACATTTTTAGCAAATGCTATTGCTGTGCAGGGCCCTTTTGTGTACGTTAGCATTTCACTTATTGTTAAAAATCTGACCCTGATTAGGACCATAAAACCTAAGTTGCTTACTAAGTGTGCCCTTTTATTCCTTTGGAGGAATGATAAAAATACACATGTGGATTTATTCTTCAAAGAGCTGAACATGAATGTATTTGTCCTTCTTCTTAATATTGACAGAATGCTGTAGTCCAGCGATTTTGCTGCAACCTATTATTACCCGAATAAGCCTTATTTGTTATTCATAAGCTTTCCAGTGCTTACTACTTTATCATTTTTTTTAACTTTTCATTGTGTATAATTGCCTCTTAAATGCTTTCAAATAAAACTTCTTTACTTATCATTTCTATTCTTTCCAAAATCATTCCCTATAGTCAAGGTGAATCATCGCTACCCTGCTTTTTACTGTTGTGTGCTAAACAAGCATATTTTACTGTGGCCTATGGGACTAATGTCATTTACTGCTGTTCTAAGAGAAATATCCAAGACCACTGAAATTAGTCTTAGAAGGATTGCTGGAAGACTACTTTTTGGTATGTACAGAATTTTGCAGTATCTGCTTCTACTTGTGCTTGCTATAGATCACAAAGTGATTAAATGATGGTATATAGATTCATTTCTGTATTGAGAACCCTACTGTGACAGAGACCACTGTTTGACTACATCTCTCTCAAAATACAGGGGCTTTTCATGCAGCAAGTATGATAGAACAGGCTTTAATTTTTCTGCTTATTTTATTACTATGAATATATTGAAACATGAAAGCTCAAAAAATTAGGTGTCTAGTTGCCTTGGTTCTAAGGTACAAAGAACTGAAATTATTAGTATCTACTTTGTATAGAGGAAAGAAAATAAAAGGTCTAATCCAATCAAACAATGAGCTATCGTTTGATATTAGCTATTCAAATCTGTCAGAAGATTAGATGTGTGGATGCTGGATGCCAGGGCTGCTGTTCGAACACGTTCTCCCCATGGACCACTGTGGCGCAGGAGCACCAGAGGAAAACTGACTTCCACCTTGACCAAATTTCCTGGGTTTTTGTGCATCTGCTGCTAGTTATCTTAAACATGTAAAGAATCAGGGAAATAAATCTTCAGGGACCATCAGAGCCACCCATGAATACTAGCTGGGTCATCATGAAGGCAGTGAAGGACTCTTAGGATGTGGTCTTGGCTCACTGTGTCTTGAAAGTTGAATAGTATTCACAAGGCATTGGATTCAAGTAGAAGGTTTGAGGTAGGAGAGAGCTGTGCCCCTGGGCCAGACAGCTGGTGTTTGTCAAGTGGAGTAAAACTGAAGTTTGTTTTCACCCAGACACTCCAAGGACAAAGCTAGTGGCAGAAGCTGAGCTCTGCTGAAGGAAAGAGATAAGGCGCCCGCTCCTGAGGTCAAGGAAAACTTCCCTGTCTGCACATGCACAGGAAGGCTCCTTGGGGGTCAAAAAGGGAGGGGGCACCACCCCATAATAAGTGTGGACATACCTCCTACAGGCCTTTGTGGTGAGATCCATCTTAGCAAAAAGTTGCACACGCATGTTGGGGAGGGTCCTGGGACGAGTCAGGTGTGAAAAAAGAAAAAGATCAAAAAGGTCAAATGTAAACAAAAAGCCAGAAGGACTGTCCTGCCTAAGTGATTTAAATCACCTCCTCACTGCACTCTTCATTCAGGATGCCCCCACTCCTCTCTGGGTGTATATTTCTGCCCTGCTTGTGACTTACTGCACTCCTCCTCATTAGAAAAAGACGCCCAAACCCTTTCTCTCTGGGTATGTATTCTGCCTTGCTTCTGTCTTAAATAAACAAACTGTTTGTCTGTGTGCTCTCCCACATGTTATGCTGTGTCTCTAATAATAAACTTTGTACCTGTTTTTACAGTTTTTGCCTCCTTGAAACATTCTTGCTTTCAAATGGGGTAAGAATCAGGGAACTTGGCTTCTAGCCTCTAGCCCCTGGGACTGGCAGCTAGGTTCAATCCCTGGAGAGGGAAATAAGATCCTGCTTCAAGACTACTGTCCCTCCGAGAACACGTTCATGCAGTACACATCCTTAGCAAGAGTTTACGCAGTTGAGGCAAGATTGATTACCTATCTCATGAAAGCCACACTCTCAGACTACTGTTGAAATCTCCTCTTACTTCAGGCCAACAAATCAAGAACTGCTTCCTCGGCAGAAACAAAGTCTACTGAGATAAGGCACTAAAAACTCAACCTGGATTGGAGATTCTCCAACTTAATCAGGAAAAGGGAAAGGTGGGGTGGGCTACAAAATACAGAAACCAAAGTGAGCTTGTCACCTAACATTGCAATCAGGCTAGCATTCATTTGCTCATTCATTCATTTAGAGAAAAATATTTGTTTGAGCATCTTGTTACATACCAGGCACTGCTGGGACAGTGGTATGGAGTGATGTCTGCTTTGTCTTTGCAACTCCAGTACTGACTGGTTTTATGAGCTTAATGCAGTCCTTGCCTTTTAGTTGCACGGCATGTATTCCAGTGACTGCAATATAAGATAGTCTGTTAGAGAATCATTAAAAATTAGAAGTCACTTTCAAATATTTTGCTTCCAATACTTTAAATATTTATTCCTCTTCTCCACCTTTGGCTTTTTCTGACTTTCAAACAGAATTTTCTATTTGTCTATTATTCATTCCTATATAAGGATATTTGCATAAAGTATTTGTCTATTATTCTTCCCATTATACTCATATTTGAAAATCAAATCTCATATCACAGTGAAAGCCCGGCAATCACAATCAGGCAGTAGTTCAAATTTAGATTTTTGAGGTCATCTTCAAATAAGGTAATATATAATATCCCAGAAAGAGTGACAGAATTGAAAAAAGAAACTTTCAGCAGGCATTGTTAAATGTAAACATCTGAAACATAATTTTGGTCACCCTGTTTGGCATTTCTTAATTTTTAATATGCCAAGGATGTTAGAAAATGGTAATGTTCTGGGTTTCTCTTGACATCTGAGGTGTCTGAATGGATCCCTATGAGTATCTATGGATAATATTTATATCTTATGTTTTCATGTAATTGCGACTGTGTTGGTTTCTATGATCAAATCAATGGCTTATTTATTTCTTAGTGATGGTTATTTTGACTAGAGTCTGTTACCAATACAAAAGTAGGTATAAAAATCTACCAGTCTTCAGAATCCTGAAAATAATAAGCACTACTTGTTGGGCTCAACAGTAACATTATTAATGAATTGGGAGGCCTAATGTGTTCTGTGGAGTTATTAGAAAATTAATTAACCATATTTTTGACCTATTTAGTATCAATTCCACTTATTGGTTCCTCTGTCCATTGGTCAGCAGGTTTCAATATTACTATCTTTCAGTATAGATGGTGGGCTTACACTTATGATTATAGATGAATTTTGTACATATTACAGTTCTTACCTGATGCCCCAGATTGAACAATCTTTTGTCTTAATGGCAACCATGACCAAACCATGAGATCTCCATTGAACAGTCATATAATTTTTCCTAAGAGAATTAGCCTAGTGGCTCAGATTCCTGTACTTGGTAGAATTCTTGAGAGGTTCACTGGCTCCAATCACTTATCTATATCTAAGTCCATTTATTAGGGTATGTGTGTATATGATACCATTTTTCAGCAATACACGTTCTTTGTGAGATGGAGGAAACATGTATGTTTATGGAGCTGCCTCTACAGCACTTTAACTTTTTAAATATCAGTAACAGTAATGTGAGAGCATAATAGTTGGAAATCTCCTGCCCTTGGCAACATTCGCAGTCCTTCCATCTGCGTTCATTTTCAAGTATTTAACTCAGATTATCTGGTTACAAATCTAGTGCTTTGAGACATTCTGGTTCCTTTTGGTAGAAATACTTTATTTTGACCTTTTGGTTTTCTCTCCACCTCTTGTATTTTTTTCTGTGGAGCACGCTGGGGTAATTTTTGGAGAGCCCAGTTGATAATTCCTTAGCAAAGAACACCCAGTCTGGGGCTTCCCTGGTGGTGCAGTGGTTGAGAATCCGCCTGCCAATGCGGGGGACACGGGTTCGAGCCCTGGTCCGGGAGGATCCCACATGCCGCGGAGCAACTAGGCCCGTGAGCCACAATTACTGAGCCTGCGCGTCTGGAGCCTGTGCTCCGCAACAAGAGAGGCCACGATAGTGAGAGGCCTGTGCACCGCGATGAAGAGTGGCCCCCACTCGCCGCAACTAGAGAAAGCCCTGGCACAGAAACGAAGACCCAACACAGCCATAAATAAATAAATAAACAAATAATTAAAAAAAAAGAAAACCACTAATCTGTTTAAAAAAAAAAAAAAACAATATGGAGAAAAAAAAAAAAAAAAAAAAGAACACCCAGTCTGAATATGCTAAAGATGCTAAAATACAGATTGTATATTCAAATGACTGTGACTTATGTATGTGACTTATATTCTATTTATTTTACTCCCCAAACTCTTAATAATGACGTTCAGGGGCAAAATCTGTTTCTCTTTTGAACTTTGGAAATCAAAACCAACATTTACATGCAGTTTTTAAAGGCAACATGTTGGGTGAGCAAATAAAGCAGATTTAGCTGCTCTTAAATCTGTATTGGATTGTTTTAACAACTTTAATAATACTAAGATTGCTAAATTGCTGATGACTCTCCATTTATCTTTTGTTCTAAAGAACTTAGGGTGGCACATGTTTATCTTAAAATACTTTCAAAATAGGAGATGAAATTCACATTGTTGCATAGGCAAGTAAATAATATAAACATCACTAATACAGTAATGTATGATTACTGATGATAAATTGCACTTTTTTATAGTTTAGAAAATGATTATCAAACATTAACTTATATTTTGATAATCATCATGATTATTACCATCATCATCTTCTTCATGATCAATATCTTCATCAAGGATTCTGGGGAGTTCCCTGGTGGTCTAGTGATTAGTATTCAATGCTCTCCTCCCAAGGTTCAAGAGATCCTGCAAGCCGGGCATAGTGTAGCCAAAAAAAAAAAGGATATGTTTATTGTTTACACAATACAAAAGCACTGCATAAAGTTTTGGGTTGTTTTTTTTTTTTTTTGGCTGTGCTGTGAGGCATGTGGGATCTTAGCTCCCTGACCAGGGATCAAACCTGTGCCCCCTGCAGTGGAAGCGTGGAGTCTTAACCACTGGACTGCCAGGGACGTCTCAGCACTGCATAAAGAATTGATAGACACAAAATCCACTCTCTGATCTTAAAGATAATTTACTCCTTTTTTCCAAGTAAATGTATAGATGACTTGAAAATCGATTATCTCAATTTTTCCATATGATTGCAGTGAAATCTGTAGGGTGCCATCTCTATTCCACAAAAGGTAAAACTAGGCCTAAGATAAGTAAAAGTAGTCTCATTCTGCTAAGTCTAGAAAATTCCCTAGCAGATTATTCTCTTTTGGAGGGAAGGATTGGAATATTTTAGTAATTGAGAGAGAATTTTCTGGAAACCACTCTAAATAAAGTTCTTTTGTGGACCGATGAGAATACACATATTATCCAAAAAATATCTCAATCTTTCTTTCAAATTTTAAAACAGATGAACAAAACCACCAAAGAATAACCTTGTTTTTCTCTGACTATTATATAGAAAAATGGTACTAAAAAAAGATGCCTGAAATCTCAGTGTTCTCTGCTGATTCCAAAATCAGCTCTAGATTCTGTTTTAGTTTGGGTCATTAGACTATATCTCTGGAGAATAATTTCACTAGAGGTCTCTTTGGATTAAAAATGCATCTTGGGCTTCCCTGGTGGCGCAGTGGTTAAGAATCCGCCTGCCAATGCAGGGGACACGGGTTCGAGCCCTGGTCAGGGAAGATCCCACATGCCGCGGAGCAACTAAGCCCGTGTGTCACAACTACTGAGCCTGCGTGCCACAACTACCGAAGCCCGTGCGCCTAGAGCCCGTGCTCCGCAACAGGAGAGGCCACCGCAATGAGAGGCCCGCGCACCTCAACGAAGAGTAGCCCCGGCTCGCCGCAGCTAGAGAAAGCCTGCACGCAGCAACAAAGACCCAACGCAGCCAAAAATAAATAAATAAAAATATATTTTAAAAATGCATCTTGATGACACTTTTTCATTGCAATGAACAATCAGTCTGTATGTGATCCTTTCCAGAATGCATATAATAGAATAAATTGATATTTACAACAGCTTCTGATTAGAGGCAGACACACCCAAAATCTGCTGCTCTTTTAGCAAAGATGAATATCGACATTTCACTTCTATGTCTACCAGTGATTCAGAAACATGTGATCATACCTTCAGCCCTCTTGTTTTTCTGGCTATATATTACTGCATTGAATTGTCAGATTTCATTCCGAGCATCCCAGTTGGGGCCCTTGATCATCACTGCCCACACTCACACCCTTCCCTTCTCTGTGCTGTCAGAACCAGATTCTTTCTCAGTGTTCTCTTGGTTGGGAGATGATGTTACACTTTACCAAATAACTCACAAATCTGTGCGCGTATCTAGGGATCTGATGCCAAACTACTTTGCAAGCATTTGAGGAGCATCAAGATTGCCCCAACTCTGTCTTCTACCTTAGATAAAGTGCAGGAGCACGATGTTCAGTAATCTAAAGGCACTCTTCCTCACCCAGAACTGTAGCAAGCCTAGGTGTTTTCTGGATAGCCTAATACTTTAACAACCCTTCAAACCAATATGCAATAGATATTTCTTCAATATTGATTTAAAAGATAGTTTGAGATATGTGTAGGACACAGATGGAGTTGGAAGACCATGGCTGTCTGCGGTTTTCAGTCTCTATTTCATTTTCCCGAATAGTTCTCCTTTGGTCACAAAAAACAGCCCCCAATCAGAAATACAAGACTTCCTAGTTAACCACACTGATTTTCCTTAGAAGACACCTTGGAGGTTCCTCTTCTGTGAGCACATACCTTGGAGCTTTCACCCCCATCCCTTTGTGACTCACCAAAGTAGTCTTTTCAAATGAGCTTTTCCTCACAAGGAATCTGTTAAAAAATTTTTTCTCCATCTCATTTATACTTCCAGATAATTTTTTATTGCTTGGTGAAGTTTCAAGGCCCTTTATAAATGGTACTCCTGAAGGCCAACCCATAATCCCATTCTGCCCTTACCACCAATTAATTTCCTTATCGGCCTCAAGCTTCCACAATTCGCAGGAGACACAGATTATTGGTAAAAATATTTCAGTACAATACAATGTTTTTCATATAACAATAAGTGGAGGTCCCAAGAGAGGAAATTGTTTACCCAGGGTCTGCCAGCATTTGTAGTGTCAAAAGTCGATCTTCCGATCCTAGGTTAGTACTTGTTCAATGACTCTAATTAGATTAAAAAATTATATGACTGAAGGAAATAAAACAAAAGCTATCACATACCCTTAGAGGTTTAAAACAATCTTATTAAAGCGTATGCAGGATCCCTCTTGATATCTTAACCTGTAATTTAGATTCTCTAGGACATATTTCGGGGCTTTAAGTATACTTTAAAATTTTCCCTTTTCCCCTCTGCCTGGGAACCCCTTACATCCTTCGTCTAGTTAATTTCTATGATTTCTTGTATGTCATCTCAGGCATCACTTTCTTGAAGAATCTTTGTTTTGACTATATCAAATTTTTTTTTATACCCTAACAGTTCTTCTGAGTAGCACTCATCTCAACTGTAATTAATAGTAATTTATATTCATTTAACGTTTTGTCTTGTATATGTACTGCAAACTCTGATGAGATCAGATACCATATCTGTTTTGATTATTTCTTCTATATTTCTTTTGAAGATCATACTAGCTTTGGCCACAGGTTTTGACTTATGACCCAGGCTCCATCAATGAGTCCTCATAGCTGTGTAATTGATCTGGGGAGTGGCATACAATCCGTGGTGGAATTGTCAAACTGAAGGCAGTGAGGAAGATAACATTTGTCCTCTTGGTTGGTAGGATGTAATCCCAGAATTATCTAATGCCCTGGATCCATCCTCCTAGGAGCAGCCGGCCTGAGTGAGTGAGACCAATGTGCATAATCAGGGAAGAGTGTAAAGAAAAGGGAGGAGGGGATGGTGGAGAGGGGAAGGAAGGGAAGAGAAGAGAGGAGAAGAGAACAGCTGTTGTAATCTCCGGGCCAAGATATCCCCAAGAGGGCTCCATTTCTGCCCCTTCCATAGTACAGTTAAGTGAGTCAAAAAAGCAAATTTTAATTTTTTTTGTTTATTTTGCTTAACCTAGTATGAGTTGAGTTTCTTTCTCCTGCAACCACATCTCTAACTAATAATTCACTGTATTTACAGCATCTCACAGGCACAGTGTCTCACACACACTCAATTCTTAAAGAATGAATACATATATATTTTTGGATTTGATTATGAAAACTAACCATCACAAGACGTGGTTTTAATTCATGTTTTGTGGATCAACTGAGATTTAAATGTGCAAAATATTTGATAATTCTATTGATTAATGACTTATAAGACTTTAGAAGAACCTTATAAAGCAAAGTTACATATAAATATGAAATTAATGGTAACTTATCAATGACATTTTGTTTATGAATCCAACAAAAACCTTACATTATGACTTCAAATTATAGAAGTTAAAAACTAAATCAAAATAAGCAGGATACCAAACAAATAAAATCTACCTCAGGAATTCAGACACATCGTAAACCAGTCTCACAACATGATCCAGTGGCTGATGTGTTAACTCTTAGTGTTTGAGAATTAAGAAATTTATGACTCTTTTTGTCTGAACTTCTGTTTCTTCATCTGTAAAATGGAGATAATAATTATGGCATGGACATTTATCAGACATGGAATGTATGCAAATCTCATTACTATTAGTACCCCTACTCACTTTGGAGGAATACTTGATTGTATGAGTTTTTGAGTAGAAAATCATGTTTATTCCACTATAGAATATGAAGATGCCAGATTCTTCTTTCTTACCCACCATATGACTTTGACTTGGCTAACAAAATGCTTTTTCCCTTTTTTCACTTGATCCAAGTATTTGGGAAGTTGTAAGGAATTCATTTAAGGAGCACTAATGGGGTACTAAACAGTCATTGCTTCTAGGAGACTCTTGGGATTCTTATAGCTTATGCCTCTGGAGATATCTTGCTTTCTTTTCTAACCCAGAATCTGTAGGTCTTACTAATTCTGTTAACTCCCTAATATCTTTTTAATTAATTCCACTCTGCTTGATTTATCCAGAATCTGGTTGTGCAGTAAGAATGCTAAATAATACAAATATCTACTCTGAAAGAGCTTCAGTCAAAATTAAATAAGAAAATTGTGCAGGACACTTAATGGAGAGTTTGGTCCATGGACCTATTGCTATAACCTAGTGAATAGCATGGTTCCTGGCATATAGTAAGACTACTAAATATTTGCTGAATGGATACATAAATTACAGGGAAATTGAGAATGCTAAACTACAGTGCAGCCTCATTCAATTTTGCATGCTTTAAGAAAAAACAATTCCATGTCTTGTGCTTAATGTGGACACTAAACTGCATCCACTTGTGTTTAAATTGAAATTCTCAGTATCACAGAAATCATTCCTGGAAACAGCTTGGATTCCATGCCCTGAAACTTGCTTATGGCCCTGGGAATTAGACGTGCTAATCCACTTAAGTTGGGGGTGGATTTAGCCTTTGTGCTTCAGTTGAAGCTGAATCCAACCCCAATTTAAGTGGATTAGTACATCCAATTCCCAGGACCACAGATAAATTTCAAGGCATGGGAACCACGAAGGGCCAGTTAGTTATGAGTAGACATTTAATGAGGGCTTCTTAGAAAGAAGCTTCCTTGTACGCTATCAGAGCTATGAGAAATAATGCTCTCTACACTTGCAAGAAGAGAACACAGAAATCTGAAGCTGCTGGGGGCCATTTTGTTACATCATTAAGAGGAAACAGCTACTGCAAAGGGTGAAGCAAATATATAGAAATAAATTAGGTTTTTGTAATCTTGTTGGCCAGCTTGATCCTGATGAACTTTTAGTTCTTACAATTACTTGTATCATCAACTACCTTTTTTGTCTAATCCTATTTGAACAAGACATTCTTTCATTTATTACCAGTAGGTACCTAATGACTCATCTACTTTGCCTGAACTCAGATTAAATTGAGTCCTTTGTCAGATATGTATCTGGTCTAAACCTATAATAATCACCAACTGTTTCTTTTCTACCATGTAATATTTTATCTTTTAAATCACCCAAGTGTCTCTGTGGTTGCCAATAAAGGATGCCCTTGGGGTATAAGTGTTAGAATTTTTTCACTTCCAAGTGACAGAAAATAAAGTCAAATTAACTTTAACAAAAAAAGGGAAATTTATTGCTCATATCACTGAAAATTTTAGAAAAAAGTTTCATCTGGGGATTCAAATCCTAATGACAAGTCATACTCTACCTCCATCCATTGGCTCTGTACTCCATTAGTTTAATTCTCAGTCTCCATCAAGTGGCCAGTTGACCATCAGCAGTTCCATCCCTACATCATTCTGCTTCCAAGGTGAGTAGGAACAAAAACAAGTTTCTATTTGACTACTTTGGAAAAATAAGTCTTATGCCTGATCTCTTTGACCAGAATTGGGTTACCTCCCTCTATGAAATGATTGCTGTGGTAAAGAGTCTATGATTTGGTAGGCTGAAGCCACATGTGCACTCAGAAGGCGAGAGAGATGGAGGTAATTCTGCCTGAAAATCTTGCACTGAGACTGAGAAAAAGGGGGATTCATTGTAGGACAACTGGGGACTGTGGTAATAGGCAAAGTGGGGATGGGTGAGAAATGGCAGACACCACTGAATAAGCAAAAGCCAAATTCTAAGCACTTTATAGTTATTCAGTTGCCCCTTGGTTTCCACGAGGGGTTGGGTGGGGGGGTTGGTTCCAGGACCCCCTGCAGATATCAAGATCCGAGGATGCTCAAGTCCCTTAGAGTTGGCCCTCAGGCACCTTGTATCCGAGGGTTCTGCATCTGTGGATTCAACCAACCACATGGGTACTGGGGTGAACTATATTTTGAACTATAGCCCATATACTTAATACAATTTTAGAATTAGACAAGACCTTAGAGTTTTGGCCTTCTTGGAAGTGGAAGGTATTTTTCAAGGCTCATATAACCAGCTGGTAACAGAGCCAAGTTTAGAACTCAGGACCACTCACTCTCAAGAAAGTTCATTTTTTGGTATGCCTCTAGAATTATACAAAGAGCATGAACTGTAAAGCTAGACAAATCTGAGTCTCAGTTTCTCCTTCTGTTAAATGGAAATAAGCTTATTTAGGGGATTAAATTAGATATTAATTGCCTTTGAAGCACCAAGTACAGAGTCTGGGAGAAAGGAAATCCTATTATGACTCTCATTGTATTTTGTTCTTTAACAAAGTTATCTTTTTTTCCATTCCCAAAAGATCATGTGCCTAAGTAGTACTATTCTCGTTTTGTGGAAGACAGAGCTATCTTTTCTACACATTCAGCCCTAATGTCTTCAACACATTCACAGAAATCATTCAAGGAATTTGTTTCTAGAACACACATTGCCCCTAAGTCCAGGGGCAAGTTTTACCCAAAAGGCCAACAGGTCTCAAAAATAAGAAATAGCTAGTTTAAATATTCAAGGATACTGGACTGTTTCCCTGGGTCCACATTCAAACATGAATTACCTTTGCCATGTCACTCAACTTCCCTGACTTTTGTACCTTTGTCTGCAAAATGAGAATGACTTTCCACTCTTCTACACAGAGTTATTGGGATATTTAAATACGCCACCATAGGTGAAAGCATTTAATAAACTGTAAAGCACTATAAAACTTTAAGATACACCATAATGTATTTTATGCATGTTAGTAAAGCTGATAGATAATATAGTCTCCTTTGCATTGCTATGCATTTACCACTGATCTGTACTTACTGGCCAACTATTGAGTAGGTTGAACAAGATGAAATTGCCATTTTTACTCTCTATCAAGGATTTAATTAATGCAAGTTTTAAGTATTTTTTACTGTTTATCTCTTTTGCGGAGGACAAAGTTACTTCTTCCCTCTTTCCTACATGTATGGATGAATTGTGGAAAGGAAAGAGGGACTCTGGTTTCTTTCCTTCTGTTACTTCTTTATCTTTCCTCCCTCTTTTTTTATTTTTTATTATTTTTTTAACAGTTGAAATAATTTCCTCTTATCACTGGTTCACAACCTTGGTTAAAATTTGAAAGACTTGGGAGTTTTAAAAAATCCTAATGCCCAGCCTATCCCTCAAATCAATGACATGGGTATGTCTGTGGTTGAGACTCAGACATCACTATTTCTTAAGCTCTCATGTAATTTTAGTTCCTTCCAAGCTTGAGAATCATTGCTCCAGGCACCACACATAGGCAGCGAACTCCACCAACTTCCTTCTTATTGCAAGATTGCCCAGTACATGGACTTAACTAAGAAATGGTCACAGGAGTAAAATGTTCTTTTCCAGGAGGATCTGAGGTTTAATTCTGACAAAAAAAAAAAAAAAAAAAATCAAAGATTGATACCAATTTTATTTTCTATGACAAGGTCTTATTTTCAACTTTCTAATGTTTGTAGTGAGAAATAAAAGGAATAGCAAATTTCCAATGATATTTTCTGTGTACTCTGTAGAAACTATTATCACATTCCTGAAAATCATATTTTCACCTCCAAAGGTGTATTTCCATGGTTTGTTTGGTAGCATAACGGTTCCAGTGTGCGATTCACACTTTCAAAATAAGCCATGCCACACTTTCCTCATGTGCCTTTCCCTCCTAAAAGTTTTCACCTGCAATTGCATCTTTTAAAGGCATGTTTGCTACCTTTTATGGTGTGAAATATAAATGCCAAGGAAAAAACAGCTAGGAAGGGAAAATCAGGCCTGAAAGCTTACAAGACAGACCACAGAAATCCCTGATAAAATGTTTGGTCCTATATTCTCTTTTGTTTTATAATTCAACTCAAAGAGCAGTCAACAAGCCACCATACCAGAAGACCAAAATGAGAAATTTTGAGGGCTACTGCCCAGAGAAAATTTCCTAAATACATTGAGGAAAAGAAGTGTATTGCAACAGGTTTATGTGACTGAGATACACAGTAGGAGCTTCCTGAGATCACAAAGCTTGAAATTTCAAATTCCCAAACTTTTCTGTGTAGTGGCCTGCATGGAGAAAGGATTGTATCTGCCTGTGGTTTCTGATTTACGTGCACAGTTAGAACATCAAGTATGTCATCTTACAGGGTTTAAGGTTTGTTCATACTCGTTTTCAGTGCCCAGAATTATGTTTTTCTTTGGTGAGTAGAAGAAAATTAAAAAAAAAAAGAAAATTATCAAAAAGAGGTTTTGGAAGATTATTTTATTTATGAAAAACAACTATAGTTGAAGCTATTATTTGCTTAACTTATTTTTAAATTTTTAATTTATTTAGTTCAAAGTTCACCGGATGGTACCCACCCCCTGATTTGAAAAAACAAAAGGAAAGAAAAAAAAAGGAAAAAAAAATCTCTAATCAAATAGAGTGCTTAAAATTAAAAGAAAAGAAAAAAATTAGAATATACTTGGAAGACAAGGAAAGAGAATGGTGACTGGAAGCCAACTCTGGGCTTGTCCTATTTTTCTTCACAAAACTCAACTCTAAGCCTCTGGACAGGGAAAATGATAGGATATCCATTTCATATCCTTGATTTAAAAAAAAAAATCATCTTGTGATCTTATCCCCATCCAGTGTCAATAAATAATGTTGACTTAACAAGCAAATGCTGTGGAAATGATGCACATTTAGCACATTGGACAACATCAGCAAGGGGGTTAAATATCTGAAGGATATTTGTTAGAGGTTGGCTCTAAGAGGCATTTTGCAGAGCAGTGGAGATTGTCGTACACTGGAAAGCCAATACTCATCTGAAGTGGACAGCCGGTATAAAAAGCCAGCCGACTGTGGCCATATGAAAATGGGAAGGAAGGCTTTCTAGATCTTCTTGGGTTTTTTTTGGTTCTTTGCTTTTTAAGAGAAGCCAGAAATCTGGAATTTTATGTGAACAACTTCACACTATGATTACTTGACATAACTGATTATACAATATTGGGAGTTAATTGAATTTTTTAAAATGTGGGATGCATAATATATAATTAAGGATTGAATATGGTCTACGGGTCACTACTTTACTGACGTCTGATTTCTTTGTATTTTGATCACTCAACTGTGTAATTTATTCTTCCAGCTCCCATCAATTTCTCTTGAACTGATTCTCAATTCTACTTTGACATGTATCCAAAGTTGTTGTATGGGAATGACTTATGATTTAAATTAAGTTTATAGAATTTAGTGAACTTTTACTCATCTGTATAATGGGAATGTTAATAGGATAAAGGTTATTTTGGGCTTTAAATGAGTTAATGTACACCAACCCCTGTACCTTTGTAAGTGATAAGTGCCTTTACTATAAGTCTATATTGAAATACCCAATGCATATATACAATGATTTTTCCATAGAGGATGCTTTTAAAATATGAATTGATTGATTGATTGGTAGATTGGTACATTTATGGCAAAAAAATACCCACTAAAGAAATTTTCTCAGCCTATTCCACTTGTATATGACCTAACATTAGAAGGATGTGACTGAAAACAGTAAGATTTTAGTTTTAGTTTCTGATAGCATGTGAAAGCTTAATTCTTGAAATAATTATAGTATAAACATTTTCACAGTAAATAAAATATGTCTAAATAGCTTCATAAATATTTAAACAGTTAATCCACAAAATCCCACCTGTGATCTCCAGGAAGCATAATTTGAAAGCAGGAGCGTTTTCTTAGTATCATGTACACCATTAGGACACATTATTTATACAGATGCAATGCCCTTCTCAAGCCACCCAAGCCACTTTCCATTCACTGAGAATATAACTGGTTCTTCTCTGGATCTGTAGCTCAAACGACTAAAGAAATGACAAAGCCGGGAAGGTATCTTTTTGCAGGGGAAATAAAAATGATAAGTAGAAGTTTTTCTTTTCTCAATGACACAGTGAATTTAGATATTAAGAAAATCACCTCCTCTTTGAAGATTATTTTGTCAACTTTAAAGTAAATGGATTGACTCAATGATATCTCTCTTCTAGTCTGAAAAACCTGTGATTATAGTAGTAATAGCAGATACATATAATTGTAATTATAAAAACAACACATTTCCCCCCCCCCCCCCTTTTCAGGTCCATCGCGGGGGAAAAAAGGTGTAGTTACCATGCAGAAATACATGCTCCTTTCCTTCAAGGAGCTTAACATTTAAGAGGAATGTCTATATATGGGAAAAATCATACAAGAAGGAAACACAGTCTGAGGAAAATAACAGAATGTAAAACATTTTTCTATTTTTCCTGAAAAGACTTCGTATCGAAGCTAAAATCTGAAGGCGAAAAGAAAAATTTTATGGAATAGGTTCATTTAGGAAAAAAAAGGAAAAAAACTTGAAAAAGGTAAGTAACACAGATTGAATGGCTAGAGGCTCTGAAGAAGAAGCAAATGGGGCTTCCCTGGTGGTGCAGTGGTTGAGAATCTGCCTGCTAATGCAGGGGACACGGGTTCGAGCCCTGGTCTGGGAAGATCCCACATGCCACGGAGCAACTAGGCTCGTGAGCCACAACTACTGGGCCTGCGCGTCTGAAGCCTGTGCTCCGCAACAAGAGAGGCCACAATAGTGAGAGGCCCGCGCACCACGATGAAGAGTGGCCCTCGCTTGCCGCAACTGGAGAAAGCCCTAGCACAGAAACGAAGACCCAACACAGCCAAAAATAAATAAATAAAATTTAAAAATAAATAAATAAATAAGCAACAAGGATAAATTGTACAATACATGGGAATACAGACATTATTAAAAAAAAACAAAACAAAACAAAAAAAAAGGAGCAAATAATTTAAAGATTAGTGTATGATTTTAGGAAAGAGTAGCAAGCAGAGAAGAATAAGAAGTGAGGAAACTCTGTTTATAGAACTTTTTAAATTCAGAGATGCACAAGGCAAAATATAGTGAGGATACACTGAATTCTTCAGAACAGTTTGAGTCCACAGTCCAGTGACTACTTCATTTTTCACCATCAGGAAAGAGTTGCTTTCTCTGTGTCCTTCTCTACAGAAATCAGGTGAGGAGTGTTAGCCTTTTCACAGGCTAAGAAAACATTAAAATATGGCAGGCTTTAGTATTAAATTACTTATGTTAAACCCAATTGTCCTAAAAAGTAATGCTATAAAAAAGTTCAGGTCCTATGGAAATCACTCCAAGCTCAACAGAAATATTTTAAAGTCCTGGTAGTATTTTTCTAATATATCAGGGCAGTGGGAATGACATTCTTTGATCATCAAAGAATCAAAGGGCACTGGGAATGACATGGCTTTGCTCTACTCAGTTTCTCTACCTCATCATATGCACATTATATTTGGAAGACACTGAAATTTAATTTATAACCTTTATACACTATCATAAATGTTGCATGTAATATGAACATGTGGATGCATCTGTGCATGTACCTTATGAATGTAAATCGGCTGCGGGTTCATGAGCTCAAAGTTGTCCTAGATAGTTACTAGAAATACAAAGAAAACTAGAAACACACTAATAGGAGATGACTAACTTACTCAGCTCATGACACATCAAGTAGACAAACTTGACCTAAGAAACACAACCAACAAGGTTGATCCAACAACATTTGGATGAGCTTCAGTTTGCTACAAAGGGAAACAAATATCTTCTTTTTAACAGCACATGAAGCATTCATAAAAATTAGCCAAGTACTGGACTATAAAGTAAATTTTGATAAATTTATAAAAGTAGAATTAATACAGACACTATTCCCTGATCCTGGTGCAAGAAAAGTATGAATAAATAATAAAATTTGTCCAAAAAATTCTTTCACTTGGGAATATAAATACTCTATTTTGACCAACTCTCAGTTCAAAGAGGAAAAAACAGAACTGAAGCATATTTACAAAAAAAATGAAAATAGACATGATACCTATCAGAACCTAAGGGACACAAAAGGGAAACTTATAATTGTAAAACTTATATTGATTTTTTTAAAAAGAAAAAAATGAGAAAAAATAAATTAAGCATCAGATACAAAAAATAACATAAACTGAAGGAATGAATAAGTATGAAATTTATAATAATGGTAAATTCAAGAATAAATTTTTGTGAAAACTTCCAAACAATAGAAGTAATGTGCTCATTAAAAGATTATGGTAGGAAGACAAGTAAATGAATAAACTACTAAATAGTCTAATCAAGAAAAAGGAAAAGGAGGACTAACATCAGCAAGATGGTAGCCTAGGAGGTACCAATGCTTGTCACCTTACAAAAACAATGATTAAACAACTAACCACCAACAAAAATAGCTTGAGGAGAGCTCTGGAGTACACTGGAGAAACCGGAGTAACCAAATGGAATGCAAAGATGGAGGATGGCATATAGAAAAGTGTAGGAAGAATTTAAATTACATCACTACATCTCCCAGTCCAGCACAGCTTAGTGCCAAGAGGAATCCCTTCAGCTGCAACCTCCCCCCGCTGTGGAGTAAAACAAGAGCAGCTTTTGCCAGTGATGTAGACACTCACAGCTTTTGACAATAATGACCCTTGCAGTCTTCATAAACACTAAGTCCAGTTGACAGAGCTGCCCAGAGTTCACACTGCTGCATCCCACTGGAGAAGGAGCCACCACTGCCCCCCTATTCCAGGCTGCAGATGCCACTCCTCTGTGACCCCAGGCCTAGTGCCACTGTGCAAACACCATGCACCTCAGTGCTGCTATAGCTCTGTGCATGCCCATGACACAGACACCGGTGCTGCCACTGTCCTGAGCATTCTCACACCCAGTTCCAGCACTGCTCTGCTCCATCTGAGCCTGTGTTCCAGTTCCTAATGCTGTTGCTGCTGCATGCATACTCACATCCTGGATCCTGGAGCTGCCACAGGCATGCCCTTGTCCTGGTCCTCAATGCCACTGCTCCATGCATGCCTCTGCCCTGGACACTAGCACCTCTGCCATTTGTGCACTCATGCCCTGGCCTCCAGCACCAAAAGGCTTCCCCTCAGCCATGATTTTCCCCTGTGCGTGCAAAGAAGAGCAGGAACAGCCTTTGCCACTGAGGACCCCAGCAGCCTTTGCTGCTGCCATGCACATCTGTAGCCTTGGCCACCAAGGATCCCTACATCCTTCCCCAAAGGCTGACCTCAGCTAATGGAGCTACCCAGAGTCTACACTGCTGTACCCTTCCATCACCCAGAGCTGAAAACACTGTACCCCAACCAGCAGGCTGTCATACCCACCTGTAAGTGAAGATTGTTCCCTACCAAAGCCCATCCATAAAGTCTGAAAGAGGTGACTGAGGAAGAGGAAGGTAACTGAAAGAGGAAGACTGAGGTCTTCATATGCACAGACATCAATACAAGGATACGAGAAACATGAAAAATCAAGGACACATGATATATTCAAAGGAAAACAATAATTTTCTAATAACTGACCCCAAAGAAATGGAGATTTATCAATTGCCTGACAAAAAGTTCATAACTGGTACTACAGAAAAGACACTGAAAGAAATCTATTTAAAAGGCAGATCAATACTTAATTGGTTTTTTTAGGGATAAAAACTAAAGTGTCATTGAAATTTTATCTTGAAAAATAAACTAAAATTTATGAAAAAATGAATTTATCTCAGTTAATAAAGTGTAGGTTCTAACTTCATTTATATATTAATTTTTTAGCGAGGACAAAAAAATGCATCAAATGTTGATTTCTTTTTTTCTCATATAAAATTTCCAACAACAATAGCAATAACACAGTATACCTTTCTTTACTTCTTAGTTAACTATTCCGGGAAAATCATAATGAGTGTCGTTTCTGAAGAATAATTTGGAGGTGTCTCAAGTTTTCAGAAATTTCTTCAAGGGTTCCTCCTAGTCCTTTGGGTCACAAAGCATTCTTACTTGAATTGTCTATTGTCTCTCTGTCCGCATTGATTTTTCTCTTCAATTTTAAGTCGTCTATCTCTGTCATATCATCAATGGCTTTACCTGGAGTTGACGAGTTCTGCATAATTATCTTCAATGACTTCTTGATATCTTGAATCTTGTACAAGATTTGCAATTGTTTACTGCATGTTAATAGTCTGACCTACAAATACACTGATGATAGTCACAGATACACAGAATAAGTTGAGAAGAATGTTTGAGTGGAGGTTAATTTTCCAAATGGTCAATTCATTAGTGAATACTGTGCAGTGATCACTTCTTTCTTACATGGTAGCTACAGGCTTGGGCTCAAATAAATGTTCTGATAATGAAGACTCAGAAACAATTTAATAACCTGGGAATAACCTGTTTACTGGAAATTTCTAGAGAATGAGTGTGATTCTTTTACACATTGACAGTGCATTTTATATAAAATTGCTCAGACCCAGAGAAATGTACAACTCTTTATTTCCCCTTAATTTGATTACATCAGTGTAAAAGCCTCCCTTATTTCTTCTTCCAGTGATAGAAAAAAACTACCTACTAAATCCAAGAGTGAAAACGTCATGTAGGTTCTCACAATGATTTTCTCCACTGATGATCCCTTTTCATAAATAGACTCTGAAATTATTTATCTATGATACCTAAAATTTCACTAATAAAACTGCTCTTAAATAAAAATGAAATAGAGACATATTTTATCATTGCAATACTCACCTTCCAAAGTAACAAGCTAACCATTATCTAAATGGTTTTATTTTCTAAATCACCATTTATTTTTATTTTCTGAAAATGATGTGAACAAATGTTATTTTAAAATAGACTCCTAGAAACACAAATACCATATGATATCACTTATATGGGGAATATAAAATATGACACAAATGAACTTATCTACGAAACAGACCCACAGACATGGAGAACAGACTTGTAGCTGCCAAGGGGGAGGGGAGAGTGGGGGAAGGATGGATTGGGAGTTTGGGATTAGCAGATGCAAACTATTAGATATATAGAATGTATAAACAACAAGGTCCTACTGTTTAGCACAGGGAACTATATTCAATATCCTGTAATAAATCATAATGTAAAAGGGTATGAAAAAGCTTGTATGTATATATATATATATATAAATGAATCACTTTGCTGTACAGCAAAAATTAACACAAGATTGTAAATCAACTATACTTCAATAAAATAAGTTTTTAAAAAAGACTCACAACAGCTACTCCATGATGCTTAGACACTAAAAAAACAAAACAAAACAAAACTCCTAACCTGTTAACATTTAATTGGAATCATGCTTGGAGATTTTAAAGGCCCCTGGATTTGCAAGCATTGGGCTTTGAAAAAAAGAGTAAAAAGATACTTTTCAGAATTCCAAAATATAAGCTTTAAAAATAACATGGGAAGATTGTAAGAGTCAGCAAAGAATTTAAACTATAAGCTACAGAACAAGGAAAATGTATGGTGTGATCATGTTCTTCCTGCCCAATGTAAGTAAGATTTTTGACTATCTAGAAGCAATGGGATTTAGAGTGGGATGAGATAAGAGTGTAGGCGCTAATGGATGCCTAAGAAGGGGATTCTTATTCTAACTTTTCCACGAGTTTGTGGGGGGGGACATTCCAGAACGGAAAAGCTTATAGCATGGAAGACAGACCACCTCTTACTGATGCCTGCACCCAGAAGACACTGAAGCACCAGGATATTCGAGTAGTAGTAGAATAGCAATGACTGTAAGAGATTTCTAGACCTGAGGGCAGTTTAAATGTCTCAGTCAGGTGTGGAGAAGGCAGCTAGCAGTCCCTGAACTAAACAAGGATCAGTATAGAAATGGACAAAAAGAAGCCTCAAGTTCAGACTAGAGGTATAGAGGCAATGGGCTTTGCTGATAGGAAGCAGGAAAGACAGGGGCTGGCACTCTAAGACTAGGTGTTGGCTCACACCTCGACAGAGGCAACGAGGAACAAAGGCAACACATAGAGCAAAAGCCAGGATGGTGTAATATGCCCCTGCTCTACACATAGGACTCACACTATCATGGAAGAGTGGGCAAGAGGAGGGGAAGGGGGAGAATCTTATATTTAATTGAGTATTTACCCAAAAGTGACTGAGTTTTCAATAAACAATGATTGAAACACTTTGAATTAAATTAACAAGTGTAATTATTTTCAGTAATTCATTGAAATGGGAAATCGTGAGCTATGTTGAGTTCAGTTACTGAAAAAATAAAATTACGTATTTTCTGACCAATGTTGTCCTTATAAATTTCAACATCACCACAAGTTGACTTGACCCGGCAAATCTCCATCTAGGAATTTGTCCAAGAGAAACATATGCTCACACAAATAAGCAAAGATTTGTGTGTAAGAATGTTAATCATAGCTTTTAATTTTACGGTAAAAAGCTGGAAGAAATCCAAATAGCCAGGTTACAGGGATTTGTGAAAATGAATTGTGGTATATCCATTGTACATAGAATAGTACTCAGCTGTCAAAAATAGATGCTCAGGAATTAGCATTTTGAGGGACTTTATTGAAATTTAATTGAGGTGATTTGGCAAGTTATAATGAGAATGTAAACCTTTGGTATTTATTATGAGTGAATTGTATTTATTATAAGGTGAATTGTTGACTATCATGTAATGGAATAGATAGTCACAAGTAAACTTTTTTTTCCACATCTTTATTGGAGTATAATTGCTTTATAATGTTGTGTTAGTTTCTGCTGTACAACTAAGTGAATCAGCTATATGTATACATATATCCCCATATCCCCTTCCTCTTGAGCCTCCCTCCCACCCTCCCTATCCCACCCCTTAGAATCCTCTGTTTAAAGAAAGCTGCTTTCACATATGTACTGCATTAGAGAGTCTTTATTTTAAATGTACCAACCTATTTGAAATAGTTACTTCTGCTTGAAAACTTTGTGATCAGAGGACATAACCTTAGCTAATCAATGCGTCATTATTTTGAATATGAGAGAACAGTATTAAGATGTTCTTACTTCATAGGATTGCTGTGAGATATCAGTAGGCTTTATTTAACTGAATTACAAGTAAATCCCCTAATGCTTGGGGAATAAGGGGTTCTGTTTAATTAAATATTTCATTTTACTCAGAGTTATCAAATAAGCTATACATGGTTTCAACTTTAAGGTATTTGAAAAATGTTTTTTAAAAAATGTAGTAAGAACAAAAACTGGAATAGAACATACCTTAATTTTTATTTATTTTGAGAACCTTATAGTGTTTCAGAGTCATGGGAAAAAACTGTTAGATACCAACCAGAGAGGTATGGCACATAGACTGAAAACCATTTAGCCTTCTTGAATTTACCTACTGTATTACTCTGCTAGGGCTGCTATAACAGAATACCATAGAATACCATAGGCTTAAACAATAGGGATTTATTTCTCACAGTTCTGGAGACTAGGAAGTCCAAGATCAAGACACAGGCCAATTTGGTTCCCTGGTGAGAGCTTTCTTCCTGGCGTGCATATAACTATCTTCTCACTGTGTCTTCACAGGGCCATCGGGGGAGGGAAGGGAGCATGCTCTGGTCTCTGTTCTCCTTATAAGGACGATAATCTCATTATGGTGGTCCCATCCTCATAACCTCATCTAAACTTAATTACTTTCCAAAGGCCCTACTTCCAAATATCATCACACTGGGGGTTAGGCCTTCAAACTATGAAATTTGGGAGGGACACAATTCAGTCCATTGGACCCACTTTACAAAGGGGAGAACATCAGCCCAGAGAAGGAAGAAATTTACTAGCCTGGAATTGGCAAAGCTCAGCTGAGCCCCAAGGCTCCTGATACCTGGTCAGTAAATTCTCTAATACTTTATCAGACTCTCTTGTAGGACACATTTCCCTTTCTTGTTTACTATAGTTATTTGCCCGTAAGTCACATTGATACTACCAAATTGTAAATTCCCTGAAGAGTGAATCCATATCTACAGCATCTATTGATTTGATGTCCATATATTATTTCATTTTTCATAAAAATTAAGTGTAGATTCTGGAGGACTGTTGCATTTCTGAATTTTCTAGTTGTTGTGAATTCAAATATATCGACATTTACTGCAGTATTTTCATGATACATTTTATCCTTATTACTTTTGTCATATTGAAATTTTATATAGTCTTACATTAATTAAATTTTCAGCAATAGCATTTATTATACATTATATTCTCCATGTTGCTAATCACTAGTGTTATAACTATGAAATGGAACTTTTCCTTATGTGGTTTTGGTTATATTATTTTTCATTAAAATTTAGCCCATATAGAAGGTGTATGGAACATGACAGTGCTATACACTGTGTCTCTTTAGTTTACTCCTTGGACATACGCTTTACATACAAAAGTTATTTCAGTTCACCATATGTGATCCATATTTAAATGCAGAAATGGAGCCTCACAGGAGATGTATCAAAATAGCACATGCAAACATTTACTATTTGTGCTAGTAAGTGGATCTTTAGCAGAAAACTCAACAACTACCATATGCAGCAGCTGTTATTCAGTGGACCAAAAATAAAGGCCTGGAACAATGCAAGCTGCAGTTTCAGCATATTTGAACCCCATCCACCTACATTCCAAAATCCATTCAGATGCCTAAAAGGCTCTTCATTTGCAATTAACCATTGTAATTGTTCTGACCCAGACATGCTAGGTAGGGAGAAGCACTCCAGGAAAAGATTTCCTGAGATATCAGTGGGGGAAAAAAACAGTAAACAAATTGTCCATTCCCCAGGATAAGTTTTGGAACTCAACACAAAATAGTTTTTTAATAATCCTTGGATGGTCAATAGGGCTGAAACAAAACCTTGTACAATTTAAGAATATCAACCAGTTTATTAATCAGATGTCTCTCTGAAATACCACAAAACGGCTGTTTAATTTTTTCTTTTTTTTTAAGGCACATCTGCTTTCATTTGTGAGTATACCAGCATTATTTATTTATTTATTTATTTATCTAGCTATCTAACATCTTTATTGGAGGATAATTGCTTTAAAATATTGTGTTAGTTTCTGCCATATAACAAAATGAATCAGCTGTATGTATACCTATATCCCCATATCTCCTCCCTCTTGCGTCTCCCTCCCACCCCCCCATCCTACCCCTCTACGTGGTCACAAAGCACCAAGTTGATCTCCCTGTGCTATGAGGCTGCATCCCACTAGCTATCTGTTTTACATTTGGTTGTGTATATATGTCAGTACTACTCTGTCACTTTGTCCCAGCTTACCATTCTCACTCTTTGTGTCCTCAAGTCCATTCTCTACGTCTGTGTCTTTATTCCTGCCCTTCCCCTAGGTTCGTCAGAACCTGTTTTTTTTTTTTTTTTTGGATTCCATATATATGTTTTCGCATACGGTATTTGTTTTTCTCTTTCTGACTTACTTCACTCTGTATGACAAACTCTAGGTCCATCCACCTCACTACAAATAACTCAATTTCATTTCTTTTTATGGCTGAGTAATATTCCATTGCATATATGTGCCACATCTTCTTTATCCATTCATCTGTCGATGGACACTTAGGTTGTTACCATGTCCTGGCTATTGTAAATAGAGCTAAAATGAACATTGTGGACTCTTCTTGAATAATGGTTTTCTCAGGGTATATGCCCAGTAGTGGGATTGCTGGCTCATATGGTAGTTCTATTTTAGTTTTTAAAGGAATCTCCAAACTGTTCTCCATAGTGGCTGTATCAATTTACATTCCCACCAACAGTGCAAGAGGGTTGGTTCCCTTTTCTCCACACCCTCTCCAGCATTTATTGTTTGTAGATTTTTTGATGATGGCCATTCTGACCATTGTGAGGTGATACCTCATTGTAGTTTTGATTTGCATTTTTCTAATGATTACTGATGTTGAGCATCCCTTCATGTGTTTGTTGGCAATCTGTATATCTTCTTTGGAGAAATGTCTGTTTAGGTCTTCTTCCCATTTTTTGATAAGGTTGTTTATTTTTTTGATATTGAGCTGAAGGAGCTCCTTGTATATTTTGGAGATTAATCTTTTGTCAGTTGCTTTGTTTGCAAATATTTTCTCCCATTCTGAGGGTTGTCTTTTCATCTTGTTTATGGTTTCCTTTGCTGTGCAAAAGCTTTTAAGTTTCATTAGGTCCCATTTGTTTATTTTTGTTTTTATTCCATTTCTCTAGGATGTGGGTCCAAAAGAATCTTGCTGTGATTTATCTCATGGAGTGTTCTGCCTACATTTTTCTCTAAGAGTTTTATAGTGCCTGGCCTTACTTTGGGGTCTTTAATCCATTTTGAGTTTATTTTTGTGTATGGTGTTAGGAAGTGTTCTAATTTCATTCTTTTACATGTAGCTGTCCAGTTTTCCCAACACCTCTTATTGAAGAGACTGGCTTTTTTCCATTGTATATTTTTGCCTCCTTTATCAAAGATAAGGTGACCATATGTGCGTGGGTTTATCTCTGGGCTTTCTATCCTGTTCCATTGATCTCTATTTCTGTTTTTGTGCCAGTACCATACTGTCTTGATTACAGTAGCTTTGTAATATAGTCTGAAGTCAGGGAGTCTGATTCCTCCAGCTCCGTTTTTCTTTCTCAAGATTGCTTTGGCTATTTGGGGTCTTTTGTGCTTCCATACAAATTGTGGAATTTTTTGTTCTAGTTCTATGAAAAATGCCATTGGTAGTTTGATAGGGATTGCATTGAATCTGTAGATTGACTTGGGTAGTACAGTCATTTTCACAATGTTGATTCTTCCAATCCAAGAACATGGTACATCTCTCCATCTGTTTGTATCATCTTTAGTTTCTTTCATCAGTACTTATACTTTTCTGCATACAGGTCTTTTGCCTCTTTAGGTAGGTTTATTCCTAGGTATTTTATTCTTTTTGTTGCAAGGGTAAATGGGAGTGTTTCCTTAATTTCTTTTTTCAGATTTTTCATCATTAGTGTAGAGGAATGCAAGAGATATCTGTGCATTAATTTTGTATGCTGCTACTTTACCAATTCTTTCATTAGCTCTAGTAGTTTTCTGGTAGCATCTTTAGGATTCTCTATGTATAGTATCATGCCAGTTGCAAACAAGCTTTACTTCTTCTTTTCCGATTTGGATTCCTTTTATTTCTTTTTCTTCTCTGATTGCTGTGGCTAAAACTTCCAAAACTATATTGAATAACAGTGGTGAGAGTGGACAGCCTCGTCTTGTTCCTGATCTTAGAGGAAATGGTTTCAGTTTTTCACCATTGAGAATGATGTTGGCTGTGGGTTTATCATATATGGCCTTTATTATGTTGAGGTAAGTTCCCTCTATGCCTACTTTCTGGAGAGTTTTTATCATAAATGGGTGTTGAATTTTGTCGAAAGCTTTTTCTGCATCTACTGAGATGATCACATGGTTTTTCTTCTGCAATTTGTTAATATGGTGTATCACATTGACTGATTTGCGTATATTGAAGAATCCTTATATTCCTGGGATAAACCCCACTTGATCATGGTGTATGATCCTTGTAATGTGCTGTTGGATTCTGTTTGCTAGTATTTTGTTGAGGATTTTTGCATGTATGTTAATCAGTGATATTGGTCTGTAGTTTTCTTTTCTTGTGACATGTTTGTCTGGTTTTGGCATCAGGGTGCTGGTGGCCTCGTAAAATGAGTTTGGGAGTGTTCCTTCCTCTGCTATATTTTGGAAGAGTTTGAGAAGGATAGGTGTTAGCTCTTTTCTAAATGTTTGATAGAATTTGGCTGTGAAGCCAACTGGTCCTGGGCTTTTGTTTGTTGGAAGATTTTTAATCAGAGTTTCAATTTCAGTGCTGATGATTTGTCCGTTTATATTTTCTATTTCTTCCTGGTTTCAGTCTTGGAAGTTTGTGCTTTTCTAAGAATTTGTCCATTTCTTCCAGCTTGTCCATTTTATTGGCATATAATTGCTTGTAGTAATCTCTCATGATTCTTTGTATTTCTGTGGTGTCAGTTGTTACTTCTCCTTTTTCATTTCTAATTCTGTTGATTTGAGTCTTCTCCCTTTTTTTCATGATGAGTCTGGCTACTGGTTTATCAATTTTTTTTTTAATCTTTTCAAAGAACCAGCTTTTAGTTTTGTTGATCTTTGTTATTATTTCCTTCATTTCTTTTTCATTTATTTCTAATCTGATCTTTATGATTTCTTTCCTTCTGCTAACTTTGGGGGTTTTTGTTCTGCTTTCTTTAATTGCTTCAGGTGTAAGGTTAGGTTGTTTATTTGAGATTTTTCTTGTTTCTTGAGGTAGGATTATATTGCTATAAACTTCTCTCTTAGAACTGCTTTTGCTGCATCCCATAGGTTTTGGGTCATCATGTTTTCATTGTCATTTGTTTCTAGGTATTTTTTGATTTCCTCTTTGATTTCTTCAGTCATCTCTTGGTTATTTTGTAGTGTATTGTTAGCTTCCATGTGTTTGTAGTTTTTACAGTTTTTTTCCTGTAACTGATATCTAGTCTCATAGCGTTGTGGTTGGAAAAGATACTTGATACGATTTCAATTTTCTCAGATTTACCAAGGCTTGATTTGTGACCCATGATATGATCTATCCTGCAGAATGTTCCATGAGCTCTTGAGAAGAAAGTGTATTCTGTTGTTTTTGGATGGAATGTCCTATAAATATCAGTTAAAAGTCCATCTTGTTTAATGTGTCATTTAAAGCTTCTGTTTCCTTATTTATTTCCATTTTGGATGATCTGTCCATTGGTGGAAGTGGGGTGTTAAAGTCCCCTACTATGATTGTGTTACTGTCAATTTCCCCTTTTATGGCTGTTAGCATTTGCCTTATGTATTGAGGTGCTCCTATGTTGGGTGCATAAATATTTACAGTTGTTATATCTTCTTCTTGGATTGATCCCTGGATCATTATGTAGTGTCCTTCTTTGTCTCTTGTAATACTCTTTATTTTAAAGTCCATTTTGTCTGATATGAGAATTGCTCCACCATCTTTCTTTTGATTTCCATTTGCATGGAATATCTTTTTCCAACCCCTCACTTTCATTCTGTACGTGTCCCTAGGTCTGAAGTGGATCTGTTTTAGACAGCACATATATGGATCTTGTCTTTGTATCCATTCAGCCAGTCTACGTCCTTTGTTTGGAGCATTTAATCCATTTACATTTAAGGTAATTATCGATCTGTATGTTCCTATTACCATTCTCTTAATTGTTTCGGGTTTTTTATTGTAGGTCTTTTCCTTCTTTTGTGTTTCCTGCCTAGTGAAGTTCCTTTAGCATTTGTTGTAATGCTCCTTTGGTGGTGCTGAATTCTTTTTGTCTGTAAAGGTTTTAATTTCTCCATCGAATCTGAATGAGATCCTTGCTGGGTAATCTTGGTTGCAGGTTTTCCCTTTCATCACTTTAAATATGTCCTGCCACTCCCTTATGGCTTTCAGAGTTTCTGCTGAAAGATCAGCTGCTAACCTTATGGGGTTACCCTTGTATGTTATTTGTTGCTTTTCCCTTACGGCTTTTAATATTTTTTCTTTGTATTTAATTTTAGATAGTTTGATTAATATATGACTTGGTGTGTTTCTTCTTGGATTTATTCTGTATGGGACCCTCTGCGCTTCCTGGACTTGATTGACTATTTCCTTTCCCATGTTAGGGGAGTTTTCAACTATCATCTCTTCAAATATTTTCTCAGTCCCTTTCTTTTTTTCTTCTTCTTCTGGGACCCCTATAATTCGAATGTTGGTGCATTTAATGTTGTCCCAGACATCTCTGAGGCTGTCCTCCATTCTTTTCATTCTTTTTTCTTTATTCTGCTCTATGGTAGTTATTTCCACTATTTTATCTTCCAGGTCACTTACTTGTTCTTCTCCCTCAGTTATTCTGCTATTGATTCCTTCTAGAGAATTTTTCTTTTCATTGTTTGTGTTGTTCATCATTGTTTGTTTGCTCTTTAGTTCTAGGTCCTTGTTAAATGTTTCTTGTATTTTCTCCATTCTATTTCCAAGATTTTGGATCATCTTTACTCTCATTATGCTGAATTCTTTTTCAGGTAGACTGCCTATTTCCTCTTCATTTGTTTGGTCTGGTGGGTTTTTACTTTGCTCCTTCATATGCTGCATATTTCTCTGTTTTCTCATTTTGCTTAACTTATTGTGTTTGGAGTCTACTTTTCGCAGGCTGCAGGTTCGTAGTTCCTGTTGTTTTTGGTGTCTGCCCCCAGTGGCTAAGGTTGGTCAGTGGGTTGTGTAGGCTTCCTGGTGGAGGGGACTGGTGCCTGTGTTCTGGTGGGTGGGGCTGGATCTTGTCTTTCCGCTGGGCAGGGCTGTGTCCGGTGGTGTTTTTTGGGTGTCTGTGAACTTAGTATGATTTTAGGCAGTCTCTCTGCTAATGGGTGGTGTTGTGTTCCTGTCTTCCTAGTTGTTTGGCCTGGGGTGTCCAGCACTGGAGGTTGCTGGTTGTTGGGTCGAGCTGGGTCTTAGCACTGAGATGGAGATCTCTGGGAGAGATTTCGCTGATTGATATTACAAGGGGCCTGGAGGTCTCTGGTGGTCCAATGTCCTGAACTTGGCTCTCCCACCTCAGAGGCTAAGGCCTGACACCAGGCCAGACCACCAAGACCCTGTCAGCCACATGGCTCAGAAGAAAAGGGAGAAAAAAAGAAAGTAAAATAAAATAAAATAATTAAAATTAAAAAACAAAAACTATTAAACTAAAAAAATTAAAAATACTAAAAAAAAAGAGGGGGCAACCAAACCAATAAACAAATTCACCAATGATAACAAGCAATAAAAACTATACTAAGATAAACATAAAAATCAGAAACAAGTCAGTTGCCAACAGCAAACCCCAAGTCTACAGTTGCTCCTACAGTCCGCCGCCTCACTTTTGGGTTGCTTCATTGTCTATTCAGGTGTTCCACAGATGCAGGGTACCTCAAATTCATTGTGGGAATTTAATCCGCTGCTCCTGAGGCTGCACGGAGAAATTTCCCTTTCTCTTCTTTGTTCTCACAGCTCCTGGGGTTCAGCTTTAGTTTTGGCCCCATCTGTGCATGTAGGTCACCCTCAGGCTTCTGTTCCCGCCCAGACAGGATGGGGTTAAAGCAGCGGCTAATTAGGGGGCTCTGGCTCACTCATGCCAAGGGGAGGGAGGGGTACGGTAGTTATAATTGGAATGCGGGGTGAGCCTGCAGCGGCACAGGCCAGCGTGACATTGCAACAGCCTGAGGCGCGCCATGTGTTCTCCCGGGGAACTTGTCCCTGGATCACGGGACCCTGGCAGTGGCGTGCTGCACAGGCTCAGGGAAGGTGGTGTGTGTGTGGTGCGTGGATAGTGACCTGTGCTTGCACACAGTATTCTTGGTGGCTGCAGCAGCAGCATTAGCGTTTCATGCCCTTCTCCGGTGTCTGAGGTAATAGAAAAAGGCTCTTTTCTATGTAAAGTATTTTACTTGATCAGATTTTTTGGTCAGTTGAGTTCATCAACATGGGTATGTGTTATTATTTGTTGGAAGAGAGTTAAAGTAAGATATTCCAGGAGCTAATTTTTTATGCATTGTGAAAATAATGCAGAAAACTCTGATGGTTGTCACTGAATGGCAGTGGGGAAAGCAATGCTCAGGAAACAAGGTCACTGGCTTAGAAATTCAGCTTTATCACCTGCTTTTAAGCAAGGTCCTTAGAAGCCTCAGTTTCATCTCTTACAAGGTGTGATGATAATAATCTCTACTTCTGATTATTTCAAAGGGTTATTGTATTTTCAAAAAACCCACAAGCCTAGACTGAAAAAATAAGTTTGGCTTTTGCAATTTTTCTTATCACATTCATCAACATACACCTCTAACTTTTGACTTAATGTCATCTATACTTTCTTGGTTTTTAACATAATTTAAACTTTATTTAGAACACAAAGCTGATTTTTCAATATTTTCTTTTCCCTTACAAAATGTTTTTTTTTACATTTGTTTTATTTTTTTATTTTTGGCTGTGTTGGGTCTTCATTGCTGCTCGTGGGCTTTCTCTTGTTGAGGTGCACAGGCTTCTCATTGCGATGGCTTCTCTTGTTGCGGAGCACGGGCTCTAGGAGCAACAAGGGCTTCAGTAGTTGTGGCACGTGGGCTCAGTAGTTCTGGCTCATGGGCTCTAGAGTGCAGGCTCAGTAGTTGTGGCACACAGGGTTAGTTGCTCTGCGGTATGTGGGATCTTCCTGGACCAGGGCTTGAACCCATGTCCCCTGCATTGGCAGGCGGATTCTTAACCATTGCGCCACCAGGGAAGCCTTAAAATGCTTTTATATTTTCCTTTAAATTATACATGCAAAATAGACCCTTTACATGGCACAGATCTTTTTTTAGATCCCCTTTTATCTCTCTATACTTATGTTTGCATGAGGAGTTTTTGGGTTTTGTTTGTTTGTTTTTATTAAAGTGTAGTTGATTTACAATATTATTTTCAGAGGTACAACACAGTGATTCATACATGAGAAGTTTTTTTAATCTGTCATCTTATTTTCCTACTGAAATTTCAGTTTTCATTTGTAATATCACCTGGAATTATCTTGCTCCATTTCCTTATTTTGAATTTAACTACAATTTTGGATGATATATTTTAATACTTTGGGGGTATAAGCTATCTTCAATCCATTTAATAGAAAGAGGTAGGTGTAAATAAAATAAAGCATCCAAATAAAGTGGATGACCATGAATTCATGAAACCCAGAAAATAAATTGTCTAATTTACTTCCACCAAATTAGACAATTCAGTTTTTGCAATTTTGGTAATGTAAAAAAAGAAAGAAAGGAGAACTGTTACATATGTACATGTATATTTTTGATAATCATCTATTTGCCTCAGGAGTATATTTCTGATATTATAAGATATACTATAGGAGCAATTACTTTTATAACACATGCAGTGTTTGACATACTTGTCTAAGTGAGATACTATTATTATCATTAATTTTTTAAGTTATGCATAGCAAGGTCAATTTTATAGAATAGTGCTGAAGAGCTGTATCAATACTCAAGACTTTTTGTTTCCTTTAGTAGAGAGAAGGTTTAAAAAAAATTTTTTTTTTCCATTTCCTTAACTCAGAATATATCAAGCTACAAATAAGCTTCTACCAACTCGGAAATGATCCCCAGTCCTCCCTGGCTGGAGAGCAGGAGCCAAGCTCTTCAACAAATTTAGGTGCTGCCCAAATTCCTTTTGACTACCACTATGCTCCCATCCACTAATGATTAAGCTGCTTCTCATAATTACAATCTTCCCTGACTCAGTTTGGCCTAGTCATTGGAATATTCCCTCTACTTCTGATTCTCTTATTTCAGCTAATGATACCACCAAGTCTTATAATCCTGCTTACTTGAAATTTTATAGTCAGTTTAATACCCCTTTTCTGAAACCCTGTACTTCCATCCAATCAATTTCCAAATTAGCTACATTCTATCTCCACAAAGCCTTTCACATTTTTAACCTTCCTTCTATTCCTGCTGCCTACACCTCAGTTCAGACCCTCATTACTTTCCTACCATATGTACTATAATAACCTGGTAATTGGCTTCTCCACTTCCATCTCTCTCTATTCCAATCCATCTTGCACACGGCTGCAAGATTAATCTTCCTAAACTGCATCTGTGGTCACAGAATCACTGACTCTCAAGATAGAAGAGACCTTAAAGGTCAGCTGATCCAACCTCCTTTCTTTTCTTTTCATTTCTTAATAAATATCAAAACTAGATATATGCACTTTGTTTTATTATAGAAGTGGTTCAGGGTTAAAACAATTAAAAGGTGCAGAATAGCACAAAATAAAAAGCAAAAATCTTATCCCCTCTGCCCCAGTTTTATTTCCAAGAAGCAACTGCTGTTTGTACTTGTAGTTTTGTTTTTTGTTCCTCTAATGAGTATCATGAAAACTTCATATAATATAGTTATAACTTTCTTTTTTAGATGTCATAACCTTTAACACTATATCTATTGACTTCGTTATGAGATGTGAGTAAACTGGTGCATTTACTCCTTTTATGTACCTTTTAATTTTTGTTAGCTTTATTATTATCTCCTTTTTCACATTTCCAAGGCTTCTGTGATTTAAGTTCTGTACTATAACTACAATTTAAGTCCTCGGTGCTCTGCGTATCGCTTAACTCTGAAAATCAGAAAAAACTCCAGCATTTAAAATGTTATGATTTTTAAATCATATCACTGTAGAATCAGTAGTGTAGTTAGAAACCTACAAAGGGAAATGAGAGTGAGCAAAATGATATAGGAGGAGGGTGGTCACACGGAGTTGAGCAGGTTGCATCCTGCACAAGAGCATCTGGCCAAAAGGGTGAGTGAGAGTAAGCTAAGATCCCACGCACTACCCTGTGCACCTTAGCAAGAGGCTATCAGTTTTTTTCCCAATTTCCAAGAAAGTTTTCTGCATGCTAGTTGAGGTTCTAAGTGGAAGGAAAACAAGGTGAATACAAGGTCACCAACACCAATGAAAATTTCAAGCGAGAATGAATGATAAAGAGTGTCAAACACTTGAAGAAACTAAATAAGAAGAGGATTGTGGTATTTCCCACTGGTTACCAATAGTTTACTGATTATTGGTGACCTTAGCAAAAGCTGATATATTGAATTCACCGGGGTGAAAGTCAGGTTTTGGTGCCTTGAGGAAAGTGTATTAAGGCAATAAAGCCTGAGAATAAAGACAAATCTTTCTAAAAATTTAAATGTCCAAGTGAAAGAAAAGTTGACTGAAGGATATTCAGATCTAACAATGTTTGTTTGTAATTTATTTAATTGCTTTTGTGTTTAGATATGTCTTCAGCTAGTTCATATATGATTTCATATTTAAAATATAATTTTAAAATCTATGTTATATATTTTCATAGATGGTATTATATAAATCTTTAATTTGAACTGTTTATAAATGGTTCATTGTACTAATAACCCATCTTCTCTCTGCTGAGCTGGAACATCACCTTTATCATATAATCAATTTTGACTTTGGGGGGACCATTTTTCAGATTTCTCTCTGTTCCCTTAATTCTAATGCTTTTATAGAATTTCCAGTCAAATATGACTGTTGTCTTGAGGAGGGTATGTCTGGTGTTACCTGACCATATGACATTTCAGAAGTAATTTTATTCCTTTTTAACCTGAAGATGTGCTTAGGTTTTCCTAAAACTAAACTAAACTAAAAACTAAAGGTTTTCCAGATTCACTCTTTTCTGGTCATTTCTATTTTGCTCCCTTCCTACTACCAGCTCCTCACCCTAGAATGCAGTGCCCACCACCACTGGGTGTCCTCCACTCCTTCTGCCATTATGTATTCCTGGTAGTTGAAAAGATATAAAAAGAGACATTGGGGTGAGAAATGTAGTAGTAAAGTAGCCTTAATTTCTAGCCCTCATGTAGTTAGAAAGAGAAAGGAAAGGAAGGTAGATGGTGATGATGAGTTTTCTAGTAGGTAAAAATTACTGATATTTGAGGAAGAGGACATTGGAAATTTTCCCCTAACTTTTCATTATGCTATATGGCTTGGCTTTATTACCAGTTATGATAAAGAAAATTCCTTCTGCTTCACGACAGATTTTAGTGCTCATAAAACTTCGTATCTTTTTATTTGTAAATATTTAGATCAGCAGTTGGTGACTAATTTGATGCTTCATGTCTACCAATATGCTGCTTCAAAACTGTCAATAAGTCTCCCATCTCTTAAGGAACTAGAATAAAGCCTTCCCTGCCCTGGAGCCTCTACCACATTGCCCCAACTTTATCTTATCTATAGTCTTATCTCTTTGACACTCCTCTCCTTTGTTACATTCTAGCCAAGCTGCTTTTATCTCCTTGCTTGCTTCCTTCACTTTCCTGCCTCCGGGATTCCTGGCATCTCATTCCCTCAGCCTGCAATTTCATTCACTTTTTAAGAGAAATCTTCCTTCACTGGTCATCTTCACAGGCTGTCGGATGACACTGACATGAGCGTATGGTCTTTATCTACACAGTGTGATATTATCAAAAATCTTCGCTATAATAACAGCCATTTAGGAGATGTCCTCATTTTATATCCCCCTTCTGTTCCTCAGAGAAGTACTGCTCCAAGTTGGTTCCAAACTTCCAGTTGCTCTGAAAGTCACCTAAATGACAGTGGTGACATTTGGGAGTGCAGAACTCTCTTCAACTGGCTTTATAAACCCATTTTAAAATTATCAATTATTGACATCTAACAGCTTGACAATGAAGTGTTCCTTCAAGCCTTGATGAACTCAGATTTGGGATACAAAATCAATTCAATTTCAAGAGTTTGGTTGAAGAAGGGGCACTAAAGCAGTAGCCTGGAAACTGGGGGAGTGAGAGCAGCAACATGCAGAAAAAGTTAGAACTGGGTCTAAGCATCTTGGTTTGGAGTCTTACGTAACAGTTCAGATCTTAGCTTAGCATGTACTAGGTATGTGATCTTACGCAAGTTATTTAACCATTCTGAGCTTCATTTTCCTCATAGCCAATGGCATGTTTAAGTTTAATGAGTGAATGGAATATAAAATACCTAGAATAGTGTTTGAATTAATGTCAACATTATTATTATCACTGTCACAGATCTGCACTATATTGCCATGTGACTCCATATATATTATTTGACTTTGCAAGGCTTCTGTTTTCTTCTCTATAAAATTAAGAAATTTGTCAGATGATTTCTAAGGCTGCTTCCAGTTATTAAACTTTATTTTTTTCCAATGGGTAGAACTGGTAGAATAATGTTTAGTTTGTTTTCATTCTTGTGTGTTTGTAACCCTGACTAACAAATCTTAAATCTTCAAAGCCATATCTATAATAGTTCAATACCAGTTCTATGACAGACAACTCATTAGAGTGTGGCCTGACAAAATTTCACAACATAGTGCCTTCTGACCTGCTAGTCAGTCAATGAGAGAGTGATCTTGTTCTTTAGATTTGGGAGACTGTGACATCATTCATTAAGGCAACCAGATTTGCAGGCAACAGACCAATTTTACCTGTGTATTTCCAAAGTCACCTACAATCGTGGCCTATTGTACATAAGTGTCATTTAGGAGCAGGTCCTTGAGGAAGGCGCTGTTCTACCCTCAACACGTCTCTGGCTTATAGTTTAAATTTGATAGAACATTAAGGTGGAACTTAGAAGTGGGTAGGATAGGAGTATGCCAAGTTCAGCATGATTGTATTCTAAGAAAATTCACCAGACTTTTCATCTCTCTGAAACACACTTAAACCTAGTGTCTGATTCATCTTTCCATGCTGGTTGGAAAAAAGCTACTATGACATTTTAAATAATGAAGCCCATCAAAATGCTGGGAGATACTTAGATTGGTAAGTAGGAAGACTAATTGTGTGACCTTTGGAAAGTTGCTAAACTAACATGTGTATGTTTCTTCATCTATTAAAATAAGGGGTGAATTCAGATGGTCTGTCTCGGAGGCAGAAATTCATCTATCTCTTTGAAGTTCTCATTTACAAGGTTCCATCAGAATTATGTGATTTGTGCGTTAAAAATGCACATTTCCAGATCCCAAGTCCATTTATTCTGATTAAGTTGATAGAGAATGAGGCCAGAAAATATGCATTTTTAAATGCATTTATGGGATTTAAGATACAGGCCTGCAGTGATGACTCTGGTGCTGATGATGCTGGCATAATAACCTCCCTTAATGGGTCAACTAAATGTGCTATGACATAATAAGTCTTCACAGAACAGCTTTCTGAAGTAGGTACTCTTTTAGTAATTTTATCTTTAAAGAAATGGGGTCATAAAGAATATGTAGTTAATAATTACAGACATACAGTTAACAGGTGGAAAGAACCAGGATTTGAGTAGATTGACCAAAACCAAATCCTATTGCCTTAACTTCTACTTTTTATTGCCTTTCTGGGTCATGCTAAAGTTTGCCTTAGCTGCCAACATGCCAGTCTTCATTCCTCTATTTTTGATAGACTGGATGTGGAATTTCAAAACCACCTAATTTAAGTTCACTTGTTCAGGCCTCCATGCTTGTGTTTCTGAACTAGCTGGGACAGTGCCATGGTTGTTAATCTTGGAAGTGCAGGGAATCACAAAAGCGGCTTTCGCTCCTTTCATTCAGAGCACCTAGGGCACTGCAAGGACCCTATGGTGCCTTTGTATGAACTAGAGAAAGGGACTTCCTCTGGGTGACCCAACTAAATCCCACCAAGGGTGGGACTAATCTCAAAACTTCTTGGTTCAGACTGAGGCAGAACCACCAGGTTTGGGGCTTGGGAAGCAGAACTCAGGTTGAATTTAAGTTCTGATTTATGCCACTGTCTGGGTGCCTCGTTCAGGATGTGTTCAGGGCAGATGTGCCCTGTAACCCCTACAGGGCTGGAGCATTTAATGTCTCTGCCCCTCAGTTTTCCCTTCAAAGTCCTATACTTGACGTTATAAAAACGTCCTATACTTGACGTTACAAACAAAAAAGGAGGTAGAAAATGGGGTATTGGAAACATAAAATATGTTTAACTTAGAGTCCTATATGTGGATGTCAACAAATAAAGGGCAAGCATATGCAGGAAAACTGAAGTCTATCCTGGGCATAATTTATCTTTGTCAGGTGTCAGTGGACCTGGCCTTTATTTGAAAGCAATTTAATTAATGAGATTAGGGCCCCTGAAGTTCTTCACTGTTGAAGTAAAGGAATCCATATATCCTAAAGTCTTGCATAGATCTCCTCCTCCCTCCCACCCCCAGTTTAATATACTTCTTAAATACCAATCATTGATCATTCCCTCATCAGAACTAAAAAACAAAACAAAACAAGACAAAACAAAACAAAAAAACACCTTAAATTTATGTTTGGATTTAAAGAGAAACAAAACAAAATAAAACACAGTTGATGGTGGTTGAGAGTGAAACCATATCAAGGTTTCTGTTCCAGGAGATTTGTTTGTCAAATAGAACCCCCCAACCAAAAACAGAAAGGAAAAAACCCACCTTACTCTGATGCTGTTCAAAAGCCCTGGACAGTTTCTACCCTATTTGTATTTCTGGATTTTTTTTTCAGTCCATCTGTTTATTTTCTTTTGAGCAATCATAGTAAAACAGAAAGCCAGCTTCTGAGGATCTGAAAGCAGGTAGGATTTGGAAATAATTTGAAAAGTATAATGATAAATTCTCAGAATAGAGGATCTCAGATTGTCTGATACTATAGGCATTTAATATTTCCTTTACATTTATGTACTATTTGTATGAGGGAGAATTTGTTTGTAGCAAGAAAATCTGAAATGTTCAAAATCATCTGAGTTAAGATCTTTAGGTTTTTTTTTTTTTTTTTTGGTAACTGTGAGACATAATTTTGGATCTTTAAAAATATGGGAGGGGTTTTCCAAAATTCTACTAATAAACTCCCAGGTTATAACATCAAACCTAGGAGATATATTCTAAACTTTCCTCTTTAAATGTCCAAATATATGATGCTGATGCAGTACATTTTGATAAATCAGATAATATAGACTTTTATTTAAATAGTAGCTTCAATCCAGATTGCTGAAAGTGATAACATCTAGAATACAATATATTTAAAAGTCCACATATTTCCCTAGGAATGAGGGGAAATGATGGTAACGTTATCTTGCCTTAACTTTCATTTGACATTTTTTAATGATAGAATTTTGACATAAAGTCATCCTTGCCAAGAATCTGAGCAAATGTCCCTGGTCTTCCTGGACTCCTGCCGAAAGGCAGTGCAGCTTTTTATGACTTGCCTCAACACACAGGGACAATGGTGACCACCATGGAAATTTTGCACACCCCTTTCATTATGGGTGAGCAGACAGACCTCAGCCCACTCACATGTGGAAGGCTAGGGGTAACAATGAGCCCATTCCCCAATCAGATACGCATCATCATTTCCAATTTCTATGTACTGAAAACCCAGAGCATTACTGATACTGTAAGTTGGCATGAATAATGGCTGGTTCTGTACATCCTGCTAATGGCTAACACATAAAACAGATTCTGTCTTCCAAGTTAGGGTGTCTCTGAAGTGACAGAAAAGACATGCATGGATGAATAGATAACTCCATTTTTAACCTATGGACAATTAAACTTTAGTATTAGTCACATTAGCTTAGGTTCTGTTGACCTCCAAATCTCAGTCTCTTAATTCAATGAGTTTCACATAAACTCTTATCCCAGTGCATATTGGGCAGCCAGCCTGCACCTTGTAGCTATGCCATCTGAAACACACAGCTTCTAAAAACACTGCAGAGAAAGAGAGGAATGGATGAACTAGCTCAGCCCAGACATAAAACATGTCATTTCCTGTCAGCATCCATGGGCCAAACTAGATACGGGGCTCCAGAATAATTGCTAGGAAGGCTGGGAAATGTAGACAAGCATATGGAATAATTGGTGAGCACTAAATATTATGCAAAAACTACCCAGTAATAGTCTGAGGACTTCATACTAAAATAGAAAAAATTTTTTAATGAAGAATATGGTTTTGCATATCACCTGAGGTTAGCCTTGGAAGCTATTTTCTACTGGTGAAATCTTAAAAGAAAATGAAAAGATACATGGACTTTATTGAGTTTATTTCTGCGCTTTGGGCAGAGCAATCAGCCATTAATTTACTTTAGCAGTCTGACTGAAATGAATCTGTTTACTTATACTAATACCCAGCATTTGAATGGAATAGTATTAAGAGCTTAAGCTCTAGGGACAATTGCTCAGCTTCAAAACTTGTCCCTACTACCTGCTAGCTGCAGTATGGGCAAGCAGTAGAACGCCTCTGAGGCCAAGCTGCCACACCTGTGAAACAGGAGTAATGATGCTAATAAAAGAGCAGTTCCTGGGCTAACGTGAGAAGTAAATGGAAGAGTGGTGCATAGTACAGCCTTTGACTCATAGTATGTACTCCATAAGCGCTGGATATTTTAAATAAGAAAAGCCAAGATACTCATTTATTCTGTTGCCTTAGAGTTCCTTGTGATCAGTGTCAGTTAACTAGCTATGACAACTAGCTAGCAATAGTTGTTGTTGGACTATCCACAAGTTTGTGCCCTATGCATTTATAGCAAGAGGCATAATACTGAAATCAATGAAGAATCAGAGAGGGGCTCCACAGAGGAACTTGTTAATTCCCTGAAGATGAAAAGTTAAGGGCTATATCTCACAGTGTTTTAATACTCTCAAAATAGTTAACTCATGCCTGGCAATCAAGTTTTCTTAATGTTATTACTGAATGAATAAATGAATGATATTTGGATAGTATCTTTGATAATGTCTGCTATTGAGAGGTAGCCCGAAAGATGTAGATTAATTTCCTTGTGCTATAGCCACACTAAATTTTGAGCTAAAATGTATACTTTTCAACGCTTTAAAGTTTTCTCTGTATGTTTTTTATTAACCATCAAATTTCACAAAATGATGATTAAATTTATTTTTTGTCAAATAATTAACTCGATACTCCTTCCATACAATATTTTATAAAGAGGTTATAGTTATTACGTCTTACTTGTTTTTATTTTACTTTCACCTTAGAAGCCTTCAGTGAGAGGAGCATATCAATTTGAAGCTGCTATTCCAATATGATCCCAGTTAAACTAAACTGATGAATTTGTCCACTGAGATTTATTTGTGAATGGTTAAATTATTTGGCTGGCAATAAGCTATAGAATTTGAGTACCTCCTTTTTGTATATCTTAATTATATATAACGAAATGTTTTCTGGAACAAGCAAACTTCATGCATTCTTTCTATGCTGCCTCTACATCAGAGGCATGTTGTGTCAGCTGACAGGGTTCTTCTCACCACTTGGATGGCTGTGAGTGTAGTAATCAGTGACAAGGTCTAGGAAGGCACCAGAAGTCAACTTCTCCTGTGTCACTGGGGGCTAGTAATGTGAGTTTCATTTATTCATTTATTGATGTGAGAATAGCTGATACCAATTAAGCACAAATGATTCCAAATGCTAAGAATACATCCTCTAATGAAAAAATAAATCAGCAATTATATTCTTTGAAAACATTCACAACTGAGCACATTCCACTCTAACTAACGGCATTCATATTAATATTTATGGGCCATGGGATAACATTGTCCATTAAACAGATCTTTATTTTAGAGCATGCATAAGAAACGACAGTGAAGAAACTCTCTTCAAACTGCAGAACATGTTAACATGGTCCAGGTTTGAAAATGAATGCTGTAGAGGGGTAAAGTCTTAATTATATGAGTTCCACATGATAGACAAACGGCTGTTAGATATTAATCTAGAGGAACTCAGGAAACAAGAAATCATTGGGGATCAAATAAAGGGCAAAAAACTTCAACAGACAGTCAGAAAAGCCTAGTATAAAATTGAAGCAAAAAGATGGCATCTGCCAAGGTAAGAATCTTGATTAAAGTTGTTCAAATTATAAAGTTGCTACAGTCCTGAAAATCAGCTCCCAGAAGCAACTGCTGTGTTCAATGCTTTGTTGTCTCACCAGGCTGCGATGGCTACTGGGGAGGTGGGTGGGGTGGAGGAAAGAGCTTTACAACTAGATTATCCTGAGTTTGAAACTTGTCATCACCTTCTCCCTTTCTGACTGTTGGTAAAAATTGGGTGTTACTTAGCTTCTTTAAGCTTCGTTTTTCTTACCTGAACTAGGAAACAAGAGATATATGTCCAGCATTAAGAGTCATATGATGGTGTACGATAAGTGCCTGGAAGAAAACATAGAAAATAGGAACAGGTTAATCATGATTATGGTTTTCATCCTTCTGAATCCTCTCTTAATTACTGCGAAGCAGAGGACATAATATTCCCACAGAACTAACAGTTGCAGGCTACTGACTTCCCTGTTTAGAGCCTTTGCTCTCCAGATTACCATAGTTACTATGTGATGTTATTAATTCATTTACATTACCTACCTATTTCCTATAGGCATATGAATGAGTTACCCTTATGAAAAATCATAAATAAGTGTTGATCAGGACCTTAGTTTTTACAAAATTCAAGTGAATAGAAAATGAGGCAACTTGGCAAAATGCCTTGAACATAGTATTAACAACTAAATGATCCTAGCGTCTCTGAGCTAAAATCCCCAAGTCTAACAATCATTTTTCAGTTTCCAGTTCCATAATCATTTTTCCTATGTTGACCTCTTCACATAGAATTTGGACCAGGAAGAAACTTCAAGACTGCCCAGTGTGTACTATTCGTTTGCCAAGTGAAAAAACTGAGGCCCCCAGGGGAAAAGATCTTAGCAGGGGAAAAGATCTTAGCACGGTAAGATCACATAGTGTCAGAACAAGGAATAACCCTGGGTCACCTTATTGACTGCTTAAAGTTTTTCCAAGTACATCTCTAATTTCTCCCTGAATGAGTTTACAAACAAAACATTTAGTATTTTACCTGGCACAGAGTCAATACTCAATAAAAGTGAGCTGTTAGAATTGCTATTCCATCTCTTTCCTTTGTTCACATGTTTCATGAAACTTCTGCTTAATCACGATCTGACCTGTCCGTCAAACTGCACTTTGGACTCTTGTTTCTGGTCACTACATATTCAAAACTGGCTCTTTCCTTTGTGAAGTCCAAAAGCGCTTAGTCTTCCTATCACTTCTCAGCACTTAGTCTACTGCCTAGTGTTGTTACTAAGTTTCTTTCTTATATGTGTATTGCTCAACTTCCCAACAACATTTCAATTCCATTGGAGGGTGGAGGAATCTTCATATTGTGTTCACCTACACAGTGCAGTGTGCTCAGTATTTTGCTGCTGGATTGAAAGATGTGCACTTCTAGTGTTCTGAGGAAAACATCATAAAACTTGTGCCAACTCAGTAACCTGTGTCCCATGTCCTCTACAGCTGAAAACACCAGAGCATCACAGTAAAGTTTTGGCAAACAAAATTTTAAGGTAGCTAGATAGAGAACGCTATTATTTTTTCGAGAACTGCTAAGGTTGAAATTTACAAAGCACAGTGCCTACGCAACTGCCTAATAAAGAGAATATAAATTATTTGCTTCATTCACAACATTTCAGAGGCTAGATGTCCTATCAAAATTACAAGTATCATCACACTGGCTACACACCTGTCAATGTTTAGTAAGTGGGTCATATTTCTAATGTGGAAGGTGAACATGAGAACCAGAAGTAGAATCTGGTTAGGAATATAAATAGAGCCCACCACTAAGAGATGTTGTAAAAATTAAATGAGATACTGAAATAATTCTTATAAAAATTTAGCATGGTGCCTGGCACCTGTGTTTCATTAATGTTAGTTGTTCTTGTTGTAACTGTTAAGACATGACATTACGACAAGATGAAGGCATTATATCAATACTTGGGTATTTGTAATCAGTGTTAATACAATTGCAGGCTCAGTAGAATAGATGGGCCCAGAAGTCAGACTGTAAGATATATTTTAAAAACGAACAGGGTAGGGACTTCCCTGGTGGCTCAGTAGTCAAGAATCCGCCTGCCAATGTGGAGGACACAGGTTCGAGCCCTGGTCCGGGAAGATCCCACATGCCGTGGAGCAACTAAGCCCATGAGCCACAACTACTGAGCCTGCACTCTAGAGCCCGTGAGCCACAACTACGGAGCCTGCACGCCACAATTACTGAAGCCTGCATGCCTAGAGTCTGTGCTCCGCAACAACAAGCCACCGCAATGAGAAGCCTGAGCACCGCAAGGAAGAGTAGCCCCCGCTCGCCTCAACTAGAGAAAGCCCGCATGCAGCAATGAAGACCCAATGCAGCCAAAAATAAACAAACAAATAAATAAATAAATTTATTTTTAAAAAAAATGAATAGGGTAGGAGTAACACAGACCCTGAGAGAAAACTGTCTCTAAAGAATTTTGATGGTCGGGAGAATAAGAAAGAAAATGGTGAGTTTATGAAGAAGAAGGGCTGAACTGGAGTCCATTTACAAATTCTGGCAAAGACTTAAGAATATCTTTGAGAATGTAGAGCAGAGCTCCAGCAGAGGGAGAGTTTGAAGATAAATGAGAGGAGAGCAGGGGAGGAGGAAATGCCTATAGACCTAGAGCAATTTCCACACCAAAGAGGTGTCAGAAGGAAATGGTGACACATGCAAAGCCCCCACCTGCACATACATCCACTCTTGGAAGAACACCGAGGAAGTAAAGTGATGGAAAATGAATTAGGCCAGGTGAAAAGTTCAGTAAATTCACTGCGCTCTCTGAAGTGGTGCCATGTCTATTCACTGTCCTTAATGGGCACACTGAGAAGATTTCAAGTGCATCATATTTATGATCTATATGCATATAGAGATATATAGTATAGAAAGATGGACAGAAAGCCTATTTCATGTGAGTTATTTGCTCTTTTTTAGTCAATAGAGAAATTTGCTATTTTTTAGTCAATAGAGCAGGGCAACTAAGATTTCAAAAGATATAATTCACACTGCTGATATGAAAATGTAACTGAAGGGAAAGTGGATTTCTGAAAATTTGAAATGTGAAAAGTTTCTGTAAATGATTGATGATGTGCCCTTTTATCTTATGGGCTCCATTTTGTATTTTAGCATGAAAACCTTTGTAAAACAAGAACATCCATCTACAGTATACTTTATTTTATGTGAGGTGTAGTGCTCATTTGTTATTTTGCCTGATCAGCCTCCATATCTCCTATTTTTAGGGACAGCTCCTTGGTTTCCACCTTACTCTCAGTCCTGCAGTTCACATGGGGCTGACCAAATCCCTACCTCCTAGGATATTTATAAAACCCAATTTTAGCTAGACATAGTCCTAATTTGATGTCTCAAGTTTGGGAATAAGATTTATTCCTTTAACTCTTGCTGGAACTTTTGGCAAAGAGGTTTAACACTCTACGGAAGTGTTAAGCTGGTTGAATGTAGAACTCAAATTGTAGGAGCTGCCATAGGATAAAAGCCTTGCTGAGAATAAAGTCAGCACATAATTCTTCACAAATTTGTTGGAGCATCTGGATTCAGCTCTGCCTGAAGAATGTCCCTACACTTAACAGTGATATGGCCAAATCAGTTTGAATTAAATTTATATCATTTGCAAACAAAGAATATTTACTAATAAGTGAGAGTACAGATTCTGGTTTCCAAACCATACAAACTCATTGCATTTTTTTTTTTTTTTGATTTTTTAAAAAATTGAAGTACAGTTGATTTACAATGTTGTGTTAATTTTTTTTAAATTTTATTTATTTATTTGTTTGTTTATTTATGGCTGTGTTTGGTCTTCGTTTCTGTGCGAGGGCTTTCTCTAGTTGTGGCAAGCGGGGGCCACTCTTCATCGCGGTGCGCGGGCCTCTCACTATCGCGGCCTCTCTTGTTGCGGAGCACAGGCTCCAGACGCGCAGGCTCAGTAGCTGTGGCTCACGGGCCCAGTCGCTCTGCGGCATGTGGGATCTTCCCAGACCAGGGCTCGAACCCGTGTCCCCTGCATTAGCAGGCAGATAACCCCTGCGCCACCAGGGAAGCCCTGTTGTGTTAATTTTTGCTGTACAGCGAAGTGATTCAGTTTTACATATATATACATTCTTTTAAAAATATTATTTTCCATTATGGTTTATCACAGGACATTGAATATAGTTCCCTGTGCTATACGGTAGGACGTTTTTGTTTATCTATTCTATATACAATAGTTTGCATCTGCTAACCCCAAATTCCCATTCCATCCCTCCCCACCTCCCCTTGGCAACCACAAATCTGTTCTCTATGTCTGCGAGTTGGTTTCTGTTTCATAGATAAGTTCATTTGTGTCATATTTTAGATTCCACATATTAGTGATATCTTATGGTATCTGTCTTTCTCTTTATGACTTACTTCACTTGTATGACAATCTCTAGCTCCAACCATGTTGCTGCAAATGGCATTATTTCATTCTTTTTTATGGATGCAAACTCATTGTATTTTTTTTATCAACCACCTTACTATTTTGCAACCCTATGATCAGTCATTTCAACTACATTCTCATCACCTCTAGCAACCTAGAATGTCTCACTTATTTGACGTTTGACCAAAACAATCTTTGACATTGTCAATCCCGTATATAAGACACTGAATACTGCAAAAGAGTAGAGCAACAGATTAAAAAAAAAAATCCTGTAAGTTTTAGACATATAACTTTCCTTTTGACATTATCCCCAGGAGATGGAGTATAAAATTGACTTATTTTAAATTATCTTTTATGTGTAAGATTATGTTTTGAATGCAACTATATTTAAGGCAGCACAATGAGGCTACATGGCTTTTATATAGGTTATACTTATAAACAAATAAATGTAATTAAATGATACCACTGCTTTCATATAAAATGAAAAGAAGATACAGTGGGGAAACGAAATAGTGGGGAATTTGCAACAACATGGATGGACTTGGAGGGTTTATGCTTAGTGAAATAAGTCAGACAGAGAAAGACAGATACTGTATGTTATCACTTTTATGTGGAATCTAAAAAATAAAACAAACTAGTAAATATAATAAAAAATACACAGACTCACAGATACAGAGAACAAACTAGTGGTTTTCTGTGGCGAGGAGCAAGATGAGGGTAAGGGATTAAGAGGTATAAACTACTATGTGTAAAGTAAATAAGCTACAAGGATATATTGTACAACACAGGGAATATAGCCAATATTTTATAATAACTATAAATGGAGTATAATCTTTAAAAATTGTGAGCCACTATGTTGTACACCTGAAACATATAATGTTGTAAATCAACTACACCTCAATAAAGAAATAAATATAAAAAAATAGTGGGCAGTCAATTGTGCAGGAGGAAAGTATTAGGAGACGTTGAGTAGGGAAAGTAGATTTTTAGCAGAGTCTTGAAAGATGAGTGTATATTTTGCAGATATCAGACCATCTGATGTATATGGGTTGGGTCTAGGGATGTTGGGAAGGCTTCAGGATGATCAGCCTTGCACAGAGTATACATTTCAAAAATATCTAATAAATTAAATTGAAGTAGTTATAAACATGTTTTACATTTTTATTGAAAATTCTATGTATCAAAATGGCTTTAAAAAAATAAACACCCAAATTACTTTAAAAACAAAGGGATTTTGTCTTACTTCTTCTTTCAACCAAACAAAGGATAATGTTTTGGGGCACCCCCTTATGTATAGTCTTGTGCAGTGTGGTGGAGTAGGTGGATTATGAAAGTCATGTAAGACTCAGGATCTAACCCTTTGTTGAATGTTCGTAGTATTCCAGAAGTAACACACTTGCTTATGTTATTGTATTAGTTCAGATTCTCACTGTGAGAAAAATGTATGAAGCACATAAAGAACACTTTCCCACTACAGGAAAAAACACAGAATTCTACTTGTGAAGTCTATGTATTTATATACACAAATGCAAGAGTCTATACTACTGTACCTCTAAGAACATAGCACTACGTCTACCACAAGAGAGACTAGATAAATATTTGTTGAATGCATAAATAAATAGAATAATGCTATTCTGTCATTCTTGGACTTATGCCATGGAAACAGTATGTATGCAAATGTGTCTACAATGAAATCTTTTGGTTGCTTCCGTAATTAAAACATGTTGGATACACTTTAAGGAGGCACTGAATATTGAATTTTGCCTTGTGATGAATTGTGTTTTAACAAGGTGGTAACATACTTGAAAACATAACAAAGCTGTACTTACATGACACTAAATATCCTAGATAAATTCTAAAAAGTTCAATAACAAATAGAGACACATAGTTTACCATAGCCAGACATAAGGATATTTGACTAGGCATGGATAATTGATTGCCTTTTTAAAAACAATTAGTCTAGATGTTTTGCTGAGTATCATCAGAACCACTTATCACTTTTACTTTTAAAAGAAAAGTAAAGAGATTCAGAGTGCTAACATGGCCCAGTGGTCAAATATGGAGAATGTAGGAATTTGGTATATAATAAATCTAAATACACTTTTCAGGAATGGCAGAGTTAGTGGTGACTGTGATGATGGTGATGATAATGATAATGGTGATAAGGATAGTGATTTGACACCAGTGAATCTTAACTGCAATCCACCTTACTTTATTCTGCTTTCCATCTTGCAGAGCCAGGTAATGGCACAGACATTAAAATCAATTTTCTTGTTGACTAGATCCTAGGAAAAAGAGCTCCAGGTGAATTTTAACTGTCTAATGACAGATTTTATGACTAAGGCATTATGAAAACTGCTATCAATGTACCGGACCAATGAGAGAATGCGTGGTACAAAAAGCCAAACAGCTTTATGACACATCTAGTACAGGTATTTGGGAAAATTCAGCTTCTGCTTCTGCTTGGTGTCCTGGGGTGCATGAGAATTCCAGTCTTTCTGACCTCAATTAACCTCTTTTACAAGTGAAGCCAAAAAGAAAGAAACATGCATAATAACTATTGCAAAGAAATATTTCAAAGTCATTAAATGCACATTAATAATCTTGGGAATATATAATTTTGTAGGTGACAGATACTATTTTTACACCTGTTCTTTAGAGAAAGAATAAGTTTCTCTTCATTAAAGACTAATGAGTGACATTACATTTAAGTGTTCACATTAGATATGCTTCTTTGAATTTAATGATGGGGCAATGAGGCCTTTAATTAAATACTCAAAACTCTCCACTGGGAGAAACAAAACAAATTTATCTGCAATTTAAAAAAATAATGGAATCCATCTGTTATATAATAAAATTTGAAAATTTTGGATATTTAGACATATTATTATAGTACCTTTGAAAGCTTAGTTCTTGATACCCTAGTTTATTGGCATAACAAAGTAAGTAATATGGTAATTTGTGCTTATTATTTTTTGTTTTGTTTCCATACCTTCAAAGTTCACTATGGAATACTGAAGAATTCCCTATAACACTTGGGTTGTTACTGTTACGGGCTCAGTATCCCACAATAGCGACAAATCTTTAAACAATAACTAAAAGAAAAATAATTATAAGATTAAAGATTGCTATCTAGAAAATGGATTATAACCAGTTTCCTAAATTATTCGATCTTCCTAAATTAAATTTCCCCTATTTCAGACCACAGTATGTTCATTTACCCTATGCTAGAATTCACTATGTATTTATTAAAAATATAAAATATAATTACAGTTATTAACATTTTAAGAATATTAAAATAGGAGCATAATAACATTACTGGATTTTCCCAGTAAGTCACGCTTAAATGAAATCATTTCTTCCATAGACACTGTCATTTTAAAGGTTTTATAATTTCTGGAAAACCTGGAAGAGAAAAGCAGTCGTTACGTGCAGCATAGTTAAGACTGCAATAAATCAAAATATCACTTGGTATATTTACTGAGCACTTAGTTTTGTTCTTAGCTCCTGCTATTGTCTAGTTTAGTTAATGGTCATCATTTTGACAAATATCAAAGAAAGACAAAGCAAAATGCCATTTCTTAAAAAGGGAAAGGATTAAAATGCCTTGAAGGGATGAGGAAGAAAAAAATAGCTTTCTCACAGTCCATTTTGATGGACTTATGATAAAATCTTTCATTAGGCAAAGGCTTGGGAAGCCTACTGATGTGGGATTAGATACAATTAGATGAGACTTAAAGCAGATGCTACAAAGCTTATGTGAGGCTGCTAATTATTGGTGGTGGACTTTTGCATTTTTCATGGAGCTCAAGTCTAACCTACAGGCTGCCTTTACTTAACAGCTTTACTGAGAATTCATATTAATAACAGATCCTGAGGCTTTTTTCAGCAGACCAATGAAAGAGATTGGGGGAAACATACTTTTCACTGAATTTCTGAAGATGCCATAATTTGGTGACCATGTGACATAAATAAGAAAGAATCTTATACCTTCATGCTTTTGTGAATAAGAAAGAATTATCTTGAAATATTTTGATGATGTACTATGGGATGTAAAAAAATGAAGGATTACTGATTTTCTATTCATATTCTTAACACTTATTTACCAAGCACCTAAAGTGCCAGGTGTTGTTCTAGGATCTGAAGGTTAAGCAATGAACAAAAGAGATCAAGTATCTAACTTAGAGATTTGGAACACCAATACCAAAACTTAATGTTTGACTACGCAGTTCTTCAAAATTTGCAATATTTATTTAGTTATTTTTGTTTGTCTGTTCATATTCTCTCTGTTTTGGCTAATATATTTTGCTCTATCTTTCAGTTCACTCATTATTTTCTGTGTTCTTTCCATCCTGCTGTTGAATCTATCTACTGAGTTTTTATTTCAGTTGTTTTACTTTACAGTTCAAACATTTCCATTTGGTTCTTTCTTTATACCTTTTATTTCTTTGCTGAGGCTTTCCATTTCTTTGTTGAGACTTGCATTTGTTTAAAGTGAGAATTCTAATTACTCAGTGGGACATTTAAAAATTTAAAAAAAAATTTTTTACAAAAATAAAATGTTTACATTTTATTACAGATTCTTTGAATTTTTGTCCGGTAATTCTAACAACTCTGTCATCTACGTACTGGCATTTATTGGTTGCCTTTCTTCATTCAGTTTGAAATCTTTTTGGTTCTTGATGTGTTGGATTATTTTCAACTGAAACCTTCACATATTTTCCTTAGATTATGAGATGGGATCTTATTTAAACCTTCTGTTTTAGCTAGTTTCCTCTGATACTATAGTGGCAGGAGAAGGGGTGGCACTTCCTAATTTTAACTAAGAGAAGTAAAAGTCTAGGTCCCCCTTGCTCTCTGTTGACACCTGATGGAGTGGCAGTATCTTTACTGTTGGGTGGGGGCAGGGGTACAGGTTCCCCTCTAGGTGTCCACTGGTAACTCCCTGGCTTGGAGGTGGAAGAGTGCCATCTCACTGAAACCACAGTGAGATGGTTTCTTGACACTGTGCAGTAGGCGTCTTCTGATACCACTCAAGCCAGTGAGTGGGGCATCTCATTATTTCTGGGTAGAGGTGCAAGTCTAGACTTCCCACGTGGCCTCTACTGATATTGTAGTGTTGTAGGAGCAGTGGACCTCCTTACCGCCTGATGGGGATGAAATTCCAGGCTCCCTACTCGGCCTTCTCCTGGTGGCGGTGGTGGAAGGGGTATCGGGGTGCTGTGTTACAGTGCGGTGAGCATAGAAGACCCACTCCAACTTTGCTGGTGTGTGTGTACATGAAGCTGCAGAAGTAGAGTGGGCATTATCTAAAATTTCTCTGTCTTGTTAGGCTACCCCTTCCCTGGTCCTTCGACTTTTGAAGAGGTTTTGTTTTGTTTGCTTGTCTGCACTTGTTATTTCAGCTACTAGCTTCTTCAACCCAAAGAAGTCTGGGCTATATGAGACAAAGAGAAAACCCAAAAACCTCATTATTATGTTATCGCTTGGATCCTAAGGTCCACAGCCAGTCTGCCCTCTCCCTCCACCCTTAAGAGTCTCCTTTTACTTGTTTCACATGTAATTAGCAGGATATTGATTGCACATAGTGAAAGGAATAGGGAAATGTATGTCTACTCCTTCTTCCTGGAAATCAGTGTCTTTAAAAAAAAATCTGAAATTACTCTAGTTGTAGCAGGGAGACAAAACAGTATATATTAACATATTTAACCTTATTTTACATATATATTTGAAAGTATATTTTAAAATAATGACATAACCATAAATTTTTAAGTTTTAAGTGTATTGTGCTACAGAGATTTCTATAGTTTCGTGTGTGTGTGTGTGTGTGTGCGTGTGTGTACCTGTATGCATACGCACATGCATTTTTATTTTGGGGGAATATCTCTTTTGTTATTATTATTCTTCCACTACTGAATTGTTCACAAGTATTCATGTGAATGTCTTGATACTTCCCCCTAAAAATAACACTTCAGTTTTATTACATAGATCATGAATTCTTTTATAGTTTCTCTTCTTCTATCAGATTGATTATCTATGTCATTTCCCTTCTGGCATATATAAGGCATAGTCCTTAATCAAAAATTACTATTTATATTCTCTCATTACTCTTTATACAGTTTGCAGTTATTCTCTAATTAAATATATGTTTTCCTATCACACTATTTGCATCCAATAATATTTTGTCTAGTTTATTCTGGTTAAAATCAAAGCATTTTTTGACCTAACAGAAATACAGAGAATAAAAATAAATGCTGTGTATGTGTTACTTACATATAGTAAAAAGATTAAAAACAACTCAGGATCTGTCCTACAGCAAATCCTGATGCTCTTATATATTTAGCATCTCTGGATCAATGCTGTTTTTGTAAATAGTTTTATTGAAATATAGCTATTCTTAACATATATGTATTGTCTATGGCTGCTTTAATGCTATAAGAGCAGAGTTGAGTAGTTCAACAGAGATCAATGGATCCTAACACCTAAAATATTTACTATCTGGTCAGTTAAAGAAAAGTTTGCAGAGGATTATAATTACTAAAACTTCTAGAGAAATAAAGTGAATATAAGCAATACGCATCATCTCTGAAGGATCCCTGATGCCCACATATGATAACATATTTAAGAATGTGTGTTCCTCTTAACATTTAATGCTAGGAGAAGAATGTCAGACTAATATAATGCTATTATACATACAGGTGGCATTACACATTGCAAATTTAGGAGAATAAATAATAATATCTTCTCTTAGTATTTTGCTTTGGCTTTTGTAGGAATATTTCCCTTTTTATTTCTTCCTCTGTTCTGGCAATCTTTTCATGTTTCTTTTGCATGTGTATCTACTTCTATCAGTCATTATATATAGTTCCAGAAAGTCCTGGACTTTATTTCAGTTCTTTTCCTAGGCAGCTAGACCCACAGAAACAACTTCATTTGACATGTACTCATGTGAGAACTAAATATCTGTAGCCCAGACCTCTCTTTTCAGATCCGTACTTGTATATTCAGTTGCCTACTAGCGTTCACCAGATGACTGATGTTAAGGCACATAAAAATGAATACATTGAAGCTGACCTTACCAGCCCTCATCTCCTGTGCACCTACTACTTTCTGTCTCAGTGGGTTGCCCCACCATCTATTACTTTGGACAAGCCAAAAACCAAGAAATCATCTTTTGTCTGTAGTGTTCTTCAAGTTTACTCATATTGTAGTTATGCTATTGGTTTTCATTTGTTTTAATCTGGCTTTGGTGTTCCTCACTAAATTAAGTGTTCATTCTATGAATATTCTAGAAAATTCACAGCAATTATCACCAAGTATTTTCTCCTTAATTCTCCCTTTATTTCCTATTTGGGATCTCTACTTATTCTGTTCTCTTTGTCTTTTTCCTATTTTCAATTTCATATTCTCTCTTTGATCTGTATAGATCTTCTGACCTATCTTGCAGTTTAAAACTCTTTCTTCTATAATTTATAATCTGCTGTTTAATTTTTTTGTTTTCAATTTAATACCTGTAAGTAATGTTCCATTCATTTTCAAGTGCATCTGTTATTTTTCCATACTTAACTACTTTGTTGTGATTTCTAGTCCTTCTATAATTTTTAATTTTAAACCTCATTTTGCTATTTTTTTCCAAATAATTCTGTTATTTAAGTTCTTTTATCCAGTTGGTTGCATTAGTCCCTCATTAGAGGTTGTTAACTTGTTTTTAAAAATATTTTAAGTTCCTTTTAAATTGAGATTGTGTCTTTTATGATGAAAGTCGTGCATACATGGTATTTGTGGAAGTGTCTGATAAGTGGTTTTACATTAATTTTTTTATGTAGCTTCTTTGGCCAGGTATTAGAATTTTTCTAGGCCCTTTTACATGGAGGGCAGGGCATCCAGTGTCGCTGCTTTATACAAATATACAAATTCCAGCTCCTTGGAGGAGCTGGAGTCACCGCATTAGACAGAACCAAAATATATTATCACATAGCTATAGCACCAGCAGATTCAGAGACCATCTGTTCTGCCATCTAAAGCCAATTAAATTTTAAAAAATCCGAGCAATTAAGAAACAACCGTCAGCCTAGAGTCTGAATCAAGAATAATTTGATAATAAAAGCTATAGCTATTACAAATACACCTAATTAGGAAGTACCTGAGTAAAAGTTTACAAGTCATTAAAGCAGTATTGAAAGAGTGAAGTATGGTTGATGGATATTAATGGGAAATTTTACCAAGGGAAAACTGTTACCTATAGCATTCTATTAGACTAATGAGTCTACAATGTCTAGGAAGGAATAGCACACAGTTTTTTTAAATTTTATTTTATTATTTTTTTTAATTTTTGGCTGCATGGGGTCTTCATTGCTGCGTGCGGGCTTTCTGTATTTGCGGCAAGTGGGGGCTACTTTTCGTTGTGGTGCACAGGCTTATCATTGCAGTGGCTTCTCTTGTTGTGGAGCACGGGCTCTAGGCACGCAGGCTTTCCGTAAGTTGTGGCTCACGGGCTTTAGAGCACAGGTTCAGTAGTTGTGGCGCACGGGCTTAGCTGCTCTGCAGCATGTGGGATCTTCCTGGACCAGGGCTTGAACCCGTGTCCCCTGCACTGGTAGGGGGATTCTTAACCACTGCGCAACCAGGGAAGCCCTAGCACACAGTTTTAATAGTTTTAGAGAAAACTCATAATATACTTTTGGACTGTTAAATGCCAACATACTTAACTGAGAGTAGAAAAGCAAACAAGACATTTCTTTATTATATGTTAAGTACCTAAGTTTTGTTCTTGGTATAATCATCAATAAAATCAGGTTGATTATTTGGTTTTCAATGAATAACAGAATTGCTAAAACTTCTGTTGATGCTATGTATGTGTGGTGATAAAATATTTTTCATTTAATATAATATTTTTCATGTGTTCAGCAGTTACAGATCACAAAGTATTTTACATTTTCACATACTGTTATTAGACCTTTCTAAAACCTGTTGAGTGAGTAAAGCAGGTAGGATTAGCCTTATTTGATAGATTAAGAAATTGACATTTAGAATGGGTTAGAGGTCACATAGATGGATCTTAATTTATTCTGCCTCAAGTTCACTAAGCTTTCTACTACAGTATGCTTTCTCTGTTTATCAGTTTATTAGTATCTTTATAGGCAGTTCATAAAACTCATTTGAGGAACATTATGGAAAGAAATTTTTTTTCTGTAAGAGTAAATTGTGATGAATTCTCTAGCCAACCTGGAGATTGATGAGCGTATGCTTTCACAAATTCTTGAAGTGATAATCATATTATTTTCATAAATATCTAGTGTATGGGAAGAGAGTCTTCAATATAGGAAATGTATAGGTAGGCATTTCTGAGGCTGCAGTATATCAAGGCAAATAAGAGAAACATCCTACCTTAACTACTTCCCTGATTTTCGCCAACATTCCTCAAAGTATGAGTGGACCAATCGCTCATATCATTTGAGAGTGCATTACAAACAAAGACTCTGTGGTCCTTTTCAGTCTAGATTCAGAGGCATTGTCTGGAAATGTGAAAATTTTTTATGAGGGCTTTCTGTGAAAACTATGCACAATGTAGTTTTAGAACCACTGCCTTGTGTGAATCTTTAAATTTAAAGTTGGAATGAAATCAAGTGTTTTGCCATCATGAAGAGATGAGGAAAACATTCAAAATGTTATAGCAGTAATATGAACTTTTACCATCATAATTAAGTACACAAAAATCTCAGGTTTGAGCCACTATTATGCCAGGCTGTGTGACATATAAAGTAAACTTAAATCAGTGCAAAACCTCATTTTTAGGAATTAATCAGGGAGTTAGAATAATTCATTTTGTTCAATATTTGATCCTGAAAACAAACAGCACTGTTATGGCTGACGTCAATCCAGAATGGAAAAAAAATCAAGAGTAGTGTTATCTTCTGGTGTGGGCAATTGTCTTCTTTGTGTTTATAACTAAACCACAGGCTTCCGTTTAAAATGGCATCTGGCTAGTTGTCCCTGAGGCAGTCTCTTCCAACTTCTCTCTAAAAGACTTATTAAGATACAGGAAAACTCACAACATCACAAAATATTAAGACTGACAGATAACCTATTGCTAGAAAATGGAAGGAATTTCCACTAACTATAAAGCCATTGGAATTAGATTGAGAAAAAAAAAAATGGTGGCTTCATGAAAGAGAATAGCCATTACTGAAAAAGATAGGAAGATACTTTATTGTCCTTAAGTCTCTTCCCTTCTGTCTTTTCTCCTTTGCTTTCTCTCTTTTGTTACACAGTCTGCTCTGTATATCAAATTTCTAGGTCCTTGGACAGCCACTTTCCCTTTTTCTATATACTTGTTGCTTTTATAGGTAATCTTAATAATGTTTGTGTCTCCTTTCCTATAGCAAGAACACAATGGAGTAGGAAATGGGAGTATGAGAGCTTTTAAACAGGGATGCGCGGCATCCTAACAAAGCAGTATGGTTTGATACAGAGAGTGGAAAAGCTGTGGGAGAAATACATGCAGGGGACTTTCATGTACAACTTTCATTTAGAGGGTAAGAACTCCAGGGTGTGGGATGAAGGCCACCTCTCTTAATTTCAGCAGAAAAGACCCTGGGAAATGGACCAAGAACTGTGCACATCAATTTACTTTTCATGTATATACCTGAGAAGATGATTAGGTTTATAACCAAATGGACAGTAGCTGGGGCCAAGGGCATCCTGTTAATTGGTATATACAGTAAACAGGATAAATCTCCATTCATACAAGAAGGAAAACAAAACAACATGTGTCCTATTAAAGTCTAACTGCAATACAGGGAGGGGGAAAATAGAATATTGTTATGAAGCCTCATTTAAAAAAAAAATTATTTACCAAAGAAACCAGAAGAAAGTGTTAAAATACTTCAGCTTGAATTAAACCCAATATGCAAGAAAAAATAGTATCTATGAATACATGAACAGTAAGTATGGAGAGTTTTATGAAACAAATATGAAACAAAAGGGGGATGGACGGGAAATAAAACAAGTGAGACACATAGAGTTGATCAAAATAAGGTAGAGCAAATTAAACTACAAAGGCATAATTAAAATTTGCATCAGAGGCAGTACAGATAAGAATTACTATTGCAGCAAATGAAATCATTCATGTGAAGCACACAATTGAGATTCTTTCCTGCAAACAAAGGAGAAACACCAAGGGATTAAAAAAAACCTGCTAAACAAAAAGTGAAGTATATGGAAGTTAGAGAATGGGAATCTAAAATAAGTATTTTGGATTGTCTCAAAGAAGAAACCAGAACAACTGAAATGGAAGTAATCATTAACGGACACACACACACAAAAAGATGAAAATTTCCATAACTGATAAAACTATGAGTCTTCTGATAAAAATGCTCCATAATATTCCAAGAAAGGGAAATGAAAAGAACCCACACCAAACTGAAAATTCTAATGAGAATAATCAAGATAAATATTCTTAGGAGAATCCAGAAAACAAAACAGGCGCCCATTAAAAAAAAAAAAAAGCTCTTGAATTAGTCTCAGACTTCTCCACTTCAACAGTTACTGCATAAAGGCCATATTTATTGCATAAAGGCACACATATTTCACAAAGGCAAAAATTATTGCATAAAGGCCTCAGAATTTTGATGTTGTAAATTTGAGACCTAAAAATGTAAACCAAATATTCCTCCATATATTAAGTCAACATAAGAACATTCTCAAATAAGGAAGTGCTAAAAAATGTATATTTTGTTTGGCCATAAATATACATTTTCTATATATATTTATATGTATCTCTCTCTATATTTCTCTCTGTATATATATAGGTATCTTTATTTAAAATATGTTTTAGTACATACTCCAGCTGACTGAGAATAAAGTTTAAAACTCAGGAATAAGGAAAATTATAAGAAATTTAATAAATTTTGAAAACATTTAAATTATTTCAAGTATTGTAAAGTCAAAAACAGTTGATAAAAGGAGATGTTTAATATAATAATAATTTAATAACAATAATTTGGGTCTAAAACCAAATTTTCTCTAGTGAACAGAAGTAAGTTTTAAAAAGGCAGAGAACTACAAGCTTGTTACATTTCTTTATTTTTTGTGAACAGATAATTAAGAAACTGTAATAATTTCATGACACTATAGAGAAAAACTGATTAATGAAGGTTATCATGAAAACAACAAGCAACCATCTAAGAAATTTAAAACTGGAAGAATCACTTTCAAATCCCTGAAGAGGGTGAGAAAAAAAAAATTTCCTGTAGAAAAAGATAGAAAACTGAGGCAAATTCCTGAAAGCATAAAATAAGTTTTACTTATGAATATAAGTGTTAAATGTTAAACTCTTCTATAAGAAAATTAAGACAAGTGGATTTGGCTGGCAATCTCATATATAACTACATAAGCCGCACACAAAAAATGATGAAATTACACTAAAATTTTGAAAAAACAACAAGGAATGATAATAATTTACCCAGTAAACAATAAGGCAATGGGAAACAATTTCAGATAAAGTAGAAAGCAAAAGCCTTAAAAGAGAATAAAAAGGTCTTTTCACAATAATATAAACATCTGGAGTATCTATAGCGAAGAAAAACCAATAAAACTATAAATGAGCACAGATACAATTTGGTAAGGAGTAATGAGAGAAAACTTGTCCTACCATGTATTAAAATATTATGTATTACAATGAATATAAAAATCATTTGATTGTAATAAACACCATTTTTATGTATCACTAAAAAGAAAAAAATAATTGTATATGTTATCCTGTAAGAATCATCCTAATTTCAGAAATGTTTGCATATGATTAAGTGTGCAAATTAGAATTGATGAATTACAGTATGATAGACCTTTCATATTAAAATAGCATCAAGCTAGGCACAAAATATGAAAACAGAAATGTGACAGCACAAATACCCTTGAAATAAATGATTGCATGAATAATATCTTAATAAACCCTATAAGAACTTTAATTCATAATATGATATCCTAAAAGAAGCCTAACAAACTGATTGGAAAGATATAGAGTATTCAATAAATGATATGAAGGAAAAATGCATCTTTGATAAAAATGTCATTAGCGTTCACTGGATGAGTATATTTGGTTAGATATAAAACTGATATAAAAAAAGACCAAAGAAAATGAAAGTGAATATTTAAATGACCTTGGATGATTAGGACTAATTATTAAAACATTGGGAAAAAAACACAAAGGAAAACTTTTAACCATGTGAGAAGTTAAAATTTCTGAACATCACAAACACAATGAAATTAAAAGCCAGAAATTGGTTGAACCATATGGTATCACTATTTGTGTGGGTCAACATTGCCAAGTATTGGCAGTCTATAAGGATATTGGGAGAAAGTTTAAATAATATGAAAATTAAAAGTTGAATATCCTTGATTGATTAAATATCTATAAATTTTAAAAAATACAAGATTAAGAGGTATAAATTACTATGTATAAAATAAATAAGCTACAAGGATATATTGTACAGCACAGGAAATATAGCCAATATTTTATGATAACTTTAAATGGAGTATAATTTATAAAAATTTTGAATCACTATGTTGTACACCTAAAACTAACATAATGTTTTAAATCAACCATACTTCAATAAAAAGACAAACAAATACAGTAACACCCTAACAAAAAAAAATAGGTGGACAATAAGAGTCAATTTCTAGAAGAAATAGAAAAGGTCAGCAAACATAAAAACACTTCATCTTAACACATATTTTAGGTAAAAAAAAAAAAAATTAAAAGGAAGTATACCAAAATATTACTTCTGGTTTTCTCTGGGTGTTGGGATTATGGATTATTTTAATTTGTGGAATTTTTGGTATCATTTTGTCTTGCTTATACTTTTCTATATTTTTAAAATCGTATTCCCAAATGAGCATGGGTTGTTCATTAACATCAGGAACGTATATATGTGCGTGTGTGTGTATGATTGGGATGGGAGCAGATGGTACTCAGCAGAGATAATAGAACATGTGAAAACGGGAGGCTGAATGTAAAATGCTTCTGTTGGCTGAGGTTGGAGTGGAGGGAAAATCAGTTACTTGCCTCTCCAAACTCTATACTTTGACAGCACAGTGTATATTCCAGAGATGACAGTGCCTGAAGGGGACTTGATATCACCATCACCTTAGTAAGATTGAAGGCCTTAGAGGACCATAACTGAAGATGTCTAAAAAGAACACATGAGCAAGACTGTGTATCTAAATTGAGAGTGCCAACCCCTTAGTGTTAAAGGCCATCTCATTTTTTTCTGTCTTTCACATTCTGTCTTATATGGTTGATTTAAAGCAAGTAACACATTGTACGTGTGAAAAATGAGACTTGCACTAATGGAGATGCTGAAATTGCTAATACATCACAACTCCTAATGATTCCAGGTCCCTGAAATTGTGCATATTAATACAACCCTAGAAACTGAAATGTTATCTAGGTCAGTGGTTCTCAAAGTGTGATCCCGAGACCAGCAACAGCATCACATGGGGATTTGTTAGAAATACAAATTCTCAAGCCCCACTCACACCTACTGAATCAGAAACTCTGGGAGTTGGGTCCAGCAGTCAATGTTTTAAAAAGCCTCCAGGAAAAATAACAACAAGAAACTATGCCATTAAAAAATGGGCCGAGGAACTAAATAGACATTTTTCCAAGTAAGGCATACAAATGACCAACAGGTACAGGTACACGAAAAGGTTCTCAGCATCACTAATCATCAGAGAAATGCAAATCAAAATCACAATGAGGTATCATCTCACATCTGTTAGAATGGCTATCATCAAAAAGACAAAACAACAAATGTCCGTGAGGATATGGAGAAAATGAAACCCTTGTGCACTGTTGGTGGGGATGTAAATTGGTGCAGCCACATTATGGACGTTCCTTAAAAAAGTAAAAATAGAACAACCATATTACTCAGCAATCCCACTTCTGGATATATATCCAACAGAAATGAAAATAGGATCTCAAAGAGATGTCTTCACTTTCATGTACATTGCAGCATTATTTACAATGGCCAAAATATGGAAGCCACCTAAGTATCCATCAATGGATGAATGGATAAAGAAGATGTAAGATGTACACACATGTACACACACACAATGGAATACTATTCAACCATGAGAAAGAAGGAAATCCTGCCATCTGCAAGAACATGGATGGACCTTGAGTGTATTATGCCAATTAAAATAAGTCAGACACAGAAAGACAAATACTGCATGATATCACTTACATTTAAAATCTAAAAAAGCAGAACTTATAGAAACAGAGAGTAGAATATTGATTACCAAGGGCTGGGGGAGGGGGGTGGAGGAAAGGTGAGATATTGGGCAGAGGGTGCCAACTTCCAGTTATAAAATGAGTAAGTTCTGGGGATCAAATATACAGCATGGTGATTATGGTTAATAATACTGGATTATATGCTTGAAAGTTTCTAAGAGAGTAGGTCTTAAATATTCTCACCACAAAACAGAAATGGAAAATATGTGATGTGATAGAGGCATTAACACTATGGTGTTAATCACTTTGCAATATATATGTGTATCAAATCAACATGTTGCACACCTAAACCTTGCACAGTGTTATATGTCAATTATATCTCAATAAAACTGGAAAAAAAGGTCCTCCTGGTGATTTTTTTTTTCATGCTAAAGGGACAGATTTATTTTCAGCTAATACATTTTTGGTATGTCAGACCAATTTATATATATATATATATATATATATATATACACACACACACACACACACACACACACACACACACACACACACACACACACACATACATTTATCTCCAAAGTAAAAAGAATATCAGATTTCACTGGATTCTCCAAAGAAGCAAATGATTATTTCAAAAGCATCATTTTTCAAATAGAGTTCTCCAGAGTCCTTAACAAGTAGGTATTTTCTATGCCCTTAAAGCTTCAGCTTGTAGATTCACAACTTATTGTACTAAGGATGCTAAGAGGTCTAATAGTAAGTGAACTTTTTTAACCAAGATAGTTTAATGTTTCCAGGTATCAAGAAATACCTGATCTTATCAGTTAATTAGATGTTTACCAAATAACATCATTCAAAACTGCTGTCCTATGAATCATCCTTTGTGAAACATTCTAGCTCCTTCCTTGTCGGGTCAAACAGAGAAAGGGAATAGATCATATTTCAAGTTGGTATTATAGTAGTCAAACCTTTGAAGCTTCTTTTCTTTGGGATGAATAAAAAGGGAAAAAAATTTAAAGCTTAATGGAAAATTGTAACATGCCAAATAATGTTGTAATAAATAAGATTTAGTGCTGCTCTTTTCCCATGGGGAATGTTCATAAAATAATCATTGATTTCGTTAGCAAAGTCCCCACGGAATATGAAAATCTTGGTTATTCTCTTGAAAAAAATCCTTTCAAAAATTTATAGAAAAGAAGAAATATGGGATGTGGATTTAATTTAATTTTGTTCTATTTAAATTAGGAAGTAGTTGAGGTTTAGAAAAATCTTAAAATTTTCTTGCTCTAAACTTTAAGCTTGTTTCTGACTGATCATTTTTGCACTTCTAGTCCTTCCACTTGGAATGCTGTTCCCCTTATCTTTCCATAGCTGGTTCCTTCTTATTATTCAGAATCCATCTCAGGGTTTACATGAGTACCCATTGTAAATTAACAGCTTCACCCCAAACATCACTCGCTAAAGCAACTATATTCATTTTATTGTCTTTGTGAGATTTAGAGCTATTGGAAGTAATCTTGCACACTTTATTGTTGATGCTCTTTTCTTATTTATTTATTATCTTATTATTCTGGAAGGTGGGTTCCAGAAAAGGCAGCGGCTCTGTCTTGATTGCCACTGTGTTCCTACCACATAGAATGCCCGGCCCATTAATAAACAGATGTTGATGAAAAACAGAGAATTTGATGTTCTGTACCAGCATTTGGCAAACCTATTCTGTAAAGAGCTGGAACGTAAATCTTTTAGGTTTTGTGCTCCACGTGGTTTCTTTCATCGTTATGCATCTCTGCCAGGGGTAGTGCAAAAGCAGCCAGAGAGAATATGTCAAATTATGAGCATGACTGTGTTACAATAAAACTTTAGTTACAAAAAGAGGACATGGGCTGGATTTGGCCCACAGGTCATAGTTGGACAAACATCATAAATTGAGATGAAAACTAGTTCCCTTCATCAAAGATGTGAGCCAAGTGCAACATGACCTCCACAGAGCACTGTGATCTTTGAGGAGTCTTGGATATGCCCTACTACCAATTACAATACTTTTTTAAATAAACTTTTTATTTTAGAAGAGTTTAGATTGACATAAAAATTACAAAAGTAATATAGCAAATTCCATTATAACCTGCACCCAGTTTTCCCATTATGGTTCATTTGTTATGACTGAAGAACCAATATTAACGTATTATTATTATTAACTAAAGTTCATACTTTATTCAGATTTCCTTAGGTTTTAACCTATTGCACTTTCTCTGCTTCAGAATCCCAACCTGGGTGCCACATCACATTTCATAATCATGAGTCTTTATACCAATTATTTAAAAAAAAAATTTATTTATTTTGGCTGCGCCGGGTCTTGGTTGCAGTGTGCAGGATCTTTGTTGCGGCATGCAGGCTTCTTAGTTGCAGCATGCGAACTCTTAGTTGCTGCATGCAGGACCTAGTTCCCTGACCAGGGATCCAAGCAGGGCCCCCTGCATTGGTAGTGTGGAGTCTTACCCACTGGACCACCAGGGAAGTCCCTATACCAATTATTTTTAAGGGCATAAATTGTTATCTCTTGACTTTCATGTTTGCTCATTTTTTCTCTTTCTTCTTTTTCCATTCCTCTTTATTCTCCTTCCAAGTCTGGGCCAAAATATGGTGGTAGCAACTGATGTTGATCAAAAGGTGCTTAGAAAGGCAGCATAGCATAGCAGAAACAAACTTGTATTCATATGTTCATATCTGTGTCTTTTGGCCAGATGACTTAATTCTGCACATATTGGTTTCCACAGTTCTAAGTTAAGAATGCTAAAACTCTCCGGTCTGTTTCTGGGCTACTCTATGTGAAAACACTGCCTGAAAGCATTTTGCAAACTCTAAAGCACAATTCCAATATAAGGATTATTGTTATTGTGAAAGGTCATAAGTGTGTGGGCAAAGTGCCAATTCTTCCTGACTTCAAGGCTGGAAACTACTGTTAACTAATTAGTTCAATCTACAGTAAAGGGCAACAGGCAGAGTTAAAATTGAATTTCAAAGCACTTATGCTGAACTCCTAATGATATTTTATACTTCAGACCAAATTGAATAATCATTAGATATTTTACTGCCAAAATAAAATCTAAGCAGATAAAAATGTGTGTTCTGTTTAAAATTCATCATGGTGAATGGTAGAATATCATCAACATGGACATTTTACATGGATAGACTCAGTCAAGAGCCAACATGATCTTCTTCCACATACATCAGCATTTGAAAGTGTTACCTGTTTTCCAAGTGTAATGTAAGTAACATAAATATTGATTGGAAAAACCCCTGTTGTGACTCTGAAAGTTGAAAACACTTCAAAGATGCTTATAAATAAATTGGAAAATCAGGTGAGCCTTCATCAGAATTAGCTTAATGCTTGCTTTTTTTCCCCCTTAGCGTCTGCCTGATCCTTTTTTCTTCTGGATCTTTCTCATATCACAAATTATAGACTCTTCACTGCAGAGTGAATGCTTGCATTTGACTAAATTCTCTAAAGAGTTTGGGCTGTTATTTTGTTTAACGTCTGTGCAAGCCCATTTTTGCATTTTGTGAAAACACTTCTCTATGGTATTTCCAACTATTGTACAGCCTACTCTACCAACTATAATTATAAGTACTTCTCAGTTGCTGTAGAGCAGCACCACCATCCAACAGACCTTTTTGTGATGGCAGAAATTTTCATCTGAGCTATCCAGTATGGTAGCCACTAGCCACGTGTGTAATGTGCCTAGCACAACCGGGGAAGCTACTTTATAATTTTAAAACATTTAATTGAATTAAAGTTAAATGTAAATAAGTGCATGTGGCTAGTGGCTACCATAATGGACAGCACAGATCTAGAAAGTTCTTTTATCCTGTGTTTTTAAAAAGGAAAGGAAGTTTAGATAATCCACATTTCCATTTCATTGAAGTCTAGTAACTGTATCTTGGAACCTTGCACTAACTATCCACATATGACATTTTGATTCGTGCAATTCCTGGAAAATTGTCATAGAAAATAATGTACAGAAAAATTTGGGACTAGTTCCTCAATTTTTAAAATTGCAAAAACAACTACATTGGAAGTTGAATTATCTCTCTCATTCTGTCCTCAAGTTGTTGTTGTTGTTGTTTTTTTCCTAACATTTATTGTTCACTGGTAATTGAGGCTCTTCATGGCAGTCTAAGGCAGCCTGACATAATCAGATAAGGTTGCAGCACACATACAGATAACAGTGAAGTGAAAGAGGTGAAAAAACTTTACTTGTGGTCAAACTAGCGTTACCCTCATCCTTGGGCCACTTATCTCAATTTTTAGGACTTCTTTTTTCTTTTTAATCTGTAAATGAATTTGATGATAGACTGTCTAAAGGTGCTCTCATCTCTAAAATACAGTGGCCTGGTTGGCATATTCCACTAATTGTGAATCGTTAGTCACCGGTGAGATTCAGCACAGTATATATCATCCTTGACATAATCATAGCCACAAAATATTGACAACTTGCTGTGTTCCTGGCTCTGTGTTAAGTGATTGTCCTGCATCATAACCTCACAACAATCCTGAAGACAGATAACTGCTATTATTATCTCTATTTTTCAGGTGCGGAAACTGAGGTGGCCCAGTTAGAAAGCAGCAAAGCCAAAGTTTGAACCCAGGAGCAGGATTCCCAAGCCTTGCTCTCAATTCAGCCATTATGCCATGCTGCCTTGTCAAAAACCAGGTGGAAGGACTCAGGCTATTCCAGCAGCTGAAGTACTTCCCACCTTGTCATGGGCTTGCCCCAATAAATTGGTGGTGAATTTAATGTATTTGAACAAAATTCTCCTTAATATTTGAATAGACAGATTAAAAGAAAATAAGAAATGTGAAAACAAATAGATTTTCAAAGAATGCCTCCTTCCATGGCAGCAGTGCCCTAGAAGTAGCAGGCACTTTGAAAACGAGTCTCCAGTGAAGGTGCTGACGTATCCTCAGAGGTCTAATTTATTCTGAATTTTTCTCAATTGCTTTCTATTTGAGAAGATGGCAGCACTCCCAATGGTGTCAAAATAGGCCATATCATGAGTGTTTAGAAAATAAAGTCTGTTACATATAGAAAATTCAGCAGTGGAAAAGTGATAATGGTAGTAATATTAGCTAACATTAATTAAACTCTTACTATATGCCAGATATCTATCCTATGAACTTCATGTGACCGATTTTTTAAAACAGTGTTATTCTAGAAACATTTCTATGAAGTAACTACTATTATTATACCTTTGTTATAGATGAGAAAATAGAAGCACAGAGAGCTTAAAATAACTGGCCCAAGGTCACTCAAATGGTGAAGGGTGGAGCAGAAATTCCAACCCAGGAAGTCCACATCCATTAGGTTGGGCTTTGTCTCTGTCTGCAATCCTCAATTTGGGACAAAATGCCTATAAGAGTTTACCCAAGGAAAAATAGAGAGAAAAAATCCAATTATAAAGATGAATGAGATTCAGATTCAACTAAGAGGAGGAAATAGGGACACTTGGACTCTGAAAGATGAAGTAATTTGCTATATATAACAGAATGCTTCGAATTACCAGAAGATTAAATATTTACTGTCTTTTAAAATTTTTAAATAAAACATTCCTATTTCTGATGGAAGGCAGTCAGAAAATTTGAGAAAAGGATACACTGAGAAATTACTCAGGTTCTTATGATGATTCTGAAACAACAACAAAAAGTTTCAATGGAACAGTGGAGTTCAGGGACACATATTCTGTGCAGTCAGTCTTTTAAGAGACTTCATAACCACCAGAACCTCTAGGAATGAAATACTAGATATAACAATTTCTTAAAATAAGAAAAGCAACACTTTGATAAATTATAATGAAGACTTCTATGGGCTATGAATGGAATTAGCACAACTAATAGTGTTTTAGACATTTCATTAGGTTATTCCTCATGACCTTAGCAAAAAAGCTGTACACCTTCTGGAGCTTGTGCTCCGCAACAAGAGAGGCCACGACAGTGAGAGGCCCACGCACCGCGATGAAGAGTGGCCCCCGCTCGCCGCAACTAGAGGAAGCCCACGCACAGAAACGAAGACTCAACACAGCCAAAAATAAATAAATAAATAAATAACTCTATCTTAAAAAAAAAAAAAAAAAAAGCTGTACACCAGTAGGCAGAGAGAACACCTTAATTAAAAACAAATGATACTGTACTTAACAAAGTTCAATCTGACAGGTAAAACATCCAATGAGTGGTGCATTTTATCTGAGTAGTGTTCGTTTTTCTGCAGCTGAGCAACCAGGCACTCATCAAATGACAGTTGCTGGGACGAGTTATAGGTAAAAGAATAAACATAAGTTTGTGTATACAGATGATTTGACTTACTGGAATCTTTGTGGCCATTGCAAAATAGTTAATGCTACAATGTAGACAAAATTTACTCAGAAGTAATGTTATTAAACCAGAAAATCTTCAAGTCCTTTCAGAAACAGAAAAGAATCCTGAACTGAAATAAGGCATGATAATTTATGTCTTTAATGAAGATATAAAGATGGAATTATGGCTGGCTTAGCAGAAACAAAAGCATAAAGATCCTGAAAATGTTTCAACACCAGTTCACACATAATAGATCAAGATGCCTGTGGAAACTAATATAAGAGGCAATGTGGTCATGTAGGCAAGTCACACAGTAACCTAGTTTCCTCTTACAGAAATTAGAAACAGTAATAACCTTTTGACAGTCCTCACTGCATGACTATGAAAAACAAGAAGGATCATGCAGAAAAAGTACTACGCAAATTATAAGACATATAAAAGAATCATTATTATATAGGTGCAAAAAAGAACAGGACCAGTACCTGTAACTTGTAACAGTCTATATGGGCCCAAGGATGCGGGAGCTGGGGAGGGACTATCGTTTCTTGTATTCTAGTTTCTTTCTCTCCTGAGTATCCACCCCAAAATCGTCCCTATGCTTCATAATCACCTCAACCTAGACATGTTTATCGATGTCTCTCTCAGTCTCTTTTTCTCTGTTTCTCTGTCCTCTTCCCCCTCCCTCCTTGTTGTCTTTGTCCCCCTCCCCCTCTCTCTCCCTGTCCTCCTTCCTCTTCCTCTTCTTCTTCTTCTCTCTCTCACTCTCACTCTGTCCTCAAAAGGAAATTAACCACCGAATAACTCTATAAAATGGCTGAAAGAACCATCAGTTAAACATTCTGGACAGATGATGTTCTTATGGAGGAACAAAGCTAACGTTGAAGCATTTCATCTGTTAGAAAGTAAAACTCTTAAAATCTGAATTAAAATCAGGAATAGATTAAAACTCAAAGATATTGTCTGTGAACTAAGTTAACCCAATTCAAAGAACACGTGATAAAAACAAACCTATCTTCTCCCCAAATTAAAATGTCAAATTTGACTTATAGCTTTCAGTACTAAACTGTCTATTACACTGACAGTTTGGTTTAATGTCAGCATTTAATTATGAAAAAAATTCAGATTATTGAAATCCCTACAAGAACCTAAATCTGAGATAGTTACACATTGGACTGTACAATTAACTGTTATTAATTAACGTAATCAAGTATGGCAATTCATAAATACTAGATTACGATTGGTAAAAATCCATATTTTCCAACTGTCAGAGACAGGGGAGAGAGCTAAGAAGGTCTCATCCCTTTAACCTTCCTCCCAGGTCAGAAAGGAAGTGTCAGAGTGAACATGTTCAAATGTTTATAGCAAACAGACACAAAATTACCCATCCCACTTTTCCTGTAAGGTCAGTGAAGTCCTAGCTCTCTGTCCATTTAGGACTGACATCACATCGTGTTCATAACAATCATCTAATGGCAGGGTAATTTAATCATCTGGTGAGATTAGGGTAACAAAACTGTCCTAAGCAGCATTTATGCATCAAGCTTAAGACAAAGTTCACAACACTGATCCTTCTAGGTTCTTATACCATGTTCATGCAAGGATGGGAGAATCTCTACATGATTTCCAGACAGTCCACTTTTGTTGAACTCTACCAACTTAACAAGTGAAAGGCCAACTTTAACGCCTTTAATGCTGATTACATGATGATTGGACATAATATACTGGTTATTGTAGCTGCCTCTGGTGTGTGACTCTTGATTGGATGGGGCCTTCTAAATGTAAGCTAACCATCTGAAGACTAAATTTCTCATTTGGGTAACTGTTTCTAGATACAGAAACACACACACACACACAGAGTCTATGCTAAAGTATGTTAAAGTTAGTTTCAGATAACAAAGAATAAACCAATCAGAAAGCAAGGTGATTCATGTAAGTCTGCATAATCAATTACGACAAATAGGGTGAAACCTAATAAATATCTTAATTGCTGTCATAGCTATCTCTTGATCTTGTTTTTTGGAAAGCACCTGGATCGTTGGCAGCCTGCAATTATTTACATTAAAGCATAAAACTTCCATTTCAAAATTCTCTCTGTTTCTGAATATGATTGTTTATAAAATAATAAAGCAATTCCTATAATTTTATCTAATGAATTTCAGCTAAACTCTGATCAATTTAACAGAGTGGAACATTATATAGCATGATTTAATTAAAAATAACACAAGCACAACTTCCACGAACCAAGCAAACATGAACATTTTCTCAGAAAATAAATATTATTTAGGTCATTCAGCTTGATTTCACTGTTTGAAAGGAAAGAGCATCCTGTGCAAGAAATGTCTGGGGGGGCAAATAGTGAAGTTTCTTATTAACTCATATTAATTTTTGACCCTAGAAGTAAACATATTAAATGATTAATAGCTTCTCCAATTTGACTAACAACATATCGGCAAAGCTTTTAGGAAAATACTATTGAATTTAGTGTTAGTAACTTTGTATGTAATGTGGAGAAAAGCTTTAAAAAATTTTATTCTATTTTCAAAATTTAATTATACCTGAGTTTGACTTTCAGTTACTCTGCTAGTTAGCTCTACTCCCGTAGGAATTTCCTCAGTGTTACATAATGTTTAAGAGATTTCCAACGAATGTTAGTGGCAACTTATTTTTACTGAGTAGTTACTCAAGGTACTTGCACTTATTTTATTATCTGGTTTTCCTCCTAATAACTATGAGATTATGATCTGCATTTTACAGATTAGCAAGCTAAGGTACAAATAAGTGTGTGAGACCACATAGTTAGTAAATAGCAGCTCTTAGATTTGAATCCATAATAAATAAATAAATAAATAAATTTATTGGACAAAAAGTAAATGGAGTAAAATGCTCCAACCTAAAGATATAGAGTGGCTGAATGAATATGAAAATAAGACTTGGGACTTCCCTCGTGGCCCAGTGGGTAAGACTCTGAGCTCCCAATGCAGGAGGCCTGGGTTCGATCCCTGGTTGGGGAACTAAATCCCACATGCCTGCCCCATCTAAGAGTTCACATGCTGCAACTAAGAAGTCCGCATGCCACAAATAAGAAGTCTGCATGCAGCAACTAAGAAGCCTGCATGCCACAACTAAAGAGATCCTGCATGCCACAACTAAGACCTGGCACAGCCAAAATAAATACAATAAATAATAAATAAATTTTTAAAAAAGAAAATAAGATAGATATATATATGCTGCCTCCAATAGACTCACTTCAGATTTAAATGCACACACATACTGAAAGTGAGGGGATGGAAAAAAGAATTCCATGAAAATGGAAACAAAGAGAAAGCCAGGGTAGCAATACTTATATCAGGCAAAATAGACTTTAAAACAAAGACTGTAACAAGAGAAAAAGAAGGACATGACATAATGATAAAGGGACCAATCTAACAAGAAGATATATCAATTGTAAATATGTATGCACCCAACATAGGTGCACCTTAATACATAAAGCAAATATTAACAGACATAAAGGGAGAAATTGACAGTAATACAGTAGTAAGGGACTTTAACATCTCATCTAAATCAATGGTTAGACCAACCAGACAGAAAATCAATAAGGAAACAATGGCCTTAAACTACATATTAGACCAGATAGACTCAATAGATACATGTAGAACATTCCATTTAAAAGCAGCAGAATACACATTTTTTTCAAGTGCACATGGAACATTCTCCAGGACAGATCACATCCTAGGCCACTAAACAAGTCACAGTAAATTTAAGAAGACTGAATTCATAGCAAGCGTCTTTTCCAACCATGCCAAGCTATGAGACTACACATCAACAAAACAAGAACAAAAACTTGCAAAAATCACACATACTTGGAGGCTAAACAGTATGCTACTAAACAAACAATGGGTCATGGAAAACATCAAAGAGAAAATAAAAAATACCCGAAGACAAATGAAAATGGAAACACAATGTTCAAAAATCTGTGGGTTGTAACAACAGCTGTTCTAAGAGGGAAGTTTATAGTGTTACAATCTACCTCAGGAAATAAGAAAAATCTCAAATAAACAATGTAAACTTACATCTAAGAAACGAGAAAAAAGGAACAAATAAAGCCCAAAGTTAGTAGAAGCAAGGGAATAATAAATATCAGAGTGGAAAAATAATGAAATAGAGACTAAAAAACAATAGAAAAGATCACTGAAACTAAGAGCTGATTCTTTGAAAATATAAACAAAATTAACAGATCGTTAGTCAGACTCACCAAGAGAAAAAGAGAGAGGGCCCAAATAAAGTCAGAAATGAAAGAGGAAAAGTTACAACTGACACCAAAAACATATAAAAGGGTTATAAGATATTACTATGAACAATCACACGCCAATAAAATGGACAACCTAGAAAAAAGGAAACATTCTTAGAAAGTACAGTCTCCCAAGTTTGAATCAGGAAGAAACAGAAGATATGAGCTAACTGATTACCAGGAATGAAATTAAAACAGTGATAAAAAATCTCCCAATAACAAAAGTCCACGACCAGATGGCTTCATAGGTGTGCTCTAGCAAACATTTAAAGAAGATTTAACACCTATCCTTCTTAAACTATTTTAGAAAAGTGAAGAAGAAGGAAAGCTTCTGGACTCATTCTATGAGCACCACCCTGATATCAAAACAAACAAAAAAATGACAAAAAAAGGAAAGTTATAGGCCAATATCCTTGATTAACATAAACATAGAAATTCTCAACAAATATCAGCAAACCAAATTCAACAAATACATTACAAAGATCATGATCAATTGGAATTTATCCCAGGAATGCAAGGATTGTTCAATATCTGTAAATCAATCAACGTGATATACCACATTAACAAAATGAAGAATAAGACCCATATGATCATCCCGATAGATGCAGGAGAAGCATTTGACAAAATTCAATATCCATTTATAATAAAAAAACTCAACAAAGTGAGTATGGAGGGAGCATACCTCAACATAATGAAAGCCATATAAGACAAACCTACAGCCAACATCATACTCAATGTTGATAAGCAGAAAGCATTTCCTCTAAGATCAGGAACTAGACAAGGATGCCCACTCTCACCACTTTTATTCAACATAGTATTGAAGGTCCTAGCCACAGCAATCAAACAAGAAAAAGAAACAAAAGGAATCTAAATTGGAAAAGAAGTAAAACTGTCACTGTTTGCAAATGACATGATACTGTATATAGAAAATCCTAAATACACCAACAAAAATTATTAGAACTATGCATGAATTCAGTAAAGTGGCAGGATACAAAATTAATATACAGAAATCTGTTGGGTTTGTATACACTAACAACAAACTCTCAGAAAAAGAAATTAAGGGAAAAAATCCCATTTACAGTTGTATCAAAAAAGAATAAAATGCCTAGGGATAAATCTAAGCAAGGAGGTCGAAGACTTTTACTCTGAAAACTATAAGATATTGATGAAGGAAATTGAAGATGACACAAACAAATGGAAAGACACACTGTGCTCATGGATTGGAAGAATTAATATTGTTAAAATGATCATACTTCCCAAGGCAATCTACAGATTCAATGTAATTCCTATCAAAATACCAATGACATTTTCCACAGAACTAGAGGAAAGAATTCTACAATTTGTATGGCACCACAAAAGACGATGAATAGCCAAAACCAAAGCAGGAGATATCAGACTCCCTAATTTCAAACTATACTACAAAACTACAGTTATTGAAACAGTGTGGTGCTGGCAAAAAACAGAATAGAGAGCCCCCAAAAAGCTATGTTTATGATTATGTTTATATAATCAATTAGTATATGACAAAGGAGGTGAGAATTTACAATGGGGAAAGATAGCCTCTTCAATAAATGGTGTTGGGAGAACTGGACAGCTACATACAAATAATCAAACTGAACTACCTTCTCACATCATATACATAAATAAACTCAAAATAAATTAAAGATAAATGTAAGACCTAAAACCATAAAACTCCTAGAAGAAAACAGAAAGAAGACACAGGCAGTGCACTCTTTAGTGTGTGGTCTTAGCAATATTTTTTTTGGTGCGTATTTCTCCTCAGGCAAGGGAAACAAAAGCAAAAATAAACATTGAGACTACCTCAAACTAAAAAACTTTTGTACAGTGAAGGAAACTATTAACATAACAAAAAGACAGAATGGGAGGAGATACTGCAAATGATATAACTGATAAGGAATTAATATCCAAAATATACAAAGAACTCACACAACTCATCATCAGAAAAAACCAGACAATCTGATTAGAAAATGGACAGAGGACCCGAATACATATTTTTCCAAAGAAGACATACAGATGGCCAAAAGACACATGAGAAGGTGCTCAACAGCACTAATTATTAGGGAAATGCAAATCAAAACCACAATGAGGTATCACCTCATACCTGTCAGAATGGCTGTTATCAAAAAACAACAAATAACAAGTATTGGCAAGGATGTGGAGAAAAGGGTACCTTTGTGCACTTTTGATGGGAATGTTAATTGCTACAACCACAATGGAAAAAGAGTATGGAGTGTCCTCGAAAAATTAAAAATAGAATTACCATATGATCCAACAATTCTACTCCTGGGTATTTTTTTCCAAAGAAAACAAAAACACTAATTCAAAAAGATATATGCACCCTATGTTCATTGCATCATTATTTTCAATAGCCAAGATATGGTAGCAATCTATGTGCCCATTAATAGATAAGAGGATAAAGAATATGTGGTACGTGAATACAGTGGAATATTACTCAGCCGTAAAATGAATGAAATATTGCCATTTGCAATAACAAAGATGGATCTGGAAGGTATTTTGCTAAGTGAAATAAGTCAAACAGAGAAAGACACATACTGTGTGTTTTCACTTGTATGTGGAATCTAAAAAAAAAAAAATCATGGGAACAAATATAACGAAACATAAACAGACTCATAGATACAGAGAACAAATTGATGGCTGCCAGAGGGGAGGAAGGTTGGGGAAGGAGAAAGATAGGTGGGGGAGATAAAGAGGAACAAGCTTCCAGTTATAAAATAAATGATTCATGGGAATGTAATTTATAGCATAGGGAATATAGTCAATAATATTGTAATAACTCTGTATGGTGACAGATGGTAACTAGATTTATCATGGTGAACATTTTGTAACAAATAAAAATATTGAATCACTATGTTATATACCTGAAAGTAATATAATGTTGTAAGTACATTATATTTCAATAAAAATATATAAAGTGCATTTCCCCATTATGCCAGTTTCCTATAGGCACCAACAACCTATAACCACTTTTGTCTGAATTCTCTGCTTAGGACTTTTCAGACTTCAAAGCGTGATATTTATTCTGGCACTAAGACACATCGGGTCTTGATTTTTGGTTGAAAATTTCAGGAAAGTTTCCCCATTCTCTAAGACCTTACCCAAAACTAAGATGAACATATTTTTCTAACAGTTCTCTTTAATTGGTGAGCATTTCCTGGTTCACCCTTCATCAGTGCATTTGGTTTTTTGGGGTTTCCAGTCTTCAGTTTGAATACCTGACCCTACCTTGCACCTTGCATGGACTCTAGGCTATATCTCCAGTAACCATTTTGAGGCATTTTAAAAGCAGTCATTCCAGAAGTATATATTCCAAACAGAAGAGCCTATCAAATTCCCAGAAGTTCTTGTGAAAAATGCAGATTCTGATTCTGTAGATCTCCAGTAAGGTCTGAGATTTTTAATTTCTAACACGCTGCCAATGGGTGTTGATGCTGCTGCTCTGTAGACCACATTTTAAGTAGCAAAGCTCTGGACCTCAAGGGATTAGCATATGTGACTAGCAAAGCTGCACTTGCCACCCCACCCCCATGGTTGCCAGTCTCCACTGATTTGCACTTTTGTTTTTGAGCAGTGGGAGATTTTCCTTACTTTCTTGCCAGCTCATGAATGCACTAAAAAGATGTTTAAAAATCTTTTAAAACTGAGCAGGTTTAAGTGTTTTCTACTAAGAAGGTTTTTTAAGGAATGAAGTTCTAAAAAAATACTTATACTTTGTGTCTAGCTGTATGTGTGGAGAATTTGAATTTGTGTATTTGTTTAGATTTAGACCTTTGGATGGGCTTGCTGTTAAAGAGCAGTAGTATTTACATATTACCTCATCTTAGTGTCAGGGGAAATTAAAATTTCTTTTTTCAATTCTGTTGATTGTCTGCAAAGCAAAGTCTGGAAAATAGCAGGCAGTAAAAATTCACATTAGAGTTGTTAAGATCTTACAACTTGGAGTCGGAAACATAAGGATTCCAAGTAGATCCTACTACATTAAAGCTGTGTGACTTTAGGAAAAATACTTTTCGAAGTTTTAGTCTCCTTATCTGTAAAATAGGCTTAAAGGAGTTCTTACCTTAGAGTGTTGTGAGAATTTAGTGATAGAGTGAAGCTCTATTATTATAAATGTTTAAGCATTTGCCCTTTTAAGACACATAGGAATGTTTAGGGTAAAGGGACTATTGTGATTATATTAAAGAATGATTATGAGACTTTCTATTCAAAAGACAAAAATAGCACTCAAAATTATAATTTGAGTAATGATTTCAAAATTACCCATTATGTTCATATTCTGGACCTGTGTTGTCCAACATAGTAGTCACTAGCCACACTGTAGCCATTTAAATTTAAATTAATTAAAATCACATATAATTTAAATTTGGTTCCTCATGTACACAAGCCACATTTCAATTGCTCAGTAGCCACATACGGGCAGTGGTTACCACATTGACCAGGGCAGACATAGAATATTTCCATCATTGCTCTTGACCATATAGATAAAAATTATTGCTGATAAATATAGGACAAAAATATTGTACTATATTTACAGATGTTGTAATTACTGGTTAGTTTCAGTTTTCTTCCTGAAATGACTGATTTTTGTTGCTGTTGTTGCTGTTAACTTGTTTTTAAACGAAGTCAGTGATTCAGTTTATGAAAAGAAAGCTTAAGAATTAAAGAGTCTAAAAAAAAGAACAAACTGTCATTTCTGAAGTGAAACTAAGCCTTTGTTTCTATACTGTCATCTAATTTTGCTTAGGTTATTCTTGTTTCTTAATGAGAAATGGTGGCTTCAGGGGAGCCACAAATATGTGTCACTCGGTTATTGCACCAAGAAGCAACAAACATATTTAAAGCAGTGTAAACAGGCTTAGAGCAAGATATTTAACTGGAAAGTCAGCATATGACAAAAAAAAAAAAAAGAAAGGTAACATAAAACCAAATAGTGGGGAAATTTCCAAAGTTTGCAAGGCAGCTTGAGGTGGCAGGAACAAAGAAAGGTGAATTCTTGGCTGTGTTTCTAGCAAAATAGATAATAAATCAAATTCAGGGCATTGTTATCAATTTGACCTGACCTAGAGGAAGTACTGGATTGGTCATTATGGAATTCCTTAAGGAAAAGAAAACAGATTTGGAAAATATACCGTTTAGGGAACACCATGAAGGTGACTGTTGCAGAGATCTAGTATGTTGAGGAGAAAGGCTAAGGAAAGGGATCTTATTCTTAGAGGAAAGCAGTTCACTTCATGATGATTTAATTAAGTAGTTAAAATGGGGAAGGGGCTCAATTAATAAAATTGATCCGCAGATCATGTTCACACTTGTACAAAACATAGCTGCTGAAAAAGAGGAAAAGATACATTATAGTATATTAAAGAAAATACTGGAGAGTAACTAGATTTGGACACAGTGAAGTTAATAAGATAACAGCATTGGAACAGTTCCAACTGTCCAATGTAATCATCACAACTATTTGATTGGAAACAATGTCAATAATGTATTCAAACAATCTTGAGCTTCCTACTGCAAACAGATGCATTCCCCAGCTTAATCTTATTCACATCTCCCCCAAAGATTGCTTGATCAAATGATGTAATTTGCAATAGTGTAAGAACTGGAATTTATTATTTCAGTGATATCTAGCTATATTCAAATATTCATTAATTTGAAGAGAATGAAACTAGCGACAACAGGATATCCTGTGTGTGCTGATTTATTTTCAATTTCAAACAGTTAATTAGTGGAAGAGAGATTTCAGGTTGTAAATGACTTCATTGAAAACTGAACACCATGTTCCTGGAACACAGTAGGTGCTCAATAAATGTGTGTTGCAAGCATCCCTTCTTCTGTATTAATACTTTCACTACATATATCATTGGAAGCACTTCAGATACTAAAGAGAGAGTGCAAATGTCCTTTCACAAAGCCTTCATTTCAAGAAAGTTAGCTAACAAGCTACAGAACTAGCAGGGTTCTTCACAAATTGTTAAGTATACATACAGCTCAAAGGAAATTGAATTTACATTTTGAAATTGTTTCATAATAAGAATTGAGTTTGCAACCACGGTGGTTCTTCCTAGAACTGTCCTATTCTAAAAACATTCTTTATGTTGGAACCAGTGCTAGGTCTTATCCACCTTTATAGCTATTCCTTCCTTCTTTTCATATGATCAAGGCATGTCTGTTACACACAATAAGTGCTTATGATACATGCCTGTTTAATTGAAAAAATGGCATTGGGGTTTCCCTGGTGGCACAGTGGTTAAGAATCCACCTGCCCAACATTTGACAAAAGCTTATTAAATCAAAAAAAAAAAAAAAAAAGAATCTACCTGCCAATGAAGGGGACACAGGTTCGAGCCCTGGCCCGGGAAGATCCCACATGTCGCAGAGCAACTAAGCCCGTGCGCCACAACTACTGAGCCTGAGCTCTAGAGACCACAAGCCACACTACTGAGCCCACTTGCCACAGCTACTGAAGCCTGCGTGCCTAGAGCCTGTGCTACGCAACAAGAGAAGCCACCACAATGAGAAGCCCGCACACCGCAACGAAGAGTAGCCCCAGCTCGCCACAACTAGAGAAAGCTTGTGCGCAGCAACCAAGACCCAATGCAGCCAAAAATAAATAAATAAATAAATAAATAAATAAATAAATAAATAAATAAATAAAATTTTAACAAAATGGCATTAAAAATGCTCCTGGAAAATCATTGTACAGCAAGACTGCCCTTTTGATGTGCTAATCCATTTTAAGTATGAAAATAAAATATTAAATAATTTTTGTGTGTCTCTAAAAAGGAAACTATTTGATACTTAAACATAATTATGCACAAAATTCCCTTGACAAGCAAAATTATTTTCCAGTGATTAAATTAAATCAGAAGACCTTATGGAAAAAGAAAATAGCTCAACCCAGGTCACTTGTCAAGACTCCTGACATGCTTGTTCTGCTTTGTATACTTGTATCTACTTTTATGGACTAACTGAAATAACAATTGTGAAAGATACTCTGGCAATTTTAATCAGTAAATGCCCAAAGTGAATATTCTCATTTTAGCAAGGGCCCCAGGTTTTGAGAAAATTGTTTGATCTCTCAGCTTGATTCAACACGCAGATATTTAGGTTAATTCACTTTAGTCCATGAGAAAATTTTAACAAAGATAATCTGTTTTATCATTTGCAACAAATATTTATTACTGCTCTCAGTCAAATTAAGAAAATGTAGTGGGTTTCATTTTCTGCATCACTTTGCTCACTAATGAGCATATTATCTTGTATAAATGCAAAGATAAAGTGCTTTAAAATTCTACTTTACATAAGAGCAGTAACATCTTCAAGCCATTGAAACATTTTAGCAGTTGAAGAGGAAACTATCGCTCAATATCCTGATTTTTAAACAAATGAAATAAAATATCCTATTAATATTCTGTCACATCTTAGAAATATTCAGTAAGATTTATGGTCATTTTCTCACCAGTACTATGATCTTGCTAGTTTATATATTTATACATATTATATATTTATCATATTAAGGAGACTTTTTTTTTCTTGAGGTCTTGCACCATCAAATTTTAAAGGCCTTTTCATAATTACATCAATTTGTTATTTTTCACATGCTATAAAATTTTTTCTCTACTAGGACAATGACAACAAAAAAAGATTCAAACCATTTAAAAAATTACCATGGACGTAAGAAAATGTATAAGGTGAGTAACGTTTTCTGTGTCTAGAAGAAAGTGTGCTGTGTGAAGTGTTTTTGTATATAAATGGTCTGAAATCTGATCTGGAAAGAGAAGGCAAATAGGCTGATTGAGCCACAAGAAGTATTTTAAGGGAATATTCGAGGCTTTCACAATGGTGCACTGCTGTGACTTTCCAGTCTATTTTGATTATGGACTTATACATCTGCACTTTACACACTAAAAAAGCACGTAATAGATCTTCCAATTCTCTTATCTCAGCCATTTACGTGTGGCTGGTGAGGAATTGAATTGCTGGAGCTGCTAATGTGAAAAAAAAAATATTGCATATTCAAATAGCACATTACTGGTAAAGAAATGCCTTATACTCTGGGAACAGGGCAGAAGAACTGAGAGGACCAAATGAGGAAATAAATAATGTTTTAAAATTTGGTGAACATTTCATGAAGTACCAATCAGTTTGGAGAATACACTGAGTGAGGATTTAAACTGCCATTTTCCCCTTCATTTTCTAACATCCCCAAGTGCCTTTCAAATGCTTCCCTTTCAGTTTTCCAATTGTTCATATACTATATGTGAGGTACTATTGTAAAATCAATTTTAAAAGTGTTGTTAAACTTACCCCACAGTTCAAAAGCATCTCCTCAAAAATTATCAAAAATTTATAATGCATCTATTATGATGGCTTAAGTGAGGAAATAAACATAAACCCTTGACTCCTGTAAAGGAAAATGTGCAAGGTGGCTAAATGGTAACCTTGAGCTGTAGGATACAGTTCAAATACCTATATTTTGACACAAGACAACTAGGAACATGTTGTATTTTGGATATTTATATTAGGTTCTCCCCACACACAGAGTAAAAGTGAACTGGAACTTTACTCACTGAGTACATCACAGTGCTCTGTGTCCTGGGCTGGCCTCATGAATTAGACCACTTCCTACCAGGGCTGCTCCCTGCTCCCGCATTCAAATCACTTAGGAATGAGCCCTGAGACAGACCTTCCGTATTGTGGAGAGACTATTCCACCCCTCATACTGTGGCAAGTTCCACATATTGACCACTGGCCTGCTGGAAAGAATTCTGTATTCATCAGGAACATACAAAGTTTATCACTGCCATCTAATCTTATATCTTATGCTTCACTTCAATAATGCCAGAACAAAAAGTCAAAATGTAACATCATAAAGCCAGAAATCCACAGGTTTTCCTTTCCAACACTGACAAGAAGGTGTTTCCACAGATGGTGTGGTCTGGCAATATCATCTGGGTGATTGACATGTTTTTTAAATTTTTTAACTTGCTTTTGCACTGGGCTATCTATTGATTGTGCCTGCATGCTTCCACCCTATTGTCAGGTCTTCCAGACACAATCTGTCTTCTTCTTCTTTTTTATTTTTATTTTTATTTTTTTTTAACAGAGTGGACATGTGACTTGGCAAATTTAACATGTATCATTTCAAATATTCTTGAATGATCACTGATACATAGTATAAATCTGAATCATTCCTGTTACTTCTTAACAAGGCATGTGTTCCAAGCCAGTCATTTATCCAGCAGCAAACCTGGTCAATAGCCTGAAAAACATCCTCTCAGTTCAGCAATGTTGGCTGCTTCTCTCATTGCCTGTGTTGTCACCCTTTTAAGATGATAGTCTTTCTTTTCTTTTTTTTCTTTTTAAAGGTCCATCAAGTGAGATGTAAAACAATGAAAACTGAAATGGCAGCAAGCTAGGGATATGATGTTACACACTGTGGATGGCACGTGTCTCTCTATGGATCCATGAATCAGGATAAACTTAACTGTGTTAGCAATTTGGGGATTATGCAGTTTCAGGACATATCCCTTGAAAACTCTGACAAGCTGCTAGCCCTCATTTCCATCTTCAAATCAAATTGTTCCCTATGCACAAAATGCCCCCTCTCTGCTTCTTTTTTTGCTTTACTTTTCTCCTTATTGTTTTATTTTCAAGTACAAGTGAGACAAGAATATATTATTCCTTTAAAATATTCAAACAATACATCAATATACAAACAATGTCAAAGTTCCCATCACCACCTCCTCACTCCTACTTTGGTGTCCAGAGACCACCACTTAGCTGTATAATCTGTGTCCTCCAGGGCCCTTACTACTCAGTTATATGAATAAATTTACTCATAGGTACATACACAACCTTTTTATTTTTTTACATAAATTGGATTCTAGTAGAATGTAAGTTCCGTGAAAGCATGGACTTTATTCGCTCTTGATATATCCAGAAGTCAGAGGAGTGCTTGGTACATAGCAAGCACTCCTTAAATATTTGTTGGGTGAATATAACTTGCTTTTTCAACTTACTGCCTTGTTGACTCCCATGTCAGTACCTGGAGTTGGATCCACTTTATTCATTTTTTCACACATATGCACAGGATTCTACAATGTGCGTATAAGATAAATTATTTACCCACTCTAAATCCTGGTTTTTACTCTGAAGTTCAAGCATCTCCTTTGAATGAATCCTCCTCTGTGCACAATGTCTTCTTATTGTATCTGACAATACAGTCATTTTGTCCCTCATTTACATGATATCTTTTGGGGTTATTAGACCCTTGGAAGTGTTTGCCTTAGATTACGTGTTTCTGAAGGGAAGAGACTGTGTCACTTACTTTGATAGAAAAGCTATCCTTGGAACAGAGAAAGCCTAACAGACATTTAAAAATGAATAACTCTGAAGTTTAGGGAATAAGGCACATTGACACATGTCTACTTAGTTGGTGACTGATGTCTGGAGGAACAGTTGTACATAAAATATATTGGTGGGGAAGCTTACTATGACTTTTATTACATAGTCATAAAAACTATGACTTTTTTTTTTTTTGCCAGATGGCTTAGAATTAAGTCGACTGTAGTTGCTGAACATATCTGCAGATCTAGAACAAGGTGGACAGAAAACTGGAATTGCCTCTTTCAAATGCTATTATCTTTAAATATTAACTTATACTCTGTACATCCCACTTTCCTCATTTAGGAAAGTTGACAAGAGCATAGGAATTTTTTCAGATGATAAGAGTTGCCCTTGTGTTTGTAACTTGCTTACTGGATATTTTTAAGACACCCCAAGTAATGCTCAACCGTATTTGTTAAATTCTGCAAAAATCAGCATTTTGTTTCAGATTGTATTCAAATTAAATAGAAAGTAGGATGATGAAAACTGGAGAAAAGTGTGAACCTTTCTTACAATGACATAACACTTGGTAAGCTCAGCAAGTATTTTTTTATGAACTTAAATAATGATATATCCACACCAAAAACAATATTCTTATCCCAAGGTAAGAGATTGTTTCTGTCTAATAATCTCAAAATATTGCCTTGGTTGTAATTGTTTTCTTGACATAAAAATGATTGAGAATGAGCCAATAAAATTTGTTGCTGAAAAGGAAAACATTAAATTAGGCTCTGACTTTCAGTAAAATAGGACCATATGGTACATTTAATTATAAGTTGAGGAGATATCTGAAGTTTTAATTTAAGTATTTTACTTACAACATTAGCTCAACTCTTCTGCCCAGATGTCTAACATCAAGCCACAGTACCACATACAGAAAAACAATGCAACAGAAAAAAAAACCCAAGACTGATGAATCATATACTTATTCCGCACATCAAAAAGATGTAAATCTCAAAAAATTCATTAAATGGGGTCGTCTCATAATGAATTCTATTTCTTCCCCCCCAGCCCAATGTACGTTAATTATGTAGTTTGTGGTGTTGTTGCTTTTGCTTTATTTGTCAGCCACATGAATCTATCATGGGATTTGGGATCAGAGCGCTGGGTACAAATGCTTGTCTTGCCACTTCATTTGTTCATTTATTTGTTCATTCATTAATCACTCAAGATATATTAGTGCCTACCGTGTGCCAGGTATCGGTCTAGACACTGGGTCCACAACGGTGAGCAGAAAAAGGCAAGATGCCTGTGTTCTTGGAGCTTAGAGTTCAGTTACTAGGACCTAATTAGCCTTTGACAAATTATTTACCATCTCTGAGCCTCAGTTTCTTTATCTGTAAAATGGAAAAAAAAGGATACCTACATCACAGATTTATTGCAAGATTTAAATAGAGCAATCATATATGTAAAGAAAAAGCATTGTGCCTTTTGCAGAACAGATACTAAAAAATGGCAGCTGCATTCCCTAGCCTCCCTCACCCCTTTCCTTGAATGAACAAAGAGATCTTTAATCACAGTAAGCCAGCATCCTCAGAAAACACTGCTGTATGGTACAGCTTGAGGGTGGCATATACTGTCGCAGATGGATACCTTCTTGCCAGGACAATGGAGATTGATGAGGAGAGGAGGGGGAGGCCTGAATGCGGGGCTCCATCAGGCAGTTGATGGATCCTATGATCCGTGCACCTCTCATTTTGCTTGGTTTGAGGCAAGAGGAGCAGGGCCAGGAACAGCTGAGCAAACAAAGCAATCCTGATCATACTTGTGGTAATGGTGACAAACTCAAAGAAATAACATCAATCATTTCAAGCAATGACTGTCTCCTCAGACTGTGTTCACCTGGACTAGAGGAGGAAAATAAATAAGTCTGCCATTCAATACTCTTGAGTAAAAGCTCTTTTCAACAGGGATGGCTTTGTTGTTCTCTTATTACTCACTCTATTTTATCCCCAATACTCACTCTTCTTGTTCTACCTTTACTTTCAGCATCATAAAGCTGACAGAGCATATGGTAAAACCTACTTATTGTGTGGCTTGTCCAGTGAATTATATTTATTCCCAAATTCTGTAAGGTGCTCTAAGCAAACACAAGAGGAACCCACATATCCCTCATTAGATCACCGGTAGGCAGAAACCTTAGCCTTCACTTGAAGAAAGTCCACTCTAGTAACCTGAGGAGCATCTCACCTCCAAAGAACTTAATCAGGGATGCTGCCCCCAATTGTGGTGCATTAGTATTTTATGTTCCTGCTTCCTGTGTTCTAATGTCTGGTGAGAACGTCAACCTTCTCCTTCTAGCTAGTGGAGAGATGCTCTGGTAAGCCAGAGTGGGCGCTGCTGTTGCCTGCCTAGTACTTTTCCCCTGGTTTAACAACACTAGTACTTTATTATTCACAGCATCATTAATTAATTAATAAGACAGTTGGTGATGATATTAAGGAAGCTGGAACCATTTCCGTTTAGATCGACACTACTCAAGACATTGGCACAATTGATGTTTGTTCAGAAATAGTAGAGGATGGCAGGGAATCTGGGAGAGAATAATAGATGGCTAATTTGGACTCAACTAATTAGAATATCATCACAATTTGGATGGGGAGTAAGTTAGTATTTATCTTTTTACAAGTATAAAAATGATTTCTGAAGCAGTGCCATGAAGCAGTGATTCTCAGTGGGGATAGGGAGCTAGAGCAGAATCTGTTACCCAGAAGCATGCCAGGTTTGAAAAAGTATATTCACTACATTTATTTCTTACATAAGCCAGAAAGGAAAGCTGGATAAAACTTCCTGACTGGGAGAGATGGAATATATAGAATATAGAGTAAGAAATCAATGTAGAAGGCATGTAGAGTGGGAACAAAAAGTCAAGAAATACTTTGAAAGTATAAATTAAATGTTTGGAAGAGTATCTGAATTATTCATGAGAGAAAACTATTTTCAAGAACTTCAGCAGCATGTATTATATATTTTTAAAAGTCCTGGTTACCACGGATTTTAATAACTGGTATAGCAAAATCTCCCTTTTTATTTTTTATTACTTTTAAGCCTAGTTGGAGAAAGCACTGTAGTACAGCAGACAGGGTGCTATCGAGATGTACTGGCTTTGCTGCTATGCTGCAGTTAAATTCACTAAACGTTTTTGAGAGCATACTGAGTATGTGTTCTAGGGCTTAGGAGAGCCTTACTTCTTCCTTGAACCTCTTTTCTCATTGTAGGTTCCAGTGACTATTGTTGTGTACCAAGCCACCCCAACACCACTTTGTGACATAAAACACCATGGCATTCTGCTCACAGACGTGGGTCAGGAGTTTGGACAAAACATAGCCTGTATTACTTGTTTCCGTACCAGAAGTCTCAGCTGGGTAGTCTCAAAGCCTAGGGGTGACTTGAACACTCAGGACAGGGATCTTCCAGAGGCAATGTTTAGTCATATGTCTGGTTGTTGACACTGGCTGTTGATCGGGCTGTCAGCACAACTATTAACCAGAACACCTATGTATGGCCTCTCCACATGGCCTCTCTAGGTTGATCAGTTTGGGTTTCTTCACAGAATAGCAGCTGAGTTCCAAGAGTGAGTATCCCAAGAGCCAAGTCAAAGTTGGCCATGAAAGATGCATAATATTACTTTAATCTCAGTCACACAAGCGTACCTAGATTCTGGATGGTAAAACATGAACCCCATCTCTTTATGGAAGGAATGTGAAAGTCACATTGTAATAGCAGCTGTGAGATGGGAGATGTTGCAAACATCTTTGGAAAATACAGTTAATAAGTTTAATAAATGGGTGGTGAAGAAAAGTTTTGACTATTAAAAATGAAGATCAGAAGATTAGTGGTTTCCAAGCGGCTGCAACATCATAGGAAATAACTGTATTTCTTCAAGAAACATTATGATTCCCTTCCTCCCTAACACCCAGGAGGTGACTGGTTTTGTTTGGAGTATACTTCAATTATCTTTTTGGGTTGGTGGGGCATAAGATTTTCAAAAACTCTGGTTGATAACAATACATCTCTTGGTAATTATCTTTCTTAGGAAGGAGTCAGCCTGAGGTCAGCATGGGATTTGTATCCTGCCTCTGCCACTTATTACCTGAATAACCTTGGACAAATTACTTACCCTTTCTTTGCCTCAGCTTCCCTGCCTATAAAATAGGAGATAATAATAGTAACTACTTAATGGAGTTGTTTTGAGGATAAAAAGGGATAATTCATGTGAAGCAATTAGCACAGTGCCTGGAATATACTAAGCACTCAGTAAATGACTGATATTATTACTTAGAAGTATAGCTTAAACTAACTCTAAGTATTTATTTCACTAAGTGCTTAATAAGCATAGTTGTTATTCAGGGCAATAAAAGGGATTTTGATAGGAGGTATGTTAGAAGTGATGAAAGGGGTATATGGGAGAGAAACTGGAGGAAAAATGTTTAAAGAGTATTTTTCAAACTGAAGTATAGTTGATTATACTAGTTTCAGATGTATAACATAGTGATTCAATACTTTTATAGATTATTCTCCATTTACAGTTATTAGAAAGTATTGGCTGTATTCCCTGTGTCATACAATATATCCTTGTAGCTTATTTATTTTATACATAGTAGTTTGTACCTCATAATCCCCGACCCCTCTTTTGCCCCTCCCCCCTTAAAGAGTATTTTAATGCAACATTGCTGTTGGTGTGCAGGACTAACAATTTTCCCTCTCTCCACTGAGAATCCTCAATGAAACGTCCATTTCCCATTTACGTGCTGTGTAGTTGCCTGTATCTTGTGGCTACAATAGAGGTGCTGAGTCTTGCTTCAAATGGAAAGAGAATGAGACAGAGGCAGCCTTGAGAGATCTCGTATTCGCATTCTGTTTATTCTGTAAGAGTCCTTTCATGGGCTACAGAAGGGGAAAGGGCAGGTGCCCCTCAATCTCCTACCCTTGCCTCAATCAGAGCTATTATTAGGCTTTTCTCTCCTCTTATTTTTATGTTGTACATAAAAGAGCCCTCTCATCTATGAGGACAGACATTATTTGAAAACCACTGGGTCTACAGATTGCTCCAACTATGATAATTTTGAGATCTTGTTTCGTGTGTTCTTGAATATCACGTTTAAAGTTTTAGCTTCAATATCTTGGAGCTGTATGTAGCTCAAAGTGAGGATTTTATAAAAGTCAATTTTTAGATTATTAATAGCACCATACATTATCAAAACAAAAGTTTACATGAATATGAGAATTTGTCTTCCAATAAAATTTGAGGAGAGAACAAAGAGTATGTGAGAATCAGATCTTTTTTTTTTTAATCAAAACAAGCTCCTCCAAACACACAAACTCATACAAAACTACCACCACCAAAAGATTTAGCCATATCATTACAAGTGCTTTCCATATAAGCTTTTTTTTTTTTTTTTTTTTTTTTGCTACACTTAGTGCAATGGCTTTGTTCTGTGCCAATTTAGTTAAACGGCAGCTACCTTCTCAAAATTCCCTTCCTTGTGTGATTTCCAGATTGGAACAAGAGAAATTTATGGGAGATTTAGGAAGTGGAAACGGAGCAGCGGACAGTTTTACACTGTGCAGGTCAGCGTAGGGTACAGGCCACTGGAGCAACCCACGGATACTGTGGCTGATTTACCAGTTCACATTGATGGTGTAAGGCAGCACCCAGACTGACAGCTAACCAGCTCCTAAACCTCTTCTCCTTTGGTTTTTCTGAGCTCTGGGCCAGATGTGCTCGCACCTGACAGACTACTCACATCATCAAAGGTGAAGGCAGTGAGAGACAAGTGGGAGCGGTCCCAGTTGGTCCTTCCTCTCCCTCATTGCCAGCTCAACACCAATCACAAAGGCAACAACCTTACGTAGTTCTCTTAACCAGTTTCCAATAATTGCCCAAGGTCTGATCTTTTTAGTAACTCCATCCCATGACATCAGGATGATGTTACTTCTTTGCTTAAAGCTCAACTGATAACACCTAGCACCATGTTTCTTAGCTATTTATAAGCCACACCTCTACAATCTTTTCTCACTTCTCTTCTACATATCCCCAACAACTACAAAGATTTTATACAGTATATTTTCAGTACATTATATAAAATCAAGAGGCACTGAGATCTGACTCCTGGCTACTTCCTCACTTGACTTTTTATCTTCTTCCACTCCCAGCCTAAATTCCAAACATACTGATCTCCTCAGTGAGCCTCAAACCTCCTTAAATGGCACTCTCTTCCATCTCATGATGTTGGCAATGTGACACTTTCCTCCTGTTATTTACATGGCTGGCTTCCTTTCTCACTTTTCGAATATTTACTTAAATATCACCACTTACGAGAGAACTTTCCTTCCCTTCCCTTTCTTTCTATGTGGCCCCTCCAAACTTCCCAATGGTGTCTATGCTGGATTGCCTTTTTTCTTCTATAACATGCATCCAAATTCTTATAATACATTTATCTTTTCTTTAGTATATTATTATCCATCTCACTCACTGAAATGTACATTTATCATGGCAGAGACCTAACCTTGTCTTATTCTCAATTGTATTCACATTTCCTAACACAATGTCTGAAACACAGCAGCCTTTAATTGGTGAATAACTAAATTTACTAACTAAATTAATGTATTAACATAACAGCCCAGTCATGTATGCACTTGGAATCACTCTATCCCCTTAGAGGATAGAAAACGAGTTTTCAAGTCACCATCCTCTGCCTTTGATAGGTAGTAACTGTGTAAGTTAGAATTGAACTTGTCAGGAGAGCTATCACAAGTTTCCAGGTTCATGCCCACATTCTAAGGCATGTTAGAGTTTTGACTTTGGAAATTAAATTTAGCAGTTAGGGTATATATCTCTTCTTTCCCCAAAAGAATTGTCTTTGGAATGAGGTTTCTTCTGATGGAGGTGGTAGTTAAAAAAATAAATCTTAATAGTTATAAAAAACGATCATATATCTTGGTTGTGATGTATGACCTAGTCCAAAACTGCCTGATAAAATGATACCAGCAGCCACTGCACATGAGAAAATACTAACAACCCTTTATTTCTTCCTGAATATTATTTATAGACATATGCTTTTATAGAGGCACTGTGTCTAGTTGGAGATGTAAGAAAATACAACTCATCTCCCTGGGTCCACGTAGAAAATGGAAATGGTACTGTCTGATCAACTGTGCTATTTCTGATGCTCTCCAGAGTCACGTATCTAGAACAGAGCCAATAAAAATGAAAAAAAAAAAAAAAAAGTCACACCTACGCCTACTTAGATCCACTCATTCTCTCTTTTTAAAGTTTTCATGTCTATTTCTATTGTCTATCTGCAAAGAAGCCAACTGCTGTTGGGCACTTGTTTCAAAACAGAAGGAAGAAAAGAGCTAGCTGCTCTGAAAAGGTAAAATATATGTTCCAACTATCAGTTAGGAACCTTAATTCACTCCTAAACTACCTCATTTCCCTCCATTAAATATCACATCATTGTGTCTTGAAATTCTCCTTAATATAGTTTACCACATTGATATAAAAAAATTAAGTAAACCTTAAAAAGGCTCTCTTCCATATGAGAGAATAAATTCTAGTAGAGATTCTAGTAAGGAGATGATTATGTTTTTTTCTTATTTACTATTGTGAAACCACAGCCTCATACGTGCCTTTCACATAACATGTTCAATATGAGTTTGTCAAAGGAATAAATAAAGTGTGTCCTTAACAAAATATTACCAATGTGGTTCCTTTTTACATACATTTTTCCTTTTCCACCTTCATTTCTACATGAAAATGGAGTGGCAAAAAATCAGACCCTTGCAGAGTCTTGAGAACGTCAGAACAGATGTTAGAAGACCCTCTGGTAACACATAACACCATTACATACATGTAGCTATAATAGTGGCAACACAGTCATCTCTAAATCTGAGAAAACAGCCTTAAATACTTGATAATATGCTTAGCCAACAAAGTGGCTGTGTAGCAATTTTCTTTTTAACACTAAAAACATCAAAGAGGCTTAATTCTTCATATCATGGCTCTTTCTCCATTGAAGGGGAAAAACCACATCAATTCTTCAACAGAACAATTTCCCTTAACTTTTCCCTTAACTTTCCCTTAACTGAAATTATCTTAAATGTTTTCTCTGACCTCTTTTTTAAACTTTCAGCCTTGAAAATAAGTAGGATGCCTGGTAGACCTAGTCAGAAAGGGAGGTGAAGAAGTGGGACAAGTCAGGATATGGCAATTAATCATACCAGTAATTAATCATACCACCTAGGGCACTGCTTCCAAATTTGGCTAAAGATAAGAATCACCTGGAGCATTTAATAGGAAAAAAAAAAAAAATACTGGCTGCACTTGAGACCTACTGAATATGAATTGCTAGGGGTAATCTATATATTTGATATATATCCCTTAAGGATTCTTATTGCCAGCCAAGCGGGGAAGAAGGACTGCTCAAGGTAGCTTAGGCTTGGGGACAAACCCAGGTAGAGGTTATAGGAAGCTGTTTAATAAATAATGAAGGACACAGCACACAGAGTACAGATAATTAACGTAGGCACATCTGCTACACCAAGAAGCCAAAAAGAGACAAAACATGTTTCCCAGCAAGTTACCATGATATAGTGACAATAATTGTGGCATAAGGATATAAGAGTTCTAGTCAGATAAACGAGTTCATTTGTTCTTAACAAGAATTTATAATCTTGCATTTCTTGCTGTCTAATACCTGCAAATAGTCATTCTATCGATATTTACAGTTTTAAAATTTGCTTACAGTGATGTGATGAGTTTGAATCACCTCCTCTGTCAAAGCCAGACAAAATCTATAAGCTAGATCTTGGCCTCTGAGATGTTCACCAGCAGGTTGCAGGGGTGGTGTTGAATGGAAGAATTCTAATCCTATGGCTAAACTGGTAGATACAAGGACTGGACGTAGTTCTCAGAAAACAAAAATAAAAGCAAACAAACCAAAAAAGCCAAAACCCAAACAAATGTTTTTTTTTTTCTAAGCAAGTTAGCAAAACTATGACTCATGAATCAGAGAAATATCAAAAATGACCTAGTTTTTGGAGATCTGTTAGGGGGCAGGGTTTAGACTCAGGAATGAGACCAAAACCCAATTATCTGCATATGAACATGCTGAGTTACCAGCATATTACGATTGATTGTGAGTCATTCATGTATTTAGCTGGAGGTTCTTTAATTCCCTGTAAGCACAGGGATGGTGCTAAGGCCTGGCATGACATTGTTTCCACAGGTGAGTATCACGTGGCATTAGTGCTCAACGATCAAGGAGGCATGGCCATGGAAATGTATAGGAGATGTGTTTTTTTGTTGATGACACCAGGTAGTCTGATTTTATTAAGAGAGAGAGATTTGAATAATAAGCTAATCGTTGTAGTGACAGACAACCGTTTTGCTGAACTGGAGTTTACAATAAAAAAGTAGTCAAGGAGAATTCCCCTTCTCCTCCACATCAAAGATTCACTCAAGTAAAGAAGTAAATTCACTCAAGTAATTAACATAGTGCTTATTAATTATAGACTTCAAAAAGCTTTTATTTTCAAAGTTTAGAAGCACCACTGATGACCTTAATATGTCTTATTATGCACATCTTTACCTTCACTGGGGAAGAACAAATTTTAACTCTGATCTGCTAGCTAAAGGTATTAAATAAACGAGCATTTTAAACGGATGGTTCCTAGGCCACATTTTTTTTTGTTTGAGTGTGTGACAGGAACAACAACAAAAAAATAACAAGAGTTTTCAAAAACTCCATTGCTCTTCCTGGTAAAAGATTATTTGCAGGATTCTCTGTATCGTATCCTGTCTATTCTAGGCCTTACTGTGTACACTGGGAAGGAACGAGGGCTGAACAAGGGAAACAGACCAGCGGTGAGATCACATTTGCAACAGTAGAAGGTAACTTGTGGCAGAAAATTGAGGGTTAAGAGAAAGGAGGAGCAAGAAAGTGGATATTATTAAAAGGAGCTGACACTTTTTGAGCAACTACCATTTACCTGGCACGCTTGTAAATACTGTACAGGTATCAGTTCATTTACTTTCATGACAAGCCTAAAGGTAGGGTACGAGGCAATATTAGTTACACCCAATATTCTATTCCCCTCTTCTTTCTCATTAAGAGTGCTTCAGTTCTGTTTGGGGGGCAATATTCCAGTGAAAATTACTCACTGTACAAGCTTCCCTTGCAGCAGTTCTGGACAATGAGGTGTAAATGAACATCAGCTGGGGACTTTGGGCAGAGCTTTTACATTAGATACCAGTGCAACTCCTTCCTTCTTCTTTCCTTCCCTTGCCTTAAATACAGACATGATGGCTGAAGATGCAATAACAATCCTGTGAAGATGAGAGAATGGCCCAGAAAATTACAAAGCATAGACCCTGACATTGTTGAGTTCCCAAACCAAGGCCAACCACCATCTATTACCACACTTCTTGTATGAGAAAAAGATAAGCAGACTTGTATAAGCAATGGATTACCTTTTCTTGCAGCTGAGTTCATTGTTAAATACTATTGGTAGCCATCCTCACTACACAGCTGAGAAAATTGTGTGACAGTCAATTTAAATAACTTGCCCAAGTTCACGCAGGTAGAAAGCAGAGATAGGATTGATGAGGGGGCTTATCTAGGCTGACTTGAAGAGATGGATTTTAGAGCTTGCACTGGGTGAGAAAAGTGTTTGGAGAGCATCTCTAGAGACTACGTGAGATACTGAGAGTGATATTGTGGGGAAATAAGATTTTTAAGAAATTTTGCTTTCTCTTGTAAATATGTTTTCCCTTTGGCATTTCTTTCAGAGAGACTGGGGTACGGATTTAGATAGCCTTTATTTACTTGGTTGTTGGACTATGGTTCATATTTTAATGACATAATACATGAAAAGAACATAGTGCATGGCTGGCATGTTTAAAACATTCAGTAAAATTAGTTGTTACTAATATAATAATGATAATCATGAAAACACTGTGCAGTCTTCAAGCAAACCAAACTGGCTGTCTGTGGGTTAAACAAAGTCCTCTGCTAGAGTGCATTTGTATGGAAATCTTTTATTGACTAATAACAGGAACAAAGATTCAGGTGAAAAACAACACTGCATGCATGAACACACAACACACACACACAAACACACACACACACAGAGCCCGTATTTGCTATTAAGTCAGTTGACTGGGTTTATCTAAGTTTAAGAAACTAAATAACTTGAAAGTATCTTCATTTCAAAATTTCACACAAGATTATAATGCCATATTTAATGATGCATATTACCTTGGTAGAATCTAAAGCACTTATGATTCAACAAGTATTTACTGAATGCCTCTATGTATGAAATCTTATGGATAGCAGCTAGATGAATTAGACAGTATTTCTTCCCTGAAGAATCTCTGAGCCAAGTAGGAGATGGTATGTGTTATAGTATGTTCATACCATATGTTTTACTTTTATATAAGATTCAGATCTGTTCAGTTTTAATATTAGAAAGATTTAAATAAAGATATAATTGATGCATTATGGGAATTCAGAAAAGTGAGTGATCAACTATGCTCAGGGGTAGTAAAAGTTCTTAGAGAGGTGTTCTCTTTTGAGCTGGAGGTTGAAGGGTACATTATGCACAAATAGATGTTAACAGAGAAAAGATAGGCATGAAATGCATAGTATATTGTACAAACAAGGGATGGAGAATGCTTAGCAAGTGTTCATTGTTTGCTGAAGCTAAATAGTAGAATGTTTGGAAAGATGCACTAGTTTACACTCTTGGGAAAGTTAAGAAGTAGAGTCTTACTTTAGGATAAAATTAGGATTCTTTTGGCAGTTGAGGAAAATAACCACATTCATCTTTTAGGAAAAACAAACAAACAAACCTGAGGCAGCAAATGTGAGGAGCTTACCAGCTGAGAGATGAGATGTGGGAACAATAACCACCATGTTTGTTTAAGCAAATGGTTTTCTTAGAGCTGTTTACCTGCCTAAATGTTACAGAGGGCTACTATGGAGTCCGTTTTCACGCATGAGAAAACTGTGGCACAGAGTGTTTGAATTACTTCCCCTACATCACATAGGTAGTAAGTAGAAATAAGATAGAGGAGATACAACAGTAAGTATCTTTGAGATGATTAGGGTTATAACTAGTACGATATCAGTGGGACTAATCTAAGAAAGCTGAAGGAAGTTTTGGAAAATTTTGTAGGAACTGACAGGACTTGCAAAGAAAATCCAACCTGACCTGGAGGTTTACATTCTTGGTGAATGTAAACTTGGTGAATACAGGAGAAAATGCATTTTTCTCAGGGTGGGGGGCATCCATTGGGAATGTTTGGACTCAGGTGAAAGGTCACCATAATACAGAAATGACCAGTGTGGAGGTAAAAGCCAGTGAATAGGTATGAGCTCAAGTGTGGAACAAGAGATGCAGAATGGAGGAAAGAAGCCAGGAAATGGAGAACCTGGGACATTTGGGAATGTTTATGTATAAAGGGATAGGTGAAAGAAGATCCTTAAATATGTCATTGGGTGAATTGTTTCTTCCCTTTCTCTATGACATGTCATGTATCATGAAGTAGATTAAACATGGCTGTTTTTGTTAAGACAGAAAATCATCATGTATAATCATTCAGATTCTTGATTCAGGTATTTTTCTGATTATTTTGTCATACATGCGTACTTTTACTTTTAAATTAGCTCTCAAGGTATCTCATCTGAAAATGACCCAATTTTCCAGTGAAAATTGTGGTCTGATTTCCAGGGGAATATTGGCTAAAAATGAGGAAACATCACCCGAATAAAATGAAGATACATTTGCAATAAACCTCATTTGCTCAAGAAAAAAAAAGAAAAAGAAAAAGAAAGAAGCCACATTTGTTCTATACATTCATCAGAGTGTGTCATGATGGGAATATCAACAAGAGGAAGCAGGTGTTTTGTCCTAATACACCTAACAGTCTGTCAGGGTCACCGTGACTGAAAACAAAACCACGCAGAAGAGCCTTATCCCTCCCTCCCCCATTTCTCCCTTAAAAATAATTCTTGGAGATTGTTGAAGGAACTAAAGCCACCTCTTCCATTTCTATACGGGGCACAGAGAATTTCTCCTGGCCTGGCTTTGAATACTTAATTTCTGGACACATCTGTTGCTCTTCAGGAGTTAACTTTTAAAAGTAACCTTTCAGAAGATGAAAGGGAGGCATGAAACATTTTCATTTTCTTGAAGAATCTCATTTCTCTTCTCTCAGGAGACAATTGCACCTGGGAGCTGTCTGGTTCACATTAAATGTGAGATACTTGTCTCATTTAAAAAATAAGAAAGAGGGAAAACAAGGTGTTTTGTAAGCAGACACACAACTTAAGCAGATTTTCTTTTAATTTGGGCCAATTAGTTGACAAGGAGAGTATAAGGTTCATGTTTGTTTTCTTAAAAAATTTTCTACCTAGCTACATACTCCCCAAACATCGAAAATCCCAAACACATTTTCCAAGTCTAACTTTCATGTTTACCACCTTGTTTTCCAACATTTGTACTGTCTCACTTAAAAAGCAGGAGGAATAATTGCAAACATAATTATGTAATGAAGGGACCTTTTGTGTGGAGTGTAGTTAATTACAGCTGCCCAGTTATACCTCTAAAGGCAATCCCTGATATTCTCTCTTCCCTCTGTCCTTTAAAGGCATTATTGAAAATTATTGCAACATATTGATTTTAATATAATTAGTAGATTCAAATCAGATGATATACCAGATCATAACGAATGTGATTTGCAATTTACCCTTCCCCACCATTTGTGATTTAAGAATTTGGGGAACTCCTGGGACAATAATATGCATTGTTTTCACATTAGTCATCCCACATAAATCTTACAGGGCCTACAAGACAAAGAGGGGATTACTGACTTCTAATCTTTACTAGGAAATGTCTGTGGTGGGCCAGATTAGCAGTCATAAAAGTATTGCCCCTTAGGTTTTTTGCTTGTCTGCCTAACAGGAAGTATTGAATAATAGCATTTTTTATTTTAACATCCTTATTAGAGTATAATTGCTTTAAAATGGTGTGTTAGATTCTGCTGTATAACAAAGTGAAGCAGCTAGACATAAACATATGTCCCTATTTCTCCTCCCTCCCACCTTCCCTATCCCACCCCTCTAGGTGGTCACAAAGCACGAAGCTGATCTCCCTGTGCTATGCAGCTGCTTCCCACTAGCTATTTTACATTTGGTACTGTATATATGTCCATGCCACTCTCTCACTTAGTCCCAGCTTACCCTTCCCCCTCCCTGTGTCCTCAAGTCCATTCTCTATGTCTGTGTCTTTATTCCTGTCCTGCCCCTAGGTTCTTCAGAACCTTTTTTTTTTTTTAATTCCAAATATATGTGTTAGCATACGGTATTTCTTTTTCTCTTTCTGACTTACTTCACTCTGTATGACAGACTCTAGGTCCATCCACCTCACTACAAATAACTCAATTTCATTTCTTTTTATGGCTGCGTAATATTCCACTGTATACATGAGCCACATCTTCTTTATCCATTCATCTGTTGATGGACACTTAGGTTGATTCCATGTTCTTGGCTATTGTAAATAGTGCTGCTATGAATATTGTGGACTCTCCTTGAAATATGGTTTTCTCAGGGTATATGCCCAGTAGTGGGATTGCTGGGTCATATGGTAGTACTGTTTTTAGTTTTTTAAGGAACCTCCATACTGTTTTCCATAGTGGCTGTATCAATTTACATTCCCACCAACAGTGCAAGAAGGTACCTTTTTCTCCACACCCTCTCCAGAATTTATTGTTTCCAGATTTTTTGATGATGGCCATTCTGACTGGTGTGAGGTGATATCTCATCATAGTTTTGATTTGCATTTCTCTACTGATTAGTGATGTTGAGCATCCTTTCATGTATTTGTTGACAATCTGTATATCTTCTTTGGAGAAATGTCTATTTAGGTCTTCTGCCCATTTTTGGATTGGGTGGTTTGTTTTTTTGATATTGAGCTGCAATGAGCTGCTTGTATATTTTGGAGATTAATCCTTTGTCAGTTGCTTCGCTTGCAAATATTTCTCCCATTCTGAGGGTTGTCTTTTCATCTTGCTTATGGTTTCCTTTGCTGTGCAAAGGCTTTTAAGTTTCATTTGCTCCTATTTGTTTACTTTTGTTTTTATTTCCATTTCTCTAGGAGGTGGGTCACAAAGGATCTTGCTGTGATTTATGTCATAGAGTGTTCTGCTTAAGTTTTCCTCTAAGTTTTATAGTGTCTGGCCTTAAATTTAGGTCGTTATTCCATTTTGAGTTTATTTTTGTGTATGGTGTTAGGGAGTGTTAGAATTTCATTCTTTTACATGTAGCTGTCCAGTTTTCCCAGTATCACTTACTGAAGAGGCTGCCTTTTCTCCATGGTATGTTCTGGCCTCCTTTGTCAAAGATAAGGTGACCATATGTGCGTGGGTTTATCTCTGGGCTTTCTATCCTGTTCCATTGATCTATTTTTCTGTTTTTGTGCCAGTACCATATGGACTTGATTACTATAGATTTGTAGTATAGTCTGAAGTCAGGAGCCTGATGCCACCAGCTCCATGTTTCTTTCGCAAAACTGCTTTGTTTATTCGTGGTCTTTTGTGTTTTTATACAAATTGTGAAATTTTTTGTTCTAGGTCTGTGAAAAATGCCAGTGGTAGTTTGATAGGGATTGCATTAAATCTGTAGATTGCTTTGGGTAGTATAGTCGTTTTCACAATGTTGATTCTTCCCATTCAAGAACATGGTATATGTCTCCATCTGTTTGTATCATCTTTAATTTCTTTCATCAGTGTCTTATAGTTTTCTGCATACAGGTCTTTTGTCTCCTTAGGTAGGCTTATTCCTAGGTATTTTATTCTTTTTGTTGCAATGGTAAATGGGACTATTTCCTTAATTTCTCTTTCAGATATTTTATCATTAGTGTATAGGAATGCAAGAGAATTCTGTGCATTAATTTCGTATCCTACTACTTCAACAAATTCATTGATTAGGTCTAGTAGTTTTCTGTAGCATCTTTAGGATTCTCTATGTATAGTATCATGTCATCTGCAAACAGTGACAGCTTTACTTCTTCTTTTCTGATTTGAATTCCTGTTATTTCTCTTTTTTCTCTGATTGCTGTGGCTAAAACTTCCAAAACTATGTTGAATAATACAGTGGGGAGAGTGGGCAACCTTGTCTTTTTCCTGATCTTAGTGGAAATGCTTTCAGTTTTTCACCATTGAGAATGATGCTGGCTGTGGGTTTGTCATATATGGCCTTTATTATGTTGAGGTAAGTTTCCTCTATGCCTACTTTCTGGAGAGTTTTTATCATAAATGGGTGTTGAATTTTGTCAGAAGCTTTTTCTGCAGCTATTGAGATGATCATATGGTTTTTATCCTTCAGATTGTTTATATGGTTTATCACATTGATTGATTTGTGTATATTGAAGAATCCTTGCATTCCTGGGATAAACCCCACTTGATCATGGTGTATGATCCTTTTAATGTGTTGTTGGATTCTGTTTGCTAGTATTTTCTTGAGGATTTTTGCATCTATGTTCATCCATGATATTGGCCTGTAGATTTCTTTCTTTGTGACATCTTTGTCTGGTTTTGGTATCAGGGGGATGGTGGCCTTGTAGAATGAGTTTGGGAGTGTTCCTGCCTCTGCTATATTTTGGAAGAGTTTGAGAAGGATAGGTGTTAGCTCTTCTCTAAATGTTTGATAGAATTCACCTGTGAAGTCATCTGGTCCTGGGCTTTCATTTGTTGGAAGATTTTTAATCACAGTTTCAATTTCAGTGCTTGTGATTGGTCTGTTTATATTTTCGATTTCTTCCAGGTTCAGTCTCAGAAGGTTGTGCTTTTCTAAGAATTTGTCCATTTCTTCCAGGTTGTCCATTTTATTGGCACATGGTAGCTTATAGTAATCTCTCATGATCCTTTGTGTTTCTGCAGTGCCAGTTGTTACTTCTCCCTTTTGATTTCTAATTCTCTTGATTTGAGACCTCTCCCTTTTTTTCTTGATGAGTCTGGCTAATGCTTTATCAATTCTGTTTATCTTCTCAAAGAGCCAGCTTTTAGTTTTATTGATCTTTGCTATCGTTTCCTTAATTTCTTTTTCATTTATTTCTGATCAGATCTTTATGATTTCTTTCCTTCTGCTAACTTTGGTTTTTTTTTGTTCTTTCTCTAATTGCTTTAGATGTAAGGTTAGGTTGTTTATTTGAGATGTTTCTTGTTTCTTGGGGTAGGATTGTATTGTTATGAACTTCTCTCTTAGAACTTTTGCATTTTGTTCTATCCCATAGGTTTTGGGTCATCTTGTTTCCATTGTCATTTGTTTCTGCATATTTTTTGATTTCCTCTTAGATTTCTTCAGTGATCTCTTGATTATTTAGTAGCGTATTGTTTAGCTTCCAGGTGTTTGTAGATTTTACAGTATTTTTCCTGTAATTGATATCTAGTGTCATAGCCTTGTGCTTGGAAAAGATGCTTGATATGATTTCAATTTTCTTAAATTTACCAAGGCTTGTTTGTGACCCAACATATGCTCTATCCTGGAGAATGTTCCATGAGCACTTGAGAAGAAAGTGTATTCTGTTTATTTTGGATGGAATGTCCTATAAATATCAATTAAGTCCATCTTGTCTAATGTGTCATTTAAAGATTTTTTTCCAACTGCTGAACAACCGACGACAGGAAGACACTGGAACTCACCAAAAAAGGTACCCCACATCCAAAACAAAGGAGAAACCACAATGAGATGGTGGAGGGGTGCAATCACAATAAAATCAAATCCCATAACTGCTTGGTGGGTGACTCTCAAACTGGAGAACAGTCATACCACAGAAGTGCACCCACTGGAGTGAAGGTTCTGAGCCCCATGTCAGGCTTCCCAACCTGGGGGTCCGGCAATGGGAGGAGGAATTCTTAGAAAATCAGACTTTGAAGGCTAGCGCGATTTGATTGCAGGATTTCAACAGGACTGGGGGAAACAGAGACTCCACTCTTGGCGGGCACACACAAAGTAGTGTGCGCATCGGGACCCAGGGGAAGGAGCAGTGACCCCATAGGAGACTGAACCAGACATACCTGCTAGTGTTGGAGGGTCTCCTGCAGAGTTGGGGGGTGGCTGTGTCTCACCATGAGGACAAAGACACTGGCAGCAGAAGTTCTCGGAAGTACTCCTTGGCGTGAACCCTCACAGAGTCCACCATTAGCCCCAGCCAAGAGCCCGGGTAGGCTCCACTGTTGGGTCACCTCAGGCCAAACAACCAATAGGGAGGGAACCCAGCCCCACCCATCAGCAGACAAGCAGATTAAAGTTTTACTGAGCTCTGCCCACCAGAGCAACAGCCAGCTCTACCCACCACCAGTCCCTCCCATCAGGAAGCTGCACAAGCCTCTTAGATACACTCATCCACCAGAGGGCAGACAGTAGAAGCAAGAAGAACTACAATCCTGCAGCCTGTGGAAGAAATACCACATTCACAGAAAGATAGACAAGATGAAAAGGCAGAGGGCTATATACCAGATGAAGGAAAAACATAAAACCTCAGAAAAACAACTAAATGAAGTAGAGATAGGCAACCATGCAGAAAAAGAATTCAGAATAATGATAGTGAAGATGATCCAGGACCTTGAAAAAGAATGGAGGCAAAGATCGAGAAGATGCAAGAAATGTTTAACAAAGACCTAGAAGAATTAAAGAACAAGCAAACAGAGATGAACAATACAATAAGTGAAATCAAAAATACACTAGAAGGAATCAGTAGCAGAATAACTGAGGCAGAAGAATGGATAAGTGACCTAGAAGACAGAATGGTGGAATTCACTGCTGCGGAACAGAATAAAGAAAAAAGAATGAAAAGAAATAAAGACAGCCTAAGAGACCTCTGGGACAACATTAAACTCAACAACATTTGCATTATAGGGGTCCCAGAAGGAGAAGAGAGAGAGAAAGGACCTGAGAAAATATTTGAAGAGATTATAGTCAAAAACTTCCCTAACATGGGAAAGGAAATAGCCACCCAAGTCCAGGAAGTGCAGGGAGTCCCATACAGGATAAACGCAAGGAGAAACATGCTGAGACACATAGTAATCAAACTGGCAAAAATTAAAGACAAGGAAAAAATTTTGAAAGCAGAAAGGGAAAAATGACAAATAACATGCAAGGGAACTCCCATAAGGTTAACAGCTGATTTCTCAGCAGAAACTCTACAACCCAAAAGGGAGTGGCATGATATAGTTAAAGTGATGAAACAGAAGAACCTACAACCAAGATTACTCTACCCGGCAAGGATCTCATTCAGATTCGATGGAGAAATCAAAAACTTTACAGGCAAGCAAAAGCTAAGATTATTCAGTACCACCAAACCAGCTCTACAACAAATGCTAAAGGAACTTCTCTAAGTGGGAAACACGAGAGAAGAAAAGGAACTACAAAAACAAACCCAAAACAATTGAGAAAATGGTCATAGTAACATACATATCGATAATTACCTTAAACGTGAATGGATTAAATGCTCCAACCAACAGACACAGGCTTGCTGAATGGATAAAAAAACAAGACCCATCTATATGCTGTGTACAAGAGACCCACTTCAGACCTAGGGACACATACAGACTGAAAGTGAGGGGATGGAAAAAGATATTCCATGCAAATGGAAATCAAAAGAAAGCTGGAGTAGCAATACCCGTATCAGATAAAATAGACTTTAAAATAAAGAAACTTACAAGAGACAAGGAAGGACACTACATAATGATCAAGGGATCAATCCAAGAAGAAGATATAACATTTATAAATTTATATGCACCCAATATAGGAGCACCTCAATACATAAGGCAACGGCTAACAGCTATAAAAGAGGAAATCGATGGTAACACAGTAATAGTGGGGGACTTTAACACCTCACTTACACCAATGGACAGATCATCCAAAATGGAAATAAATACGGAAACAGAAGCTTTAAATGACACAATAGACCAGATAGATTTAATTGATATTTATAGGACATTTCAACCAAAACCAGCAGATTACACTTTCTTCTCAAGTGCGCCCGGAACATTCTCCAGGATAGATCACATCTTGGGTCGCAAAACAAGCCTTGGTAAATTAAAGAAAATTAAAATCATATCAAGCATCTTTTCTGACCACAACGCTATGAGATCAGAAATCAATTACAGGGGGAAAAAAATGTAAAAAACACAAACACATGGAGGGTAAACAATACATTACTAAATAACCAAGAGATCACTGAAGAAATCAAAGAGGAAATCAAAAAATACCTAGAGACAAATGACAATGAAAACTCGACAATCCAAAACCTACGGGATGCAGCAAAAGCAGTGCTAAGAGGGAAGTTTATAGCTATACAAGCCTACCTCAAGAAACAAGAAACATCTCAAGTAAACAATCTAACGTTACACCTAAAGGAACTAGAGAAAGAAGAACAAACAAAACCCAAAGTTAGCAGAAGGAAAGAAATCATAAAGATCAGAGCAGAAGCAAATGAAATAGAAACAAAGAAAGCAATAGCAAAGATCAATAAAACTAAAAGCTGGTTGTTAGAGAAGATAAACAATATTGATAAACCATTAGCCAGACTCATCAAGAAAAAGAGGGAGAGGACTCAAATCAATAAAATTAGAACTGAAAAAGGAGAAGTTACAACAGACACCACAGAAATGCAAAGCATCCTAAGAGACTACTACAAGCAACTCTATGCCAATAAAATGGACAGCCTGGAAGAAACAGACAAATTCTTAGAAAGGTATAACCTTCCAAGACTGAAACAGGAAGAAATAGAAAATATGAACAGACCAAACACAAGTAATGAAATTGAAACTGTGATTAAAAATCTTCCAAAAAACAAAAGCCCAGGACCAGATGACTTCTTAGGTGAATTCTATCAAATATTTAGAGCAGAGCTAACACCCATCCTTCTCAAATTCTTCCAAAAATTTGCAGAGTAAGGAACACTCCCAAACTCATTTTATGAGGCCACCATCACCCTGATACCAAAACCAGACAAAGATACTACAAAAAGAAAATTACATACCAATATCACTCATGAATTTAGATGCAAAAATCCTCAACATAACACTAGCAAACAGAATCCAACAACACATTAAAAGGATCATACACCATAATCAAGTGGGATTTATCCCAGGGATGCAAGGATTCTTCAGTATAAGCAAATCAATCAATGTGATACACCATATTAACAAATTGAAGAATAAAAACCATATGATCATATCAAAAGAGGCAGAAAAAGCTTTCGACAAAATTCAAAACCGATTTATGATAAAAACTCTCCAGAAAGTGGGCATAGAGGGAACCTACCTCAACATAATAAAGGCCATATACGACAAGCCCACAGCAAACATCATTCTCAATGGTGAAAAACTGAAAGCATTTCCTCTAACATCAGGAACAAGACAAGGATGTCCACTCTCACCACTATTGTTCAACACAGTTTTGGAAGTCCTAGCCATGGCAATCAGAGAAGAAAAAGAAATAAAAGGAATCCAAATTGGAAAACAAGAAGTAAAACAGTCACTGTTTGCAGATGACATGATACTATATATAGAGAATCCTAAAGATACCAACAGAAAACCATTAGAGCTAATCAATGAATTTGGTAAAGTTGCAGGGTACAATATTAATGCAAAGAAATCTCTTGCATTCCTATACACTAATGATAAAAAATCTGAAAGAGAAATTAAGGAAACATTCCCATTTACCACTGCAACAAAAAGAATAAAATACCTAGGAATAAACCTACCTAGGGAGACAAAAGATCTGTATGCAGCAAACTATAAGACACTGTTGAAAGAAATAAAAGATGATACAAACAGATGGAGAGATATACCATGTTCTTGGATTGGAAGAATCAATATTGTGAAAATGACTATACTACCCAAAGTAATCTACAGATTCAATGCAATCCCTATCAAATTACCAATGGCATTTTTTACAGAACTAGAACAAATCATCTTAAAATTTGTATGGAGACACAAAAGACCCCAAAGAGCCAAAGCAGTCTTGAGGGGAAAAAACGGAGCTGGAGGAATCAGACTCCCTGACTTCAGACTATACTACAAAGCTACAGTAATCAAGAAAGTATGGCACTGGCACAAAAAGAGAAATATACATCAATGGAACAGGATAGAAAGCCCAGAGATAAACCCACACACCTTTGGTCAACTAATCTATGACAAAGGAAGCAAGGATATACAATGGAGAAAAGAACGTTTCTTTGATAAGTGGTGCTGGGAAAACTGGACAGCTACATGTAAAAGCATGAAATTAGAACACTCCCTAACACAACACACAAAAATAAACTCAAAATGGATTAGAGACCTAAATGTAAGACCGGACACTATAAAACTCTTAGAGGAAAACATAGGAAGAACACTCTTTGACATAAATCACAGCAAAATCTTTTTTGATCCACCTCCTAGAGTAATGGAAGTAAAAACAAAAATAAACAGATGGGACCTAATGTAAGTTAAAAGCTTTTGCAAAGCAAAGGAAACTACAAGCAAGACAAAAAGGCAACCCTCAGAATGGGAGAAAATATTTGCAAACGAATCAACGGACAAAGGATTAATCTACAAAGTATATAAACAGCTCACGCAGCTCAATATTAAAAAAATCCAAAAATGGGCAGAAGACCTAAATAGACATTTCTCCAAAGAAGACATACAGATGGCCAAGAAACACATGAAAAGCTGTTCAACATCACTAATTATTAGAGAAATGCAAATCAGAACTACAATGAGGTATCACCTCACACCAGTTAGAATGGGTAGCATCAGAAAATCTACAAACAACAAATGCTGGAGAGGGTGTGGAGAAAAGGGAACCCTCTTGCACTGTTGGTGGGAATGTAAATGGATACAGCCACTATGGAGAACAATATGGAGGTTCCTTAAAAAACTAAAAATAGAATTACCATATGACCCAGCAATCCCACTACTGGGCACATACCCAGAGAAAACCATAATTCAAAAAGACACATTCACCCTAATGTTCATTGCAGCACTATTTACAATAGCCAGGACATGGAAGCAACCTAAATGTCCTTCGACAGACAAATGGATAAAGAACATGTGGTACATACATAGAATGGAATATTACTCAGCCATAAAAAGGAACGAAACTGGGTCATTTGTAGAGACGTCGATGCATCTAGAGAGTGTCATACAGAGTGAAGTAAGTCAGAAAGAGAAAAACAAATATCGTATATTCACGCATATATGTGGAACCTAGAAAAATAGTAAAGACGAACCGGTTTGCAGGGCAGAAATTGAGACACAGAGGTAGAGAACAAACGTATGGACACCAAGGGGGGAAAGTGGCAGGGGGTGGGGGAGGTGGTGTGATGAATTGGGAGATTGGATTGACATGTATACACTAATATGTATAAAATGGATAACTAATAAGAACCTGCTGTATAAAAAAATAAAATTCAAAAATTCAAAAAAAAAAAAAAAAGCTTGTGTTTCCTTATTTATTTTCATTTTGGATGATCTGTCCATTGGTGAAAGTGGGGTGTTAATGTCCCCTACTATGATTGTGTTACTGTCGATTTCCCCTTTTATGGCTGTGAGCATTTGCCTTATGTATTGAGGTGCTCCTATGTTGGGTGCATAAACATTTATAATTGTTATATTTCCTTCTTGGATTGATCCCTTGATCATTATGTAGTATCCTCCTTTGTCTCTTGTAATAGTCTTTATTTTAAAGGCTGTTTTGTCTGATATGAGAATTGCTACTCCAGCTTTCTTTTGATTTCCATTTGCATGGAATATCGTTTTCCATCCCCTCATTTTCAGGCTGTATGTGTCCCTAGGTCTGAAGTGGGTCTCTTTTAGACAGCATATATACAGGTCTTGTTTTTGTGTCCATTTAGCCAGTCTATGTCTTTTGGTTGGAGCATGTAATCCATTTACATTTAAGGTAGTTATCGATATGTATGCTCCTTTTACCATATTCTTAATTGTTTTGGGTTTGTTATTGTAGGTCTTTTCCTTCTCTTGTGTTTCCTGCCTAGAGAAGTTCCTTTAGGATTTGTTGTGGCACTGGTTTGTGGTGCTGAATTCTCTTAGCTTTTGCTTGTCTGTAAAGGTTTTAGTTTCTCATTGAATCTGTATGAGATCCTTGCTGGGTAGAGAAATCTTGGTTGTAGGTTTTTCCCTTTCATGACTTTAGATATGTCCTGCCACTCCCTTCTAGCTTGCAGAGTTTCTGCTGAAAGATCAGCTTTTCACCTTATGGGGATTCCCTTGTATGGTATTTGTTGTTTTTCCCTTGCTGCTTGTAATATTTTTCCTTTGTATTTAATTTTTGATAGTTTGATTAATATGTGTCTTGGCATGTTTCTCCTTGGATTTACCCTGAATGGGACTCTCTCTGCTTCCTGGACTTGATTGACTATTTCCTTTCCCATGTTAGGGAAGTTTTCAACTATAATCTCTTCAAATATGTTCTCAGTCCCTTTTTTTTTTCTCTTCTTCTTCTGGGACCCCTATAATTCGAATGTTGGTGCATTTAATGTTGTCCCAGAGGTCTCTCAGACCATCCTCAATTCTTTTCATTCTTTTTTCTCTATTCTGCTCTGTGGTAGTTATTTCCACTGTTTTATCTTCCAGGTCACTTATCCTTTCTTCTGCCTCAGTTATTCTGCTATTGATTCCTTCTAGAGAAGTTTTCATTTCATTTATTGTGTTGTTCATCATTGTTAAAGTACTTCTAGGTCCTTGTTAAACGTTTCTTGTATTTTCTCCATTCTATTTGCAAGATTTTGGATCATCTTTTCTATCATTATTCTGAATTATTTTTCAGGTAGGCTGCCTATTTCCTCTTCATTTGTTTGGTCTAGTGGGTTTTTACCTTGCTCCTTCATCTGCTGTATATTTGTCTGTCTTCTCATTTTGCTTAACTTACTGTGTTTGGGGTCTCCTTTTCGCAGGCTGCAGGTTCTTAGTTCCCGTTGTTTTTGGTGTCTGACCCCAGTGGGTAAGGCTGGTTCAGTGGGTTGTGTAGGCTTCCTGGTGGAGGGGACTGTGCCTGTGTTCTGGTGGATGAGCCTGGATCTTGTCTTTCTGGAGGATCTTGTCTTTCTGGAGGGGAGGACCGTGTCCGTTGGTTTGTTTTGGGATGTCTGTGAAGTCATTATGATTTTAGCTAGTCTTTCTGCTAATGGGTGGGGCTGTGTTCCTGTCTTGCTAGTTGCTTGGCATAGGGTGCCAGCACTGTAGCTTGCTGGTTGTTGGGTGGAGCTGGGTCTTAGCATGGAGATGGAGATCTCTGGGAGAGCTTTGGTTGTTTGATATTATGTGGGCCCAGGAGGTCTCTGGTGGACCAATGTCCTGAACTTGGCTCTCCCACTTCAGAGGCTCAGACCTGACACCCAGCTGGAGCACCAAGACCCTGTCAGCCACTCGGCTCAGAAGAAAAGGGAGGAAAAAAAAGAAAGAAAGAAAGAAAAAATAATAAAATAAAATAAAAGTTATTAAAGTAAGAAAATTTAAAAATTATTAAAAATTAAAAAATTAAAAAGTAATTAAAAATAAGAAAGAAGAGAGCAACCAAAAAAAAAAAAAAAAATCCAGGAATGATAACAAGCCCTAAAAACTATACTAAAAGCAAAGCTATACAGACAAAATCACACAAAGAATCATACACATACACACTCACAAAAAGAGAAAAAGGGAAAAAATATATATATATATAAAGAAAAAAAAAGGAAGAGAGCAACCAAATCAATAAACAAATCTACCAATGATAATAAGCTCTAAATACTGAAATAAACATAAAACCAGAAACAAATTAGATGCAGAAAGCAAACCCCAAGTCTTCAGTTGCTCCCAAAGTCCACTGCCTCAATTTTGGGATGATTCGTTGTCTATTCAGGTATTCCACAGATGCAGGGTACATCAAGTTGATAGTGGAGATTTAATCTGCTGCTCCTGAGGCTGCTGGGAGAGATTTCCCTTTCTCTTCTTTGTTCGCACAGCTCCTGGGGTTCAGCTTTGGATTTGGACCCGCCTCTGCATGTAGGTCACCTGAGGGCATCTGTTCTTTGCTCAGACAGGAGGGGGTTAAAGGAGCAGCTGATTCAGGGGCTCTGGCTCACTCAGGCCGGGGGGAGGGATGGGTACAGAATGCGGGGCGAGCCTGCGGCGGCAGAGGCCAGCGTGACGTTGCATCAGCCTGAGGCGCTCTGTGTGTTCTCCCAGGGAAGTTGTCCCTGGATCACGGGAGCCTGGCCGTGGCGGGCTGCACAGGCTCCCGGGAGGGGCGGTGTGGAGAGTGACCTGTGCTCGCACACAGGCTTCTTGGTGGCGGCAGCAGCAGCCTTATCATTTCATGCCCGTCTCTGCTGTCCACGCTGATAGCCGCGGCTCGCACCCTTCTCTGGAGCTCGTTTAGGCGGTGCTCTGAATCTCCTCTCCTCCCGCACCCTGAAACAATGGTCTCTTGCCTCTCTGGCAGGTCCAGACTTTTTCATGGACTCCCTCCCGGCTAGCTGTGGTGCACTAGCCCACTTCAGGCTGTGTTCACACAGCCAACCCCAGTCCTCTCCCTGCGATCGACCTCTGAAGCCCAAGCCTCAGCTCCCAGCCCCCACCTGCCCCAGCAGGTGAGCAGACAAGCCTCTCAGGCTGGTGAGTGCTGGTCAGCACTGATCCTCTGTGCGGGAATCTCTCTGCTTTGGCCTCTGCACCCCTGTTGCTGCTCTCTCCTCTGTGGCTCTGAAGCTTCCCCCCCGCCCACCTACCATTTTTGCCAGTGAAGGGGCTTCCTAGTGTGTGGAAACTTTTCCTCCTTCACAACTCCCTCCCAGAGGTGCAGGTCCCGTCCCTTCTTTTGTCTCTGTTTTTTCTTTTTTCTTTTACCCTACCCAGGTACGTGGGGAGTTTATTGCCTTTTGGGAAGTCTGAGGTCTTCTGCCAGCATCCAGTAGGTGTTCTGTAGGAGTTGTTCCACATGTAGATTTTTTTTGATGTATTTGTGGGGAGGAAGGTGATCTCCACGTCTTACTCCTCTGCCATCTTGAAGGTCCCTCCTCTAGCATTTCGTTTTTATAAACAATAATACTGTTTCAGGTTTCCCTTATCCCCTCTTCCTTTTTCCCTTCTTGGAAAGCAGCCAGGTCTGGGCCCAGGTGAGGCCACTATCAGGTTGGAGCAGCAACCATCTTGTTTGAGAGCTGCGTGAAGAGGATGTCCTAGCTGTGTGGTAGCCTAGTGTTGTGAGGAGACTGACTGTATACAGGGGATGGAGCAAATGCACACATATTTTGAATAATAATAGGAGATGGTTTTCTCACTGTTAGGGAAGGGAGATACAGTTATGAAAATGGAAAAAACTAGAAAAAACCCTTCTTTCGTTGGATTGAAATGAGACATAGTGGTATGAATTTCTGTTTTCAATACATATAGTTAGATACAGAAACACATATAGGTATAAATGTTAGCGTCCACTTGGAGGACCTGGGGACAGCACTATTCCAGCAGCAATAAGCCTGCTTAGCATCCATACCTTCGTTTCTAGAAACCATTATCCCATAAAGGAGCCAAGGATCCTTGGTGAAATGGCTGATACCAGGACTGCAATAGGAGAAGAACAAAATGAGCTGCAGCATTTTGTTGTGTCAGAAAGTAGGGACGTGTCCAAAGATGATGGAGATGTGCCAAAGGACACAGAAGGCAGATCCAAATCTGGGACAATTTGAGCAACAACAACCAGAACAATAAAATAATGATAGCAATGCATTGTAATCTATTAAATAAATGGTCCTACATTATATAAATTGAATAAAGGGGATGAAGAGAAAGTTCTTCCTTTGAGTAGGATGCCAACTAATAAATGTATTTAGAAGGAATGACAGAATTAGAAAATCACAGTGTGACAACTACCATGATAAAATCAATTCAGGGAAGAACTGCCAATAGATGTTAAAACCAGGGGGTAAAAGTGGTATGAGTAATGGGATTTTACATAATCTTAAAGTTTCTGTGACGGCAGAAACCCTGTATATCTTGTACACTTCTATCTGGGCTCAATTAATACCTGTTAAACTTAAATAGATCTGTGAATGGCGAGATAAATAGTACTTCCTCATGAAATGCTCAAGGATCAAACGACTTGACAGTAGGTGAATCTGTACTTAGAATGTTTTTGTTCTTATTTAGGTAACAAAAAGCAATCCTTAGTCTATGGCTGCCCTCGTGAGGGAGACAATACTGATCGTGATTTGCAAAATGGCTAAGGACACAGATCCTGAAGAGAGGCTGCCTGGGTTAGAATCCTGGTTGTGAACTTCAATGATGTGTAAGTCCAGACAGGAAAATTCATTTCCAAGCCTTGGGGTCTTTATATGTGAAATGGGATGATAAGAGTACTAACAGCCAGGGCTCTGGGTGATTGTAAATGACATAAATATGACTGCAGTGAAAGAGTTGGAAGAACACAGAAGAATTCACCTCTGCTGGTTTTAAGACGTATGTAATATGTACAACACACACATACACACACACACACACACACACACACACACACACACACACACACACAGAGGATGGCAAATTCTCATGATCCAGGAAATTGTAATGGGGCAATCACGAACAAGAAGGAAAAAGAAATACTAGACAAATGTTCATTCATTAATTCATTGCTTATTATTTATCCATTATTTGCTGAGTGCTTACTATATGCCAAGCACTGTTCTAAGCAGAGGGGATACATCAGTGAAACAAAATATTTAAACAGAGTTGGCCTGAACCTATAGTGTGTGTAGAAATCATGACCTCCTGCTCTGATAGTATGCATAGAAATCACTCACAGAGGTCCTGATCCTGTTGTCTGGACCGGGCTCAGGAAGACACATGTTTAATAAACACTTCTAGGTGCTTAGAGCTATTAGGACTTCTAACAGACACTAACAGACATTACTAGTAATATTAAAAAAGGTATCTGCCATTATCTCATTTATTCCTTACCATAACCCTATGAATCAGGTACTATTATTACACTGTATGGTGAGTAACCTGAGACTTGGAGAAATCCATGTTTTGCTCTTGGTCATGTAGCCAGCAAGAGGCAGATTTAGGATGCTAACTCAGTTCTGTCCATCAGTGAACCCAGCTCTGTGCTAGCCTGCCGCCTTAATTTCAGGAGGCAAAGCCACGGACTTGGGAATGCCTCACAGCAGAGAGAGCAGTGCTGTGGCAGCAGTAAACAGCCTCAGAATGGCTGAGGCTCAGTGCCAATCTTTATTCCATGGGTGTCGTCCCATGCTGACTCCTGGTTAGTGAGTGTGCTTAGTGGAGGTTCATGAACACATAAGTCACTGATGGAAACTAGAAAATAATGTACCAGAAAAGATTATTAAGTGACGAATGTTAGCTGTGGGAAAAAAAAAATAAAAGAAAAAAACTTTATCTGAACACTAGATGCCACTAAGAGATTTTAATCCTATGTAAACACTTACACAGTGCTCATCTTTAATCCATTATGGTGTGGGAAAGAGAAAAACTGAAAGAAATTGAGGGTCCACTACTACCCCTTGTTATGGTGTATGCAAGGTAAAATCGTAACCTTGACTGCGTAAACCATGGTAAAACCTTACTGTGTTCATGCCAAGTAGATTACTCTATGCAGTTCTTTCCTGTCACAGGCATTCTTGTTACCAAAAAACAGAGCATGGCTCTAAGCTGTATGGGTGAGGAACACATGTGGCTGAAACTCATTATTTTTGGTCTCTTTTTCTTTTTCTTTAAACCAAACTCCACACAAATATATGTCCCTCTTGGCCTCTCTCCCAGTCCCCTTTAGTCAAAGAGCCATCACTTTTTACCTTCTAATGAACAGGAGGCCTTGTCTTCAGAGGAATTCAAGAAGCTCTTAAGTTGGTTGGTTTTGTACTTCAGTCATGATAGCCACAAGCTAAAAATGTGTACAGACTGCAGAAACAAACTCTAGATGAAGTTACTGGAGTTAATAGTGAGGATGCCATTCACACTCAAACCTCACTGCCAAGTCCTTTTTCTAAAATACATTTTGATGGTAAGGAGTCTGCTTTGAAAGCCTTATTAGGAAGGATGCAGGAAGTGAAGTTTGGCATTAACTCCAAGACATTATTTCTTAAATACCAGAATCACCTGTAGTATGTGTTAAAAGTGAAAATTCTTAGGTTCCTCCAGACAAATGAATCATGATTTCTGGGAAATTTTGCATTTTTAATGCATACTCATATTTGAGCTCCCCTGCACTGACAGTTGATGCATATTATTAATACTGCTTTTTGTGAACAGTGGAAGGCAGCCATCAGGATGCCATGTTTTGCTTTTCTGTTGAGACTATTCATTAAAACAACAAAAACAGCAACAGAAGTTGTCAGATTTTTTTCCATTGCATACTATAGGCCAGATAGGTATATGCTAAGTGCTATATGTTCCTCTGAATTCTTACAACACTATAGCCAATTTTTTTTCTCATTTACAGGCAAGAAAACTGACACTGAGAAGAGTTGTAGGACCCGTCCAATGTCTCAGAGCTAATCCACAGGAGAGCTAACACTGGGACCAGGGACTGCAAGACTCCTGAAACCATACCCTTAAATGCTATACTCCACATAAACAGCTCACATTTTAAAACACTTGGCAATTTACTAATTCAGAAGAGCTTTATGAAATTATCTCTCTCTATATATATATAATATATATAATATATATATCTGTCCCAATTTTCTGCTAATATTTGGTCTTTGACCCTGATTCCTGACACAAGTTCCTACCACCTTTGTAGATTCCACATATATGTGTTAAGCTACAACCTTTGTAATTTCCTTAGTGAGAGGTGTCTTTTGTTCTAATGAGGTGACTCCTGGTGGGCTCCTAGATGTGGGCTGGTCACCAGAAAGACAAAGTCATGATTAGAAGCTTGGAACTTTCAGCACCACTTCCCTCCAGGGGAGAGGCGCTGGAAGATGAGTTAATAACGAGCATGCCTACATGATGAAGCTTCCATAAAAATCCCTAAAGTATGAGGTTTGGAGTGTTTCCAGTTTGATGAACACATCCTTTTACCAGGAGGGTGGTGCACCCCAACTCCACGGGGACAGAAGCTCCTGTGCTTGGGATCCTTGCAGACCTCGCCTTACATATATCTTCATCTGGCTGTTCATCTGTATCCTTTATCATATTGTTGGGGCCCAGGGGAGGCTGCCTCAAAATGTGCCTCAAGGCACATTCATTATTTTGACTTAAAGTTACTTAAAAATGGCCAGTACAATATGAACACTCTTACCCTCCTTTCTGTCTCCCTGAAAGCAGAAAATAAACTTCTCATGTGAGAGGTGCACTCCCTGCATCTGTAGGTAGAAGGACATCCTTATTGCCAGAGACAGGGAATCTGGGGCCAAGAAGCCTGTATGAACAATCCTTGGTACTTCAGCTGACTTGGTCTTGGTACTTTACCCCAAGACCAAATTCTGTTCAGATTCTTCACTAATTAAACATCCAAAAGCCTTAGTTTCTTTGTCCTCTCAATTCCTCACAAATTTATTGTTTCTTTGTCTAAAAAGTATAAAAATCTTCCTTCTTTGGCCAATTTTTAGGTCCTATTTCTATGAGACCTCCATGTGCACAGATTAAAGTTTCTTTTTCTCCTGTTAAGCTTTGTAGTTTCAGTTTTACTATTAGTCTAGCCACAGGAACTCAAGAGAGGTGGAACTGGTAAATGCAGGTCCATGTTTCCCTGAGATCTGTGAGCTGTTCCAGCAGATGATTGAACCTGAGGAGGGGTCATGGGAATTTCTGATCTGTAGCCAAGTCAGTCAGAAGTGTGGGCAGCCTGGGGACCCACTATTTATGCTTGGCTTCTGAAGTGGGGAGCAGTTTTGTGGGACTGAGCCCATAACCTGTGGGATCTGCACTAACTCCAGGCATTTACTGTCAGAGCTGCTTGGTGTGGGAAAGTCCACACACGTGGTGTCAGAAGTGTTTTGAGTGTGAGAGTAAAGAGCAACAACGAGTTTTTCCTTATTCAGGTTTACATACATGACATATTGATTTGCATCAGAACTGAACGAACGAGGTAGGTATTAATAGTTCCACCTGACAGGCAGCTTTAGAGTGTTCCCACAGCCAGGAATTGGTTTTGCTAAGGCCAAATCTTCATATTTCTATCGCCTTAGTTTCTGGCAGCTTACTTGTATGCTTCCCATACCTAGCAGGCCAAGAGCTTTCTGTTACTGTCTTTAAACCAGGCACTATTTTGCTTTACCTTTAGTAGCTAGCTGGCTGCTGAGCGGTTAGTAAGCATTTGGCCTATTTGAAAGCATTTGGTGATGACACCTGAGCCATGCTACTTGGCAGGTGAGAAGTATTGTTAAAGGTACTAAGAGCAGCCAGAGAAACCTAATAAGGCATTGTTCAGGTTTGGAATGGCAACATCTCGCTCTCTCATCCTTGGAGAAATGATTCCCATTTCATTTTCAAAAGTGGAGCTAGTAGCACTGACTTTGAAAATAAACTTCAGGGAGAGTCTGAGCCCCTGGACCTCTTTCAAAGCTAGTGTTGCTTCTCTTCTCATCTGGATGACACCAAGTGTTTCATAGGAATGTGCAACATGTACTCTTTCATTTGTAATAATTCAGCATTACCTGAGATATTTGAAAAGGGCTTTATGATCATTTCAGCCCATTACTTCTCACTAGCCCTGCAGTAATTCAGCACTGAAGTCATCAGGCAGATATTATTAGAGCTATTAATACCAATAATAGTGTTAAGTTTAAAGCTATTGTCATCTTGTCAAATGGCCTGAACCCCAAGGAGTTGAAAATGACGACCGTCGATCTATAAGTATGAAAAAATGGTTTAAATCACATTCACACTATAGTGTCTTAGGATGCTGGGGAAATGTGCTGCAGGAGATTCAGCTTTGCATGCAAAGCACCATTGTCAGATTCCCCAGATGGCTCACTTAAAAGACATCCCACAGTCTAGAAACAACAACAGCAACAACACTACACAGGAATCTCATTATAACAAGGTCATTGTCACATGCAGATACACAACAGATCTATGTTGGATACTACTTAATACAAGTTTTCCCATTACAAGGAAAAGCATTTACAGATATTCCCATGCAAATACACAAGTGATTCCACTTAGAATATATTTAAAATTTCTAACCGTGGCTTCTATGTCTCAGCAAGACTCATTCTTCTCTTATTAGTTTACCCATTGATTACGTGGTTCAGCCTTTCTGATTCTTTAACTCTGAGACTTGTGCATGCTTTTGGACTTCTCAATATGCTTTCCCTTTCCCTGGATTGCTTCTCCACCAGATTGTTTCATGATTGGCTCCTTCTTATCATGCAAATTCAACTCACGGGTCCTCTCCTCAGAAGAGCCTTCACTGATCATGGTAGCTAGAGTCAGCCTTCAATGCAACTGTAGAACTGTTTCCTTTCTTTCTCATAGTACTTATTAACATCTGAAATTATTTGTTCATGTTTATTTTTGATGTATCCCTCCACTCTGACCACTAGACTACTAGACTGTAAACTCCGTAAGAGCAGAGAGTTTATCTGTTTTGCTCACCATATGAGGAGAGATCCTGGAAAAAATTAGGTGCCTGATAATTATAATACTTAATACTGCCTAGACCCATAAGCCAGGCACACATTGCCCTCACTGCCTCATGTGTATTAATATATTTATTCCTCACAACAACCCTGTGAGTTAGGTACTGCTACAGACTGAATATTTGTGTTCCCATCAAATTCATATGTTGAAATCCTAACCCTCAAGGTGATGGCTTTGGGAGGTGGGATCTTTGGGTGGTGATTAGCTCATGAGGGTAGAACCCTCTTGTTTGGGATTAGTGCCTATGAAAGAGATCCCAGAGAGCTAGACTGTCCCTTCTGCCATGTGTGATTACAGTGAGAAGATAGCTGTCTATGACTAAGCATGCCCTCACCATACCTGGAATATGCTGGTGCGTTGATCTTGAACTTCTCAGAATCCAAAACTGTGAGCAATAAACTTTTGTTCTTCATAAGCCAACCAGTCTATGGTATTATGTTATAGTGGCTCGAATGGACTAAAACAGGTACTATTATTGTTCCCACTTTGCAGATGAGAAAACTGAGGAACAGAGAGACTAGGCATTTGCCTAAAGTTATACAACAGGTAACAGAACTAGGACTTGAACCCATAACTTCTGGGTCTAGAAGAAAATAGCACAATGAATGTGGGGCTGAAGAAATCAATGAAATAATTAACACATAGGAACATACACATTTATACAATATGTTCAAACATTTATAGGAACACATACACAGCCATGTATTTACTGAAGTGCACTGCATTTCTAGAAGTTTAAACAAACTTATGCTGATGCATCTACATGGTACATACTTTTTCAGGTCATCTGACTGGAATTACTCATATTAACTGAGAGTGTGGGAGGAACCAAAGAAAGAAAACTCTCAAGATATCAATGTTAACCCCATGGTCATGAAGTTCTAATATAGTTGACAAGGTACCTAAGTGCTCCAAAGATGTCATAAGGTGGAGTCATTTATAATGCACAAACTAATAATGTCCTGAAATAAATTTAAAGTTACAGAAAATAGTTAATCTATTTAAAAATAAATTTCTAAGAATAGCAAGATTTATAACAATATACATTTTATAGAATCAAATAATCTAAAATTTTAAATGACCTTAAAAAGCATCTCATTCAACATCCCAAATAGTTGCACGATTTGTTGTTATACTATTCAGAGCATTTTCATTTGTATACACACACACACACACACACACACACACACACACACACACACACAGACGAGTGTATACGTATGTACGTTTTCTCATTTGACCGCCTACATCACATAGAAAGGCATATAAAATGATCCTCATTTTACCAATAAACAAATTGAGACTCATAAAATTTTGAGTAATTTGGCCAAGATCCACACCGCTCACTAGTATGGTTGGAGGAGAAGACTTGGAAGAGAAAATGATTAAAAATTTTTGCATGACTGCTATGTGTGAGCACTACGCTAGATGGTTTACATATGCTATTTTATTTAATTCTCACAGCAACAGTTAAAGGAGATCTTATTGGCTGTCCCCATTCACAGGATACAAATCCAATTTTAGAGAAAGAGAACAAATTGCCAAGGGTAACACAGCTAATTAACAGGAAGTGAGTGAGGAGGCAAACCCATTTCTGACTACAACACAATGAATAGTTGAAATAATGACTCAATATTCTTATGTGCATTTTGTTATTACTAATGAAAAATCCACATTCACAAGGGTAAGTCTTAGTGATAGAGGTGTAAAATATTATAGTTGGGAAGAGGACTATGTTAAAAGTGATTTTGGTCAGTGAAAACTATGTAAAGTCAATGTTTTAAAAAATTACTTGCAAATATTAATTCTAACCATTTAGCAGGAAATAGTCTCTTGTCATCCAATCAATTCCTATTTTTAAAGCCTATCAGCAAAAGAAAAGATAAAGAAAAACATTAAAGCACTCATCGGTAGGAATAGATTTTTGGAATAATTTCTTCATATGTAAATAATTTTCAAGATAGTGGAATAATTTTTGCTATTTTATCTGAATGATGAGAAAAATTTTGCTAATTTAAAAGTTGGACTCATACAGTTCTCAGTTTTTAATACAAAAGCAAAAAGCATCATGGATAATTTGCATTTGAATCTGTGCTGTAGAGTTTCAGTTATTAGGTTGCTAGGCATAGCACAGCGTGAAATCTTTTATTTTAGAGTTTAGCCATATCAACTATTTACATATAATCATATAATTTCCCCATATCGTCTTTCCAGCATTAATTCACTACCTATTCCAGTGACTGAGCTTAAAATATTTTTCTCCATTTGATTAAGATACTTAAGATAATACAACAATGTTTTTATTAGTCAAAAGTTGTTTTCTTCTTGGAAATCTAAAATGGATTTTATATATCTATATGGATATATAACTGTATATATATGAATACACACATATTGATAGCAGCTCTTTTGCCTTTTTTTTGTTTGCCCATTTCTGTTCCCCTGTAACCTTAAAAGAACCTAATTAAAGGAATGAGATCACTAGGCAGTTTAACCTAACTCGTGACTTATGCTCTCCTGAATGAGCACCCCAACTTGCCTAACCTGTTGATTCTTTTCCTAGATTAAAATAAGTAAGAATGAAGGATTAAGTAGTTAAGGAATGACTAGCTCTCTACTCCCAACTGTCCCCTTAGCAATCCTGCAGGCAGATTATGTGGGCAAGATAACATCTGAAGAAAGAATTAGTCGGTCTGCACGCAATGGAGAATGATGCAGAACATAACCTCCTGCCTTGATGATTCACTGAGATTCTTCCCCCTTTTTTCTTTTAAAAACTGTCATGGCTGAGCAGAACCCTTGAAGTTGGTCTCAGGACATGAGTCCACCTTCTCTTCAGATTGCTAGCTTTTCGGATTAAAGCATCTTTCCTTTCTACTGACACTTGCTTCTTGATTATTGGTTTTTGAGGGGCGAGCAGCCAAACCTGAGTTTGGTAACAATATGGATATTTATATATACATATGGATATATACATATAGATATATGTCCTGATCTTGGCTACTAGGACATTTTTTTCACAAGATATTAAAATCAACTGGAGAACTATCTAACATCTATCTATCTATCTATCTATTGATCTATCTATCTATCTAACTTTGTCCTTCCTATCATAGCGGTTTAGCATTCCAAAAGGAATATACCAATTAAAATGAAATTATTCTATTAAGGAAGGAAAAAATGATGTAATTTCTTTGAGCAATATTTTGTTTTGATTTGAATATATGTACAATTCAACTAACTCTAAGCTGTCATTACTTCAGAAAAATGAGTGGTGAAAACATGATAATTGTATAAGTAATATCTTTGTTCTGCTTGAAATAAAATAGTATAAATAATCACCATTATCTTCCTTGAAGGTAGAGGCAAAGATACAGCCATTATCTTTTAAATTTTATAAACACACACACATCTGTAATGTTAAATAACTTGTATGAAAATTCTTACCTGCTGAAATGTGGATTAGTACTTAGACTTTTGAGAAAATCCAACAACGTCTTGCTCCTTAATTCACAGAACTTAAAAAAATTATTTTACCTGTCATATGTATGATACTGTGGACACATATGGGCTGTTCCATGGTTTTAATGTTTACATATCTCATATTCTGTCACTTTTTTTGGAGTAAATGGTTGGAATCTTTTCTTGTGATGAAACTATCTCTATTACCAAAGATCAAAAAGACAGACTATATGGAAAATAAAACATAGAAAATGTACATGAGCTAAAAGCAAATTTCTTATAACAAGAAATGCTGAATGCTGGAACAGGTTACTTTGGTGATAAAGTTGGAATTATTTTCTCTGAAAATGATTAGAAATAGGACATGTGTGAATCTCTCTGTGGGTTGTCTATGTCATTCTATTTCAAGGAAGGGCAGTGATTTTTATTTTTTAATGGAAATACTTTAAACTTTTTGCTTATAGAAATAAAATGTACTTATAAAATTACAATAGAAAAGAAATTGAAAAGAAATTTAATTGAAAAGTAAAGCAAACTTGAAATTCTATATTAGAGTACTACTTTGAATATTTTAGTGCATTTCATCCATGCCCCAAAATACAAGTATATTCATTAATTCATTCATTACTCCATATGTAAACAAAAAAAACATGAAGAATGTTGCTCATTATCCTGTTATACAAAGGGTTAAGTCATGATCCACTGTAATTGCCCACCAGCATTGCACCCTGAGGGAGAAATTCAGGATAGAGAAAAACAGTATGAAGAATTAGGTGTTTTGCATAAGGCCCCTAGATAGTTAAGATGCAAATCTAAGGAAGAATTTCAGTGACCCCAGATTCTTGCATCTTCCCATATATGGAAAAACATTAAAATCATTAACTTGAGATATCTGGGGGTTTTTTTGTGATTAGCAGTAATCTTTTACCAAGATGTATGCTTGACTACATGTATTTCCAAGCACCCGCCCCCCCCCCCCCCAAAAATCGTATATATACTGGCTCCTCCCCAACCTCTTCAGATCTACTGACAGGCTGTTTCCTGGGCTATAGTCCTTAGAAAGATCCCTGAATAAAACATAACCCACAACGTTTACATGGTATGTTTTTGTTTAAGTTGTGATATGTGTACATTTATTCCTTCAGCAAATGCTTATAATCCAATTCTGGGTATCAGTTCATATTCTAGTCATTGAGGATAGTGAAAAAAAAAAAACAGAAAAGACCATGGACTGGTAGGATTTATATTCTAGAGTGAGGAGACAGAAAAAAAAAATCGGCAAGCAAATTCATAGTTCGATTGATGATGATAAAAGCCTTGGAGAAAAAGCAGGGCTAGTCAAGTAATGAGTCTTGCTAATTTACATGGGGTGATCAGGGAAGGCCTCTTCATTCAGATGACTGAGGAAGAGGCCTGAAGAGACTGATGCTCCCACTACAAACGACTTAATAATTTAGAGAAAGTAAAACAACAACATAAACCTATGTGACAGCCTCATGTATTAGGAATCCAAAGGAGGCAGGATCATGTCAGGGTTAGATGGAAAAGATCTCCTCAAATCTTGACTTGAATTTCTACTATTCTTTTCTACTAGACTCTAAGCTTCTCCAAACCTGTCTATTTCTCTGATACCAACACAATATCCTTCCTATCATAGTGTGTTGCACATAGCATATTTGTAATCTGACACCTGAGATTTTAACCTCTCATATTGAATGCTGCTCTGAGGAATAAATTTTCTATGCAACAATGGTCTAATACATCTGATACTTAAGCACACTTTCCAAATCTCTCACAGTTTATATATGTTACTATTTTTTGGTTTATACAAAGAATGAAAGTTGAGTTTTCCTAGTTAATCTTAGAGAGTATACATAATGACAGTCTTTAACTTCTTCAGGAGACTTTTATCTATTAGCTGAGAATGAAGCAACTTTAACTTTGGGTTATTACCAGAAACACCAGCTCTCCCAAGACACAAGATTTGCCATATTGCATTTCTCCTTCACCATGATTATACAAAAGGGGCAAGAGACAGGATGATGGCTTTAGATATGCACAGTTCAAATGGCTATGATAATACATTGAGTAGTCCACCTATTAAATACATGAGGTTGTCCATATCTATTATTAAACTTTCTTTAATGTCAATAGTTTTTATTGAATTATTCCACATATACAATTTAAAAGAAAAAAAAAACTTAGTTTCTAATGCTTCATAATAGCAATGGAAGGATATATAAAACAAAGAATGTTGCCCACCATCCAGTTCTATAAACCACTACAGTGCTGACCTACAATACACCCTGAAAGGAATTCAAGGCAAAGATTGGGATGAGGCACTGTGTTCTGAGAATACCGGCAAAACAGGCCCTTAGATAGTTAGAAATATTTCAGGAGAAATTTTTTTATGAACCTGGATCCTTGTATCCCATAATTAGAAAAGCACTAAAACCATTAACTAAGATTATCTGTTCCTCGTGATTAGCAGCAACCTTCTATTAAGATGTGTGCTTGATTGCACATATCCCTTTGCCAAAATCATATATAATACTGATCTTCCCGCCATCTCTTCAGAACAGTTTGTCAGAGCTATCTGAGAGGCTGTCTCTCTGGCTATAGTCATCAGTAAGACACGGAATAAACTTAACTCACAGCTCTTATATATATATTTTTTTGCATTGACAGATATTAGCCCCAAATACTTTTAAATGCAGGATTCAGAGCAGATAAACATCTCCGTTTCCAGAAATAAAAGCAACACTGAGATATCAAGATCTTGTTTGTATCTCAGAAGTTTATCTAGATTAGTTACCAGCTTTTCAGGGTAGAGATATTCAGGTAATATTTTGGGGTGGTGATTCTGTCATTTGCCTTAGAAGCCTTACCTTTAGTTACATACTTATGAATGCTTCTTAAAAATAAAGCCCTTTCCACTATTGGTGGGAATGTAAATTGGTGCAACCCCTATGGAAAACAGTATGGAGCTTCCTCAAAAAATTAAAAACAGAACTACCATATGATGCAGCAATTCCATTCCTGGGTATTTATCTGAAGAACACAACACTAATTCAAAAAGATATATGCTCTCCTATGTTCATTGTTTCATTACTTATAACAGCCAAGATATGGAAAGAACCCAAGTGCCCATCAATAGATGGATTAAAAATATATATATATATATATATATATATATATATATATACAATGGAATATTACTAAGCCATAAAAAAGAATGAAATCTTGCCTTTTGTGACAACATGGATGGACCTAGAGGGTATTACGCTAAGTGAAATAAGTCAGACAGAGACAAACACTGTATGATTTCACTCATATGTGGAATCTAAAAAAACAAATGAATAAACATAACAAAATAGAAATACAGTTATAGATACAGAGAACAAGCAGGTGGTTGCCAGAGGGAAGGAGGGTGGCAGAAGGAAAGAAATAGGTGAGGGAGATTAAGAGGTACAAACTTCCAGTTGTTAAATAAATGAGTCACTGGTATGAAATGTATAGTGTGGGCAATATAGTCAATAACTATGTAATATATTTGTATGCTGACATATCATAAGTAGACTTTATCACAGTGATCCTTTTGAAATGTATGGAAATAACAAATCACTATATTGTGTAATAGGAACTAACATAGTGCTGTAGGTCAATTATACATCAAAAACAAACAAACTAATAAACTCAATAGAAAAAGAGATCAGATTTGTAGTTACCAGAGGCAGGTGGTGTGGGGAGGGGAATTGGATGAAAGTGGTCCAAAGCTACAAACTTCCAGTTGTCTGATGGAAGAGTGCTAGGGATGTAGTGTGTGGCATGGTGAGTATGGTTAACACTGCTGTGTGTTACATGTGAAGGATGTTACGAGAGTGAATCCCAAGAGTTCTCACCACAAGGAAAAAAATGTTTCTGTTTACTTAATTTTGTATTTATATGAGATGAAGAATGTTCACTAAACTTACTGTGATAATCATATCATGATGTATGTGAATCAAATCATTATGCAGTACACCTTAAATTTCGCTCTGTATGTTGATTATAATCTCAATAGAACTGGAAGAAAAAAAATAAAGCCCTTTCTTTGGTCTGATCTAAAACTCTTCTTATAGTTCAAGTCCAAAATATCTCTAATGTAATGTAACATACTCTAATGTAATGAGGGACTCATATTATGTGAGGTGACACAGTGTTTCTGCTCCAATTCATACGGCTGAAGGGAATTACAGATGACATTTTCTCCCACCCACAATTCATCAAGCAAATGAAGTAATTGAGACCAAGAAAGATTAAGTGACTTGACCTGGGGTGGTACAAGTTTTCCATGCGAGTCAGAGACAGAACGTAGATATGTGTTCCTTATTTCAAAGTGCCTATCTAAGTTACACTGAAGTGTAGCCAATCTGAAATCATGGGCAGAAAATTTACTATGGATAACATTTCAAAGGGAGATTCCATGTAAAAGGGGGAAACAAATGTAACATGTAAATCCTGCAGCAGTCAGTTCAAATTTGTCCTTTAAAGTCAGGCAATGGCACCGCTCCATTTCTTATTATCTGGGGGTCTGGATATGACTGAAAAATCAATATGGAACCTCATCATCTTCCAAAGTTATTGAGCATCCTCTGTAAATGTGGTGTTGAAGTAAATGCTCTGCACAGCAGCCTCTTTCACAGTCTGGCCCCAGGGCCAGGGCTGCAACTTCTGCTTGAGATGTTCGCCTCAGACTGGCTTGGTGGCTGTGTCCCAACCAAGTAACATCTTGTTTCTCAGCTAAAATTCTCATCAAAATTCCTTTTAAATTTAGTGATTCCTTATCACCAAACACTATGTTCCCAAATCTTCTAATGCACATACTTTTTTCCAATACTGCTGGCTGTTTATTTTGCATATGTCCTTGCTCAAAAGATTCTCTTAGTCAAGAGACTTTCTATGATTTCACATGGTATATACTCTGACATATTTGTGCCTGGATAAGATTTCTGCTGCTTATGAAAGTGTTTCTAATCATTATTCATGGAAAAGGTTTAATTGTGTATCACCCAACTAGGATGTATTCAGGGAGTTGAACCCAATTATAACATAAGCAGAAGAAAACATAAGAGCAAATAGATGCTGCAAAAATTACATAATGTCTCCACTAATCAAATGTAAATTAATTTTACATTAGCTCATGCTTTGGATTATCCATGTTCCATTGGCTCCTGCTGTTAACTTTTACTATCCATAGATGTGAGATTAATGCGGATTGTTTTTGTTAACATTTGACAAATGTCAAAACATAGATTCTCACTTTCTACCAGTGACCTGTCTCTGATTTTCAGCCTATGCACTCTCATCTCTGTGTGAGGTTTTCAGATCTGATCTCTGTGGGAGTCAGATATATTCACCAGGGTTTTGCAAAATAATGAAATGGAACACTGTAATGAAAGTGCACATCCCTGGTGTCAGGCTTCTTTATGAATTCCAAAATCATTTAGTTCAGTGACTGAGGTTTAGAAGTGCCTCGGATGTGATTAAATGGGGATCAGTACACTCACAGACACTTACCCCTTTTTAAATGCTCACTTTCTAAAATGTCCCTCTCTTTAGAAATGTGATTTAACATTGTAAAGGCACACTTAAGGCCTTGGAAATGTCCTTTCATAATCTGGTATGCTACCTACATACGAGGCAGCATACGAGATTATTAAAGGAAATTTAATAATCTCCTTTTTCTTTTTCTTTCTTTCCACACAACTCTGTTTACCTCAAGGCTGTGGGCCAACTGAAGGAGGCCAGAAGAGTTACGTGGTTAGTTAAAGAACATTGTTCGGCTTCTGTCAAGAACATATAGGCTAGGTTCTTGACCAAAAAGTTATGCTGCTTGCGAAGTTGTAAACCAGATTTTGAATAATCCGATTAAATTAGCTATAGGTCCTCAGTCATGTAAATATATGTTCTAAGCATCTCCATGTTATGAATCTGTATTTGTATCAGACCCTATCTGATGGTGGATAATGGGCATGCCACATTTTAGCTGACTGAGATTTGTAATAATTTTATATTTCGGAGAAATTCACCATCTTGACAGGCTTGGCAAAGCCAGAGATGACTTGGTCCCTTCACTGGAAAAACCTGAGCATATTACAGAGTCCAGTTGGGCAGATGCACCTACTTGAGAATTGGACTCTCCAGCTTTTGAATTGAAGAAGCAGCGGCAGTAGAGAACCCATTTTGGTGGCTAGCGGCTGCCTTGTTAGCAGTCATGTCACATTTCTAGGGTCGTTCTAGCTGGGCACCTAGTGCAAGCTGTCCCCATTTAAATGGTTTCATGGTATAATGTTGGTGTTGGCCCTAACCATTACCAATACTCCTTGTTCATGCCCAGGTTTTGAAGCTGATTGACTGGACAATTTGTGAATTAGCCACTATCCTTTCAGTACATTCACTGTCTGCTTAAATCATCCAAAGTTGGTTTCTACTGCTTGCAATTTACAGCCCTGAGTACTATTGTTATACTGTGCCATACATATTGGTGGATAATTATGCATTTTACATTTTGTTGATAATTTAGCTCCCTACAGGGAGTTTATCAATTCCTACATTCACAGGACTCTTTAGTGAATTAAAAACAAATCACCATTTTCTTTTTTATGACATTCTATTATTATATTTCCATTTTGATTCCACTGCAGAGATCCCAGTCTTTAGATTTAGTGGTGCACCATGGGTTGAACTTGCATCAGGGAGAATATAGTTTTAAACATTTATAATTTGGTTCTATCTTGTTCATGTGTTTGTTTACTGAGCTAAATAGTCAAATGAAGAATCAAATTCATTACCACAGTATTGCCACTACCAAGATCAACCCACCTCAAATCTTGATTTATAATAAAAAATATCCCCCCTGGAAAGACTTTATGTATAATCCAAAGAGAAACAGCAGACCTGAGGCAAAGATTTAGCCTTCAGGGTTATATAACTTTATACTATGTTTAATGTGGGGTTTAAAGCTCATGCTGTTGGACAAGAGGTTTTAGACTTCTGAGAAGAAACGTGCTGTACTTCTGAAATGAAGAGCAGTGAGAATACAATTCCCTCTCCCGTCACATTAGCAGCAAGACTTGCTCTTCAAATGTTTCCTGCTGGTTCCCACAGAGCACAGGAAGCAATGTTCTGATGATTAAGCAGCAATATCATTATAAAAGCCAAATGAATAATCATTGTGTTAATGAACTTTATCTCAAAAAAGATTATTTTTTAATGTTAAGCCTCTTCCAATATGAAAGGGAAAATGTATTTCAATTCCATTTCATCAACCAGAGATGTTCATAACCTATACAATTTTATATCCTGTCTGCACATGTCTCTGTAGGTCTGCACACACAGTGACTTCAATGGATGCTGCTGATGATTCTATTAGATCTCTCTCTGTCTCTAACACACACACACACACACACACACACACACACACACACACACACACCTCTCCAGGAATAGAGCCACAGACTCTCATGAATAAGATAGATTGTATTTGTTAGTAACAAGCAACATGTGGTTTACAAATTAGTAATGACAATTAAATCCCTGAGAATCAAATTTTCCCACTTAAAAGAAATTTAGGGTGCTTCTGTAGAAAAAAATGAGATACTAATTTTCTTTTGAAAAGTGATTTATGAGTTTTAGGTCAGGAGTTGTGTTCTGAGGACCAATATCTTTTAAGACACAGAACACTTTTTCCAAATAAATGAAAAAAACATTTGCTAGACAGCAACAGAATAAATTTTTTGTCCTTTGACAATGAACCCAAAATATCAGCATTCTCTGCTTTCTGTATCTTATACATTCTGAAGGAAATTCCATGGACATAAAATGAGTTCCAATTATTGTTATTATCACCTCATTTACCTCTCTCTTTAGGTGCCATTGAACTAGATGCTAATATGAAAGAATGCTAGATAGGGTTCCTTCTGGGTAGGTGCTCATAACTCAAAATGGACACTTTCAATCTGGACAAAATCATCCAACAAGAAATACGGAATTCTTAAACACCCCAAGGGAGCTGTCTAGTCAAAAATTCTGCTGATTTTTACCTTAACAATTCTCAACCGTGGTGTCATGGACCAGTGACAGAAAAACCATGCATATTTTTTATCTACACTGTAGCACAGTATTTTGCAAAGCTTGGTATGTAGCATCATTTTAGATGACACATGAGCAAATATTTAATAAAATATGTAATTTTAACTACCTGTTAGAAAAAAATGTATTGATATCAAATTACAATGTGATTTCACGCATGATTTACCATGGTAAAGACTAGATTAAAAAGTGAATCAATTTTAAACTCACTTAGAAAGGTTATTGAGTAAATCATAGTACAGATGCTAATGCTGGCAGGACAAAATCATGATGTTTTTATGTGACTGAATGACATCAGAGAAGCACTATTTTAACCTTAGTGAATTACTATTTCTGATAGGACTCGATCAAAACAGTGGATAACCATTATCCAAGTTTGAGTTCTCCCCAAATCAAACCTCAAGACAAGAATTTGGATCCTGGCAGTTTATTTCGAGGTAATTCCAGACAGTACAGTGAGGTAGTGGGGAAGAGAGACATGAAGGTGGGGAAAACCATTCAGTGTGCATTAATATTGTGGGCAATTTCAGTCCAGTCCCACTGGGGACATTCTGATAGATGGTGTAGAACACACTAAAGAATTGTCCCACTGAAAGGCATGGACGCTGGGGTGTTTGTCCACAACTTTCCATCTATCTCTGGTTGATGGTCACTCCTGGGGACATTAGGCCTCTGGCTTTTTTGTCCTGCCCTGAGGGGACCAGGTGATTTTTGGCAGAGATATGGAAAATGTTACGTGGTGTAGGGACTTCACCTATACCTCCAGTAGAGTCAAAAGACACGGGAGATGCCCTGACAGCATCTGCGACAACCATTACTCTAAATGCTATAGAACTGATTTAAAATGGTTTTTAAGCGACCAGTAACACATGCCTTAATTTCCAGAGTAATTTTAAAATTGTATTCTAATTCTGGAAAAATTATTCATCCCATTATAGTATAAATGAGGTAAATTTATTAACCAAGCTATCTCCTCTACAACTAGATTGGATCAACAAGAATCTAATTCTATTCATTTTGCATTTTGTATTATAAATGGTATTTGAGGAATTGGAAGGTGATGAGTTAATACTCATATATTCAATATGACCATGAATAGTTCCACATCATAGGCTAAAATGTAATTCTGAAAATCAGGGATGAGAGGCAAAATAGATATTTGCAAGGAAAAATAGAAGAAAGATCAACAAATGGTTCATAACTGTTAGTATCCAAAGGGGATTTTAGGTCATCCCTTTTTCAGTTACCCTCTTATCACTGAACACTTGTTTTTTTTTTCACTAATCCTTCTTGCTCAAGTCCATTAGTATTTATTTTCCTTGGCTGAATCCCAGTTCATTTTATGCCAGCCATCTCTGAGGAGCTCAAGCACCTAATTTTTAGCTCTGCATTTGCTAGAGTCTGCATTACCCCATGGTTCTCATCTGGAAGGTTAATCTATCTCTATTTTCACTCTTTGCGCCTGCTGACAAGAAATAAAGGTTGTGCTCTGAACCCTTAGTTTTTCAGAAATCTAAATATTAATTGGGATATAAGTGTCTATCTCAGAGGCTCAGGTGAGAAAGTTAAAGTACTATTTGGAGTTTTTAAATTGATCTGACTTCAGTTGGGATGGGAGTTTGCAGCTGAAGTAAGGGAGGTCCATGGAAGATTGCCCTGTCACTTTAAAATATGTCCTATTTTGCACCGCTGTGTCTCCAGCACCAGGCTCTCACTGAGAGCAACAACTGGAGAGATAGGATATGTTTAAAAACAGTAACTTGACTCCTTAGCCATGCTTTGGCAGAGCTCTTCACTATTGATCAGAAATGGACTCGTAGTCTTTCTTCTCAGATTGCAAATTTATTTTTATTCCTGCACAGTTCTGCAATTTAGAATTGCAGTTGTACTCAGCCCTCTCCTCTGAGACACTGGTGCTGATACTCACTCTGGGAACACGTTTTGCTCCACATTCCATAGTACTATCCTTTGTGCAAAAGGTAAAATTGGAGTTAGTTAATTAAAAAGCACTAGAAAGCTGTTGCATGCACATAGATCCAAAAGAAAACACAGCCATTCTTAACTGAAAGTACATGGTGGTTCAAATAAGCATCGCTTATTTGGTGAAAACTAGAAACTACATGTGAGAAAAAATGCTAACCTTGGTCAATTATTTCTATGGCCTTTTGTCTTTAATCTTCAGATCTTCCATAAGGACTGACACTAGTTATGAATTTAATCAGCAATAATAGATGTTCAGTGAGTGTACTGAGTGAGGGAAAAGGTTTTAGGAATTGGAGATAGGGGGATCAATTAAGAATAGTAGGAGGGGGTTCAGACCAGCCCTGCTCACTGTGACGCCTGGAAACACATAGGGAGCTGGGTGAGCCTTGCTGCCCCTGCACGGGGTCAGGAACATGCCTGCCCTGGCTGGAGGCTCCCTGGCCAGCCGGGGCCTGCAGAGTGCGGGAGAGGAGCATCACACAGCTGTGCTTCACCAAGCTCTCCACCCACAGGCCTCCTGGACTAGGCCCCCCATGCAACAGTGTTTACTCGGTTCTTGGGGTCCCCTGGCCCATCCAGGATTCCCACCCACTCTTCTGCGCTGCTGGCGACATGCTTTGACCCATCATTTGTTTCTCTGGCCCCAGTTTTAGGACTGGAACATCACAAATGGCGCTGACAGTGCATAGAAGGATTTGGCTTTAAAAAAATCCCAGAAGTTATCATTCTACCTGGCCTAGCTTGTTCTCTCTTTTCATTTTACAAAAAAAGTACTATAATTTAAAAGTACTAATTAAAATTGATTTCTGTAAAGGAATTTCTGTTGGTACCTCCAACAAAATAATTGAAGCCACAAGGTCCCGGTCTTTTTAAAAGCAAATTAATTAAAATATTTTGAAGATGGTGAAAGGGACTGATTTTAATAAGACAGGTTAGGTCGGAAACTTTAAAATCAGTGTCTTTCACCTTGAAACCTGGACCCGGCACGGTGACCTTCACCACTTTGGTTCAGTAGAATATAAACAGAGTTCCTTAACTCAAAGGAAAGTCTTTGCAGCAGCGTTCACGTAGCCATTCAAATATAAAAGTTCCATCCCGTAATGCCTGACTTTCCTAAAAACGCTGACAGCCTCCGTGGGCAGACACAACTTTCTGTCATATTCCAGCCGCCCCGCAAGTCTGACCCAGGTCACTGGGAATGTCGCAGGGCATGCGGACGCTGTGGAAGGTAATCAGACCCACATCTGCTTATAAGGAGCCCATGATGGTTGTTCTCCTGGTAACTGGAAAAAGGAAATACTTTAAACGTCCACCCAGCCCACACGAACGAGTTCACAGGGCTTCCAGCAAAAAGGCTGCTCTGAAGCGTGACGCCAGGACGCAGGGCAGCCCGGGGGTGCCTGTCCACCCGGCATCGTTCCCGGGTTTTCCTCCCCGACGCCTTTCTCCGCGGGTGTCGTGGTAACTGTTCCTGCTCCTCGTCCTCAGGCGTAGACACGTGGAGATTAGTCAGCACACCTAGACCTGAGCTTCTGCATTCAAATAAATACATGCAAAGGCCACTGCCAAACACGGTCTGCAGCCCTCCTCTCTCATAACGGGGTTAGTGATTTAACTGACTTGAAGCAAAGTAGCACACCTTATTTTGTGTCTTTTGTTGGATTGATAAAGCTGATCACCACAACCACCCCACCTTTTTACCCCAAGTTGTTGAGGGAGAGTTGCCCTCAATCTTCTAGAAACGTTTCCCTCGCCCATGTCTCCTGGTATATTTGGTTCTGTTCTTGTTCACGTTCCTCATTCTAAGGCCTGGGCCGAGGGCCCGTCTCAGCCTCTTGCTGGGTGGCAGCTCTGCCGGGTTCCCACCTGCTCCTGCGCCCACCAAGGGCTGGTGGCTGCTGCTTGACACAGCAGAGCCGCTTGCAGTCTCAGAGAACAAAGGAGGACCAGAGGAGCCTCCAGGACCTGCACGTGGTGACTGTGGGCAGAGGAAAACTCTCTGCTCTCTGGACGCACGTGTCAGGGAAACACGGGGGTGCCCAGCCCGGGTTGTCCTTCTTGCCACATGGGGCCCGGAAGACAGATCTAGATTTCCACGGTCGATCTGGAAACAAACTGTGCCTTCCAAAGAGTGGCTTTTCTAACTCAAGGTTGGTTACGTGTTAAGCGTGCTCCTAACTCAGTAAGTTCATTCTCCTTTGGAGGAACTTTCTTACATGTAGTGATTTGTAGTCAGCAGTGGCAGGTTGCCTCCTGGACACCTTTTTTGCGTGCATACCAATTTAGTAAAAATCTTATACTTTGCCTACATAGGCCTTTTCTGCAGAAATTTTAAAGTTACCAGTGTTGTTAAGCGCCTTCAGCTCTGATGGGTGAAATGTCTTGCGTACAAAATGATGAGGGAGTTGTTAAAAGTGCACACGGGAGGGGATTCTGCTCAGAGTCTGTGTCAGAGCAGCTCTTGTACTTCATGCCTTCAACTCAACAAATGACCATATTCCTTAAAGTAAAATGTGAAGTTGTTTTTTAAACAAACAAACAAACAAACAAAAGAATGGTTACTTCAACTTGCTACAGTGTCCTCATTTGGGGAGGAAAACGCAAAGTGGTTTTTCAGTAAATTATGAGAAGTTGAGAGACTTGAAAGGAGCATAGAGAAGGGATTCACATTCTCTATGGTGAGCACACATGAAGGGGACTCTTTTGCCTCCTCAGCACGTGGAACTGAATAAGAGAGTTGAATGAGCTCTCTATTCCATTCCATTGATCTATATGTCTGTTTTTGTGCCAGCACCATACTGCTTTGATTAATGTACCTTTGTAGTATAGCCTGAAGTCAGGGAGCATGATATTTCCAGTTCTGTTCTTCTTTCTCAAGATTACTTTGGCTATTTGGGATCTTTTGTGGTTCCATATAAATTTTAGGATTATTTGTTCTAGTTCTGTGAAAAATGCCATGGGTATTTTGATAGGGGTTGCATTAGATCTGTAGATTGTTTTGGATAGTTTGGACATTTTAACAATATTAATTCTTCCAGTTCATGGACATGGGATATCTTTCTATTTCTTTGTATAATCAATTTCCATCACAGAAAAATAATAAAAAATTAATTTTAGAAAAGAGCTGAATGAGAGGCTGCAGGAAAGTGAAAGGAAAAAACAAAAAGGCATTCATTCTGGAAAGAATTATATTCCAAACACAAGCCAGGGCTGTGGAGGATATTTTTTTCTGAGTCCTTTATCGTTTATTCTATAAACAGTTATTAATCCTTACTATGTGCAGGGAGTGTGCTTTGGTTCAGGAACAACGATCAAGATCTTTTGCAAGAAAGCAAAGGGAGAAGTAATTTATAGGTTAAAAGACATGGTAAAGTTGTATTAACTAATCACAACAGATAGGAGATTATTTGTATCCTGATTCAAACACATTTTTAGAAAATTACTAGACAATGGGGAAAATCTGAACACTGACTAGCTATTTGAAGTTATTCATGACATATTGTCATTTCATTTAGGTTCGACAATACTATTATGTCTAAGTTTTTAAAGTGTCCTTATCTGAACCTACCATATAGCACAGGAAACTCTACTCAATACTCTGTAATGACCTATATGGGATTAGAATCTAAAAAAAGAGTGGATATATGTATACGTATAACTGATTCACTTTGCTGTACAGCAGAAACTAGCACAACATTGTAAATCAACTATATTCCATAAAAATTAATTTAAAAATGAAATGCACCCTGATATATGTACAAAGAGAATAAGAACAAAAAATAAAATGAAATTTAAAAGAAAGATCATGTCCATGGCTAGGCAGCTCTCAAATAATATATTGATTACTATACTAAGGCAGGGTCTAGTCTGAGAGCCTTAAGCAGTTAACCATCGTTTATTTTGGCTTGTCATAAACATTTATGAGCTCTTAGTATGTGACTGGAGTAAACGTATAATGTAATCCTTCCCAACATCCCTTCCACAGCCTGCTCCCAGGCTCTTTGTTCTCATCTCCATTTCTTAGAGTTGAGGCCAGAGCATGTCACCTCCCACTTCCAGGCCCTCACTCCAATTCTTTGGGTTTCAGTGCAATGGCTATTTTGGACAAGTGTCCTTTCACTGGGTACCTGCACCAGTGGAATGAAAGTGGTGTGACCCATAAACAAAAAGAATTAAGGCATTTACCAAGTTTCGAAACAAATTCCACTTGAAATTAAAAAAACTATAATTTAAAACCATTTCTCTGTTCCCACAACATGCAAAAGAAACTGCTGTCTCACTCAGGTGCCTAAGAGAGGTAAATGTTTTCCACCAACCAGAGGAATGGATTTTAGAAGATGGAATCATCTTGGAAGACCATTAGGAACAGAATATGAGAATTCCATTTCTTAGCATTTCTCCTTTATGAATGTAGGAAAATGGATTCAGAAAATAAACCTAAGCAAGCATTTGTCACTGATAAACCTTCCACTTGTTTGAAAAAAAAGTGGCCATTGTCTTGTAGCCTGAACATTTTTTCCCCTGGATGAACTAGAATTCATTTGCTTTATCTATAGAGCATAATCACCTCTGTCCCTTCCTGGCTGGAATTATACTTTAGTTCTGCCAGATTACACTGTCATTCAGATCTGCAATGAGAACAGCAGAAAGAATAAGCAAAATATTAAACAGAGCTCGTTCTAAAGAACTGTTTCCTAGCCTCTATGTCAGGAGATGAACAGAAGCATTGCCCATACAATTATGAGCAAACCCTATTTATAGCAGAAGTTCTTCCTCAAAGCACCCTTTTTTTTCCTGTTGAAATCATGCCAAATGGCTTAGTGTCGCTTGAGTAAATATTGTGCACTTACCAGTTTGGCTTGAAAGTAGTTTGGGAATTAGCTCTTGATCCATCAATGGGCAGCAAGGAAACTACAGCTACTGAAAGGTCTGTTAACATTCTCCCCGTAAGCAATCCCTAAAGTCAGAGTCATTTTCTACTGCAAGAGTTGATTAATGGGAAAAGAACTCTAATGCTAAAATAAAATGTCAATAATTTGGACACAGAACAGTGTAGCTGGATCAGTTTTAGAAGGCTTGCTCTGTGTACATTACAAAATGACTCATTCATTCATTCATTCATTTGTTCACTCATTTATTCTTTTATTCAAACTATTCCCTGTGGGTTCTAGGATAAGGATGGGAATACAAAATGATTATGATACACTCCCTAACTTTAAGAAATTAATGATATAGACTGATAGATAATACTATCAAAGATGTATTGAACATTTACTTAATAATTTGCTGAATGCTATTTAAAGCATTTTTGGTGTTTTTTTTAATCGAGGTAAAATTGGTATATAAGATTATGTTAGTTTCAGATGTACAACATAATACTCTGATTTTTGTACACATTACAGAGTGATCACTACAATAAGTTTAGTTACCATCATCACTATACAATTGACCCCCTGACTCATTTCACCTGACACCCAATCCCCTTCTCCTCTGGTAACCACCAGTCTGTTCTCTGTGTCTATGAGTTTGTTTTGTTTGTTTGTTGTGTTTTTTAGGTTTTACATATAAGTGAAATCATATGGTATTTGTCTTTTTCTGACTTATTTCACTTAGTGTAATACCTTCAATGTCTATCCGTGTTGTCACAAATGGCAAGATGCCCTTCTTTTTAAAGGCTCAATAGTATTCCATTATGTATCTCTCTCTCTCTCTCTCTCTCTCTCTCTCTCTCTCTCTCTATATATATATATATATATATATATATCACATTTTCTTTATCCATTCATCCACTGATGAACAGTTAGATTGTTTTCAGATCTTGGCTATTTTTAAAAATGCTGCAATGGACATAGGGATGCATGTATGTTTTCAAATTAGTATTTTCATAGTCTTTGGATAAATGCCCAGAAGTAGAATACCTGGATCATATGATAGTTCTACTTCTAATTTTTTGAGGAACTTCCTTACTATCTTCCATAGTGGCAGCACCAATTGACATTTCCAGCAACAGTGTATAAGGGTTCTCTTTTCTCCACTTCCTCTCCAACACCTGATGGATTGTTTTATTTCATCCTCACAACACATTTATCAGGTATATACTATTCTAATCTTCATTCTCAGATGAAGAAACTGATCCTTAGAGGTGGTATTTACTCCTAAAAACTATAGCATAGTGGGGCAAATGCTGTAAGAATGCAGAAGCAGGAGTGATTGATTCTGACTGAGGTTTAGATTACATACTTCAAAGGATCAGTAGTATTTAGATTTCATTTTGAAAGACAAACTGCAATCTCGTCCATGCTCCCATAGAAATTCTAATACAATTCTGTTACAGTACTTAGTATATTATATTTTATTTAATTATATACATTTATATATTCCTCGTGGAGTTACATCTTTACAGGCACCATTTTGACTGCCCAATGCCTTGAACTGTGTTCAAGACAGAGAAAGTTTTCAATACATTTATTTTGAATGCATACATGAGCAAGATTTCATTTGGTGTAGTAAAGCGAGATTTCCAGAAAAACAGAACAGCATTAGACTTGGCACAGAGATATGAATGTAATTGTGTTATGTGAGTAAAAATGAGTATACCCCCAGTTAAATATAGGGTGTAGGGATTATAACTGGAGGAGAGGTCAGGAAAAGAGAGAGAGGAAACTGGAAAGGCAAGTTGCCTTTTGATTATAAATTGGTTTTTACTTGAACTTGATTCAAAGTCAGTGGGGGAGGTGATGAACATATGACCTGAGCTATGTTGGCATATCATCAAGCCCAACATGAATTAGGAAAAGGGTTAGTTGGAGGGTGAGATGAAGTTTTCTATCAAAAAGCTGATGGCTGGAATGGAAGTGACTGAATGGAAGTAGATACAGAAAGTGAATCAAGAGCATTACTGACTGATAGAATCAAGGTGATGCTTCAGAGAGAGGAATAGAGTAGAATAGTAACCTTGGACTTTGAAGTGTGCCTGGGAAGAAAGTCTAGCCATTAATGTGATAAGCTTCAGGGTTAGAAGCAGAAAAACTTGGGTTTTAAATTCTCAAAATACACAATGAATAGACCAACAAAAAAGTCTGTGTCCCAAATGCCTCAGGGTTTTGACTATTAAGTGTCTAAGACATTTCCTGAGGCACTTAATCCAAAATTCTAGAGCAGTCTTCTTTACCTAAAAGATTGACTATCTGGCATCAGCTATCCTGAACATTCAAACATAGTTGATTACGTTTTCTCAAGGTCTCCTCTATATGAAAAATTTTTAGAATTCAAGTGAACTCCTGAAGAAGCCCCAAATGTATCCATAGTCTCTAAATACCCTGAGGTGGAGCACACAGACTATGCTTGTGTCTTTGCTATAAGACTTGTAGAGCAATTCAACGTGTTAGTCTATTGAGCCATCTAGATCCAGAAATTTCTTCACAAACGTTCTAGCAGATTGGGGCTGTATTAGCTAGCAGAAAATAACAGAAACCCCATCTCATACTGACTTAGAAAATAAGAATATTTATGGCTTCCCATAACTTGGAGTCTAGAAGTAGGGAGCATATCAGAATGACCTTGCTCAGGTGTTCTTTCTCTGGAGTTCTCTGGAAACCGCTTTCCTCTGTGTGTGGACTCAGTTGTCAGGAAGGCAGTGAAATGACTATAGGATTTGAGCACATGACTGTGTTTAGATAAAGCATGAGAAACAGAAGCTACTGGAAAGAAACCATTCCAGAAAACAGAAGAAAAATTACTCCAAACAAACAGCAAATGTTTCCTGTACTCTCACTGGCACAAATTGCACAATATATGTTCATGCTTGAGCCTATCACTGGCAGTAGGGTGGAATTACTCTTAGCATCTATCAGTGCCCAAGAGAAAAAAGAAACACAGGTTGCTGGTAATGAAGCTATTACAAGGGCAGAGTGAGCAATGGGGTCAGGGAAGTGATCCAGAGATCCGTTACTGCAAGAAGCCACCATTGCCTCTATACCTGGAGAACAAAAAGTGGGGAGAGCAGTGTAACCCAGTGCTGCTCCTGATAGACTTGCCTGTCACTGGGTAAGAACAACCCAAGAGACCTCTGCTCCACTCCCTTTGCTAGAACCCATTGTCACCTGCAGGTTCTCTTTGCCAGAAGCAGAAAGACAACAGCTTTGCTCTTCTTACTCCTTATTTCCCATCTGGTGGCTCACACCGGCAATACCCATCTGCATGATAGTCTAAGAAAAGTCATTTGCAAGAATGATTCTGGGCTAAGGGTCTACAGACAAATAATTAGCATGCTCTCAGACCAAATAAGCCTGCACATGAAACCGAGAAGGATGGCAAGTGAGGGTACGATTATAGCAGGTATCAGTTGCCCTGAAGCACATGGGCTATGTGGGTAAGAGACAAATACCTGAATAAAAGTGGGTTTTGTTAGCATGGAGGAAAGAAGGATGGATATTGTGCAGATTATTAGCAATACCGTACACAATAGCACTGATAATTAAGCCTACAATTCATCTTCAGTGACTAATACAAATTTGAGAAAAGACCTTTGAAAATATCACTTGAATTGAAATCACATAAATAGTGTGTGTCTCTTGATGGTCTGAGAAGGTTGCTTTGATTGCTTTTGATTTTATCGGCGAAACACCCTACGTGGACCAAGAGAAACATTCCTATGGGGGATATTGTTATCATTACAACACAAAACCTAAGAGGAGTAATTAATGCATTAACTAAGATCGCCTCATTAAGATGGAATGTGTTAGACATGCTCACACATTATCAGTAAGTCTGACTGCTTTATCGCTTATTTGATGCTAACAGATTTCCTTCTCTGAGTTTTCACTTCACGTTGGCTCAGTGGGAGTCCAAGTAACATCACAACAGAGCTGGGAATAAAGATTTTGTCAATTATTTTCCTTGATGATCATATCATTTAGGACGAATTCCAGAAGCCAAGACAATCTAGGCTTCCAGTACAGCTGGAGTCCCATGCTGCAGTCCCACTGGACCTATTTCGAGCTGCTTGGCAAAATATCAAAGATTGCTCCATTAACTTACTTCTATCCTTCTTGCCCTCTAGAAATTTCTAGTCTCTATTTCTTGTCAAGCAGACATTCTGCTTAAAGACTCTTCTTTCTTTTTGGTCATGAATACAACTCAAATGACAAGCCAACCTTTTATGAAATGTGGACTTATCCATATTTCACAACCACTTATGATACCATGTGATCATCCATCTGCTTTTTTGAACTACTCTTGCAATTCCATACTTTCTCTTGGACAAATAAGTTCTGACCATGCTCTTGTTCTTTTTGGTTTTCTTACAAAATACGCTTTTTGTCCCTATTTTAATGCTCAGACACTCAATAATACTTATCATAATTGTAATTACATTAATTTTTGGCTTTTTAAAAAAAAACTACAAAGAAATGTAAGCTAGTCGTAACAATTAAAAAAGAATAGAGGAATAGAAAATAAAAATCTTTTCTTCCCACCCTCAAATTTCTTCCCATTTTTTGAAATCATGTTAAGTTTGTCCTTCTAGACTTAAAAAATTTATTAAAATGTTTAAATATGGGATATTTCAAACATACACAAAAAATTAATGACTGAGTTAATATAAGTTAACTGTTCTAATCAGTGCCTGGCATATAGTAAGCACTATTAAACTTTTGTTTAAATAAAAATATATCAAGTTATCCAGTGTCCAGATTTGACATGTGTTAATATTCTTCTATATTTGCATCAGATTTCTCTGTGCTTAAAGAGAAATAAAGCATTATAGATTCACTAAAACTTCAGACCCATGGCTTCTTACCCATCTCTCTCTATGCTGCCCCCAGCCATCACCTCTGTTAAGGCTCTCTCTCTGGACTATCTCAGAACAGACCTGTTCATAGAGAACAAGGACTGGCAGAAACCTCAGAATCTGATGCTTGGTGTATAGCATCCTCATATGTGTTTTGGTAACTTTTGTACGTATATATATACGTCCATAATCAATATATGCTATTGTTTTGAGTATTTTTTAAGTTTACAAAACTAGCATCTTACTGAACACATTATTTTATAACTTCATTTCCCCCTTCTCATATTTTTGAGATCTCCCCATTTTAACTCATGTAATTCTTGCTCATTGATTTTAATTTATGTATATTTTTCAATAGTAAGATTAAATGGTATTTTATTCACTCATCTTTTGTTGACAGACTTTCAGGTAGTGTAAATTGCTATCACAAAGGAGGACAAAATGAAAATCTTTGTTCATGTTGCCTCAAGTACTCATGAAAGGCTTGCTCCAGGGTAAAGACCTAAACACACACTTTCTGGGTTGTAGTATCAGTGCATCTTAAAATTCACGAGGTATCATTAAATTATTCTCTAAATTAGCTGTATCAGTTGCCACTCTCACTGTAAAAGCTTAAGAGTTGTCCTCTTTCTTGCATATTCACTAACTACTGTCCTGGTCAGACATTGAAATTATGCCAATGGCATCTCTTAATAATTTTAGTTTGGCTTCCTTCGATATTTTTGAGGATATTTATCTTTTTTGATATGTCGGTGGGTGATTTGGCTTTACTTTTTCATAAACTATCCTTTGCTTATTTTTCTATTGGGTCATCTGTTTTTTCAATTGTTTTGTTCACTATTTATTCTTGATATAAGTTATTTCTTGGATATTTACATTATAAATATTTCCTCTAGTATGTAGTTTATACTTACTCTGTTTATGGTATCTTTAATTTTAAGGTAGTCAAATTTCTCATCTTTTGCCCATTGTAAATATTTTTTACATTCTCTTTGGAAAGTTTTGAAGCTTAGCTTTTTGACATTTAGACCTTTAATCTGTCCAGAATCTATATTTGTGTATTGAGTAACAGAGATGCAGTTTTTTTTTCTTTCCACACGAATAGCCAATTGTCCCAGCATCATTTATTCTTTTACAACTTTTTAAAAACATGTCAGATTTGTGTTATCCTAAATTCCCATATGTTCAGCACATTTTTCTTGGCTCTCCATTAGATTCATCTGGTCTATTTTTCCATCCTTCTTTTCTATTTTACATCTCTCCACTATCCCCACACTCTTTTAATTATTAGATGTTATTTAAAGAATTATTAGCTAGATTTCTTGATACTAAGCCATTCCTATTAAAAATGTTTTTGTTTTTTGTTTCTAACATGTGTATTTGTTTATAGTGGGACAAACTCTTGGCATAATCAGACTTTTTTTTCTATGTTTATCAAATACTATGTGTTGGAAAAAGAGTTTTTCAGTATATAACCCTAAGAATTTTTAGCCTACTCGTTTTTCGCTATCCAGGTACAATAGCGAATGAGCTTCACATTCATTGCCTGGCAGGAGGGATGACCCAGAGAACAGATGACCAAACTGACTCTATGAACAGCAGGATCAAAGATCTAGCCTAGACCCAGAGGGAGGAGAAGGCACAAGAAAAATTTCTGAAATTATACATTAGCAATAAGAACCTTCTGTTTTCTCCATACCTCCCACCACCCGCTATAGATTATGTATATTCCAAGGGCTGGAATGAGAGTAAATATGAAGTGAAGACTGTTTAGTGGTGGGTCCCCAGGGAAGGGCCACTGAAGCTCAGTTTCTCTTAGCCCTCTTCTTGGTGGGGGTGGGGGGGAGCAGTGATAAAAAGAGATGAAAGAAACATCAGATAGACTTGGAGTTTGCAAAGGAATCCCCAAGCAGACCCTATGGTAGCATAAATATTCTAAATTTCCTTCATTTCCAGTGTGTCATTAGAATAGTAGACGAGAAATGATTCTATCTACGTCTCTAGGACAATGGGCCCTGCACCCCTTACAAAGTTTCCCAGGTCTCCAGAATTGAACAGGAACAGTAAATGAGTTCCCACGTGCTCAGGAACAGCATGGAAGTTGTTGAAGGACTTAGAAGACTTAACTAATTTCCCCACAGCCTCTTTGCAGCAATAGATTTTTTGGCCTTCGTAGCCAGAGGCACCTTCTGGATAGGTAGAAGTCAATGAACTTGTGGAGCCATCTGGTCCTGGACTTTTGTTTGTCGGTGGAGAGATATACCATGTTCTTGGATTGGAAGAATCAATATTGTGAAAATGACTATACTAACCAAAGCAATCTACAGATTAAGTGTAATCCCTATCAAACTACCAGTGGCATTTTTTACAGAACTAGAACAAAACATCTTAAAATTTGTATTGAGACACAAAAGACCCCAAATAGCCAAAGCAATCTTGAGGGGAAAAAATGGAGCTGGAGGAATCAGACTCTCTGACTTCAGACTATACTACAAAGCTACAGTAATCAAGACAATATGGTACTGCCACAAAAACAGAAATATAGATCAATGGAACAGGATAGAAAGCCAAGAGATAAACCCACGCACCTATGGTCAACTAATCTATGACAAAGGAGGCAAGTCTATACAAGGATATACCACTTCAATAAGTGGTGCTGGGAAAACTGGGCAGCTACATGTAAAAGAATGAAAGTAGAACACTCCCTAACACCGTACACAAAAATAAGCTCAAAATGGATTAAAGACCTAAATGTAAGACCGGACACTATAAAACCCTTAGAGGAAAACATAGGAAGAACACTCTTTGACATAAATCACAGCAAGAACTTTTTTGACCCACCTCCTAGAGTAATGGAAATAAAAACAAAAATAAACAAATGGGACCTAATGGAACTTACAAGCTTTTGCACAGCAAAGGAGACTATAAACAAGACGAAAAGACAACCATCAGAATGGGAGAAAATATTTGCAAATGAATCAATGGATAGAGGATTAATCTCCAAAACATATAAATAGCTCATGCAGCTCAATATTAAAAAAAAACAAACAACCTAATCAAAAAATGGTCAGAAGACCTAAATAGACATTTCTCCAAAGAAGACATACAGATGGCCAAGAGGCACATGAAAAGCTGCTCAACATCACTAATTATTAGAGAAATGCAAATGAAAACTACAATGAGGTATCACCTCATGCCAGTCAGAATGGGCATCATGAGAAAATCTACAAACAACAAATGCTGGAGAGGGTGTGGAGAAAAGGGAACCCTCTTGCACTGTTGGTGGGAATGTAAATTGATACAGCCACTATGGAGAACAGCATGGAGGTTCCTTAAAAGACTAAAAATAGAATTACCATATGACCTAGCAATCCCACTACTGGGCATATACCCAGAGAAAACCATAATTCAAAAAGACACATGCACCCCAATGTTCCTTGCAGCACTGCTTACAATATCCAGCTCATGGAAGCAACCTAAATGCCCACTGACAGACGAATGGATAAAGAAGATGTGGTACATATATACAATGGAATATTACTCAGCCATAAAAAGGAATGAAATTGGGTCATTTGTAGACATGGATGGACCTAGAGACTGTCATACAGAGTGAAGTAAGTCAGAAAGAGAAAAGTAAATATCGTATATTAACGCATATATGTGGAATCTAGAAAAATGGTACAGATGAAGCAGTTTGCAAGGCAGAAATAGAGACACAGATGTAGAGAACAAACCTATGGACACCAAGGGGGGAAAGCAGGGGTGGTGATGGTGGTGGTGGGACGAATTGGGAGATTGGGATTGACATATATACACTAATATGTATAAAATAGATAACTAATAAGAACCTGCTATATAAAATAACATATAAAATTAAAAAAAAACAAAAACAAAACAATAAGAAGAAAAAGATTTGAGGGAATAAAGGAAAAAAAAAAAAAGAAGAAGTCAATGAACCTGCAGAGACCTGTATGGGCTTTTGCCCACAAAACAAAGATAAAAACAAAAACAAAATTTGGGGCTTTAAACTACCCTGTGCTCCCTGTAGCACTACAAACAATGGAATTCTACATATCATCTGTATTGGGGTTACCTAGAGGTCCCAATGGGAAGTCATGATCACTTTTTTGGTGTCTAATGGTAGTGAGAAGGTGGATTCAGCAATTAACTTTAGAGTGCCATTGACCTTGAATCTCCTGATACTTTCTTTCTCATGAATTTAATTAAATTATTTTATGTAATTATATTTTTAATGGCTCACTCCCCAAAAGACTGAAAGCACCTTGAGAGGAAGAATTATGGTTGCCTGTTTACCACTCTATCCCTAAGCCAAGCAGAGTGCCTGGTGCATAGTGAATGTTCAGTAAATAATTGTTTAATGAATGAATGCTCAAATCATACACACACACACACACACATAAGGCTCGTATCTAGTTATAATAGAAAGAGCCCTAGTGTGGGATTTAGGTGTTCGAGGTATAATCCTTATCTATTCACTAATTATGTGTGACCTTGGCAAGTCATAACCTTTTCAGAACTTCAGTTCTTCTTCTGCAAAATGGAATGATTAGATTTAAATCAGTGATTTATGAAATGTCCTTGCTCTGCAGATATTTTCGAGAACAGGATAGGATTAGAGAATGTGTGCAGTGGGCAGGCTTAGTACCTCTAGTTTCTAACTCATTAAGAACAAGATTAATTTATTTTAAATATTAGGCTTAACATCTGAAGAATGTGTCTGTAGCTTACAAACACACACACACACACACACACAGCACACAATCGGGGAGAATATCTCCAAGTTTTCTTATGTCTTCTTGAGATAGGCTGGTCTACAACCAGAAAAGACAACAGAGTGTTTCTCTCCATCTTAGCTTTGTATAAGTGGTTAAAAACCCTGTAAGCATTGTTAAGAATCTGGATTGTTTAGTCAAGAATTGGTAGAAAAAGAGTTATAATAACCCTTATAGTAACAGGAATTGCAATAGTAAGCTGGCCCTGTATTGTTCTGTATCTAGAAACCTCATGTATGTATTCTACTAATCAGAAAAAATAAATAAATATTCTCATAAGAGTTTGATGTGTATGTGTGATGCTGCCATATCTGCAGTTACCTAACTTTTACCACGTATTTTACTAAGAAATTTAAAAAAAAACTGATAAAATACAGCAGCACTGTAAAGGAGATACAATTTTCTTTCCTTTTTATACCTCTTCAGTCAAAATGTTTATTGAGCATCTATATATCCTTGCTAACATTCAATGGAATGGGCAATGAATATGAAAGTAAAGGCATACAAACTCCATGCTTTCATGGCACTAATATGAGAATTGAGTGGTGGGGACAGAAAAAAAAAACAGATAAATAAATTCATAATATACTTTGAGGGATTCCCCTGGTTGCGCAGTGGATAAGATTCTGTGCTCCCCATGCAGGGGGCCTGAGTTTGACCCCTGGTCAGGGGACTAGATCCCACATGCATGCAGCATCTAAGAGTTCACATGCCACAACTGAGAAGCCCACGTGCTGCAACTAAGGAGCCCGCCTGCCGCAGCTAAGACCCAGTGCAACTAAATAAATAAATAAATAAATAAATATTAGAAAATATACTTTGAGATAGAGATGTTTCATCACTCTTACTAAAGATATTCAGATATCTCTAAAAAAAATAAAGAGGGCAATGGAATAGAGCATGATGAGGGTGGAGTTGGAGGAGAAGAAAAGTTACATTTGAGAGAGTTGTTGGGAAAAATCTGAGTAGAGAACACTTGAGCTGAGATCTGTGTAATGAGAGGGGAATGCTCCTGGAGAAAACGACTGAAATTCCCTGGGCATGAAAGAACTTGGCATTTCTTGAAAACAGAAATAATTAAGAACCTGAGGCACAGATAGTCTGTTTTCTTACAGCTAGTATATGGAAATGCCAAATGTAACCCAGGTTTGCCTGATTCCAAAGCTGTTTCTCTTAAACACTAAGCAATATGGCCTCCCTTTGAAATGGGTTTGGCAGCTCTACAGTTAAAATCCACAGGACACACCAGAAAGCTTCTCAGGATTAAAAGCTGCATGGTTTTGGTGATATTGTGAAAACATTTAAAGACTTGAACTGTTGAACATCTGGGACTATTGCAATAGTATTATCTAGTAGCAGTATTTCTTTATTATATATTAAGAAATATACTGTAAAATCCCTCCTTCCTGCTAACTTCATAGCTGCCAGTGAGATGAGGTACCTTAAGGCAAAGATATGGCCAGGTAATTGGAACGGCAAATTGATAACAATTAGATCTTTTGTACTTGAATAGCAGCAAGCAATAATTTTAATTGACAATGGAGTAGGCTGTAACTGATGTCCATGATTCTGAAGGAGAAGAGAGTAGAAGACAAAGGAAAAAGCCCTGGACTGTGATTGTGAACGTAATAAAAATGAGAAACAATGGGTAAATTTAGAAAATAGGATTAGAAAATTGGGCATAAACCATTATAAGTAGAATCCTTAATATATACCTAAGATTTTAAACTCCCAGGGATAAGGAACATGCTATTGGTGCTCCCTTTGGGACAGCACAAACTTATTCTTGTTTTGGAGAGATTTTAGAAATAATTTTAAACAGGAAAATTTGTACAACACTAGGACTTCTGTCACAGTTTTGATACTTGTTCATACAGTTCTTTTCCATTTTTGAGCTCTAAGGGTTTCATGGGTCCCTGGCTCATTAATTTTTATAATGTGCTTATGCTGTACATATCAAACTTTATTATTACCTAAACATGAGAAATGCCACACAGAATGGTTGCAGAATTTACTGTTTATCACAAAACTATTAAGAAATGCAAAGAATGCTTTTAGTCACTAGCTCTCACTGACATTTTGTGTGAAACTGAGTCACTTATGTACTGTCCTTGAGCTAGAAAGGAAGAAAATCGCATCTAAGGCAGAATGATACAATCTGCATGAAGTAAATGGCTTAATAAAATATCTTCACACTATCTATCCTTGGCAATTCTCCAGTGATATTTCCTCACTTATTCAAAATATATTCTCTTATTTCCAAATGCATTAATATTTGGAAAGTACAAAAATATATGAAGAAATGAGGGGGAAATATCTTTACCGATTGTCAACCAATATTTTTTCTGTGATTATTGTTTCTGGGGTTGAGATGTTATTGCCTACACTCTTCTGTTTCCTGCTTTACAGTTCAATGTGAGAAAACCAATGTTTTATTATATCATCACAACCTTCATAAGTAAAATTTTGATGACTGCACATCATTTCTCCTAATTCTGGATTCATTTTTATCAATTATTATGACAAACATTGTATCAAGGAGTATCTTGGTGCATAATTTTTCCATTTCAGATGATTTTGAGTTGACTTCTAAATTGGGCAAATAAATGGTTAATATTTTAAAAATGATATTCACATCCTAGAGTTTAAAATCTCATATGGCTAGAGTGCCACTTATCAAATTTAAAGTGTGCCTGAAGTATTTGGAGATTGTTTTGAAAAGTGAAATTCTGATTTGGTAGGAGTCAGATGGGGCCTGAGATTCTGCATTCTAACAACATCGCAAGTGCTGCTGATGCACACTTTGATTGGAAGATGCTAGTGAGTTTTTCCTAAATGTGTGAGTGGTAGAAATATTTCAAAGTCCATGCATATCCAAGAACACAATGTTTCTGCCATCCAGGAAAGACATCATGATTGGATACGCATTTTTTAGGTTTATGTGTTATTCTCTGAAAATTCTTTAGAAAGTCCACTCTTTTCTGACATTTCTGTTTTGTAGAAGAGAAGCCTGAGGACACTGGACTTGGTTTTCATTTGTAGTTAGATAACCTCTTACATTTCCCCCCTGTGTGTTTATAGGGTCATAATTCAAAAATGAATTCAAGCAGCAGGGCCAAGTAAGCTTGTGTAGGACTAATGATCTTGCAGACACTAAGCATGAACTTCAGATAAAATACAAACAACTATGAGAAGACACTGGGGAGTGAGCAAAAGCAATGATATTCTAGAGGGGAACTGACACGTGGAAAGAGGAAAGAGCACAAGGTGAATTTCTGGTGGCTACGGTTTTTAGTCTGAGGGTAAGTCACAGTCAGTGTCACACAGGCAATGAAAACTCCAAAAGAAAACTCAGTGTTTTTGGCAAGATGCACTAGTGGGGTTAGAGTTTGAGGAACCACTTCCCCTCGAAAGTCAGATGGTAGTCCTTCCTGCAAAGGAGATATTCAGAAAGGGGAGCCCCAAGTCTGTGATTTAACTCTACTGACATTCTAGGCTGAACTCTGAAACGTGCCTGTGTGGACCACACTGCCAGAAACTCAGCTAAGGATGAAGGAACTGACATTTTAGTTGCTTCCCTTAGGGGAATGAGTTTAAGAAAAAAATGCATAGTGCTCAGTTTAGTCATCTACTGAAAGGAATTAACAAGAATGAAAAAAATGCATTAGTATAACCCTGGTATTGTTTCAGAAGACAATAACAAATATTGTTGATATCAATCTTACCACAAATTGATCTCTATGTTTTATGTACTCCCTATCATAATTCTAGCAAACCTGGTTTTAAAATTCATATGGAAATGTTAAGGACCTAGAATATCCAGAGCAAACTTGAGAAAGATAAAGTTGGAAGATTATGCTACATAATTTCAAGATTAACATATGGTGATCAAATAATTATTTTACTGGCACAAAGATCAATAAGTGTGTTAAATTAATAGAATAGAGAGCCAAGAATTCGATATGTACTTATATGTCTATTTTACTTTTTTAGACAAAGACATGAAAACAATCCAATGGGAGAAAAAACAGTCAACAAATGGTGTTGGAAAAACTGGATATCTCTAGAGAAAACAATATACCTAGACACCTACCCTACACTAAAAACAAATATTAATTTGAGATCTATTATAGACTTAAATATAAATAGAAAAACTATAGAGCTTTTAGAGAAAAATATAAGAGAAAATCTTTGCGAGCTGGGTGTAAGCAAAGATTTCTTAGGACACAAGAATCAAAACCATAAAAGAAAAAATGATAAAGTTAGATTTCCTCAAAACTAAATATTTCTCCTCATTAAAAAAAAAATCTCACAACTTTGAAATGAAAACATGCATAAAATTTATAAAGTGTAAGTAGATAAATAGTCAAACAACACAGAGTTAGCTTGAATGGGCTCCCACTGGCCTAACTGGGGACAATGTGAACCTTACAATTAATGAGTAATGGATTATAATCATTTAAGTAAAAATGATCCATGAAACTACTGATAAATAAGTAAATAAATAAAGTACATGGGGTAGTAACATGGTTCTAATAGTAGAATGGCAACCAATAAAAGAAGAAGTGATGATAAAATTGAGACCCATTATTTTGCAGCTATCTTAGGGATAATTATTGTAGGCAAGCCATCAATAGGTGCTAATATCTGTGGGTGAAATTTAAATAAGAGAGGATATTCACACGGTCTCATATATCTATGCCCAGGTTACTTATGAATTATGAATGAACAATGGTAAGTTTAAAGTGAAGGAATCTGGCAGACTCTACCTTTAACCAAGAGATCAAGGTAAACATCACTAGTAATGGGACAAACTGATAACATTCACTTCTTCATGTGATTCACTGAAAAGGACACAGCATTACTCACATGGTCTTACACGAGACAAACCCAATTGAGGAACATTCTACAAAACAACCGACCTGTACTCTTCAAATGTCAGTGTCATGAAATTAAAAAAAAAAAGAATGAGAAATTATTCCAGATTAAAGGCTAAACAACCATGAGACCTGAATGTCATGCATCATCCTAGATTAGTTCATAAATGGGTGAAAATCCTATTAAGGACAATTAGTGAAATTGAATAAGGACGTTCTTATTAGCATTGTTAATGTCAAATTTTCTGAATGTGATCATTTGTTTCATTTTGGTTATGTAAGAAAATTAATGACCTTGTTTTAAGAGAGAGAGAGAAGCATATAGCAAATACAGTGAAAGGTACCAATTTCTGAAGGATATATGGGTATTAATTGAATTATTCTTGTGACTTTTAAGGTTTAAATTTTTTTCAAAGTGAAAAATTCAAAAACATAACAAAAATAATCTAAATAAAATTTTTTTCTGCTGTTTACTTAGGAGAGATTCTCTTCATAAATGGATTGATCTTAATCTGTGATTAGGGCCTTTCCTCAGCACATGGAGGTTTTTTTAATGATATCAATTTTTAATGTCTCTTTTCGAAATGTTCTCGTTCTTCTTTTCCACCATGGGAACAAGTACTTTTCTTATACTTTTAATGTCATTATCCATCCCACATACTTTGTATCTTTCTCTTTCATTTTTAATGAATATATTTTAAAATATTTTTGCCCTAACTTTCTGCCTTCTAGTGGCTCTTTTCAAGATGGTTCTCCAAATCACTGATTTTATTTCCACACTGTTAAAATTCAGGATTCTACTACTGCATAGATCCTTTCCCTAAACCTCTCTGTTATCATTTTATATTTCAGCTCAACCTATTTTCTGAAAACCTTGCTCCTACTTTTTCTTAGAGTCTTTTTCTACCTGCATCCAAAAGAAGATGCCAGCTTCATCTAACACTTCTTAGTACGTCATTATCAGGGGTTTTCCTTTCCGTGAGTTTTCAGATAATGATTCTTTTCTTGTCATATACTGCAGTATTTTGTTCTCATTCTCACCTATGAAACTGCTGACTCATCCAAAAAGGATGAGCGGGCAAGCTAGTCTGCCATTTGCTAATAGAAGACTTGTCTTAGTGCAGTGCTCCTAATCATTCTAATGCTTCTATGTTAGACTGAGTTGAGGTCTGTATCTTTACCTCATGCTGGCTACCTGAGGTATGTTTTATATGGGGAGAACTTTCTAACTCTTCCTGCAGGATGTGCTCACAAGATTCCACTTCCCAGTATTCAAATTGCCTTTACAGTTTTCCCCTCCTTGCACAGTTGTTTTTTTTTTTTTTTTTTTTGGTGTTTAGTCACTGAATGCTTGGAGTTGCTCCAGATCATTGTCTGTACATTAGAGAGATAACTAAGTCCTATATGCCTGTTGGTATAGATTTCTTTTTTTAACTAAGAAGGACAGGTAGTAAAGAAAGGCACAAGAGTCTTTTTTGTTTGTTTGTTCCCAAATATTTATCTATTTATTTATATTTATTTATTTATTTTGGCCACACTGGGCAGCTTGTGGGATCTTAGTTCCCCAACCAGGGATCAATCCCGGGCCCTCGGCAGTGAAAGCACGGAGTCCTAACCACTGGACTGCCAGGGAGTTCCCCTAAATACTTTCTGGGCTCCTGCTCTGTATCAGGTACTGTTCTTACCATTTTATGTTCATTATCAAAAGTCACAAGAATCCTGTTATTACTCTCAGAACATCATAGAATTGCTGGGTAATAAATGATTATAATTTTACCCCCTGTCCTAGACCTATCAAACTTTTGGAACTAGAATTTGGATCTAAACCAAACTTTTAGGTCCTGGCAATAAACCTACTTCCTCTCTTAGAGTTTTTAAAATTGAGTATTAATTATTTCCTGTGGCTTCAAAGTCAGGCAAAAGTGGGTAGAAGATTCATCAGAGTCAGACAGTCTAATCATTTTAGCTAAGTTTCCCCATTATTTTTATCTGTAAAAAAATAAGTTTTAATTAATGGTAGAATAAACTTTTGAGCAAAGAGTCAACTAAGAAAATAAGAGATATAATTTTAATCCCAGTGATGAATGCCTACTTTCCTTTCTTGGATTGAGCCCTTTTGTTTCTTAGGTATATTTTCAAAATTCATATTTTGTGTTCTGCAGTAACTACAATATACTGGAGCAAGGGCATGTTCTTTATTTTGAAAATTGCTTTGAAGGTGTATATCTTCAAATAAATCAAGTTAAGATATAACTTTTGTTATTAGTTTGTAGTTGTATAGTTGTACATTGCAGTGAATGTGGCTGGATTTATAACTACTTTTAGGGATTTATTGGTGTTTTCTTTATGGCTTGATATGTAAGCAATCATTTTAAACGTTCCATTGGCTCTTGAAAAGAAGGAGCAGTACTTACATAGGATTTAGGATTTGAAATACTGTTATACATAAAACATATCCTGTTAATATATTCCTCAGGCCTTTCTTTTTGTTCACTTGCTCTATCAAAGACTATGTTAAAAATTTTCAATTAAATTTCTGTCTCTGGCTATTTCTCTATATATTTCTTAGCATATGTTTTAAGTATTTAAAGTCTAGGTTAAGTGCTTAAAAGTATACTACTGTTTCTACTTTCTGTACACTGGGGCATGTGTTTTTAGCATACAAACGTGAACTATAAAAATTACATAAATAATATAGTAATTCTTTTCTTTTTTGGATTATTTCATCCGTCAAAGGCTGATAGGTTATATTTAAAAATTCTATGACTGTTTCTATTTCTCCTATGTCTAAGTACTTATTTTATATATTTAGATAATAGGTTATCACTTTTTGAAGTCTCATCAGAGTTGGACGCTCACCGTGGATTGTGTGTTTTTAACCTTTATCTGCTTAAAAGCTCACCTTGAACTCCACTTTCATGTTGTTATTGGAATCCTTGCCTTACTTTTATTGAATTTATATTATATATATTTGCCCATCTTTTTCCTTTTAGTCTTTCAGGTGTACTTTGTTTCACCCCGCACCTTGTTGAAAGTATATAGTTTATTTATGTATATGTATATATATGTCTACTTACTTATTTTAGACTATATCCAAGAATAATTAAGTGCTTTCACTGAAGTATAATTTACATGTAGTGAAACACACTTCTTAAATATATAATGTGGCAATTTTGGTGTGTAACGAATACATCATTCAAGAAAGAGAATATTTTCATTACTGCAGAAACAGCCCCCTCACGTCCTTCTCTAGTAAACTCTGTTCCCAGAAGAACCACTCTTCTGATTTTTATAATCACAGATTAATTTTTCCTGTCATCAACCTTTCTATAAATCTGACCATACCTAACATACTGATATGTAGTCTGGCTTATTTTACTCCAAATGGTGTTTTCAAGATTCATCTATTTTGTTACTTGAATCAGTAATTGCTTTTACTCATTTTTGAGAAGCATTTCATTATACAGATATACCGTAATTTTTATACTATACTATTCTCCTTTTGATGGTGAATACTTAGGTTATTTCCAGTGTTATTTAGGTTGTTTCCACTGTCATTTAGGTTATTTCCATTGTCATTTAGGTTACTGCCACCGTTCACTTATTATGAATAAGAAGCTACTATGAAAATTCTTAGATGAGTCTTTTGATATGCGTATACATATTTAAAGCTTATGTATGAAATTGCCATATAACTTTCCAAAGTGATTATATCATTTTCAACCCCACCTGCAATGGAACAAGTTGCTCTACAACAGCAGTAGTTGAAACAGAGTGTGTATACACCTGGAGTTCCTGAGACCTTTTCAGGAGGTTTGAAAAATTCAAACTATTTTCCTAATAATACTAAGATGGTATTTGTCTTTTCTACCATGTTGATATCTGCACTTTTGGAAGAAAAGCAATGGGGGCAAGGGGGGAGGTAAAAATAAATCTGATGTTTATTACAGCATAATCAGAGCAGTAGCACCAAACTGTACAGATAGTCATTGCTTTCTTCACTGCCGTACACTTAGAGCTAAGAGAGAGAGAGATGAAAGAAAGAAAGAAAGAAAGAAAGAAAGAAAGAAAGAAAGAAAGAAAGAAAGAAAGAAAGAAAGAAAGAGAGGGAGGGAAGGAGGGAGGGAGGAAGGAAGGAAGGAAGGAAGAAAGGAAGGAAGACAAAGAAAGAAAGAAAAGATGTCAGTACTACAGAAGAATGTCCTTGGTGAAGCAGTAAAAATCGCTAATTTTACTAAATTTTCACACTTTAGTACACAGTTTTTTTTTTAATGTCTTTATTGGAGTATAATTGCTTTGGAGTTGTGTTAGTTTCTGCTGTATAACAAAGTGAATCAGCTAAATGTATAGATATATCCCCATATCCCCTCCCTCTTGTATCTCCCTCCCACCCTCCCCATCCCACCCCTCTAGGTGGTCACAAACCACCAAGCTGATCTCCCTGTGCCATGCAGCTGCTTCCCACTAGCTACCTATTTTATATTTGGTAGTGTATATATGTCAGTGTTACTCTCTCACTTCGTCCCACCTTACCCTTCCCCCTCGCCGTGTCCTCAAGTCCATTCTCTATGTCTGCATCTTCATTCCTGTCCTGCCCCTAGGTTCATCAGAGCCATTTTTTTTTTTTTTAGATTCCATATATATGAGTACACTTAATTTTAATATTCTTTGCGACAAATAGGAAGTACATATAAATCTCTACTGTTGTATTCTGAAGTATAATGGCTATCTTGACAAACAGCACCTTAATTGTGAGGGAAACTGGCTGCCTTTTTCATGGAACACCATTTTTACTTAAAAAATGACTGACAGTCTATGATTATTCAGAGTGGATATTTGTTAAACATTTTTCAAAAATTAACTAATTGTGTCTGTCACTCCAAGGAAAACAACTGACTGTACGTGTTACCAGTGATGAAAGTTGAGCTTTTAAGCAAAAATTAGAATGTAAAAAAAACTTATATGCACTGGCTTCCCAATATTTAAAGATGTAGTTGATAAATTTGGTGGTGATATAAATGAATGTGATACTGCATAATGAAATATGTCAACATTTAGAAGATCTCAATAACTTAGTAAAACCAATATTTTGCAGATAAACAACATACAATGTTATAAAATCATGCTTGAGTGAAAGATCTATCCAAAGTTTGATAGATCATTTGATTTTAATGTAACAGAATGCGAAAAGCTTACTGATATGTGTTTTAGTTTCTAAAACTGCTGTAAAGAATTACCAAAAACTTGATGGCTTAAAATAGCATAAAGTTACTCTCCCAGATTTTTAGAGGCCATAAATCCAGGTCCAAGGTGTTGGCAAGGCGGAGTTCCATTTCAAGACTTTAAGGGAGAATGACTTTATGCTATTTTAAGCCATCGAGTTAGTGCATTGCTTCTTCCAGCTTCTGGCAGCTCCAAGCATTCTTTGGTTTGTGTCCACATCTTTCCAATCTCTGCCGCCATGGTCACACTAACTTCTCTGCTCTGCCTCAAAGTTTTGCCCCTCTCTTACTAGGATACATAACATTGCATTTAGGGCTCACCTAGATAATCCAGGATAGGCTCCTCCTCTCAAAATCCTTAACTCAAGTCACATCTTTTGTCATAGAAAGTAATATTCACAGGTTCTAGGGATTAGGGCATGGGAATATTTTTAGGGAGGCCATCGTTCAGCCCGCTACCAGATGGTTTTGTATTCCATATTGTAACTAACATTTAAGGCACTACCGCATTTTGAGGTTTGGTATATTATAAAAGAATATACACATTAGGTGAAAAGTCTTTAAAAAATACTCCTTCCTTTTATAGTTACATTTCTGTTTGAAGCTGGATTTTCTTCAGCTACCTTGGCAAATACAACTTGTCACAATAGAATGAACGAATCAACAAATAAGACTGCAACGTCTATTAAGCCAAACATTAAAAAGATTTACAAAACCAGAAAACTATGCTATACTTGTCACCAAATATTATTTTTATTTGGGAAAACATAGTAATTTTTCAAGAAAATTTGTTGTTTATTTTAACATTTACTGGGTAAATTATCATAATTTTAAATTCATTAATAAATTGTGTGTTTTAAAAAATTTGTTTTATTTTCTAATATGGTAAATATGATATAAAAATCCACATTATGGAAAGCTCTTTGGGGTTTTCACTAATTTTTAAGAGGGTAAAGTAATTCTGAGACTACAAAGTTTGAAAACCACTGCTCTACGTCCTTTACAAAATTTGTCGTCAATCTTTTAAAATTTTGCGACTGTAGTGGCTAAGGAATAGTATCTCATTGTGGTTTTAGTTTGCCTTACCTTGATGACAGTGATGTTGAGTACCTTACTGGTTAATCCATATGCCTTTTTAAAAAAAAATGCAGCTTTTTCTAATTCCTTGTAATATTTTCTTTGACCTAATCAACACATAAAATGTGTTGTTTAATTTAAAAAAATTTTGAGATATATATTTATATATAGACAGAGAGTTTACTCTTGAACAATGCAGGGGTTAGGAGTGCAAACCCCTCCCCCTTTATAATTGGCCTTCCATATCCTCAGTTCTGCACCTGTAGATTCAGCCAAACTCAGATCATGTAGTACTGTAGTACGTATTTATTGAAAAGAATCTGCATGTAAGTGGATCAGTGCAGTTCAAATCCATGTTGTTCAAGGGTCAACTGTATATATGTCATTGATTTTTAATTGATTTATGTTATCATCAGAGAACATATTCTGTATAATTTCACTCTTTCAAATTTATAGAGACTTATTTTGTGGCCCTGTCTATGGTCGATCTAGATAAATGTTCCATATTCAGTTTAAAAGAATGTGTAGAACTACCATACGACCTAGCAATCCCACTACTGGGCAAATACCCTGAGAAAACTATAATTCAAAAAGAGACATGTACCACAATGTTCATTGCAGCACTATTTACAATAGCCAGGACATGGAAGCAACCTAAGTGTCTGTCGACAGATGAATGGATAAAGAAGATGTGGCACATATATACAATGAAATATTACTCAGCCATAAAAAGAAACGAAATTGAGTTATTTGTAGTGAGGTGGATAGACCTAGAGTCTGTCATACAAAGTGAAGTAAGTCAGAAAGAGAAAAACAAATACCATATGGTAACACATATATATGGAATCTAAAAAAAAAACAATGGTTCTGAAGAACCTGCAGGCAGGACAGGAATAAAGACGCAGACGTAGAGAATGGACTTGAGGACACGGCGAGCGGGTAGGGTAAATTGGGACGAAGTGAGAGAGTGGCATGGACATATATACACTACCAAATGTAAAATAGCTAGCTAGTGGGAAGCAGCCACATAGCACAGGGAGATCAGCTCAGTGCTTTGCGACCACCCAGAGGCATGGGATAGGGAGAGTGGGAGGGAGACGCAAGAGGGAGGGGATATGGGGATACATGTATATGTATAGCTGATTCACTTTGTTATACAGCAGCAACTAACACAACATTGTAAAGCATTTATACTCCAATAAAGATGTTAAAAAAAAGAATGTGTACTGTGAAGATTTGCTTGTTTGGTTGCATCTCTCCTTCCTCCAGTAATTACTCCACACTTTCCTAAAAGAGGTCTGATGATGACCTACCCTTCCTTAAAAATCGCTCATGGCTCTCTAATGCCAAATTCTACGGGGATCTTTACTACTTTTCCAGATTCATGTCTAATTTTGTTACCTGAGCATTTGGGGCTGTTCCTAGAACATGCAGTCTCATTCATTCTTCTGTACCTTTCCAATCCCACTTCCTATACTTTTGAGTACCCTTTCTTCCTCACACACCTTGTAAAGTCTCACACTCAAGACCTTCAAATGTCATGTCCTGTCTATGACTTACATAAATATTTCTTAGATTATTTTGTTAGGAATGTTATTTACATGTTCTCTAGGCTTTCAAATTTTCTTTTTTGTCTACTTCTTTTATAAAAAATGAAGAGAAAAGTATGAAAACTTCCACATTTAATTTTAAATTTGTTTATGTCTCCCCTAGTTCTGTCAGTTTGCCTAATACATTTAAGAGTTTCTCTTCTGAATTGCACACATGTTTAGAATTGTTATGCCTTCCTGTTGAACTGATGCTTTTTATCATTATGAAAAGGTTCTCTTTATCTCACAATATTCCTTGTCCTGAAGTTTCCTTCATCTGCTATAACTAAAACCACACCAGCTTTCTTAATGTTTTCATGGTATATACTTTTTCATATACTTCCAACATTTTTGTGTCTATATATTTAAATTGCATATCTTGTAAGTAGCTTAGAGATGTTTCCTGATATTTCTAATTAGTCTGACAAACACTGCCTTTGATAAAAACGTTTTGTCCATTTATAGTAAATGCAATTATAAAAAATAGTAAGTTTTCCTCTTTGTCCCCTTTGTTCCTCGTTTCTTGCCTTCTTTGGATGAACTGAGTGTTTTTTATGATTATATTTTAATTCTTCAAATGACTTTTCAACTATTCTTTCTATTTTGGGAGATATGGCTTAATTTATCATAGACTACCATGAATTAAGATTGTACCACTTTCCATATAATTGGATTATTATTCAGTTATTCTCCCTTCTTCCTCTGTGCTATTGTTATCATATATATATATACTACTTTTATGTGTTACAAAATCCCAGAATATATATTTTTTTCAGTGTAAGAAAAGAAATTACTAGTCATTATAATTTGTATAATGTTTCTTTCTGATGCTATTCATTCCTTCCCACAGCTATAAATTTCCATCTGGTATCATTAGGTTTTCTGGTTGAAAAATTTTATTTAGCATTTCTTTTTGTGCATTTATTTTATGCTGGTGAAAATTCTTCCAGCTTTCATTTATCTTACAATATATTAATTTCACCTTTTCTTGAAGGTTATTTTTACTGCATACAGAATTTTAGGTTGACAGATTTTTTTTCTGTTCAGCACTTTTTAAAGATGTTATTGTACTATTTTCTGGACTCTTTTGTTTCTGATGAAGTCAACCATTATTCTTATCCCTGTTCCAATATGAACAAAAGAAATATGTTTCTTTTATGCTGGCTGACTTTAACATTTTCTCTTTTTTTCTGGCATTTTCACTTTTGATGTGCTTTCATATGTATTTCAACTGCTTGGGGTTTACTGAAGTTATTAAATCTGTAAATTTATATTTTTCAGTGAATTTGGAAAATGTTCCTCTATTGTATCTTCAAATATTTTTTTCTGCCCCATTTTTTCTATCCTTCTGTGATTCAAATTACACATCAGTTAGATTGTTTGATACTGTCCTAAATGTCACTGAAATTTTATTTTCTTTCGGTCTTTATTTTCTGCGTTTAATTTATAATGACTTCTCTTCAGATTCAGTGATATTTTCTTCTGATGTGACCAGTTTTTTGTTAGGTCAATCCAAATTTTTTTTCAAATTCTAGAAGATTCATTTGGCTTTTTGATACTGTCATGTCTCTAATGGTGTTTCTCATCATTTTATTAGCTCTGTCCTCTTACAGATTTTTAAACTTATTTATAATAGCTACTAAATTATACATCTGGGACATCTGTTGATCTTCTATTGACTGCTTTCTTATCCAAATTATTTGCCACATTTTTCTTATGCTTTGTATGTGTAGTAATTTCTTTATCACTGCATATCATGGGCAATATGAATGATATACTGTAGAGCCTCTGAATATTATCTGCCTCTAAAGAATATAGGGTTTTATACTTGCAGGCAGTTAAATTACTGGTAGATCACTTTGATCCTAGAGAGACTTGGTTTTAAACTTAGTTATAATGGGTAAATTTTGGTTTTAATTTTACTCATAAGGTATGTAGTTCTGAGTCCTGAGCTAACTTGTAAGATATGGTTCTACTGAGGTGTCAAGGGAAAGCCTACAGCATTCAAAAAGCTATTCAACAAACTTGTTGGAACTTGATTTGTAAACTCTGTCTTCCTAGATGCAGGCAACTGCTGAAATCTCTGCTCTTGCATACTGCTTTCTTCTAGGCTTCTTGAATCCTCCCTCAGCATACATATTTTTAAATATTGTCCAAGAATCTGAAGCAGTGACATGCAGAGTTTAGAATTTCCCCTCTATGGCTTCTTCCTTTCCAGGAGTTTCCTCCAATTCCCAGCTACTCTGATAGCACTAAGATCTAACTATTTTCTCTTCAGCCCATTTCTGTTTGAACTGTAATCTCACTCTGTGGTAGAACACTAGGAAATGCTTTTAAGGAAAAAGCTATTTAAACATGGCATTCTTTCTCTCAAGAATTATGTCCTCTACAGTTTCTGGCTGTTTGTTTATTGGTAGCTTTAGGTATTTATTTTAATATTTTGTGCAGAATTTATACACAGTGGTCACAGGATTAATGTAACACAACTTTTTCTGCCATTTTCAGAACTGGCATTCCCCTACTGATGAGAAGAATTTTCTTTCAATAAGAATATTCATTTCATTACCAGTGAAAGTAACAAAAATATTTGATCTGTTACTTTATCTTACATTTTCTGTTTTATACACTTTTTTGATAATGTTTATATTTTTCAACCTAATTTTTTCCCTTTGATAACTTGAGAGACACAATAAAAAAGGAAAAGACGGATTGTTTGGTAGTCATGGTCCAAGTAGCATAATAATCATTTTAAAGCTGTTCAATTGATCAATAATATATTAAAAGCCAATGTATCAGTGACAGCCCCTTCCTTCCAAAAGTCAGTCAATCAGAAACACATTCACTCTAATATATATGCCACTAAGTGCCACGCAATCAAAAACAGTTTCATCCAAGTAACTATGATTTTACCGATGATGGTCATCCCACGTGCACCTCTGAGATTCCACCAATCTCTGGACTCTATGATTCTTAAAATTCTCATGTATGATTAGTAGTCTTCTCTGCCTGGAGAGATTGTGCCTGATTATCAATATTCTTCTATACTGTAATAAGCAATAAAATCATCTTCAGAATTTTTTTTTTAGTTCCTCAGTGATGGTCATGTCATCCTTTAACAGTATAAAGCCTGTTTTAAATTTTACTAATTATTACTATTATATATTCCTATCAGTGTCAGGATGAATGCCCTCTTCCCTCTCAGTCTTCACTCTACTTTTGTTGAACTACCAGTTTTTTGGTATGATATTCACGGTTTAGTTTATATATTTATCTGATTATCTTATATTTAAATATAGTATGTTTTTCTTTTTTCATTAAGATGAGTTCTAATTTATATCCATAATTATACAAGTCATTACAGTTAATTTTATATTTAAGTTGCTTCTTTGTGTGTTCTTTATTTTGATTCATTTTTGGATTACTTGAAATTTGTCCCTGGGTAATTTTTATCAGGAGCTCTTCCTAGTTAATTTCCTGCATTTTTCTATATCCAAGATTTTTTGTTTTGTCTTGTTCTGCCTTCAGACTATAATAATAATATGTTTGAGTACAGCCTTTGTTGATACAAGCTTTCAGCCTTCACCCTGAACACTTAGCCTCTTGTTTTGTAGTATTACTGTTGCAGAGCTATAGAATCATGATAACCTATACTTTGTGCTGTTGTTGTTAGTAACCTTACATTTGTTTTCTGATCTGATGCCTTTACGGTACTTTTTAAATCCTTGAAATGAGATAATTTCATTAAGGTTGTTTATAATTTTTATCTCTATATATTCATTTTGCCTCCTATACAGTGAGTCCTTTTTCTTAAAATTTTTTAAAAATTTATTTATTTTATTTTATTTATTTTTGGCTGCATTGGATCTTTGTTGCTGTGTGCGGGTTTCCTCTAGTTGCAGCGAGTGGGGGCTACTCTTCGTTGTGCGAAGGGCTTCTCATTGCGGTGGCTTCTCTTGTTGCGGAGCATGGGCTCTAGGTGTGCGGGTTTCAGTAGTTGTGGCTCATGGGCTTTGTTGCTCCGTGGCATGTGGGATTTCCGGGACCAGGGCTCGAACCCAAGTACCCCGCATTGGCAGGTGGATTCTTAACCACTGCATTACCAGAGAAGCCCTACAGTGAGTCTTTTTAATCTAAACTACAGTTCTTTCCTCTTTATATGACATTACTATATCTTTAAATATTCATTTATTTTCCACTTAATTTATTCCCTAATTATTATTCTAGAAAAAAAATCAAAACTATACATCATGGAATACAAGGTCTTTTATGATCCAGTCACTCACTATCTTTTACATTTATCTTTTAGTGAATCCTTTCAACTCCACACCTGATGCTTTAGACACATAGACCTGCTTTCTGAATCCTTATTCAACATTCATAATCAAGATTTTCATTTTGTATAAAGCATTTCTAGAACTCCTAAATAGAATTGTTCAATGTCTCCATTCTGCTACCACTGGTACCAACACATATTTTATCAGAGCACAGATGAAACTCAATTGCTTTTACATGTTCTCCCCTACTAGACTGTAGCTATTTAGAAGGTATGTAACCTATATGATTTGTCCTAGTGTCATGTGCATTTACCATAGTGCTTGGCATAAAGGAAGTGCTGTTTAATAAATGTTTGCAGAGAACGAAAAATGGAGCTGGGGGAATCAGGCTCCCTGACTTCAGACTATATTACAAAGCTACAGTAATCAAGACAGTTTGGTACTGGCACAAAAACAGAAATATAGATCAATGGAACAGGATAGAAAGCCCAGAGATAAACCCACACACATATGGTCACCTTATCTTTGATAAAGGAGGCAAGCATATACAGTGGAGAAAAGACAGCCTCTTCAATAAGTGGTGCTGGGAAAATTGGACAGGTACATGTAAAAGTATGAAATTAGAACACTCCCTGACACCATGCACAAAAATAAACTCAAAATGGATTAAAGACCTAAGTGTAAGGCCAGACACTATCAAACTCTTAGAGGAAAACATAGGCAGAACACTCTATGACACACATCACAGCAAGATTCTTTTTGACCCAGCTCCCAGAGAAATGGAAATAAGAACACCAATAAACAAATGGGACCTAATGAAACTTAAAAGCTTTTGCACAGCAAAGGAAACCATAAACAAGACCAAAAGACAACCATCAGAATGGGAGAAAATATTTGCAAATGAAGCAACTGACAAAGGATTAATCTCCAAGATTTACAAGCAGCTCATGCAGCTCAATAACAAAAAAACGAACAACCCAATCCAAAAATGGGCAGAAGACCTAAATAGACATTTCTCCAAAGAAGATATACAGATTGCCAACAGACACATGAAAGAATGCTCAACATCATTAATCATTAGAGAAATGCAAATCAAAACTACAATGAGATATCATCTCACACCGATCAGAATGGCCATCATCAAAAAATCTAGAAACAATAAATGCTGGAGAGGGTGTGGAGGAAAGGGAACACTCTTGCACTGTTGGTGGGAATGTAAATTGATACAGCCACTATGGAGAACAGTATGGAGGTTCCTTAAAAAACTACAAATAGAACTACCATACGACCCAGAAATCCCACTACTGGGCATATACCCTGAGAAAACCATAGTTCAAAAAGAGTCATGTACCAAAATGTTCATTGCAGCTCTATTTACAATAGCCAGGACATAGAAGCAACCTAAATGTCCATCGACAGATGAATGGATAAAGAAGATGTGGCACATATATACAATGGAATATTACTCAGCCATAAAAAGAAATGAAATGGAGGTATTTGTAATGAGGTGGATGGAGTTAGAGTCTGTCATACAGAGTGAAGTAAGTCAGAAAGAGAAAAACAAATACAGTATGCTAACACATATATATGGAATCTAAGGAAAAAAAAAAAAAAAAAGGCCATGAAGAACCTAGTGGCAAGACGGGAATAAAGACACAGACCTACTAGAGAATGGACTTGAGGATATGGGGAGGGGGTGGGGTGAGATGTGACAGGGTAAGAGAGTGTCATGGACATATATACACTACCAAATGTAAAATAGATAGCTAGTGGGAAGCAGCCACATAGCACAGGGAGATCAGCTCGGTGCTTTGTGACCACCTAGAGGGGTGGGATGGGGAGGGTGGGAGGGAGGGAGATGCAAGAGGGAAGAGATATGGGAACATATTGTATGTGTATAACTGATTCACTTTGTTATAAAGCAGAAGCTAACACACCATTGTAAGGCAATTATACCTCAATAAAGATGTTTAAAAAAATAAATAAATAAGTAAATAAATGTTTGCAGAATGAATGAATGGACTTAGAGTTGGCATTTATTGATATATTGATCAGGGAGTTATAAAACTGGGATTTTATCATGCTTGGAAACTTCCTAATTATCTGATTTTGTAGCTCTGTGCCTTTGTGTTCTCAGTTGTACTTTGGTGGGATTTAGGTACGTAATTAATAAGTTCTCTTCTAGCTCTGAAATGCCATGACTCTCTAATTACATTTCTCCCTTCATCATTATTTCTTCTGGATAATAGGTAGGTCTGTATAGAAATTCAACAAAAACTTAAGTCCATCAGGGAAAAAAAAGATAATAACACAGCTTTTACTATATGCAAAACACACAGTTTATCTCATTTGATCATTACAACCCAACCATGTGGATAATATTATTATCCTCATTTTACATATACACAACCTGAGACATATAGAGATTAAGTACTATGCTCATGTTCACACATCGCCTGTTAAGTGATGTAGCTAATATCTGGAAGCTAGGTAGACTTACTCTTCTGTTCTGTGTTCTTAACTAGCATTCTATGCTGCTTCTCATTGTTTTAGACAGCTAGAATTCCATTTAAATATAAATCTTCTTTTTAAATGAAGGTCATTATTGCTTGCTCATAGTAGGTGCTCACTGTATATATTTGTTGAATGACTGCATAAACTTTCATGATTTACCTGACCAACGTGTTGTTATAGCATGCACACTATAGCTGCAAGCACTGTGTAAATATAACATAGCATACCTAATTAGATTTCTTGCACTTTTCCATATTTATGTGTAGTGAATGCTAAAATAAAACGCAGTTGAGATCTTTATAAAGCACCAAAAGCAGCATTAAAAGAAGAAAAATTTAAAAACTAAAATGTTTTTCAAGTTCTTATATTTCAGCTCAACAATGCTACAAACAAGAGCATTATTTACAAAATACGGCGGTAATCATGCCTCCTGCAGATTAGCATCGAGAATGTATATCAGCAATAAAATTGTAAATGTATTAGGCAGGTATAATACCCTGTGTTCAATGCTCTCAGGATATAGTGGCATTCAAATCTGAACAGAAATTCAGATGTTAGTATAGTCTTTACATTATAGCCTTTGTAATTTTAAAAATAGAATTAAAAAAAAATCCTGTAACGGTGGGTACAACTCTATTAAAATGTTAATATGTATAGTTTAAGATTAAAAGTACCATAGATTCACTATATAAAATATAGAAAACACTGACAAGCAAGAGGATGGAATCCTATAATCCTACAATTCAAAAATAACCATTGGCAACATTTGGGTATATCTCCTTCCTGTTTTGTGTAGGTAGGGGTGCATGTGCATGTGTGTGTGTGTGAGAGAGAGAGAGAGAGAGAGAGAATTTGAGCATATTCCAATATGTAGATGAGGATATGTTGGCAATGACACTGATAATCCAAATGCAATGTCTCCTGCTCCCTCATAATCTTCAAGGACACTCCACCTGTTGCAGAGTCCCCATTATTTTTGGAACGACTAGCATTTGCTTTGATTCCTCTGTTGTTTCAGCTTCCCAGTCTTAAATACTTTCTGTTCAAAACCCCTTTGCTGCTGCCACTACTGATACAGCCCAATGTGAGAATATCTGTGTCTGTGCCAAGAGTTCCTGCCTGATGTTGGCTCCATGTGGATTTAGGAAGAACACTCCTCCCCGCTACTCTGTAGTCTATGTTGTCACCAGGAGCTGACCATGTGGGATCTCCTGGCCTCTGTGAGTCACACAGTCATTCATGGAGACACCTCCTTAAGATTCTCTCTCTAACTACCCTGTTTATAGGGACCCCATACAAATTAAAAAAAAAAAAAAAATGAGGTCAGATGAGCGACCAGGCGCTAATAAATCCATTTTTTTTCTTGACTATTTCTGCCTGCAATAATGTACTAGGATCCACCATACAAATTCATCAATACTCAGCCACTGTTTACATACAAAAATCAGCAATTTTCACATGCTTTGACATAATGACATTCTCTTTCTCGTCTTTGAGCCTGAACCCCAGAGGCCCTGTGGCTAATTCCTAACATTCCTCCACTGTTCATTCTCTTTTTATTCTTCCTTGTAGTAATTGAGCCCCCTTTAATTTTAATTAGACACAGCTACACAGAGACTAGCTTTGCTTCTATTCCTCCAGCATGGCATCTAGCATACCCACACGCAGCATTAACGTCCTTTGTGCTCTGCTCTGGATCCAGAGTCAGAAAATGGGGGCTTGCTCTCTGTGTCTGTCAAATCTAAGGCAGATGGCGTAGTGAATCTCACCTAGTTCTCCTGGGCTCAGAGGCGTCCTCCTGAAGGATGGTGAATAGACCAGATGCCTTGCCCATTGCCTTCATGCAATGGCTGGTTTCTAGTATCCCTTCCAGCTTTAACATTACGTGGTTCTAATGAACATACACAGTCTCTGTTTAAACTTTTTCAAAGTTACTCACCCATGTAGGTAATTTTACTTTCTGCCGTTGGATATTTTTCACAAATCTTGATTTAGTGCCTAATGTGATTATAAAACTATTTTAGCTTGTATGTCATACGTAGGCATGTGCATACATTTTGTATTTTGTATTCCTCATAGCATCTAACAATAAGACTCATTAAATACTTTTCAAACTTTACTTAATTCATGGTAAGAAGATGGACCTTAGCCTTCTCAATACGCAGTAAAATTTAGTGCATGAAACGTGAGCGATAAAATTCAAAAACAGATTGCTTTGAAGTTTTAAGCAACTAAGGTGCTATTTAGTAATATACTGCTTAAAGATTCTAGTTAACACTTTCATGGCCTAAAAGGATTAATGTGGTTTCCAAATAATAATAATAATAACAATAATAACAATTATAATACCATGTGTTATAATGCATCATTTTTGCAGCACTAAGAAAAGAAAAAGATGACAATTAAACTATGACTGACTGTAAGATATATCCTGATTTCAGAAATACAAAAAAGGTAAAAAAAATGTGTCTTAGAATTGATAAATTACTGAAGTAATAGATAATAATAACCACAGAAACAGTGCTAATACTACTATAACTCTTATGGTGTTAGTAAGATAAAGTGTCTTACAAGCATGCTCTCATTTATACCATGAGGTAGATGGTTCTATTTTATGAGCATAAAATGAAGAATTAGAGAAAAATAGCAATTTTCCCAAGGTTGTAGAATCTGGTAGATCCACCTCTATCAGACTGTATAGAGTGATTTTTTTAAGTAAGTATACTATAATCTAGGTGTGGTGTATTTCTTTCAAAAGCAGGCACTTCTAACTGGAGAAATTAATTACGTTTGGATTACTTGGTTTGCATCCTAAACACTGGTGAATTGGAATGAAATCTCCAGAGTATCCTATTCTACATGTATTTTTCATACTCATGGCTAATCATTTTCCTCTGTTAGTAAATTGGCTTGTTTTCTTTCATTCTTTTTTAACAAGATGCCACGGGGATATAGTATTGACTGTGGGATGAAGTTCAAGTGTTGTAGGGATTCCCTAAACAAAATGTATTTCTGTAGTTGTTAATCAAGCAATGTGTGAAGGATTTACATCAGGATCTTCTGCACAGATGATGAATGAAAGTCCCTCAATTTCACATCCTTGGAGACATAAAATATAACTGGTGTACTGTATTAAAAAGCTAACAGATCTCCTTGTTGCTGATCAAGGACATGTTTTTTTTTGCTCCAGAGGGAGTAGAAGACAAATTTGTACTGTCAATTTTCAGTTATCTGGGTGCTGATTGTTTAGTTCTCTCTCTCCTTCTTTGCTGGTGTGAGGCCCCTGCAACACATTTGAGATCTTTAGTACTTGGACATTGAACAACTTGAAAGCGAAAAGATACACCTTCACTTAATTTTTCAGCTTGTTAGCAGCTCTTGAAGAGCTTAGATGGATGAAAATGAATAAGAACCATGTGATTGTGAGCAGACTACACAGCTACATAAATCCTGAAGGTTAGCCATCAACAAAACCAAGACGGCAGTGTCTCATTTACTAGATGTGTGGCCTTAGATCAAATATGAACCCTGCCAATCTTACAAGGTTTGTGTGTGTATTAAAAAATGTGTTTGTATTTCATAAACTGGAAAGTGTCTTATAAGTTTTAAAGCAGCTATATATTAGCATTTTCTTTTCCTACTCGCCATTATCAACTTACAGTTCATTTGATCAGGTTAATTATAGTGTCAATATCACTGAGAATTAGAATTATTTTAAGGCAACACTTCTCAAATGGCTTGTCATAAAGGACCATTAAAACTTTGGCATGGACATAGATACACTACCAACTGTAAAACAGATAGCTAGTGGGAAGCAGCCGCATAGCACAGGGAGATCAGCTCGGTGCTTTGTGACCACCTAGAGGGATGGGATGGCGAGGATGGGAGGGAGACGCAAGAGGGAGGGGATATGGGGATATATGTATACGTATAGCTGATTCACTTTGTTATACAGCAGAAACTAACACACCATTGTAAAGCAATTATACTCCCATAAAGATGTTAAAAAAAATAAAATAAAAGAGACTAAAGAAACATTAAAAGAAAAAAGGTACACTTTGTTATGTGTATTTAAATCACAATAAAAAACATGCCTAAAAAAACCCACAACTTTTTTCATCCATTGTGAACTGATAATTTTATACATAGCAAAGAAAATAATTATTAAAAAATAATATAAATAAAAAGAAAAATATAAAAATAAAAATTTCAATTAGTTGTCATTAAATTCAATGGGCATAAAATTAATGTTCTGAGTTGCTATAAAAGTTTCTAAATTCTTCCTCCTCATGACTGTATTTATTTCATTGTGAATTGGTTATTAACTTTTCAGAGACCAGTACTGTTCTGATCACACTTTGAGTAGCACTGGACTTGGGGACCACACAATATGGTACTTAACAGGGTCACAAGACTGCAAAACCTGGCCCCCGATTACTCTCAGTGCTGGTCTTCTCACCGTTCTTTGAAGATGTCACCCTCACTCTCAACATCAAGACCACCAAGACTTGAGCATGCTGCTTCCTCTGTCTGGTACGATCCTACCGCCATGCTTTGCCTTGATGATACCATCTTTTCCTTTAAATTCCCAATTATATTTCACTTCTTCAGGAAACCCTTTCTTGAACTCTCAGACTCAGTTATGTTACTTTGTTGTAGGTTCTCATTACACACTGTGCTTCTCCTTTACATTTCCTTTACCTATAAATTCTGTTTGTGATCATTTGTTGCCTATTAACAACCACATACTGAAACCTTCTCAAGGCCAAGGACTGTGTGAATGTCTTTCAACTTCTGAATCCCAGCGCTAATAACTGCTTGTCACATAGTAAGAATGTGACAGATATCGCTGACTGATGGACTATTTTTCTGGGCTAAGTAAGTCTAAGAGTTGATTACACAAAAGAATTTCCCTTAATAAATGCTAATACCTGCCCCCTTTCCCATTTTAAATTATTGAACACATAGGTTAAGTGTGTCATTTTAAATATGTCAACAACAAAGCAAATTCTGCCAAACTTCAGGTGGGCAGTGAATAAAATATAATAGGCATGGTTATCTTTTCATATAGTCATGAGAACTATTCATTGAAGTACAACTTCAAGAAATCAATTTGTTAAGCATTTTGTGTCATTTTCATGCAAGCAGTCAAGATTTTCTTGACAGAGCAATATATTGTAGCAATGACTTTTACTACTACTTGGTATCTATCTTACAACAATGTAGTGTTACTGATAAGAATCAAGACGGCTCAATTTTGTGATAGTACAGCCATTTATATCATCTCCAGGGAACCTTGGAAACCTCATTTTTTTTCTCTTAAACATTTATTGCAAAAATATTTATATGCCATAGTTTTATGTTTACTTATTGAATGAACAAATATTTCTATTCATGACTTGAAATTCCCATATAGCACATACACTTACTTTGGCATGGCCAACTTAAGATATTATTTCATCATTTGGTTTGTATCTATGCTATTAAATTATGATTTAAGCCTATATGGTCACTTTCCAAATTTTTCACTTTCTATTAACTTTTCTAACAATGAAATTTTCCATCATTCATCCATCTACAAATCTACATTTATAAAAGCATGAAAAAAAACTTTGAGAAATATGCTAAGCATTTAGTACAGTTCTCCACTTTCTGTAATTTAGTTTAGAGATAGGATATTTGCTGGGTTGTGTATGAGGGAGTGATTGTCTTCGACTTCTTATTTATATGCTTTACAAAGAAGCAGTGAGAATAAAATGTACTGAATAAAATGTATTAAGTAGCAGCAGGCCAATTTTACTGCTGTAATAAATAGAAAAAATCAGATTAAATTGAAAAAATATATATTCTTAAAGGTATTAAGGAACTGAATAAATAAGGAGGACTAAATATATTAAATTTCCTTATTAGTTTACTATAGCTGTGTAACAAATTACTATCTTAAATTTAGTGGTTTAAACCAGCACCATTTTTAGCTCATAGTTCTTTAGTTCAGAAATCTGTGCCCAGCACGACAAGGCTTTTTGGGGTCTTACAAGACTGAAGTCAAGCTGTCACCTGGGGATGTAGTTCTTACCTGAGGCACAGAATACTTTCCCAACCTCACTGGTTGCTGGGAGGGTTTATTTTATTTTATGGTGGTTGTAGAAATGAGGTCCTAGTTTTTCTGTAGCTCTTGGCTAGGGACCACCTTCAGCCCCACAGGGAACCCCTCTCTATTGGCACTTTACAACATGGATATCTGCCCTCTTCAAGTCAGGTAGAGTGCTTATCTATGATTTCCTCTTCTGCAACAAGCCAGAAACAACTCTGTGATTTTAAAGGGCCCTTGTGATTAGATTAGGTCTACCTGGATCTAATTATGCCATATAACATAATCTAGTCCTAATAGTAAATTTCATCATATTCAGGACTATGCAGAGCAATTATCGCAGGGGTAGATAATCTTGGAGGATACCTTAATATTCTGATTACCAAAACATTCAATGAGAGAAGAAATTAATGTATAAATTGAGAATCACCAGCTACTTTTACTTGTGGGCATTTAGTGATTCTGAGTTGAACTAAGGATAAGTCTTAGTCCATAAAGACAACACCTACCATGCAAAAGAGAAACCAACAAGAGACTGGCTTGATGAATTAGAAACCAGAGGAGCCCCAAACAAGACATTTGTTGAATTCTGGTAGGCTGAGGCTACAAAGAGCAAAGCAGAGTAAAATCTACTGCTGTATCATGGTACTTAGGAGACATGGTTCCTAAAGACAGCAGATATTTTCCACAAATGAGTGTTCAACTATCTTGAGGCTACTTGGGCAGAGATAAAGAGCTGAGCTCCAATCTGTAAAGGCATCCTTGTCTTTTAGAGTTGAAGGGACAGAGACAAGCCAGATTCTCAATCAAAAGCACTGCCATACCTGAGGAACAGAGACAAACTAGTGGTGGACTAAGACTTACTAATTGCAACCCAGCTCTGACCCAAATCTATCTTTGACTAGAATAAATTGACACATCACCTCTCTTAACTGATTAAGGGAGGAAAGGGTGAATATTAGCTGGTGGAAGGTAACATCTGAAGCTTCTGTGTTTCATTTATACATAGCATGTGGCATAAAATTTTACAAATTTCTAGACATAAAAAGAGTGAGGTAGGGCTTCCCTTGTAGTGCAGTGGTTGAGAATCCACCTGCCAATGCAGGGGACAAGGGTTCGAGCCCTGGTCCAGGAAGATCCCACATGCCGCGGAGCAACTAAGCCCATGTGCCACAACTAGAGCCTGCACTCTAGAGCCCGCAAGCCACAACTACTGAAGCCCATGCGCCTAGAGCCTGTGCTCTGCAACAAGAGAAGCCACTGCAATGAGAAGCCTGCACACCGCAACGAAGAGTAACCCCCGCTCGCCACAACTAGAGAAAAGCCCACGTGCAGCAACGAAGACCCAATGCAGCCAAAAATAAATAAATAAATAAATTTATTAAAAAAAAAAAAGAATGAGGTAAATGTGACTCGTAATCAAGAAATAACACAAGCCATGGAAATCTACTCACAAATGAAACTGTGATTGGAGTTAGGAGCCAAGAGATTGACAATAATTTTGATGAATATGGGAAATAAAAGAATAGAAAAGATGGACAAAATAAAAGTATGAGGAATTTAAAAACTGTAATCTATAAAAATAATCAAAATATAATTCTAGAAGTTGAAAAATTAATATCTGAAAGTAAGAGCTCATTAATTGAACTTGAAATAAGAGAAAAATAAATTAGTGACCTTAGACATGTCAGTAGAAATTATCCAAATTATGGTATATGGAGAAAAATTAGAAGGGAAAGAAACAAAAGAGACCAGAAGAGGACAAAAAAAAAAAAAAAAAAAGTGTAATATGTATATTTGGAGTCCAGATGTAAAGGAGAGAGACTAGAGCAGAAGAGATATTTACAGGGATAATATCTAGAATTTTTCAAATCTGGTGACATATACCAACCCAGACCACAGATCCAAGAAACCTACTGAATGAGAAGCCCAATAAATATTAGAAAACTACACATAACAATAAAGTCAATGAAAAGGAAAAGTTAAAAGCTGACAGAGGTAAAAAAAGAAGCACTACCTTCAAAGTTTCAACAAGAAGACTAACAGCTGACTTTTCAAAAGAAATTGTAGAAGGCAGAAGACAATGTAATGGTATACTTTTAATGCTGAAAGAAAAAGATGAAAAGAGCCAATGAAAAAATTTAAATAATTAACCAGCAAAATGAACATGGAATAAATAAGACAAAAATTGAGAAATTCTGTCACTAGCTGTCAATACTAATTTCGGTGGAATTAAATTAGAAATTAATAAGAAAAATAACTAGAAAATCCCCAGTTTTTGGAAATTAAACAGATTAATTCTGAATCACCTGTAGATCACAGAATAAATCACAATAGAAACTGGAAAATGTTTTAAGGTAAATTACACATAGTATGTAACATTAAAATTGAGGGATGCAGAAAATCATTGTTCGGAGGGAAATTTATAGCTCTAAATAACATTATAACATTGATATATGATATTGTACACATGAATAATATTCTATATGTAAATATTTTATATAATTTCATTATTTTATATTTATTTATATATATTATATATAAACACATTATTTCTCTCTATTTACATATTTTCATCCTCCCAACATATATTTTTCATTAGCATTGTGAAATGCCACTCTATTATAAAATCATTACCATATATTTATGCATGATCATTTTTCAGCCTAATTAGATTATTTGATAGTATCACAGATTTCATAGTTTAATAAACAAAAGTTTTCATCCTTCCTGCTGATTTACTTAACTTTAAAGTGAAAGCAATCATTCTTAAGAATAAAAGTTTGGAAGTGATACAAAAGCATTGTACAAGGAGTCAGTAGAAATTAAGAAAATAACCAATTGATATATAGTTCAAACTGGAATTTTGCTATTTTTATTTTAAAAAACACACTTGCAAAAAACATAAACAACCAAATTTTTCTCTGAATAATATTAAAAATGACAAGATCATATGACTGAGTGTGAGGTTGGTGTCTTGATAACATCAAGTAAAATATAGACAACTTAACTGTACCGAGTAATATTTTTCCTTAAGGCTACTGCACTCTAGAAAAAGGAAATTTTATAAAAGTCTAAAAAGTTCTGTAGAATACTTAGAAGGAAAATGAAATACTATTAACTACAGGCAGAAGGGTAAATGTTAATCGCAAGATTACATCATTATCAAATATTTAAAATAAGTTGTGAAATTTTGCAGCCTTAAACAATGGCCATTTTCTAGATGACCTCATTAATGTGTTTTGGTACCTGGCACAATGGAATCTGAACACAAATGAAGCACGGAAAATAGTGTTTTGTACTATTAATCTGGTAAGATTTTTATGGTAGGACAAAAAGACAAATGTTTTAGTAGAAAGAAGAGTCAGAACCCAGTTCTTTGCATAATCACTTGTGTGAACCTGGGCAAGTCATAAACTTTTATTTACATGGACAAACTCTGAAATCATACAGACACAGATGACATAAATTTCATATTTCTCTTCATTTGGAATTTTCACACTGAATGTATCTTATTAAAACAAATAATAGACTTGCCATTGAACCTTCAAAACCTAGGAAAACTTTTGCTCTATTGAGCCTAATACTGGTGAAGAACTTTATACTTTACAAAATTTTTATATATCTTTTCTCACTAGATTACCCTAACTAGCCAGGGATTTAGGAAGGCATGAGATAATTAGCAGTTTATATGTATTTATGAGCAACATGATCCGACCTACATGATCACCAAACCAAATCTGTAGTCAAGTACAGCACTTTATAATGGAGTTTTGCTATTTCACATAGAATTTCATTTGGTCAAACAATACAAAACAAGGAAAACCTATGTTCATATCATATAGCCTCATCTGTATTCACACTACCTCTTCCAGATCACAAATATCAGCAGGGATAAATATATAAGAATAGTTCCAGGAGTAATGGAGTTATGCCTTGCTGTTTGCCACTGTTGGAAACGCTATCAGAAGTACAGGCTCCAGGCAAGGAGGAAGAAAGCTTTTTCATATGGGGAGAATAATGGTAATTGGGCAAGGAGGCTCTCATTACTTCCTACAGACACTATATTCCAGCGTTTCACTCAAGTGAACAATGAACCTGCTTACACTCTTTATGGCAGCTGAATCTCTTGACCTACTTATTAGCGAGCTAGGGTCAAGAAAGAGTTCTGAAAGTCCAAGATGGGTAGGGGACTGTTAGGCAAGTTCCTTTTTTAGCTATACCATTCATACCATGTGTGGCTGGTTTCCTACTTTTAGTTAATTATTTATTGATGCATTAACCTGTCATTCAAGACCTTGAACCAGCCTTTGGGTCTGATCTACTCTGGAGTTCACCCTCATTGGGCAACTTCTTATTCTGCAACAATTTCCTTCATAAAGCACATGTGTTATATTTAAAAAGAAACACAAAGGTCCACAGTGACCACTTTCAGAACAGTATCATTGAAGAAGCAACAGGAAAGACCATGACTTAAACAAGGCTGGGATACGGTGAGAACCCCAAGGAATGCAGTACAGGACAGAGGCAGCTATCAAAGGAAAATAAAGCAGTCCTCTAATTTGGAAGCAGCTGCAAGGAAGGCAGTGGACACAGAAACTAGTTAAGAAAAATGCTGAAGCTGAGCCACCAGAGACAGTCACGGGTCTCAGTAAACCACACTCTCGTACAGAACCCCTGCAAAAGAATTTTTAAATCAAGTGCAGAACCCTGCACTTGCCCTGTTGTGTTTCATTTTCAAATATTGAGACCATTATTGTAATCTGCAAAGACCTTTTCAGATCCTGCTCTACTAATCAGGTGTTTGGTATTCTTCTGTGTTGTATATCATGTGCAGATATGACAAGCTCCCCCTCTATAGAGAGTTAAGTCACAGATAAAAGTGCTGAAACAAGAGAGGGGCAAAAGAAGAAAATCATTAAAATTGCCACTTAAAACTTAAAATTCCCTTCATGTCTCCCATTTAGGAGTTTTCTTTTGCTATAATCTCGAACTTTAATGATCTCCTACTCTATTGTCATTTGTTAAAATTCTATATCATTTTTTGTGGCCCAGCAACAGTCAACTCTTTCAAAAGCCTAACAAGATACCACAAGCACAATCTGACAGTTACATCTACTGATTATATAAGGCTACTTGTAGGCTTCTTGCAAAGCTTATCTTCTGCCTTGTTTTAGATACACTCCCCTATTTCCTTACCCAGTTTTACAACTCCATGAGTTCTGGGATTATGTCTTATCTACCATCTTACCCTGCCTCTACTTAGCAGAGGTTTGGGCTTTTTGTGTAGGATGTATTTCACAAATATCTCCTAATGAGTACCTATTATCTAAGCAGTCTGGTCAGGCCTATTAAAATCAAGAAGCAGGATTAAAAGATTAAAGTATGTTCTTTCCTTACAATGAATGTTTTCTTCCATCTATTTATGGAACATGGAGAACTTCTTCAGCAAAACTAGCTCTTGCATTCATATTTTTCTCCTCAATTGAAATCAAAAGCAAAAAAATCAGTGCTACCATCGACTCTTTTCCTAATGTTATCCTCCTTGGTCTGATTTAATAGATTTTATGGAATTTAATGGCATATGAGCTGGCTTTTCCTTTTCTCAGCTTAAATCACTAAGCAATTCAAAATATGGACGGTCCATATTTATGAGTCCTCTGCCCCAAATAGAAGAGAATTAGAGGTGACTAAAATAAATCTTGATATACTTTTGGAGCTGAGTCCTTCATGAAAGGCCTTACCAGCTATGCCACAAAGATTACAGTTGCCAAAATACAATCAAGCAAATAAATAGGACAGAATTCCATCCAATATAAGTGAGTGTCACATATTTTATTGCACAATGTGGTTATCTATGATTTATAACCTTCCATTTTTCATGCAGAGAAAGTTGCATATATTCCAAGAGGTTATAAACCCTGATTTTTTTTTTGATGCATGATTCAATCTGCATTATTTGTTACAGAAAACAATACTTGTGGGACACATAAATTTTACTTTATCTCCACTGGCATAATATAATAAATGATTCATCAAGTACACTGTAAAGGGGAGAAAAAACACTCTAGCTATATACAGTTGTTTGGACATTAATTTGTTCCCGTAATAAGGCTCTGGTTTATGATAAACTGTGTGTAAACCTGGGTTAGCCAATATACTTTGACACCATGCTGATTCTATATGCAAGAATTGCCTGCCACACTAACTGTGATATAAGTAAGTGAGCTATCAACCACTGAATAATATCTTCAATAATCTGATGGCTCTGGCTCCACGACTTGCAATTATTCAACTCAATAGGTCTTGATAGTACAGGACCATTACTTTGGAAACATCAGCTGAGAGAATCTGAGACCCACCTAACTGCTCTGCTGTGTCCAAAGGAGGATGGAATATAGTTTTGGGCTTCCGGTGACAAAATTAACCAACGTCAGTACTATTTCATATGTAGATATGACATAGATCACAAGTTATTGTCAAGATCCTCCATTCTGATTTTTTGGTCAGAGATGCCTAGATAGACTACTTATCCTTGTTCATTTGGATAAAAATTATCTTAATAAGAACTAGTTATTGAGTGCCTATTACTGTGTCAGTTGTTTAATATTTACTATCTCGTTTTATGAGTTCTAAGAGCCTTATGTGTTGGAACTGGTTCATACTGGCTCTTGAGAACTGATTCCACTCATGTCTTCCCAAGTCCGCATTCACTGATATTGCAGTGATCGCCTGATTGGCCATGGTGAAAGTATGATACCATGAAAATGGACAAATACTACAAATAAGGGCTTTTCAAATTTCTGGTTTAATAGCATACCACTGTGACCTTTGGAAGTAGATATTATTTCTATCTTATCAATGAAGTAATTAAAGCTCAAAGAGGTGAAGTATCTTGCTTATAGTCAGTATAGTCACTGTGTACATTTCAGACAGGAGTTTGAATTGTAGTCTATTACACACCAGAACACAGGCTCTTCCCAATATGGGTAAGTTGTTGAGGCAGCTTACACACTCAAGAAGGGTCAGCCATTGTGAATAAATTGACTGTTCTTCAATAAATTCAATCAAATGTTTACTTTCCCTAATGCCTTGGTTATATTGAATTTTTTTTTAAAAGTGCAAATAGCCAGTTATCTCAGTAGAGCTTTTGCATAATAAAACTGTTTTTGGTTGTTTTTTTTTTTCAGTTTAGTGTGTTTTTTATGGGGATGACTGCTAGGACGAAGTCTTGGCACCTTTTTCTCTTAGTGATATTGACAGGATATTTTAACATTCACATCACAACTAACAAATTTAGCAGGAACCACGAGGGGATGGAATGGCAGGAAGAAGAGACAGGTGGGAAAGGAATTTTAAGATGTATCATGATATAAGGAACAACGAAACATTTTTTTAAAAAAGCATGGTGAAAGTACATTTAGAAGTTGTAGTGATTTTTCCTTCAACAGATCATCAATAGCAAAAAGATCCATAGTTTTTCTCTCTACAAGCAGGATAAAATTCCATGTCATTCTTTATAGTAATCCAGAACAGTTTCTAAATTCAAACCGTTTTACTTGTTTGACCGCTTGTCTTGTTTCTGTAATTTGTTGTTATGGAAATGACTAAGATGTCAAAACATTGTTCTGTATGATCCCACAAGGGAAGGAGGGTTTTAGGAGGAAAATTCTGAAGGCGGTTTAGAGGCAAACTAAAAACAAATTTGGACTTTGCACTTAAAAATCAAAACACATTTTTTGCTTGGCTGTGCTTTGATTTTCAAACCACTTCTCCCATGTGGACACTTAATACTCTAGTTTGTGAAAGGTCCATGAAGCCCATTTTCAGTTGTTTACCATACACTCATGAACCTGAATAAGTCAATGACACCATTTCTTGCTTGCACACTGGGAATAATTCTACCATTTTGATTGAATTGACCAGCCAAATATAAATGAAATAAATCAAACCAGTTATTTGGAATAATGGATAGGCTAAATGATTGCTTAAAATACCTGCAGTCTGTCAATATCTTTCTATTATTTTGTGAATATAGACATGTGTTATAAAAGGTCAACACTTTATCAAATGTAAAATCTATTATCCTGAAATGTTTATTTTAAAGATCAAATGAATTGCTATAATTTAAATATACCCTTAAAATGAAAACGTGAGTTTCAAAACACCATTATAAAAACATGTATTTTTGTAAATAAATACACTTATTCTTTCTCATTTGAGGGCAAAGGGAATGACTGCAGTACTACTTTCAACTTGCCGTCGTATGGCTTTTGCAAAAATTGGCCAAGCTAGTGCTTTGCAAATAATAAACCTAAACCATTGACCTCACTACCAGGATTCCATGGTGGAGAGAAGAAAGATTAAGAAAGAAAGATTAAGATTAAGAGATCTGAGATTTTGCAGTTAAGACCTAGGAAGAAAGAACTAGAATATTTATCCTATGGAGGAAAATGTGGGAGAATGCAAATGTATTAATATAACGTGGAATATAAAATATCTTACTTTAGATGTTCTGGAGGTTTACTTTGTAGCATTGTATATAGTCCATTTTTATAAATGTTTCATGGCTAATTAAGTAAAACACATCTGCTTGATTTAAAAAAAAAAAAAAGCAAACGTGTAAGATACCCTTTTCTGGGACACAGTCGTCAGTATGCCAGACACCCTTCATAAAGGTAAATTCTGACACGTCCAAGTCTTTGGAAGCAGATTCCTCTCTTGGAAACCACGTCAGATAGATGTGCTGCTGCCACTAACCTGGCAAATAATGATCTGCCAGTGTGGTCCACAAAATGATAAAACTAAAGACCCCTAGTGTCGAGTTTTCCTTCTCAGACAAGCCACTTACCCTCTGTGTAATCTTCATCTTGAACACCAATGGTTCATAAGCTCCATAGTGGGGGGGACCATATCAGGATTACTTAGCAATGCATACATACCTGGCTACTAGCACAGTGCATGGCAAATAGCAGTTTCACGATAAATATTTGTGGAACGAGATTTAGTGAATCCTAACTTTTCTCACGGTCCATGTATTTATCTATAAAATGGGAATGGACCAAATATAACTCAAAATGTGGTTGTTGAGAAGAAAATTGAGATTCTGTATGTGAATGTATTTTTAAAAAGGTTACTCTTAAATTTGTCACTTTATAAGTATTTCTTCTTTTTCATTATTTATAGCAGCCATATGTAAAATACATACATTCTTTACCTGGAGAGGAATGGTTTTAGTAAATATTAGAAAAAAAATTGACATTAAAACCAGGTGATTTTTTTCAAACTTGGATTTTCCTCTTGCAAATTTGATGGTTATTTTTTTAAATGGAATTATTTCTGCATTATTATGAACTTCTGGCAGTATTACCTTAGGCAGTTTGAAATTATTTCTAGATAATTATTCTATTATTTAACTGTATCATGTTACTGCTCCCTTTGCTGAAACAATGTTCTGTGGTCGTGTACCATGGAATTCTCCAGGCAATGCTTAAAATTGTATCTTTGCATATTTTATGTTTTTCTCCGATTGAATTTTTCTCTAAGTGTTGAGTCCCTGTGTAATTCCTACTTATCTTTTTTTAGCCTCAGCCAGCTCTATATAAGTCCCTCAATGTTACTGCTCCAGTCTCCAAACAAGGGAATTGATCATAGGCTTAATATTGATGACCTAATTTGATAAACTATAACATGAGTTATTCAATGAACAGTCTATATTATACTATAGAAAACTTCTCAAAAGATAGGGACAGATTACATTTGATCCCTGCAATTACTGCTGTTATTGTAATATCCTAAAGTTCTCCCAAAGCTATTTTAAAATTAGTCTACAATATTAAATACTCTTGTCGAGAAAAGTAATTTTCTTTAAAATAACGAAGAATAGCGACTCCTTTAAAAACATGAAACAAATGCATTTTGAAAAGGAGAAGGAAAAAAAGCTAATGTTTGTTAAGTATACAGTGTGCCAAGTACTGTGACAGGGAATTCACACATATAATCTTCAGCAGCAGGTCTGAGATATTATCTCATTTTACATATAAGAAAATGATTCTCAGACACTTGCAGTAACATGATTGATACCACATAGTAAGTGGTGCAGAGCACGTATGATTTACGTTTTAGAATAGTGCTAGATTAACAGGAAAATTGTGAAGATTGTACACAGAATTCCCATATATCCTACACCCAGGTTCCCCAACTATTAACTTTTATGTTAGTATGGAACATTTATCACAACTAATGAACCAATATTCATACATTATTATTATTATCTAAAGTCTGTATTTTAATTGTCTTAGTTTCTACCTAACCTCCCTTTTCTTTTCCAGGATCCCTCTGAAGATACCACATTACATGGAGTTGTTATATATCCTTAGGCCTTCTCTTGTCTGTGATAGTTTATGAGATTGTCCTTGTTTTTGATCATCTTTACAGTTTTGATTAGTATGGTATAATCCTTGCTCTGGCCCTAGAATCAGACATTTTTCCAAAGAGTTCTAGTACTTTTTATTGGAGAATGGTATTGGAAACTAAGGTCTGGACACCAGGTTTCCATTTCCATTGCTCCTAGGTGTGGTGTGGCTGCTTCTAGGACTTAGCGATAGAGCAGGGAAATATTTTTGTATATATTAATCTCTCTCTCTCTCTCTCTATATATATATGTATATGTATATACATATACATATATACAATTCTCTATGTTTATATATGGTTTTCTATCTCTATATATGTACATATTTATAAATATTTCTATGTGTTTCCATCTGTACCTATAGTAAGTTAATATGAGTTTACACTTATGTCTCAAACACTGGATGGTGGGAGACAGGTGTTTCACTGTTGGTGTGGGACATTACAGATTAGCAAAGCCGGGAATAAATGATTCGTGAATCCATGCTAACAATTAAAAAAAAAAAAAAAAACTGTCTCTCACCATCCATCATCAATTTACTTAATTTTTCTATTTCAGTGTACATGTATAATGGTTTCAGAATTGTCAGCTGTGGTCTTCAGGAAACAATTTTACCAACTGGAGTACAGGCTGGAGACCCAGGGAAGAGCTAATGTTGCAGTCCAAGTCTGAAGGACTTTTGTGGGCAGAATTTGTTCTTGCCTAGGGGAGGTCAGTCTTTGTTTTATTAAGAACTTCAACTGATGGGATGAGGCCCACCCACATTATGGAGGGCAATTTACTTTACTTGAAGTCCACTGTTTTAAATGTTAATCTTATCCAAGAAACACCCTTACAGAAACATCCAGAGTAATATCTGATGAAATATCTGGACACCATGGCCTAGTCAAGTTGATACATAAAATTAATGATCACACCCTTTATTTTTGGTTTTTTGAGAGTTTTTGTCATGAATGGGTTTGAATTTTGTCAAATTCTTTTACTGCATATATTAGTATGATCCTTTGTTTTTCAGTCTATTCTTTTTATCAAAGTTAGTTGATTTACAATATTATATTAGTTCCAGGTGTACAACATAGTGACTCAATATTTTTATAGATTATACTCCATTTAAAGTTGTTATAAAATATTGGCTATATTACCTGTGCCATACAATATATCCTTGTAGCTTATTTACATAGTAGTTTTTTTTTTTTACTACTAGTTTTTTACATAGTAGTTTTTACCTCTTAATCCCCTACCATACATATAGCTGATTCACTTTGTTATCAGCAGAAACTAACACAACATTGTAAAGCAATTATACTCCAATAAAGATGTTAAAAAAAAAAAATTCCCCTACCAGTACCTTGCTCCTCCCTTCTTTTCTCTCCCTACTGGTAATGGTTCAGTGTATTAATACGATGAATTACATTGATTGATTTATAAGTGTTGTGCCGATCTTACATGACTGGAACAAACTCCACTTGGTTATTATCCTTTTTATGTTTTGCTGAGTTTCATGTGCTAATAATCTGTTCAGGATTTTTGAATCTATGTTCAATAAAGGTAATAGTCTGTAGTTTTCTTGTAATTTTTTTGGAAGTGTTGCTTCTACTTCTAATATGTGGCAGAGACTGTGTCCTTTTGCTACAAATGTAACTGTGCTTATATAATCCTGCTATCAACTTGCTCTCCAAACCTGGTTGACTTATATCATCTCTAGATCTAATTCTCCAATGGTGGAATTAAAGGGTATGTTTAGATAAAGTGTCCATTTCAGTTCCAGAAATATGATATCCATTCCTACATGTAATAACAAAGCCCCAAATTAAATGATTGTTTTCAGTTTCATAAAAGTCATGGTCATTGTATTATTTTATCCTCCCAACTACTCCCTGTGGTTGAGTAAAGCAGGTACTGCTTTCACTATTCATGGATGAAGCTACCAAAGTTCATAAAAATTAAGTTTTCCAAGATCGCAGTTTCTAAGTGTTGTTGATAGGATTCAACCTCAAGATCTTTGGGCCAGCATGCCAAATATTTTCATTTTTACAAGAGCACAGATTTATTGCATTCATAAGTAAATTCACTCCCCAAAGACCATTCTTCCAAATACCATATTCTCCCAGAGACCATTCCTGCTCTTGCTTAGAAACTTGTTCCATGCATAAAAGGCAAACTGGAAGGAAAGTTCTCAGCAGCTCTGTTGTATAAAAAATGGAATATGCTCAGAAGTCTACCTGTTCTCTTCTTCCTTTCTTGTGCTGTGTTTACTAAAGTTCAGTTTTCTGCTGTAAATGTAAATCATAGTATTACATTTTAAATTTATTTTTTCAAAATGCAATTTGGCCTAACCAGCAAATGTATAATTGTCCTGCAAGCCCAAATTGCAGAATGGGTATTAGAGGGATATAATTAAATATCAGGGGGGAGGAGGGAGAGTTTCTGTACCCTGCTCAAGGAAAAGAAGAGTGAGTTCACAGTCTTCTGCATTTGCCACCATACTGATATCTTCATATCCTTTTAGCTACAAAGAGCTTTGTTAAGCATTGCACTCCACAGTAACAACATATTTATAATATATGGATCACTTCCTGAGGCTGTCTGTCAAAAGTGTTTGCTAATGTGATTTCAAAACAAAAGTCAGGTCTAGAGAGTTTCTAACTCCTCATGGAAATGATGTTTGACTTTCTCCATTACACTCCCACTCCATCCTCATCAAAGTAAGCAGATTTGTTCTGAGTCTGGTATTTATCTGCCCTTTAGAGGAATAGGCATTTTTCCCACAGGTCTGCAGATGAGTATATTGGTTGTAATGTTGCAAGAGCCGTAATTATTGGTTGTGGTCTAGATAATTGCAAAAAAATTAGAAGATATCAGAAACTTTGTGTTTATGGAGGATTCTGGGTTTGCCTGTGTCGGTGGAGATTCACCAAGAAGTAGCAGTTCTTGGCAAAAGCATTTATCATATTATCTTGGGTGAAGCATGGAACATTTTTCAGAAATTGGACTCTGGAGGTATGTGATGAGAAAGGAGGATGATGAACATAAAATAACTTGTGAATGTGTAGAGGGATGATCTGTATGTTCATGAAACAGCAGTCAGATAATTTGTAAGGACAAGCAGTTCTCGAGAAAGAGAGCCCATATTGAGGTCCTAAGCTGTGATTAATCAAAGATTTTCCCTTCATCTGCTTATCTGGGGGAGACCATCACCCACGACTGGAATCATATGACAATAACCACCATCATAGAAACAGTTGCCTATTATTGAGTGCTGTGCTAAGAATTCTGAAAAGTATTTATGAGCACATTAATTTTCACACTAACCTTATGAAGCAATTACTAATATTGTCCTCATTTTACAGATGAGGGAAGTGAAGTTAAAGAAGTTGAATGACTAGTTAAATGACATTCAGACAGTAATTTGAAGAGCTAGGATTCCAGGGAGGTCTGCCTCATTCAAAAACTCCTGCTCTTGGTGGAGGGGCAAGATAGGCATATGGGATTAAGAGATACAAACTATTATGTATAAAAGAGATAAGCAACAAGGATATATTGTACAGCATAGGGAATTATAGCCATTGTTTTGTAATAACATTAAATGGAATATAATCTTTAAAAATATTGAATCACTATGTTGTATACCTGAAACTAATATAATATTGTAAATCAACTATAAAAAAAAAAGCCTCCTGTTCTTAGCAGGAGCATTACATTGCTTCACTATCTGAACAAATGAACACATGTATGGTATCTGAATGATGGTGCATAAGTTCTTGGAACCAATTCACGCTTAATTTTATATACCACATCAGATGCAGCAGGGTGAAGTAGAGAAAACAAAACAAAAACAAAAACAAAAAGAAATAAATAAACATGGGCTTTGGAATCTGACAAACTGGAATTTCATCTACTATAAAGGGAAACTGACCAAAAAATATAACCCAAAGGACCATGCTTTCTGGTAGAATAGCCAGAACTCTTAAAGCTTGCCACATGGTGGTGTGTTGTATTAGTTTTCTATTGTTAATGCAACAAATTATGAAATAATTATGCCTGAAATAGCAAAATTTTATTATATGATAGTTCTGTAGGTTAGATATCTGATACAGATCTCAGTGGGTTAAAATCAAGATGTCACAAGGCTTTCTAGAGCCTCTAGAAGAGAATCTGCCTTTTGTACTTTCCTTGTCTCATGATTCTTAATCTCCATATTCAAAGCTAGCAATGTTGCATGTCTCTGACCATTTTCCATAGTCACATCTCCCTCTGACCACAGCCAGAAAAAGTTCTGTGATTTTAAGGACTCGTGTGATTATATTAGGCCCAGGTTGCTAATCCCAGCTAGTCTCCCCAAGGCAAGGCTCTTAATTTAATCACATCTGAAAAGTCCTTTTTGCCATGTAGCAGAAAATATTCACAGCTTCTGGCATTAAGACATGGACATCTTTGTGAAGCCATTTTTTTCTGCCTACCTCAGTGTACAAAGCTTAGAACCTGGTAAATACAGACTAAGATCAAGTACAAGACTAGATAACAAATAGGAAACACTGTAAAGGCCAACCTCACAGTAAGATAATTTTCTAAACATCAAAGAGATGTGTTTTCAATTCTGTCCATCTTTCTCATCTTACAGCTATGAAAATATTCCCCTTTCCTAGAGCTTGATCAAGTCTGCTTTTCTATTCTTCCCTGTAAGGTGCCAGCAATGTTAGAAGCTGGAACAGAGAGGCACAAAGACACCATGGGTCTCATCTTTCCAGATCTTGCACAATTCTCCCTTTAGGCTGTGAAGCTAGCTTCTCCTAGAGGGATAAAAGTCTCTGTCAATTGATCTTTCTTGGGAATAAATGGCCTGTCAGAGTTTGGAGGGAGCAAGATTCTATGGATAACTTTACCTGGTTCAGATCAATAGTAAGCATCATATTTTTCTTCAAAGAACACTATTTCCAGTATTCACTCCTGCATACCCATATCAAAAAATTATATATATATTTAAAATATATATATATTTATTTAAAAATATGTATATTTGACCTTAGAAAGGAAGTAGAAAGAGGGTTGTCACTGGAAATTGCTAATAGGATCTACTCGAATCTCACTGCTTAGCTGTGTTTAAAAACAATAACAAAAACAACGCCAAAGAGTTTACCTCTAAACACTGATATCCAGTTCAGAATGTCCTCTGAGGGAATTTAAAGTACCAGAAACCCTTAAAAATACACGAACACATTCTTTCCAAGCCACCCTCTATTCAAAAAATGAATTGCTAAACTTTACATTTAGGGGATTTATGTGTGAAATACGAACAAATGCACTCAATCTATCATCCCTGAATAAACCTGTCACACTGTCACAGGAGCAGGGAAGAGCTGATTGCTAATATCAAAGTCTGTAAACAGGTCCACCTTAGAGTTCCTAGGGAGTGATCCATTTTTACATCAGAGCGCAAGTGGGCAGCACAAATCATGTTAAAACAATATCAGTGAAATGTTGAATTCAAAAACCCTACTTGGACAAAGGAAAACAACCTCATGAAAGTATGTTAACTGAAATATCCTAATATTGCCAACATATTCACATACTATAAGTCAGCGCCCAGATATGTTTTTTTCCCACCTCTAAATGTAATATTCTTCCAATTTGGGCAGGTTAACTCAATTGCTGAGAGTCTAGAAAAGAGGTCAAGGATGAAAGAGTTTGCCTAATATAAGAAGACAATTATGTTCTATCAATACAGACTATTCTCAAAATCCTGGCCAGTTACTTCAGAAGTCTGGCATTATGGGGATAGATATGAGAACACAGCATAGTAAAGGAAAAGATTAATTCTAATACATCTTAGTCAGTTTGGTGTTTGTTACCCTAGGTTGCACTGGGGTAACAAACACCAAAATCTCTGTGGCTGAACACAGTCAAAGTCTCTTTCAAAGTGTGCTTTGGGTCTGAATGAATCTCCAGGGCAGCTCTCCTGCATGGGGTACTAAGAATTCCAGGCTTGTGGCATCTCTACTTTGCATAAGGCTTTTACATCCTGCTGTGGCAGGAGAGGAAACCCTGCAGAGATAGATATTGGCATTTACATATATTGGCCATTTATACATATTGGCCATTCCCAACTTTTTTTTCCAGAACTAGGTATTGTAAAGCAGCTGGGGAATATATTTTCAATGTAGTAGAACTCAAAACATTGGCGAGAACTAGTGCTGTGTACCACATACAGGTAAGGTAAAAAACCTAGAGTGTATGAAGGTCATGGTACGTGTGTGTGACTGTTAGTGAAGAACAGATATTAGGATACAGTGGGTATTCTATAGGATAGGTACTTGGAGTTGAAACATAATTTACCAACTGCTAGTGGTATAGATGTTATTTACTCATGCACAATTTAAATCTTTCCAATCCTGGTGAAATGAAGTAGGAGAAATGGAGTTATAGCAACTTTTGTCATTGGTACACTGTTGAGAAAACACTGATCCATTTAGTCATATACAATACGTTGATGAAGATCACTTCTGCAAAAAGAATGTTAGATATATTCAGTATCCATAGGGCAAGAATCTGCATTTAATATAGGCCTTTTCTTTTTAATTTTAATTGTAACAGAAGAGCCAAATCTGACTGCATGTTGGATCTGTTTCTTTTACTTTAACCTTTGCTTTCCGCTGTTTTTGTTCACTAAAAGGATACTGTCTACACAAAATGCCCTGCCTCAGGGAACCCTGCCTCTCTGCCTGAATGTTAAACCAAATTGCCTTTGTTCAGGGAAGCATCCTGACCCTATCCACCTCTGGATGGCCGCAAGAAAGAAGAAATTAACACATCCCCTCCCTGAGGCTGGCCATTCCAGGGGATATTTGCATAACTTATGGGCTTCTTACTTTACCTCCTTATCTCCTCTCCCTCTCTGTTCTATAAAAGAAACTGGCATCCAAACCCCAATAAGTTGTTTTTTTGGAGACATTAGTCTACCGTCTTCTGGGTCTGCCAGCTTTCCGAATAAAGTCGTATTCCTTGCCTCAACACCTCATCTCCCGATTTATTGGTCTGTCGTGTGGCGAGCAGAGCGAGCTTGGACTTGGTAATATAATAACCTTGGATTAGTATATTTTGTTGATTAATTCACTTGTTAATGATAAATCCCTTTAGCCTTAAGACATTTAAACTGTCTTCTTTCATGATTACATGAGTTACATAGAGCTATACCCTTTTTTCCTAGTTATTCAAAATGTGGTGTTCACTCGTGTTGTTTTAAAATTTATTCAACTATTCATGCCGGGTATAGAGGAGAAGATGGTATAATTCTTCTAAGTTCTAATGGGATGAGAGTTCCCAAATCCCTCTGGGGACATTCACAGCCTTAACAGCAATGTTCCACGAGACACAAAAATGCCAAGAACACATCAAAAGAAGATGAGACTATCAGGTGAGACCTTCAGAACAAACATCCCTGCACTCAGAGCAAAGTTCACATTTGTAGCCAGGCTCGTTCTGTATTCAGTGGTCATGCCCTGACTGATGGGAGAAGGAGGAAGTGGAAGGTCATACTGCAGAACTTGGAGGTTGTGTAGTGTGGTGAGAGCATGATCTTCATCTCAATGTAAAGCTTCTTTTAACTTTGCTCCTTTGAATGGACTGGAGATATTTCATTTGTTGCTCTTGAAAATGAGGTCAATGAGCCTCATGAGAGCAATAAGTTTTCCCATAATTCTGCAATCCAGTCTGGTCTCTGTAGACAGTTTGCATTAACTGTGGACAACTGAGAAATTCTATGGTGTCTGTAACAGGAGACATTCCTGTAAGAAGCAGGAATGACTTTCTCACTTTACAGGAGCACTCACATTTATTTAATAAGATATTTTAACCACCTTCTTTCCTCATTCCTTCATATCTTTCCTTTTTTTTTCCTTCCTGCAACATATTATTACTTAAAAATTTATTGTGTACAAATCACTATGCTAGGTACAATGGAGTTTGACAAAGATGGGTTAGATATGCTCCCTGATGTGAAGGAACTTAAATAGGAATCTTTTTTCCACAGGGATACTGTCTGCTTTCTACTCCAAAGCCCTATCATGATGTCACAGGTACGTGCTTCGAATTACCTATAGGTTTCTCTTTAAAGTCGGATTCCCCGCCAAGAGTAAAAAAACCCCCCCCCCCAAAAAAAAAACAAGTATGTTTCTGTGTAGCTATTTTTGCTTTGGTAATTCAAAGTGTAGGGTTTGCAAAAGTCTTTGATTTTTGGACCTATGTTTTTGCAAAGAATCCATGGTGCCTGTATTCCCAGAACATTTTGAAACAATGTGCTTTACTTTGCAATTATAGAAATAGCTTCATCTGAAGACCACCGCTAGGCATTTATTTCCTTTTTTTCTCCTCCCTGAATACTCTTAAGCAATCGTGCCTTTTAATTCATACACTGTAGAAGAACTTATTCACTTGAAATAAAAAGTGATTAGTGACATAAATGGTCAATAAACATCCTACAGTCATCCCTAGGGAATGAACACGTTCAGCCCACTTTCCCTCCATTTTCCTCATTTGGAAAGATTGACGTACTGTGAAAGTCTAGTCAACAGTTGTTAGCATTTCTGAAAGCCAACCAAGTGAATTAGAGATATGTGGAATTCTTTGGCAGAATTTCAGGGTCTCTGATCCACTTAATAACATAGAGGTTATTGTAGCAAGACCTTGTTTAAGAATCATGTCATTTTTCCCTCCTGGAAGACTTGCTTTCTTTAGCCATTCTTTTTTCTTTTTTTTTTTTAAGAATGTAAGAACTTATTAAAATTGAAGTCAGTGTTGTAACACATGTTGGATTAGTCACGCCAAGCTTAGGGAAGCTGTATGATGGAATATGACAACTTCAGAAGCTTGACAAGAAATGCAAAATGAAAGATCTGTCTTAAACTATTTTTAGCAGAAATAGGAAAAAAAAGATATTTACAAACATGGAACAAGTGTGAGTGTGTTTTCCTCATTTTTTCAGCATGGACAGTGTCCTTATACCGTTAATTGTAAGGGTAACTAGAGTTAAGACCCGCTGCTGGGCACAGACGGCTGGTTTGCATTTTGACTCTTTAGTAAGAGGTACTGCTATTTATAGTCATTAATAATCCACATAATATGGTACTTGGCATTGTCATAACATGGAAGCCACCGTGAGGCGCTCCTATGAAGCTGCAAGCAGTTCCTGTGATTATTGTTACGAATGTCAAACTATAAGATACATTCACTACAGACTAGTCAGTGTTTCTGAAACTTTAACGTGTACACAAATCACCTGATGGGATGTAGATTTGGGTTCAGTATGTTGGGGTGGGACCTGGGAGCTGGCGTTCATAACAAGCTCCTAAGTAATGCTGATGCTGCTGGTCATCCTCAAAGAGAAAGGAAGTAGACCTTACGTAACCAAAGCCATACAAAGAGAGAAGAAATTCCCTGGAATAGCAAGACAGGGCTGTCTGGTGAATAAGCCCACCAGAAAAGGCATCATTAGGCAAATAAGTGTGGATTAGAAGAAGAGTGAGCCACTGCAGCTACTATCATTAATGCCCATCCAAGCCCTGTCTACTGCCCAGCGAATTCTGTTTCACACACCCCACACACTCTGGTTCCACTGTCAAGACCATCTATATTGTGTGATGGTTGCATCAGGGTAACTCTAACGCAGTTAAACATTTTGTTGATTTGTTTTATCATCATCTGATTCTCTGCTCACTAGGAAATTTTTCAATTATAATTTATCCTCTCATGTTGGACTATTTAAGAAGAGAGAATAAGGTTAATGAAGTTTGAGTAATTAGATGAGATTTTCTCATTGAAAATTACTGACTTATAATAGGAAGAGAATCTGCTGATCAAAGAATGTTGGGTATTCCAATATCTCTTGACTGTAAATTTTTATTGAAAATTATCACAATGGTATTTGGTCAGTATCATAGCCTTGGTTGATGTGGAATCATGCAAAATGGATCCACTCTGGGCTATGAAACAAACAGTTCTTAGTCTGGAAAGCTGATGGTTGATCCTAGACCAAAATGGCTATAAAGTTCATTTGGAAAAAAAAATTAGGATAGAAAATAGATTTTTCTTAAATGAGGTGAGGTGAAGAAATTTGTCCTATCAGATATTAAAATGCATTATGAAGATACAATAACCAAATATTCCAGTATCTATGTCACTATATACAACATAGCTCAGTGTATAGAAAGTTAACTAAAAGTTTAAAAAAATGAATAGATAAAATATGACATTGTAAACCAAACAGAAAAAGATTGGGTAAGTATAGTAATGTAGGACAACTGGCAAATAATTTAAAAATAAACAGAATTAAATGCTTATTCCATATTATATTCCAAAATGGATATTATATGAGTTAAACAATGAAATCATAAAAGTAATAGAAGGAAATTCAGGTGAATACTTTTATAATATTGATTACTAGGGAGGTCTTTCTAAGGAGGGCATCAGTGGCAAAACCATTAAGAATAAGATTAAGAGACACAACAACTTTAAAAATAAAGCACTTATGTGGCAACACTTTTACCTATGCTTCTGCTATACTTGCAGTAAAGTGAATTAGTAATGACTCTATAAAGGGCTTTTATAAATCAAGTAGAAAAAGAGAATCAACCAGTAGGAAGAGGACCGAGGCACACGAACAAGCAATTATCAAAGGAAAAGAAAAAAACAAAACCTGAAGTGGTCAGTAAACACATTAAATTGTATTCATTGTCAGATACAAAATGATTACTGAATAATTTGGAAGAAAAGACGTATCAAACTCTTAAAAAATGCGTAAGTGTTCATGCAACAACTCCAGTTCTAGTATGTGGTCAAGGATGTTTAATGAAGTGTTTGTAATAGCTGAATTTGAAAAAAAAATCTGAAGAAAATAAAAACATAGGGCAATTTGAATAATTAAAATGCAGATTTTCACAATAAAGGTATCATATGAAGGTGTAGATTTATATATACTGATATGAAAATATGCTCCTAATTTAACTTAAGTGAAAAAGTAGGCATTGTTAGACTTCCTTTATCATTTAAAACTTTGATTATTAGATCCAGCAATCCCACTCCTGGGCGTATATCCGGAAAAGATGAAAACTCTAATTCAAAAAGACACATGCACCCCAGTGTTCGTAGCAGCACTCTTTACAAGAGCCAAAACATGGAAGCAACCTAAGTGTCCATTGACAGATGAATGGATAAAGAAGATGTGGTACATATATACAATGGAATATTACTCAGCCATAAAGAAGAATGAAATAATGTAATTTGCAGCAACATGAATGGACCTAGAGATTATCCTACTAAGTGAAGTGAGTCAGACAGAGAAAGACAAACATCATATGATATCACTTATATGTGGAATCTAAAAAAATGACAGAAATGAACTTATTTACAAAACAGAAACAGACTGACAGACATAGAAAACAAATTTATGGTTACCAAAGGGGAAAGGTGGGGGTAAATTAGAAATTTGGGATTAACAGATATCCACTACTATATATGAAACAGATAAAACAACATGGACCTACTGTATAGCACATGGAATTATATTCAATATCTTGTAATAACCTTTCATGGAAAAGAATCTGAAAAAGAATATATATATGTAAATATAAATACATATAACTGAATCACTTTGCTATATACCTGAAACTAACACAACATTGTAAATCAACTATACTTGAATAATAATGAGTTAATTAAAAAGATAAAACTTTCATTATTAAATGTATATGCAGGGTAAAAATCCTAGAAAAATATATCAAACTTTCAGAGGAATTTTAGCAGCCTGGTGGGATTATAGATAATTTTCATTTTCATATTTATGTACTTTCAGATTTTTTACAATAAATAGGCAAGAGTTTTATAATGTAAAATAGTAATGCTATTTCCATATTTGAGAGTAACAGGAAATAATACCACTCTTCAGCGGATCCTTGGGAGGGTCTTGTCCTCCTTAGTAACACCTAGATATCATTGCCATATTGCTGAAACCATGTTTATTTATTTATTTATATTTATTTTATTATTTTTTAAAATTTTTGGCTGTATTGGGTCTTTGTTGCTGCACACAGCCTTTCTCTAGTTGTGGCGAGCGGGGTCTATTCTTCGTTGTGGTACGCAGGCTTCTCCTTGCGGTGGCTTCTCTTGTTGCGGAGCACAGGCTCTAGGTGCGTGGTCTCCAGTAGTTGTGGCATGAGGGCTCAGTAGTTGTGGCTTGCGGGCCCTAGAGTGCAGGCTCAGTAGTTGTGGCACACGGGCTTAGTTGCTCCACAGTATGTGGGATCTTCCCAGACCAGGGCTCAAACCCGTGTCCCCTGCATTGGCAGGCAGATTCTTAACCACTGCACCACCAGGGAAGCCCCATGTTTATTTAGAAGCTCTGTAAGCAGGTCATGGGTTTTGGTTATTTCACCGCAGGAAGTTTGACTGGAAACCCAAATTAATTTTGTCCCATATATAATGGAACATCTTACCATGATTTACAGTCACTTGCTACATGAGAGGGGTGGCATTGGAACCCCATGATGAGGGCAAAAATAAGAAATTCGTAGTGTAATCTTAGCAACAGCATTCTGATTTCTGGTACCACTCTCTCATCTTTGCAATATTTTCTTCATTTACTCTTCTAAATCCACCAAACATATCATATTTTAAATGCAGGTATATGCTCTTAGTTCAGCTGAGTAGACAAAGATCATTGTAAATCTCAATAGAGTAGATTCCCTGGGTGTTAAGAGTTTAAGGAGAAAGATACAACTTGTGAGTGGGGAAAATGATGAAAATCTTTGTGAAAGAAAACCATTTTATCTAGAGAGTAAAAGGATAATTTCAATAGAGACAGTAGGGAAAGTGGCATTTCCAGCCAGGGAAACAATAAGGTTACTAAAATTAAGAGTGGTAACATATGACCCCAATATGGACTATAGGAAAATAGTCACATGTCCCTAGACTGTGGGCTATGGAATTTGTGAGGAAAAACTAGAAAAGAATCCATCATAGAAAGTCTTAATTGGGAGGCAAGACATTTATTTAATAGGCTGCAGGAAGCAATATAACTTTTTTAGAAAGCCTACAAAAATCATCACAGTTGCAATTTAGTGTGCAAAAAAACATGGATTGGACTTGAAAATGAACATTGTAGACAGAAAAGCCACTCAGGAAATTATTGCATCAATAAAGATGAAATTGGGGCTAGAGAATGAAAATGAATTCTGGAATTGTTGCAGATGTAGGACCAAAACGATGACAGATGACTGGCTATGGCAGACAAGAGACAGAGTCCTCTCAAATAGGAGTATTTGGAAAGATAATGGAAATGGAAACTGGAAGAAGATTAGCTTAGGGGGAAGAAGTTTGGTTTAGATTTGTTGAGTTACAGACTTGTTCATGTATCACAGAAGTGGCATCATTTTGGAGGTAGAGACTATGGAGAGATGATGGACATACAGATATAATTCTGGGTGTCTTCAGCAAATGGGCAATATTGAAGCATGAAAGAATGGAAGGATGCAGTAAAATTGGTGGATAGCTCTGAGAAAAAAGAGAAGATCAAGGGTAAAACCTTAGAAGGGTAAGTATATTAAAGAAGTTTGAGGGGTAAATAGTGATAGGGATAAGGGGGCATAATTGCCTGTTTTATTCACTGCTGCATTCCCAGTACCTGAAATTGTACCTGACTTATGCAATGTCTTGATAAATATTGTTTAATTAATTAATGTATAAAAGAAAGGGTTTAAAGAGAAAGAGATTTGTGAAGAGTGTGGAATACTGCCTAGGAGGAAGAGAAGATGAAGTCTGTAGAGGAAAGTGTATTTTGCATTCAGGAGGTTGTTCCTGATCTTTGAGAGACCAGATTCAGAAGAAATAAGAATGGGCAGTATTAAGACCATTTGATAAATCATTCTATTGTTTACACTCTAATATTCTGAGGATTTATTCTATCTTTTCAAACCAGAACTTTTTCTGTCTATAATATCCAGGATATGGGCTATGTATGACAGAATTTTATTTTCTTTTTTTCAGAACACTATTATGCTTGGAGCTTTATGCTTTACTGAAAAACAAACAAACAAACAACTGCTAATTAATTAAATCCTAGGAACACAACATCAGTTCAACATACAATTCAAAATACTAATTCAGTGTTTGGATAAAATGGGCTTTGTCCCAAATGCTTAAACATCGATTTTGCAAATAACAATAAACAGCCACCATGAGTGATATATAGAGTTAATTATTTTCAGTTAGTTTCTCAAGCATTAAATTATGAGGCTCCTGTGTGTGTGTGTGTGTGTGTGTGTGCGCGCGTGTGTGTGTGTGTATCTGGAAGGTAGTGTTTGCGTAAGTCACAGCTTTTTGTCTATGTGCCAGATGACTGATGAATTTCAGACATCAGTGCAACGAATCTCTTTGAACAGAAGAGAAATTCATGTGGGAAATGCTCATACTTTTGGGGAAGGTAATTGCATTCTACTTTAAGAGATTTTATGTGTACCGCTTAGGAGTGTGCTTTGCATTTCTTGTTAACTTACACATTTTGGTTAGCACCATTGCCTGAAAGTGCAACCTTTGGGTTCCCCAGAGAAAAGTAACAAAAGCATAGCACTAAGAAAAACACCAATTTACTCTGCAGGTACCAGCGGTATATTTACTTCATTCCCTAAAATGAATGGTTACGTGGTACTTACTTTAAGCGTATTTTATTGCAAGGCCATGGGATAGATTTTGTTAGATTGGACACTTTGTCAGTGCAAAATAGATGAAGAATATGTGTAAATCTTACAGACATTCACTCACAGTTAAAGGATGTCTTTGGTAGATGACTTACTTTGAATTATGCAACTTTTAAAAGTAACAGTTTCGAAATCTCAGCAGAGAAGAAAAAAAAGCTCTGCATTCAAACCTGTGACATTCTCTGTCTCTTACCCGCTGTGTGTCCACAGGCAAGCCACATAACCTCTGTGATATGCTTATCTATATAAAAAGCGAATATGGCAGAGTCATAGGTATAGAGCCCTACCAAGTATGGGTATTTGCAAAGATAATGGAAATACAAATTTAGGAAGAAGTTTAGCTTATGGGGGAAACCTGATAAATTCAGTGTAGATTCATTGTGTTATAAAAGTGTTGATGTATCCAAGTAGAGACATCCTTTTAGGGGTGGAGATTATGAAGATTGTAAGGTTTAATACGAGAATTCAATAACAATTTATTCAGCACACACCACAATATATACAGACAGGTATTATGCTAAGGATTTTCTTCATTAACTTTACAATTACTGTATAAGGAAAGAATGGTTATAACTCCCTCAGTTTACTTATAAGAAAACTGAGGTTTGGAAAGAGTGACCTTGGGTAAATGTCACGCAGATAAACTGAATTAGAGGTCAAACCAGAGCTGTCTGGGGCTAGGCTACTAGCCACAATACATCCCTGCTTCCCAAATACAACGATGCACGTGAAAGTGCTCTTTAAAGTAAGAGTACCACCAGAATCTAAAGTGACATATATACCTAATCAGCACATATTGTGCATGAAGACTGAGTTAGTACAATGATGGTAAGTTCTAATATTTATTGCATTCTTTCTCTGTGCTGTGCACTACTCTACATGCCTCCAACTATTCACTCATTTAATCCTCACAGGAACTTGACTGCAGGCAATCTGGTTTTAGAGTCAATACTTCTAACCAGCCACCATCTCACCTCATCTGTGCGTGAGGATGATTCAACTGGCAATAGATATTTTCTCAACGGTGGAAAGGAACTTCTTTGAGAAACTTAATTTTGTGAGTAGTTTTGTGTCTTACAAGAGCAAGGGCTAGAGTGTGTAGTCAGATTTTCATAGAATAGAATATTCTTGCCATAACAAGCTGAGTTGTTTACTTGTTTTGGTTTGATCTTACTTTGATTTGACTAACTCTGATCACCAATTCACATGGGTCTTATGAAGGGAAACCATAGCACACTCCAGGAAGAAATAAGCAGCAGAAGCCTCACCTAACACCTGACAACCACTGAATTGAAGGAGCTGAAAGTCAAAGTGGTAGTTGCCTAGCATCTACCTTCATGATCTCACTGTGATCTTTACTACTTTCTACCTCACTTTCTTCCTCTTCTTCTTAGTTAACAAATAAAATACAGACTTTCTGCTACAAATATCAACAATCCTTGGTTTGTGCATTGTAGAGAACTTTAGGAACAACAGTATGCATTTTCTAAAAATATATAGGCAGGTGTTTATTTTTTGGTCTTAAGGCATAGAATTGCCTAATATTTTAAATAAAGTATCTCTTTAGCTTAGGTCACAAACATTCATTCATTTATTCAATCATTCATTAATTCTTGTGTTAATTGAGACCTTACTATGTTGCTATGCACTAAACTAGTCAATAGGAATATTAAAATAAATGAATCTTTTCCTTCGAAATCTTATCTTGGTCCTTATTTCAAAATTATTAGTTTTGCTTCTGTTTTCCTCTTTACTACTTTGTTTAAGTGCCATTATTATTTGGTGACTAGCAATTTAACATATATTACATTAAAATTATATCATATATAATATTACATATTATATAAAGTATACATATTATATATATACTTCCTTTTACATTTTCTAGCCATATTTTCCATTACGTTGGGAGTACCTGTGGATTCTTTTTTATTTTTTTGGAGAAATTTAGGTATTTCCTTCCTAAGTTTCAGGTGTTCTTAAACTGTTCTTTCTTTATCTCACTCAGTTTTTTGTCTTTTTAATAGACTAAATTCCAGTAGGTTTTTAACCCAGTCATCCTCCCCCCTCTGAGTACAAAAAAGGATGGTACCTTCTCCAGGAGGCTAACGCTGCTTGTTGATAATAAACAATAAACCCGTAAAATTTATTAGGCAGAAAAGAAAGCAAATGCCTGAAAATACTGTGCAACTCCAAAAACTGGACTCTACCTTAACCTGCCCTATTAAGGGTATAAGATTTTTCATTTGTTTGTTTTATTAAACTCATTAGCATTGAAATTTTGAGCATTGAAATTTTGAGCAGTTTGAAATCAGCAGTGAATCAAGGATGGGATTTAGGAATTCCTTGCTCTTATTTCATGAGTGGGGAGGATATTCAGGGCCCTGACAAAGCATGTGCCTGCATGGGAGACACTCAGCTGTGAACTTGGAGAATTGTTTCCACTCGAATGCTCAGGCATTATAAAATCCATAACTTCTATGACTATTTTGAGGTAGTAGAACTAAGGAGCATCTGTAAAATTTGCCACGATTTACAGAGCTTTAAAAGCTAATGTCTCACAAACTAATCACTTCAGAGGTGCACATTTTCCTTTTCTGAACACAAACTAATCATGGAAGATTTTGCATTTCTATTGCCTCTTGCTCCCTTCTGCTTTTCCAGGTTGAGAAAGAAAAAATGCCTGTGATGCACTAATGTACCTGGTGACCCAGTTCTGTTCTTCAGGTAGAGATATTGGTGCTTCTTTTAAATGACTGATAGATACAACATTTGCCAAACTAATTTAGTAGTTAACTTGACTTTTGAGACAACTGTTGCCAATAGTTATGGGAGGAAAAAATGAGGAAAAAGCTATGATTACTTTACTGTTGGTTTAGGAGCAACAGTAACGTTAATAAGGCAAATGGAGCAATTAGAAGACATATAGGGCACTGATTATTTTCTGAGAGGAGGTCGAATTAAAGGAGAAACTTCTAAACAAAGGCTTAGATGGAACAGACATAGCCTACAGACATTGAAAAATATTACACAACATCTATGTTAGTTTGAAAAATATTACACAACATCTATGTTAGTTTAAAAAATGCCAACCTGCCTTATAGGAATAGGGATGGTTAGAAGTGGAGGGGTCTTCGGGACCACTGAGAACAATCTTAGAAGAGGGAATGAATCATGAGAGTTGAAGGATCTGATACTGACCAGGGTTCTTGGCCTTCCCCAATCAATAGAAATTGACTAGAGGCCAGACAGGAAATTCAGGCAAGGCTTTATTGGGGCCCCTACAGTCACAGGAGGGCGTGAAAACAAGTAACAGGTTCCCTTGCTCGCTCCCCAAGGCGGGGCGAGCTGGTTCCTTATATGGGGTGAGGGTAGGGGTGTATTCAGGGGTTGGGCTGGAGGGGTGGCTTAGGTGTTCTGCCCACCCCTCAAGTGGTGTGCATGCAGCAGGCATGCACAGTACCCTGCTTTTATTCCTGATACCCTGTTTTTGCTCCCGGCTCTTCAAAGGTGGCAGTTCGGTTTTTGAGTCTTTTTGTATCTTTTTGTGCAGAATTTGCCCCAACTGTGCGTGCACACAGTTATTTTTAGTGCCATATAGTTTCTTTGTATTTTGTTGCTGGAGGAGATGTTTGTCCAGGTGCAAGCATTGCAGCACTACAGCAAAAGGTCCCAGGTCCCAACCTGTCTCAGATCTGCTCTCCCTCACAGTAACCAAGCAGGAAGAACTCAAGTCTCTGGATTCTTAGGTTGATGGTCTCTTCACACTTAGATGTTAATGGTTCCAAGGTTAAGACTCCTACAACTAACATCTACCAAGTGTCAAAATGAACCCATTTGGTTATTTATAAAATGATAATAATAATGCCAGCCTCTTGGGTAGACAAATGCTTATAAAGGGAAAGACATCAAACACTGTTAACTTTAGGAATTAATAATAATGGACTTTTTGGTCATGCAAGTGGCTATTACAGATGCATTGGAGCTACGGTCACATTTAGACAGCCTGGAAGTGAGTGAGAGGAGGGATTGCTTATGCAGCCTGGGTTCTGCTACCCAGTGGCAGCCTAGCACTTGCTGCTAATAAGTGTAGACCTCCTGCCTGATCCTGTATTGCTTCCTTTCTGTAGTTCAACTGGGACTTATGTGGAGTTCACTGAATGGGTAAAGTGCCCCAGACTGTATTAAATTATTTTCAGTGTTGCTGTTAACATGGGGAAAGTTAGCCACAATTAAGTTAACCCAACTCAGCCCAAGGTGGGCCTGCTATAATGAACTCTCTGAATTATCTGAAATTACTAAATTCAGTAGCATGAGCTCTACATTGAAGAGAAAATGTAGTTTTCCCCTAGACATGGCAACATGAATATTTCACTAATGAAAAACCAGGGGAATTCTGGCCCTGATTTCAAACACAAATCAGAATGTTTGGTTATTGTGAGTTTTGTATGTAAGTTTTAACTACCTTGTGAAATTCTAGTACAGTGGACTACTATAATTTATTCTATTTGCCACAATGTATGAATAAAACACTATTTTATGAACACTGTCAGTAGGGGTAAAAAATACAAAGTCCCAAATGTCAAATAATCAAAATGAGTACATAATATATGACTTGATTTAGAAATGATTATGATGAATGGACTATAGAAATAACACCTGAGGAGGAAGTAAGGCTTAAGGCATAATAAGAGGAAGGTATAAGATGCATACAATAACAAAACAAACCAAACAACCACACAAGTCAACCTGGCTTACACAAAATTAATTTGGAACCCAGAGAATTGGTCCATTTGATTTACTTTCTGCAAACCTAAATCTGTTCAACACCTTTGTGCTGTTTATTTTTAACCAATCTAAGTAATTATACTGTATTCTACTCTAGGTGGATTAATCATGCTCAAATAAACATAACTCAAGTAGAATATACATTAACTGGGAGCACTGCAAACTCATACTCATCTATTTTTTAACATTCTCCATATTATTGATACTTTTTGCCTTTTCATCTTCTATGAGAGTATATATTTCCAGATGTATAAGGCCATTATTTTTTTAAAAAACTCATCTATATATAACATTTACTAACATTAAAATGAAGCTGAATTGGTCAGGCATATCTTTGAAAGCATGGTTATGTTTCTTGGAGCTTCATGTGTAATTAAGACATAATACATTACTGATAAAATTTAAGCTTTGATCTTTTTCTGACAAAATAATCTTTTAATTAATATTTAATTTATATTTTAATGACTATTTAAACTGTAAAGATGTGGGGAATCAATAAGAAAGACAATAAAATAATACTTAAAAGAAATATACATATATATGAATACCATAAGATATTTCTAAGTACCACAGTACATCATACCACTGGTGCTTTCCAGACATAAAATCTTACCATGTTTCTTTGGTACATCAAAGTTAAAGAAACAGTGGGTACATCAAAATTAAAGAAACAGTGGGTACCTACAAAACTGTGTGACAATGAGAGGGAACAAAGGTAAAGGTTTTAAAATTTTAATGAATCATTCAGTGTACAAAGATAAAATTTATTAGCTTTTAATGAAATGATCAAGAACCAACTATGTTATATTTACTGTGTTAAGTCCTGATATAGGACAGTGTGCAAACACAGACACTGTCCAGGCCGCTGTGGAATTTATAGTAGGGTAGATGAACAGGCATGACATAGTCATACATATAAAAGTAAAACTACAGCTGGGAAAAGCGGTATGACAATGAAGGGCAAGGTTCTTTGAAAGCACATGGTACAAAGAAATTGACCTAGTTAGATTGTAGAAGTCTTCCCTGAGGAAATGATAATTGAATGGAGCCGTGAAGAGTTCAAGTGAATTAGGGGAAGGGGGCTGGTGAATGGTATTTTAAGAGCAGGAACTGAATTGATAAGTTCAACAGCAGAAGGAAGCAAGGTTAATTAGAAGAACTGAAAAAGTTGCATGTGCTTGTATCACAGAGAGAGGGAAGGAGTTTTTTATGAAGCAAGGCAAGAGGGAGATGGGGACAAGGCTGTACAAGGTCCCGGTAGTTATGTTAACAATTTTAGTGTTTGTCCTAAGACATTGGGGATCCCTGGAAAGGTTTTAGTAGCCGGTGAACAGATTTGCATTTTAATCTGGATTCAGTCCAGTAATAGGTCAAGGTAAAAACAAGAGAAGAAATAGGGGGATCAGTGTGTCTATTGTAGTAGTCTAGGTAAAAAATAATGTTGTCTCGGCAAAGGAAATGCAAACCAGCCGGATTTGTTGATGGATTGGATGTGGGTTGGGGCGTCAGGAGGTGTCACAAGCAGCTTCCTGTTTTCTAGTTTTTTAATCTGCCTTTCTAGGAAACACACAGAACAGATGTACTATGCCTTAGGCAACCCAGGCTTCTTCTCACTTGATTCTAAAAATACCTGGTGTCAAAGAGGATAAAAATCTAGTTTCAAGGTTAATCTACTTTAGACATCTTTCGGAAGTGGTATTTCTATTGCTGTCTGGGCCAAATTATATCTTTTTACAATACAACTAAAAATTGTTCCACAAGCATCTTTTAAAAAATGAAAATTGTTAAAACTTACTGAATCCTCGGCAAGTGGCTAGTCATCCAAAACAGCATTTAAATTGCAAAAATTTTAATATATGGTTTTGAATAAATTAATACAAACATATCTAGAATGCTGGAAGTAAATTAGCAATCATTTATATAGTATGTTGGTATACATCTTACAGCATTTTGTTTTACTCTGTCGCACTGATTGTTTTCAAATTTTTTACTTTCCTGTCTTGATACCGCCATGAAAATTTATCTTTTACTTATACTCTATGTTGTGGGAATTAAAAAAAAAAAAATCACTGTATAATTCTTGGAATACTCTGAAGTCCTTCAAGTGAGGCTCTGCTATACCACTGGGATACTCTAGGTAGTTGGCATTATTTTAAACCTACTTTATCGGAGCAGCAAAGGAGCTGATATATTTTTCCAGTGCCAATTCTTCTATGTTATATCTGGGTAGAAAAGTGATCTGGAAAACTACAAAGGGCCCAGTAAAAACTATCATGTTCTATGTATATAAAGCATATATATTTGCTAAAGGTATGTTCAAAATGAGTAGAAGCAAGTGTTAGAAGATGAGAAATATACATGAAAATGATTTCAATTTTTTTCTCTTATATTTATAGCTCCCAGTCAATAACTAACTTGTATGAGGTTAAACCCTCTTCTATGTTCTTATCTACAGAATGGATACAAGAACATGCAGTCTGACTACTCTTCGGTCTGTAGTACAGTTCAAATATAATATAACTTGCATAGGATTGGACAAAAGCATAATATACATATATATATTTCATCAGTCCTCATTCCCCTCTGTTGGGCTGCCATAACAAAATACCACAAAGTGGGTATCTTAAACAAGAGGAATTTATTTCTCAGTTGTGGAGGCTGGAGGGCCAAGATCAAAATGTCAGCTAGGTTGGCTCCTCCTGAGGCCCCTCTCTTTGGCTTGCACATGTTGGATTTCTCGCTGTGTCCTCACATGACCTTTCCTCTGTGTTGCCTCCCTGGTGACTCTTACAAAGACACCAGTGGTATTGGGTTAGTGCCTCACCCTTATGATTTCTTTTAACCTTAACTGCCTCTTTAAAGGCCCATTTCCAAAGCAGACACATTGGGGGTTAAGGATTCAACATATGGATTGGGGGTCTGGAAGGGGCAAAATTTAGTACATAAACACCCTCTTTGATATTCATATTGTTCAGTGTGTATTCTACATTCAAGCATATAAGCATCACATATTTCCCCCGTGCACTGATTATAAGAAAGTCTTAAAACTTATGTATTGCTGAATGAAGGCAAGTGTATACTAAGGTTTATTTCTCTTCCTTTGTCTTTCTAAAGAAGTAGGGGGAACTATCTAAGGGAGACTTGCAATGGAACAGCTGCTCATTTAGTTTTATACAGAGCTAAACACACTAGGACACACTATTTCTATGTATCTTTGAGAAATAAGGCAGGTGTGTTACAATTAAATGTCTGGGAAAAAATATACCCAGAAAGAATAACACAGCAAGAACTCTGCTGAATCCATGCCAGTGAACTGCTCTTCTTTTTCCCATGTTTCAATGATTGTATATTTGGAGTAGATCATATAAAATTCTATATTTATTAATGGTACAGAGTACAATGTAATAAACTTAGAATTATTCTTTTGTTCTAGGGTAATTTCAGTAAAGTGGCATATTATAATTATAGACAACCTGTAGTGTTGCTATAGTTTAGAAAATGTTCTCTGTTTTAAAATCATATAATTGTACAGTTTCTATGTTGGAGAAGGAAAATTATTGATACTTTTCCTCTACTTCAACTAAAGAACATGTGCGGTATCACACCTAATGTGGGTTTCTTCCAGATGGTCCCTATGTTTTCACATTTTTATCCAGCCTTGGAATCTCCACATGACTGCACACTGGCTTGGAATCCCACAAGTTATAAACATCTAGGGCATGAACAAGATGATCTAATAAGAGAGAATCAGGATGCAGATTTTGTAACTGGCACTGAATAGCAGAAGAAAGTCTTGAACAGTGGCAAAGAACCAGGTCATCTTTTGAATGATAGACTGATTTATATAACCATATTCCAGAAGAAGATTTAAGGTAGCTTACAAGGATACATCAAGTATAACAAGATATTTTAAAAGGCAAAGGTGGAAGGGAAATAAGAAAACACAGATGAGTAGAGAAAAATGAAATGAGACTAAGAAAATGGCATGTTATGCTCATCTTTACACTTGCATCAGCATGCAAATTTGAGCTAAGCTTTCCAGCAGCCTAACTGGAAGAGGGAGACACAGTCATCATATAGTTCATAGTCTCCAAAAGATAAACCAAGCCAATTAAGCTTAGAAGAAGCACAATTATTCTTCGTACTAAAATTAGAAATTTCTTCTGTGGATACTCATAAAAGAGGCAATGTATGACTTGGCAACATTCTGTTAAGAACTTATTAAACATCTTCAATTTCAGCTAGAATATATCAAGAAAATCCACTAAAGAGAGAATTGTTTGCTTTTTCAGGGAGCTTAAGATACTATTTTTCAGATGTATGGCCTGGTTTACACTTATTGTCTCAACATAATTATTCATAATACCAAATACACTCTTGAAAATGTCCCAGTTAGGATAATAGATTACATGCTTACTCTAGTTAAAAATTGTTTTCTATTTTATGGCAAGGTATATGTGACCAAGTTACTTCACTTTTTGAGACTTCAAACTCCTCACATCTAGTATGGATGGTACAGAGAATAACTGTCATTTAAAATTTTTTCTCAGTGTATTGGTTTTCTAGAACTGCCATTACAAACTTCCACAGACTGGGTGGATTAAATGACAGAAGTTAATTTTCTCACAATTCTGGAGGCTAGAAGTCTGACATCAGGGTTAGGCAGGACTAGTGTCTTCTGAGGGCCTCTCGCCTTAGCATGTAGATAGATGGCTGTCTTCTCCCTGTGCCTTCACATGTTCTTTCCTCTGTGCACGTCTATACTCTAACCTCTTCTTTTACAGACACCATTCAGATGGGTTAGGGCCCACCTGTATGACCTCACTGTACCTTAATTACCTCTTTAAATACCTTATCTTCAAATACAGTCATATTCTGAGGTACTGAGGGTTAGGATTTTAACCTAGGAATTTGGGAGAGAAACCAATTCAGCCCATAATACCTAGCAAATGTATTTATTTTCTCACTGTTGCTTAAGAATATTTTATATCAAATTTCAAATGGAGGGTCATAACGAAGTTATGTGCAACACTTTCCTCATTATTTTTACAGAGCACATATAGTTTCTGCTAAGGTTCTGAATAAAATTAGAGGGGTGGTGAAATTTGCTCCATCCTTCTTTAAATACTTGGTTCTAGTGTAGAAGGGCCAGATGCATATAGGTTTCAGCTTTAATGCCATTATCTTTGTATCCTACATATTTCTTAGCATACTTTCTAATCTATAGTACACTACTCCATTTCCCAAATATGCTTTACTCATTCATGTCTTTTTCCCCCTTGACTTAAAAGTTTTTCCACACCTATAGAAATATCACATATGCTTCAAATTCAAAATTAAGAAGCTTCCTTGACTCAACCCTCTGTAATTAGTTGACCTTTCTTCTGCCTTGTATTATGGTTAGCTGTGTTTTTATAATATCCTTACTAGACTGTAATTTCATGGAGATAAAGGTTGTATCTTTTTTTACTTTTACATTGCCACTCTCTGATCCATCCCCGTTTCCCAATTTTTCTCCTTAACCCTGGATAAGTATCATAGTTTTTAATGTTCAGCCTCAGGCCCAATGTATGGTTACTGAATAAAGTGACCAAAAACAGGCATTTGCTTTCTAGATTTTTTAAATCTAGCATTGCCTCACGGCAAGGTAAACATCATGTTCTCCATGACCCATGGTGGCCTTTTTTTCAATCCCTGGAAAACTCAAAATTCATTTACACTTCAAGACCTTGCATTTGTGATTTCCTCAGCCTGGAATGCATTCCTCCTAGCGTTTCACCCTAATTTTAATCCAGGTCTCAGTTCAATTGTTATATCTTCATTAGTCTGTTCCTAATCCCCTTAGTTAAAATTGTTTTTCTGTTAACTCATCAGTCTGATTTATTTTTTCAGAGTATTTATTACTATTTGAATTTATTTATTTATTTACATTTATATACTAGAATGCAAGCTCCAAGAGGGCAGGAAACTATCTTTTTAATAGTTTATCTCCATTGTCTAAAACAGTATACTATAAGAACTCAAAAAATGTTTGATGAGTGAATAAATCAAAGAAGCTTATATTTCATGCTATTGTGCACCTCAGTAAAGAAGATATATCTTTCTATTTTTATTTCATTTTGATGAAAAACGTGTTGTCAAAGTAACAATGGTACATATTTTATTTAATTAATGAAGATCATGTCCATTCAAGCAAGATAAAAAACTGATAATACTTTCATGAACATGCATTTAATACTCTGAATTACCCTCATGGATATGAAATAATTGCCTGCTTACTATTTGTGTGTGTGTGTCTGCCCGTGTGTATGTGTTTCATTGAAAAATACTTATGCACCAAAAGCACAAGCAACAACAACAAAAAATAGATAAACCGGACTTCATCCAAATTTAAACTTTTGTGCATCAAAGGACATTATTTAAAAAGTGAAAATAGAGAGTGCAGAATGGGAGAACATATTTGCAAATTATATATTTGACTACAGGTCTAGTCTCTAATAAATATAAAGGATGCTTAAAACTCATCAGTAAAAAGACAACCCAATTAAAAAAATGGACAAAGTAGTTTAATTAGACATTTCTCGAAGAGGATATGAAAATGGCTAACAAGAACATGAAAAGATTCTTAACATTATTGGTCCTCATGGAAATCCAATCAAAACGACAATGATGTACCACTCCATAACCATTAGTATGGAAATAAAAATAAAAATAATAATGATAATTTTAAAAATGAATAATAAGTGTTGTCAAGGAAGTCGACAAATTGGAAGCCTCATACATTGCTGGTGCGACTGTAGAATGGTTCAGCCACTGTAGAAAACAGTTTGGCAGATTCTTCAAGAAGTTACACATAGAATTATCATATGACCTCATGATTCTATTCTTAGGTATATACCCAAAAAAGTTGAAAAAAGGTACTCAAACAAGTACATGTACATTTTTAACAGCACCTTATACAATTATTATAAGGTGGAAACAGCCCAAATGCCTTTAATGAATCAACTTCAAAAACATTATTCTAAGTGAAAGAAACCAGACGCCAAAGGTCACATGTAATATGATTCCATTTGTATGAAATATTCAGAATATATAAATTGAGAGAGACAGAATACAGATTGGTGGTTGCTGGGGGCTAGAGGAAGAAGAGGTTGGGACAAACTTCTTAATGTATAAAAGATTTTACTTTGGAGCGATGACTGTTTTGGAATTAGTTAAAGGTGGCAGTTGCACAACATTGTGAATATACTAAATGCCACTGAATTGTTGACTTTAAAATCGTTAATTTTATGTTATGTGAAATTCACCTCAATAAATTATTGTGAAAACTTACGGTTCTTATTCCTCTGGACAGCAATATTTAATCTGATTGATAAGACATTGAATAAGTCACTTAAAAATAAGTAAAATGTAGGATAAGAAATTTATTGTATATACTGATTATGTAAAAATATATATTGCTTAAACAGTACACACCAGTCAGTGCCAGCTGTCTGCTTGTCTTTAGGGAGTGAGAATGTTCTTTCCTTTTTAGGCTGAGAGAAGATTTACTGTACTACAAAGAGATTTGCCAATTTAATTTCTTATCTCAACCTTCAGTAACCACAGCAGTCCCTGTTGGACAATATTCGAAATTCATAATAGGTACATTAAGATAGTCAACATGATTTTCTTGATCAGTAAGTATTCAAATGAGGCATTTACAATTAATTATTGAATTCTTCTAACTAGGTATTCTTTGGATCATTAAAGTAGCAATCCTATCAGCTGTACCAAGGTATCCCATGGAGACTCATAGGAAGTAGTACATAGTGAGATTGGACGCCATTCTGAGGTAGAGACCTGGAGGGCAGATTCAGCTTTGAATTCTGGGCTATGGCCACCTCAGCCTATTGTCCTGAACTGCCATCATCACATATGCTCTGAGAATAGGTGAAGAGGATAGATAGCTCAGTCATTTCTGGGCTTGTGGTCTCCATAAGGAGACATCTATAGTGAACCTCACATATTTCATTTCTTTTGTGGTTAAAGGGTTGAATTATGTCCCTTCAAGATTTATATGTTGAAGTCCTAACCCCTTGTTTCTTATAATGTGACCTTGTTTGGAGATAGTTTCTTTGCAGAGGTAGTCAAGTTAGAGTGAGTTCGTTAGAGTGAGCCCTAATCCAGTGTAACTCAGGTCCTTATAAAAAGGGGAAAATTGGACACAGAGATAAGCATAGAGGGAAGATAATGTGAAAAGACATGGATAAAAGATGGCCATACACAAGTCAATGAAAGAGGCCTAGAACAGATCCTTCCTTCGCTCACAGCCCTCAGAAGGAACCAACCTTGTGGACACATCGATCTTGACTGCTAGTCTCCAGAACTGTGAGCCAATAAATCTCTGTTGTTTAAGCCACCCAGTTTGCAGTATTTTAATATGGCAGCACTAGCAAACTAATACAATTCCAAACCCTTGTCTCCTTTGTCCATTTTCCCCAGAGAGACTGGGGGAAGAAACCCCTAAACTTAAATGTTCATTTTCTTAGTCCTCATTATGGTAGAGGAGACAGCATTGGTCAATAATGATTAATTTCTACTGAAAAGATATAAATATAAATTTAACTTGTTCAGCAAAATGAAATGGAAAGACTTTGGGGAAAGCTTTATGGAAAACTTTAGCTTTCCTAACAAAAAGAACACATGTCACTAGCCTCTGTCCTTTCTATTTTTTTTTATTTTTGAATTTTTGAATTTTATTTTATTTATTTTTTTATACAGCAGGTTCTTACTAGTTATCCATTTTATACATTTTAGTGTATATATGTCAATCCCAATCTCCCAATTCATGACACCACCACCCCTCCCCCTGCCACTTTCCCCCCGTTGGTGTCCATGTATTTGTTCTCTACATCTATGTCTCTATTTCTGCCCTGCAAACCAGTTCATCTGTACCATTTTTCTAGGTTCCACATTTATGCGTTAATATACGATATTTGTTTTTCTCTTTCTGACTTACTCCACTCTGTAGGACAGTCTCCAGATCCATCCACGTCTCTACAAATGACCCAATTTCGTTCCATTTTATGGCTGAGTAATATTCCATTGTATATATGTACCACATCTTCTTTATCCATTCCTCTGTCGATGGGCATTTAGGTTGCTTCCATGACCCGGCTATTGTAAATAGTGCTGCAGTGAACATTGGGGTGCAAGTGTCTTTTTGAATTATGGTTTTCTCTGGGTATATGCCCAGTAGTGGGATTGCTGGGTCACATGGTAAATCTATTTGTAGTTTTTTAAGGAACCTCCATACTGTTCTCCATAGTGGCTGTATCAATTTACATTCCCACCAACAGTGCAAGAGGGTTCCCTTTTCTCCACACCCTCTCCAGCATTTGTTGTTTGTAGATTTTCTGATGATGCCCATTCTAACTGGTGTGAGGTGATACCTCATTGTAGTTTTGATTTGCATTTCTCTAATAATCAGTGTGGTTGAGCAGATTTTCATGTGCTTCTTGGCCATCTGCATGTTTTCTTTGGAGAACTGTCTATTTAGGTCTTCTGCCCATTTTTTGATGGGGTTGTTTTTGTTTTTAATATTGAGCTGCATGAACTGTTTATATATTTTGGAGGTTAATCCTTTGTCAGTTGTTTCATTTGCAAATATTTTCTCCCATTCTGAGGGTTGTCTTTTCATCTTGTTTATGGTTTCCTTTGCTGTGCAAAAGATTTTAAGTTTCATTGGGTCCCATTTGCTTATTTTTGTTTATATTTCCATTTCTCTAGGAGATGGATCAAAAAAGATCTTGCTGTGATTTATGTCAGAGTGTTCTTCCTATGTTTTCCTCTAAGAGTTTTATAGTGTCCGGTCTTATACTTAGGTCTCTAATCCATTTTGAGTTTATTTTTGTGTTTGGTGTTAGGGAGTGTTCTAATTTCATTCTTTTACATGAAGCTGTCCAGTTTTCCCAGCACCACTTATTGAAGAGACTGTCATTTCTCCATTGTATACCCTTGCCTCCTCTGCCATAGATTAGTTGACCATAGGTGCGCGGGTTAATCTCTGGGCTTTCTATCCTGTTCCATTGATCAATGTTTCTGTTTTTATGCCAGTACCATATTGTCTTGATTACTGTAGCTTTGTAGTATGGTCTGAAGTCAGGGAGTCTGATTCCTCCAGCTCCGTTTTTTTCCCTCAAGACTGCTTTGGCTATTCGGGGTCTTTTGTGTCTCCATACAAATTATAAGATTTTTTTGTTCTAGTTCTGTAAAAAATGCCATGGGTAATTTGATAGGGATTGCATCGAATCTGTAGATTGCTTTGGGTAGTATAGTCATTTTCACAATATTGATTCTTCCAGTCCAAGAACATGGTATATCTCTCCATCTGTTGGTATCATCTTTAATTTCTTTTATCAGTGTCTTATAGTTTTCTGCATACAGGTCTTTTGTCTCCCTAGGTAGGTTTATTCCTAGGTATTTTATTCTTTTTGTTGCAATGGTAAATGGGAGTGTTTCCTTAATTTATCTTTCAGATTTTTCATCATTAGTGTATAGGAATGCAAGAGATTTCTGTGCATTAATTTTGTATCCTGCAACTTTACCAAATTCATTGATTAGCTCTAGTAGTTTTCTGGTGGCATCTTTAAGACTTTTTATGTATAGTATCATGTCATATGCAAACAGTGACAGTTTTACTTCTCCTTTTCCTATTGAATTCCTTTTATTTCTTTTTCTTCTCTGATTGCCGTGGCTAGGACTTCCAAAACTATGTTGAATAATAGTGGTGAGAGTGGACATCCTTGTCTTTTTCCTGATCTTAGAGGAAATGCTTTCAGTTTTTCACCTTTGAGGATGATGTTTGCTGTGGGTTTGTCATATATGGCCTTTATTATGTTGAGGTAGTTTCCCTCTATGCACACTTTCTGGAGAGTTTTTATCATAAATGGGTGTTGAATTTTGTCAAAAGCTTTTTCTGCATCTATTGAGATGATCATATGGTTTTTCTTCTTCAATTTGTTAATATGGTGTATCACATTGATTGTTCTGTGTATACTGAAGAATCCTTGCATCTCTGGGATAAATCCCACTTGATCATGGTGTATGATCCTTTTAGTGTATTGTTGGATTCTGATTGCTAGTAATTTGTTGAGTTTTCTTGCATCTATATTCTCAGTGATACTGGTCTGTACTTTTCTTTTTTTTGTAGTATCTTTGTCTGCTTTTGGTATCAGGGTGATGGTGGCCTCGTAGAATGAGTTTGGGAGTTTTCCTTCCTCTGCAATTTTTTGGAAGAGTTTGAGAAGGATGTGTGTTAGCTCTTCTCTTAACGTTTGATAGAATTCACCTGTGAAGCCACCTGGTCCTGGACTTTTGTTTGTTGGAATATTTTTAATCACAGTTTCAGTTTCATTACTTGTGATTGGTCTGCTCATATTTTCTTTTTTTTAAATATTTATTTATTTATTTATTCATTTATTCATTTTTGGCTGCATTGGGTCTTTGCTTCTGCGCAAGGGATCTCTCCAGTTGCAGCGAGTGGGGGCCACTCTTCATCGCGGTGCGTGGGCCTCTCACCATCGCAGCCTCTCCTGCTGTGGAGCACAGGCTCCAGACACGCAGGCTCAGCAGTTGTGGCTCACGGGCCCAGCCGCTCCGCGGCATGTGGGATCTTCCCAGACCGGGGCACGAACCCATGTCCCCTGCATTGGCAAGGCGGACTCCCAACCACTGCACCACCAGGGAAGCCCTCTAATCATATTTTCTATTTCTTCCTGGTTCAGTCTTGGAAGGCTACACCTTTCTAAGAATTTGTCCATTTATTCCAAGTTGTCCATTTTATTGGCATAGAGTTGCTTGTAGTAGTCTTTTAGGATGCTTTGTGTTTCTGTGTTGTCTGTTGTAACTTCTTTTTCATTTCTAATTTTGTTGATTTGAGTCCTCTCCCTCTTTTTCTTGATGAGTCTGGCTAATGGTTTATCAAATTTTTTTATCTTCTCAAGGAACCATCTTTTAGTTTTATTGATATTTGCTATTGTTTTCTTTGTTTCTATTTCATTTATTTCTGCTCTGATCTTTATGATTTCTTTCCTTCTGCTAACTTTGGGTTTTGTTTGTTCTTTCTCTAGTTCCTTTAGGTGTAAGGTTAGATTGCTTATTTGAGATTTTTCTTGTTTCTTGAGGTAGGCTTGTATTGCTATAAACTTCCCTCTTAGAACTGCTTTTGCTGCATCCCATAGGTTTTGGGTCGTCGTGTTTTCATTGTCATTTGTCTCTAGGTATTTTTTTTATTTCCTCTTTGATTTCTTCAGTGATCTCTTGGTTATTTAGTAATGTATTGTTTAGCCTCTATGTGTTTGTGTTTTTTAGGGTTTTTTCCCTGTATTCATTTCTAATCTCATAGCGTTGTGGTCAGAAAATATGCTTGATATGATTTCAATTTTCTTCAATTTACTGAGGCTTGATTTGTGATCCAAGATGTGATCTATCCTAGAGAATGTTCCATGTACACTTGAGAAGGAAGTATAATTGCTGTTTTTGGATGGAATGTCCTATAAATACCAATTAAATCTATCTGGTCTATTGTGTCATTTAAAGCTTGTGTTTCCTTATTAATTTTCTGTTTGGATGATCTGTCCATTGGTGTACGTGAGGTGTTAAGGTCCCCCCACTATTATTGCATTACTATCAATTTCCTCTTTTGCAGTTGTTAGCCGATGCCTTATGTATTGAGGTGCCGTTATGTTGGCTGCATATGTATTTATAATTGTTATAGCTTCTCCTTGGATTGATCCCTTGATCATTATGTAGTGTCCTTCCTTGTCTCTTGTAACATTCTTTATTTTAAAGTCTATTTTTTCTGATATGAGTACTGCTACTCCAGCTTTCTTTTGATTTCCATTTGCATGGAATATCTTTTTCCATCGCCTCACTTTCAGTCTGTATGTGTCCCTAGGTCTGAAGTGGGTGTCTTGTAGACAGCATATATATGGGTCTTGTTTTTGTATCCTTTCAGCGAGCCTGTGTCTTTTGGTTGGAGCATTTAATCCATTCACGTCTAAGGTAATTATCGATATGTATGTTCCTATGCCCATTTTCTTAATTGTTATGGGTTTGTTTTTGTAGGTCTTTTCCTTTTCTTGTGTTTCCCACTTAGAGAAGTTCCTTTAGCATTTGTTGTAGAGCTGGTTTGGTGGTGCTGAATTCTCTTAGCTTTTGCTTGTCTGTAAAGCTTTTGATTTCTCCGTCAAATCTGAATGAGATCCTTGCCAGGTAGAGTAATCTTGGTTGTAGGTTCTTCCCTTCTATCACTTTAAATATATCATGCTACTCCCTTCTGGCTTGTAGAGTTTCTGCTGAGAAATCAGCTGTTAACCTTATGGGAGTTCCCTTGTATGTTATTTGTCATTGTTCCCTTGTGACTTTCAACAATTTTTCTTTGTCTTTATTTTTTGTCAATTTGATTACTATGTGTCTTGGCATGTTTCTCCTTGGGTTTATCCTGCCTGGAACTCTCTGTGCTTCCTGGACTTGGGTGGCTATTTTCTTTCCCATGTTAGGGAAGTTTTCAACTATAATCTCTTCAAATATTTTCTCAGGTGCTTTCTCTCTCTCTTCTCCTTCTGGGACCCCTATGATGTGCACGTTGTTGCATTTAATGTTGTCCCAGAGGTCTCTTAGGCTGTCTTCATTTCTTTTCATTCTTTTTTCTTTATTCTGTTCCACAGCAGTGAATTTCCCCATTCTGTCTTCCAGGTCACTTATCCGTTCTTTTGCCTCAGTTATTCTGCTATTGATTCCTTCTTGTGTATTTTTCATTTCAGTTATTGTATTGTTCATCTCTGTTTGTTTGTTCTTTAATTCTTCTAGGTGTTTGTTCTCTAATTCTTCTAGGTCTTTGTTAAACATTTCATGCATCTTCTCGATCTTTGCCTCCATTCTTTTCCCGAGGTCCTGGATCATCTTCACTATCATTATTCTGAATTCTTTTTCTGGAAGGTTGCCTATGTCCACTTCACTTAGCTGTTCTTCTAGGGTTTTATCTTGTTCCTTCATCTGGTACATAGCTCTCTGCCTTTTCATCTTGTTCATCTTTCTGTGAATGTGGTTTTTGTTCCACAGTCTACAGGACCGTAGTTCTTCTTGCTTCTGCTGACTCCCCCCTGGTGGATGAGGCTATCTAAGTGGCTTGTGCAAGTTTCCTGATGGGAGGGACTGGTGGTGGGTAGAGCTGGGTGTTGCTCTGGTGGGCAGAGTCCTTTCTATTTTTATCTGTCCTTGAATTAGACAAGCAGTCACGGGCTTCAGCTGCCACCTTGGCAGCTTGAGGTGAGAAGTAAGCACACTAAGGATATTGGAGTGGTAATACACAAATGGCCTTGATAATAATATCATTGAGTAGTTGAATGAATACTTTACTGACTCCAGAGTATCCTTGATATGGCAAAAATTAATTTGTAATATAAAAAGCACTATTAGTTAGGCATACGTTAGCTGCAGTCAATGGTTCTTCCAATACACCCTGCTAGAGTCTTTCTCCAATGAAATAAATATAGATCTTCTTTTATTTTATTCTTTTTACTCAACCATGCTTTCATCACACTTCTTTGTCATTCCTTCAGAAGGCTCTTCACATACAATAAGTAAATACAAATGAATAAATTAATCTACTTATTTAAGCTAAAATTAAATACCTCAAAATAATGGCAAAAGTTATCCTTGCATATGGGAAATATGGGTACTTTTTTTCCTTATGTATTCTGTATGTTCCAAGTTTTTCTTCGTTTTTTTTTAAAGAAATATTATTTTCCATAGACCTTATTTCCATTTTCTCTTTAGGCGTCTGTGGAAGTACAGCCTTAGACACTCAGTGGCTTGAGCAGTGGGAGCTGCAGACCAGTCTTCAGCGGCAAGCTGAGCACTCTTAGTCTTCAGTAGTGAACTGCTGGATTGGCACTGGGGAAGCTGCACCCTTTCAGACCAGTCTGCACCTCTGGGTTGAGTAGCAGTAATCTCAGGAGCTGGAGCAGTCCATTCCCCCTGAAATTCCTCCTTGGTCGTGACATTTTCAGCAGGAACCTGCTCTTCCTTTTCAATCTCATCAGAATTTCTATAGAAACAGAGATTGGGCATGACCTCCCATGGGTGTTCATAAGGAATTAGTGCTACGCATGTGCAGAACTTTGGGGCCAGCATCCACTACATTAGACCTGCTGAGTGAGCTGCCTTGTTGTTGCACTGGATGGCAATGTCCACATGGCACAGACAAGAATCTGTGTTTCACACAGTGATGGTAGTAGGCTAACCAAGACACCGCTGTGAGAGGGTGGTGGTCATCCCTGGAACCAGTAACCACTGGAAGTTACAGCTCCCAGAGACTGCCTGGATCTAATGAGTGAAGTTTCCCAGAGTGAAGTGGCTAGCAACAGCAGTGGCTCCAGGGCCATCAGCAAACTTCAGCACAGTTTACTGGGATAATTCCTGGAGGATATGACACTGACATCAGTCAGGTTTTCAATGGCAATAAGGGTGAAAGCTGTTAGCAGAAACTTCTCCAGGTTTTCTTTAGATTTATGATGTAGATGACATCACTTAACTTTCTGTAGATGTACTGTTCCATTTGGAAGTCAAGGTTGGTGCCACCTAAGTGGGTTCCTGCTGCAAGGAATTTGAGGACATACTCCCCCTTAATTTTCAGGACATCAGGGGCTCCAGACATTGTGAACATTTCCCTGTAAGTCATGACAGAAACCCAGAACAATACCTTATGGACCTTTCTCTGGGTAAGGTTCCAATCTATTTCTATCAATGGCATATATTACTTAAAAAAATCAGCACAAAATAATTAATGTTATTTGAAGAAAGCTACAGCAATGTTTATATTCCATGAATATGGGGACAAACTAGCAATTACTAATTTAAACCTATTAGTTTTATTATATCAGATATGGATTTTGCTTAAATATTCATTTATCATTAAAATGTTTCACATCATGTTAAGAGTTTATATCCACTTAAATATCGAATCTTTTCCCACTCACATTTTGATGTGATTTTTAAAATGAGTATCCAGTTACCATGGCAATAAATGACATAGGAATGTGTAGATTAAGTTGGAATGGAATCAACATCAGATAAACTCAGAATCCATGTAACACTTTCATTTCAAACTAGTACTTTTTCTCTCCCACCATCTTCATAAATGGTAGTCAATCCAAACACTCTGTCCTAAAAAAGTTATGCTCCTAAAATATGCATTTCTGGTTATTTGAATCCAACACAGTCACTGCAAAAAGTTATGGTGACATTTTATGCATTTCTTTTAATCATGGATTTTTTGACAAATGGATAAATGGCTATCAGAATTCTGTGGCCACAGACAACAAATCCTTTGTCTTTTCTGGCAAAAACAAGTGAAATTTTGAGTAATTGTACACTGAATAAAATTGAAAGGGATAAATAATATGATTAGAAATCATATTTTCTCAATAATGGGATATATTTATATCTAAATATCTATATCTGTATTTTTCTATATATACTTCACTTGGCATGTAGTCACTGCTTTTGCCTTCACTCACAATTTTACCTCAGTATACTTTGTAATAGGCAATGCAAAATTTTAAAGAATAACTATATGTTTGTTTATTATGAAAAAATATTTTATATATAATTGAAAGCCCTGGTATATTTTCTTGTCCATTTGGCCTTTGTTGTTTGATTAGCCATTTTGTAATTTTTGTTCATAGTTACTAATATAATTAATGCAAGTGACCTAAGTAAGATTAAAATACATAATTTACAAGTGAGTTCCCCAAGTTCTTGTAGGAGATGGAACCTTGTATTTTTTTAAAAAATTCTATAGAGACAAGTAGAATGTTGAGTGCATACCAAAAGTTATTTATGAATTGATGATTTTTCTACCTAAAGTGATTTAAAAACCTTAAGTAAAACCATTGAAATAAGATAGTTTGACAAGACATATAAACTGCCTTTCTTTCACTTATAGAACTTGCAATTTACAATTTAGAAGGGCCTTAAGAGGAAAGAAAAAGTTAAAACAAAACAATTTCCTCTTTTTAAATCTATCAACACATGGGTTCTATTACCCACGTAGACAGTGAAAGGTTTGGGAAACTAGATTAATTTATGAGTTTCCTTAAACATTTCACCATGAACCAAAATCTATCTTAATTGATGGCTATTATTTTGTTATAATTACACATTTTCTTTTGTCAAGAGCTGTTGAAAAATATTTTGAGGCAGTTTAAGTCTTGATGGTTGACTAAATGATGGGTCTTTTTCCACTTTCCTAAAAAAATGCTACAAGACACTGTTAGAAGTTCACTTTCCCAGGGTGGTTCTCCCCAAGCAATTAGTGTTTCCAGAGAATAGTTGAGATCCCCAGTGGTTTGACTGGTTGAACTTCTATTCATCTTTTAGCCACAAGCCAAGTGTATATTGGCAAACACTGTTCGGTACCAAAAAAAAGTAATAATCTTTATAAGAATGTCTATACACGAGTAAACCTGTAGGGTCTTAAGAAGCACAAAGTGATTGTGAAAATAGGTCTCCTGGGTTAAGAGCTGGGAATCAAATGCATTAGGAAGTCCAGCAGGAAGGGGCTGATAAAGAATATTCTTTGTTCCTTTGGATATAGTAATACTTAAGATAAAACTCGAGTACATTTTAGAGTGCCTGAGTCTAACTTGAGAATAAAACATGGGGTGAATATTGAAAAGAACAGAAGGAAAACATTAAAAAATTTTCACACTAAGCTAAATATTTTTGGTTCAAACATAAATTATTTTCAAGTCATTTTAAGGACTCTCTAGTTTTGAACTCTCATTCACAGAGAAGAGCGACTGTCAGGTGTCTCCTAAGATAGCCACAAGGGACACTCAGTAAAATAAATATATTTATAAAGATAGTTTAAAATCATATTAAATATGACTATTAGAATAATTTGTTGTATGAAATAAGTTATGTGCATAAATGAGTGGGTTAATGAATGTTATCTATTTTTGTACTTTGAATTACAAAACTAACGCGTGCTATCCCCTGCCCTTAACAAAATCACATGTATCCTTTTTTGTTGTTGATTTAAACATGTACACTTCTTTATGTACCATATACTGTATGTTTACAAACAATATTGTACTTTATATATGTAGGAATAAATGAAGACCAATCAAATGAGAATGAGCAAGGAATATTTACACAGAATTTGCTACAGCGAGGGAGACAGCCACAATCACTTGTTTGGGCACTCAAAGACAGGCAGGGGAATGGGAGAGCTTTCTAATGGAAAAAATGGAAGGCTTCAGGTATGCCCTGATTGCAGGTGGTTGGCATGGGGAAGCTGTAGGTAGTCAAGCTAATTAATAGTGGGACATCCTATGTGATTGGTTAGGGGTGCATATTTGGGGTTCTCTGGTTTGTCCTAAGTTGGAAGTGGGACAAAAATTAGGGCCGCTGTCAGTTATTAATCAAATCCTGGCCATGTGGGGCCAACTGTTACAAAGGTTATTGCCTGGCTTCCTGAACTGGTAACTAGAGATATCAGTCTGACTACCTATAAGTCTGACTTATAAATAGGTCGGCTATATGTAGCTAATGAGTTGATTTCCTGGATTATTTGTTGTGGATCAGACATCTATCTATCTACCTATCTATCTATCTATCTACCCATCTATCTATCTATCTATCTATCTATCTATCTATCTATCTATCTATCTATCTGGTCTGGCCATTGTCTGTTTCCTTATTCATTCTCTCCTGGACTTCTCAATAACTTGATATTTTCATTTAAAGGCGAATCATTGCCAGACCTGGAATCAGTGCATGTATGTTTTCTTCATTCTTCATAATAGCTGCATAATATACCACAGTATAAGTAGACAAAAATGTAGTCAGCTGTTTTGAAGGACATCCAGATGGCTTTCAGCGTTTTGTAATTTCAAAATATTCTGCAGTAAATGTCCTTAACTAAGCATCTTGACTTAATGGTATCATTAACATTACTGGTCAAATACTTAGAATTTAAATTACTGAGTCAAAGGTTATGTTTGTATGAAATTTTAATACTTACAAATGCATCATTTTAAGTACTTTTAACAAAGCCCCTATAAAGGCCTTCATTGTCAGAAGCTAAGGCCCCTGATGCTCTAGCTTTTGATCTGTAGACATCAATAAAGATTAGATGGTAGATTTTCAGTTCAAGGTGGCAAAATACGAATATGTGGCAAGTCCACAGCACCCCATTCCTAAAAGTCACTCGCCTAAAAAGATAGCTGGAACAAGGGAATTTTGAGCAATCATTGGTAGATAGAAGCTGTGAGCAATCACTGGTAGATAGAAATTAAAAGGGGAAATTGTAGCTCCAAAGATCAAGGGATATCACTTGTTTAGAAGGGATACTGCTACTGTATCGAAAAGTAGAAGAAGTTCCAGAAGCAATTTCCTGGATCATTGAAACAACCTGATAATTCAACCTCTGTTAACTGCCTCTTGGAATAGGCAGCCAAGATCTATGTATTTGTTTCCAGGAAAGAGCAGTGAATAAGTGAGTTTACATCAGAGATTCAGGGCAGTACCTGGCTATCTGGCAATAAATGACTGAGAGGAATTAGGAGCATTACAGATAACCAGCTGTTCGGTCAGTGTCTAGTTCTATTCCATACCCATTATCGCTAATAAATGGCAGAAGTTAAGGCCATGGCTGGAGCTGGTTAGTTGTGCAAAGAATAAAAGAGATAGCCTAATAGGAATTCTCAACTACTAAGATGAATACACAATTCCTTCTCAACACTTGCAGAAAGCTTACACCATTGAAGAGGAAGAGCAAACAACACTGGCATAAACTTACACATATGGAAAAAAAAGCAAGAGAACAAGATTTTGAAAAATTAAATATAATGTTTTAAGAGTGATACTATATTTTATTCAATTGTAAGACTAGGTGGATATAACAAAGAACTAACTAGAGTTATGAAAATAAAAAAATAAAATTGTAGAGATAGATAAGCTAATTGCAAAATGGGCATGGCTGTAGAGTGACTGAGAAAGCTGGAAAATAAAGGGAGAGATAAATCATGAAAAAGTTAAGAGACTTAGAAAATAGGCTCAGGTGATAAAAAAAAAAATCTAAATGGAGCTTCAAAAGAATAATATATACTACAGAGTAGGCAATAATTAAAGAGATAAAAAAAGGAAATTCTTCTCTAAGTAAAGAAAATATGAGAAAAAAAAAGGGCACACTCAGTGTTGGGCAGGATTTACAAAAACAAAGCAAAGCAAATCAAACAGAAAACAAAACAAAGTAAAAAAACCAAAAAAACAAAAACCCTCCAAATCAATTGGTTCCAAATATGTTTGCATATATCTGAAATTTCAGAACATTAAGATTGGAATAAAAATCCTAATAGTTTCCAGAGAAAATTGTAAAAACCAGGACTAATGACCACAATTAATTTATATAATTTGTTTGCTGGGAGGCTGCCACATCATTTGCTATCCATGATAGTATATTTGTAAGTCACCCTTGAAGGGCTCTGGTCTGCATCTCTGCCTCAGTCTCTCTGTACAAGATATGGTTCCATCTCTCTGGCAACCTGTCACTTTCACTCATTCTTAAGTTTCATTTAATCTGCTCTTTTGACCTTTGACTCAATGCCCTATTTTCTGCCTTATCTTCTTCCAAACAGATTCTTCATGCAAAGACTTACAGTTCACTGATACTACTTTTCTGAGTTGGCCTTATAAATTGTGTCCTAGAAAACCCTACAGGCATGGCATGGCCTTCCTGAAAATGACCTAGTTTCTGCTTGCAGCCTCCTGGCAGTCTGCTGTCAAGATATTTGTGTACTGAAAACAAAGAAAGAGATTTTAAAATATTTGAAGAACATAGTTTAGACCTTAATAATGGTCTGTAGTTTTTAAAACCTTTATGGTGTCTGAACACATTTAAAAACTATTTGTGTTGTGTTTGAACACATTTTAAAAATATTTGTTATACATTAATACTTTCTCCTTGAATAAATAAAATATTACAGATAAGGCAAAAATCTTTCATTGGCTACCATCCTGAATCTTGGTTCTTTTTCCCATCTTTAAAATCGCCAACCATCTCAGTTTGAGGTGTAGCATTCCAGACCTTCTTCTCTATGCAATTATCTATGTATATCTGTTAAGAAATATAGTATTTTTGATGTGTTTAAAAATATAAATAGTATCCAATTATATATTTTGTCCTTCACTTTGCTTTATTCACTCCAATACTTTCCCATGTGAGTGTGTATAGGTCTTTATCACTTTTGAAATATATGGTATCCTTTAGTACAGATATATCATTATTTATTTAGTCATCACCTTATTCATGAACATTTAGGTTGTTTCAAAATGTTTGTTTTTATAAACAGTTTTGTAATGTATATCACTGAACATTGTAATTGTTTGTTATTCTAGGACAGATGAGCAGTGAGTGGCAACGCTGGGTCACAGGACCTGCTTGTTTGCATTTTAATAGATATTACTAAATTTCCCTATATTAAGTGACATTTTCATTAGCAGTGGAAGAGAGTATCTATATCCTCAAACTCCCATAGACACAGGTATTATCAACCTTTTAAATGAGTACCTATTCACTGGGTGAAAAATAAAATTTCGTTGTTTTAATCTCCATTTACTGTTTTCATTACATTTTCTTGTGTACCTTACACTACAGGATTGAACTTGAAATCACTAAGGTATGCAATATATATATATATTATACACACACACACACACACACACACACACACATACACATACACCCTGAAATCTGAAAGCTATCAACTGTTTCCATATATTTGGAAGAAAATTTAATTTTTTAATGGAGTTTTCCATCAAGAATCTCTTACCCATGGCTAAATGAGGGAGAGTTCTTTCCAAAATGAATAGCACCTTATATAGTCACCAAAAAATATTTAAATCATAGAGCCATTTTTAAGCACAGTAAAGGCAAATTCAGATATCTGGTCTATGAGTTCCAAAGGTAGTAGTCCACATTCATGTTCTGTCCCATACAATTGCATTCCAGATTATATTTTGTTATATTTGCATCACTGACAGCTCGTGATTTGTTTTGTTTGTTTCTTCTGTTTTTCTTTCCTTCTGTTTCCATTTCTTTCCTTTAAGTGTGTTATTCGAACATATATTTAGGATTTCATCTTGATTTATTTATAGCATTTTTGAGCCTATTGCTTTGAATACTTTTTTGTGGTTGCTCTGGGTATTACAATATGCAAATGTGAATTATCATAGTCTACTGATGTCATCCTTTAACTACTTCCAGTGGAGTATTTAAAACTTGCTTCCATTTAGGTCTTTTACTCTCCCAATTAAAAAAAAATCTATTATCTATCTATCTATCTACCTATCTATCTATCTAGTTATTCCAAGTATTTCCTCTCCATACCTTAACAAACAGATATTATTTTTTTTTATTTCCACCAACAAATATGATCTAAGAGATTCATCAGGATAAGTCTATTATATGCCCTTCTATTATTATTTTACTACTCTATTCTACTATTATTCTATTATTATTACCATTCCATTATTATTTTCTTTCTGAAGTTTATGCCTTCTTCTGTTATCATTTGTTTTATGCCAAAGAGCTTCCTATAGATATTCTTTAAAGGTTTATTTGCAACACATTTTCTTAGGTTTTTTTTTTTTCACTCTGAGAATGTCTTCATTTTCCATTGAAAATGTCTTTATTTTCCACTTATTCTTGATAGATGGTTTTTCCAGGTATAGAATTCACATCTGACAGTTCTTTTCTTCTTGCATAGAAAAATATTACGTGAATTCCTTGTACTCTCCATAGTTTCAGATGAGAAATCAGCTGTCACTTGATTTGGTATCCCCTTCGTTGCTTGTAAAACTTTTTATTGTCTTTACAATAAATGTAAATTGTTTATATGATTTCAGATGTTTAATTATGATGTGTCTTGGATGGATTCCTTTATGTTTATCTTATTTAGATTTGCTCAGCTTTTGAATCTGTAGGCTTATATATTCCACCAAATGTGGGTAATTTTTAGCCACTATTTATTTGAATAACTTTTCAGCCCCCAGTTCTTTCTTCTCTTTTTCTGGGACTTGAATAATATGAATCTTAGATCTTTTGTTATTGTATCACAGTTTCCTAAGGCTCTGTGTTCTGTCTCTCTTTTTTGTGGTGGGGGGAAGGGAGAGGAGGGATTTTCTATTTTTCTCTCTGCTGTCCAGATTGAGTAAATTCCATTGTTCTGCCCTCAAGTTTCTTGGTTCTGTCTTCTTTCAACTCCATTTTACTACTGAGTCTATCCAGTGAGTTTTCTATTTTAGTGTATCTTTCAGTTCTATAATTCCTACTTGGAATATATATTCTTTTCAATAAGTTATATAACAGATATTAGCAAATAATAATGCCCATATTTTGTATTTTTTCACTTGTGTTGGGAATTTTTAATCACTTATTGAAGCTATGTTATGATGGCTGTGTTAAAGTTTCTGTCAAATAGTTACAACATCTGATTCATCTCAATATTAGCATTATCTGATAGTCTTTACTCATTAAAGCCATGCGTTTCCTGGTCTTGGTATAATGAGTCATTTTTGGTTGCATTTTGGACATTTTACATGTTATGTTAGGAGACTTGATATTATTTAAATCTTTTATTCTAGTAGGAATTCTCTGTTTAAGTTTAGCATGTAGGTTATGGCCTAATTTTCTGGGTTATATTCCAAGGAGAATTTTAGTTTTCTGATCTCTGGCAATGCTAATCTGGTCTGCTTTGTTTTTCTAGTTCTATTTTGCATTCCCACTGACTTCTTTCAGGAATCACTTTGGGGATGGATGGTATTTCCATGGGCCATTGGGTGGGGGACACTAGACTCATGATATGGAGAGTGCTTCCTCTGACCTATTCTCTAGCCATCCAGTGCCAGTGTGTATTCTATGCTATCTTTGCTGGTGCCTCTGGGGCAGGGTAGCTAGTCTTCCCTTTGCTAATCCTTTGCCCAGAGAAATCAGGCTTTACTTGTTTTTTTTGTTTCATTTTGTTTTTGTTTTCTTCCTATGCCTGTAGGCAGTTCCAGATTGCAGCACTCTCCAATGCCCAGTCTAAGATATATGATAGATAAAAAGAAAATCCAAGAAATTTTCTATGGTGTCATACTTCAAGTTTTGAGGTTCCTTGACAGTCCAACTTCTTATTTCCACCATTCAGTCTTTTTATTATTTGTTGTGAAATTTTTTTCTAGGGCATACAGTTGTATTCAGAGGGGAGGAGTAGAGAAAATTGAATCTATTCCATCTTGTTCCCTGAATTACTTTTTACAATCTGCAATACACTCTCATGTCTGTCATCTCACTTGTTCCTCCCCAAAGCTCTGTGGGGCTTGCTCTTGTGAAAGTGTGACTCTATGAGGTAAAATTCAAAGGGTTTGGATCAAGTGTAAATGTATCTAACTTCTAGGTAGCAAAAAGTAAAAAAAAAAAAGCTTCTGCTATAAAACAAAACACCCCAAAACTTACTAGCTTAAAAAAATCACCTATTCAGCTCATGATTCTGTGGGTGAATTGCACTATTCTGATTTTGGCCAAGTTGGCTGATCTCTACTGGACCTACTAATGTGTCTGTGGTCATTCACTAGGTCTGAAATATCTTGAACAGCCTCACTTACATGTCTTGTAGTTGTTGGATGTTGGCTGGTGTGATGGAGATATGAGGTCACATATCTTCTTTTGACAGGCTTTCTCAGTCTTCTTCTCATGGTAGTGGAAGGATTCCAAACAGAACAAGAAAGGGCAGGCCCCAACAAAAAACACTTTTCAAATCTCTGCTTGCTCTATGTTTGCTCTTGTCTCATCAGTCAAAGCAAGTCATAAGCCTAAGATCAGAGTCAGTGCAGGTGGTGACTCCTAAAGAATGCAGATATAAGGAGAGGAAGAATTTGTGGCCATTGAACAATCTACCATGCCCACAATCAAGGTCTGAGCCACACATATTCACAAGTTAGCTCCTATTTGCAATACTTTTATAATTTATAATGTCTATTATATCTATTACCTCATTTGTTTTTATGAATATCTCATGTTTGATATGTGGGAAGGCATAATTGTCCTCTTTGATAAAAAATTCAATATGCTTATGGCTAGTCCAAATATAACTTATATGTTGACATTGAAACAAACAGTCACACAAGTAAATGTTTAAGTAAAGTTTTGATATGCATTATATTAGGACTTCTTCAGGTTCACTGAAGTGTTAGCTATAAGACCTGATGTTTTTATTCTTTGTTACCTTCCCAAGCATAATTGGTAGTTGCCAGTTATTTTATTCTAGGCTTTGTTGAAAAAGTCCATGTCTATCTTAATCACATTTTCCATGACTTTATAAATGATGAATATATCCTCTGTGCAGATGGAAAGAATTCTTACTTGTAGTTTATTCTTACATAAGTGAGGCTTAAATTTACTGATCATATTTATTGTTTGATGCAAAACCATTTTACCTTTCACTATATCTTTGTTGAAGGGGCAGTTATAATAAAACAAGCTTATATGTTTAGATTTACCATAATTTATCTGGATGTTAGGAGAATATTGCCTTTGTTATTTTTATATTGTTATTACTACCTATATTTTATCCTACTTAAAAAAAAAATATATATATATTTTAACATCTTTATTGGAGTATAATTGCTTTACAATGGTGTGTTAGTTTCTGCTTTATAACAAAGTGAATCAGCTATATGTATACATACCTCCCCATATCTCCTCCCTCTTGCGTCTCCCTCCCACCCCTCCAGGTGGTCACAAAGCACCGAGCTGATCTCCCTGTCCTATGCGGCTGCTTCCCACTAGCTATCTATTTTACATTTGGTAGTGTATATATGTCCATGCCACTCTCTCACTTCGTCCCAGCTTACCCTTCCCCCTCCCCGTGTCCTCAAGTCCATTCTCTACATCTGCATCTTTATTAATGTCCTGCCCCTAGGTTCTTCATAACCATTTTCTTTTTTTTTTTAGATTCCATATATATGTGTTAGCATACGGTATTTGTTTTTCTCTTTCTGACTTACTTCACTCTGTATGACAGACTCTAGGTCCATCCACCTCACTACAAATAACTCAATTTCGTTTCTTTTTATGGCTGAGCAATATTCCATTGTATATATGTGCCACATCTTCTTTATCCATTCATCTGTCGAAAAAATATATTTTTAATGTTTTCTATCTTTGGAAATCATTGGTCCCATAATTTCAGTTTTAAAAAGTCACTTCTAGCTTTTCTTTAGAGTGAAGACTGATAGTTTAGCATCCATTATTTCATAAGAATAATTTAGATTTCCTCTTAAACATACCACTCAGTAACTGCAGTAACAGAGGTTTATAGTCTCTTTCTGAGGTGTCTCTGAAATCCTTATGAGTTCTTTCCACAGCTTATCTTCATCAGCTTGTAACTACTCAGATAAGCTTAGCATCATCTGCAAACTTACATATTCCATTTTGTACTCTTTCTTTTAGGTCAATTATGTGAGAATCTGAACTTTATCAAAATGTGAAAAAGGCTAGGCACAGTGTTTATTCCCAGGTACCCTACTGCAAACAATTCTCCATCCATAAAATTAATAAGCTACCCCTTCTCTTTGTTTTCTTTGTGTTATGTAGGTGCATATTCATGAAAATACCTGCCCTCTAACATTCAGTTCTAGGGTAGAGGGAAATAGGGTTTGATAAATGTATTGGAGAGCTTAATACATTGCAAAAGGCTTACCTAACTCAATAGTTGACAGCTCTTCCTTTCTGTTTTGTCTAAACATTTATTTTTTCTATTGGAGCACTCTGGAGAGAAAGGATTTGCACTATTTATCCTTAGAGTAACAATGTGACATGCCCTCCACCCACTCCCCCTCCTGTATACGTTATGCTTCCTTAAGTGTGCAATGAACCACTCTATCTTATATATTGCACCAATCTATTAGGCATGCAAGAGAGAGTTACTGGTCTGAAATTCTAAATCTTTCCACAGTGCTTTTTATGGATGGTGTCAAAACAAAGGGAAATTCAAAATAAATAAAACCACCACTCTCATTTATAATGTTAGGGCTTAAGACAAGCAACAACAGGCACAAATATACCAGTACATTCCAGTACACTTTTTCTTAGTCATGTTAGTGACACCACAGTGTCAGACTAGCGATCCCTCACTGGCTTATTGAAATATAAGATGCAAGAAGCTTTCTCTTATGGTGAGTATCTTAGTTCTCTGAAATCTTTGTTTATGCCAGTGGTTTCCACCTGGGGGGAGAATTTGTCCTTCTTGGGACATTTGGCAATGTCTAGAGACATTTTTGGTTTCTACAACTTGGGCATGATGGTGCTACTGTCATCTAATGGATAGGGGTCAGGGATGCTACTAAACATCCCACATTGCACAGGTGATCCCTTTACAACAAATTACCTGGCCCCAAAGGTCAATACCACCAAGAGTGAGAAACAGTGGTTTACATCATCTTCTTTTGCATATGTTTCCTCATTTGGTTGGCAACAGTTGTCCAGTGTAACCAAATGTTCACCATAATCCTGAACATTGATATTTGTTTTAATAACTGTCCTGTTGTGCATATGATGTCACAACATATGAAGAGCATATGTTTTACAACATACCCATATGAACTATATGATTTCACTTTTGCCTTAATTTTAATCTTGTTATTGATACTTAAACAAGAATTGCTTTGTAGCACATTATCTTTGGACAACTCCCACAAATTCTTTTTTTTCCCACTGACTCCTGGGTTCCCTTGTACTTTAAACACTGTTCATCATACCTAAAAGAACTGCAACACTTAGTAGTAGCGGTATAGATTATCTACCTTCAGGATAAATCTGATTCTGAAATTATCCCCATGAACATATAGTGTTTCATAGTAGGTACTGAACTAGGAATCCACAGTCTACAACTTCTTGAGCTGCATAAATACAGTATAGAAATACATCCAACACAATACCATTGTTTCAAAGCAAATAATTGTTTCCAAGAAAACCTGACCAAAAGTAAAATAATTGAGAGGTAGAAATGATCAGATGTCTCTTAGGTCCAATGGTTTAATTCATTTAGACCAAATTTAATTTCTTTCAAGCTAAGGCATATGAGGAAATGCTAATTTGCATGAGTTCTTTAGCAGTAATATTCATTAAAACTATTATGGTTCATTGCAATGTCAAAAGAAACTCTTTTTTTTTTTTTTTCTTTTACAAGCTGATATGTATTAATGAGAAAGTTACTGATCCCCTCTTTTTTCTGTGTGTGACCGATAGAACAAGAATCACTAGGATAAAATCAGCAGTTTCACAGTTCTTGTTCTCTGTCAAACGGCGACACACTGACGGATCCTTCAAGTTTGATTCATTAGGCAAGTTTTTCATATGTGAGGCTAATAAGCTATGACTTTTAGCTCTCAGTAAATTTAATCATCGTGCAATTTATGTGTGCTTATTGACTTTATTTCACTATACAGGAGGCACATGTGCTTTAAAATATAGTGCCATATGTGCATGGAATCAGAGAATTTTAAAGCTTGAGATCATTTAGTCTCAACCTTGTCATCTTCGAGTAGAAACTGAGGCATATGATGAATGCCAGACTGCGAAACAGTGAGTCAGACTGTGAATTTTAAGTTTATAGTTCACTGTTAATTCTCTTTGAGCTACCATTTTGCTCCCATTATGAGGCTTCAAAATTAAATTCAAACTTGATTTTATAACATGATTGATTATTCTTTTCTTACCAAGAACATTGAAATAACTACTTTGCATGACAGATTATAGTTGGTAACTAAATATTCTCACTAGTAAATAAGTGGAAGATTTTTAAAATAATGGACTATTTTATACAAATTGTTCTTTAGAGTATCGAAAGTACCTTAGGAGTAATAGCAGTCTTTTACTTTTAGATCAGGTCTTCTGTCTGCTATCTTGTAGGCAGCAGTCTTTTACTTTTAGATCATGTCTTCTGTCTGCTATCTTGTAGGCAAAGGAATAATGAACATACCAGAGATTAAAAAATATATATATTACTTACTATTTTGCAACTTGGGCAAATCACTGAGCCTCAGTTTCCTCACCTTGAATAAGAAAAATAAATGATTATCCATGAACCTCATAGACAATGTTCATGAAATAAGGTAAAGTAAATGAGATCACCTTTGTAAACTAAAAAACCAGATTTATATAAGTTAATATTATCATATTAGTGAAATATTTTTTGTTCAGACCCAAAACCAATGTTTTCATGGCTCTATTCTACTTCTTTTCCAATTCCTTAGTTTTGTTATTTGAACAACTACAGATGATGCTTCCTGACATGAATTTTTAAAAATACGTTAAAAAATTGATAGCAGTTGATTAAACCTTACAAAAGATTTTTTTTAAAATAAACTTTATTTTTTAGAGAAGTTTTAGGTTCACAGAAAAATAAAGTGTAAAGTACAGGGAGTTTCTATATCTACCCTGTCCCCACACATGCACAGCATCCCCTACTATCGACATCCGTCACCAGAGTGGTACATTTGTTACACTCAATGAACCTACACTGATACATCATTATCATCCAAACTCCATAGTTTACATTATGGTTCACTCCTTATGCTGTACAATCTATGGGTTTTTGCAAATGATTAATGATATATACCCACCATTAGGGTATCATGCAGAATAGTTTAAGTACCCTAAAAATCTCTGTGCTTCCTTGCCCCTAATACCTGACAACCAATGATCTTTTTAACTGTCTCTGTAGTTTTGGCCCTCCAAGGTGTCATACAGTTGGAATCATATAGTATGTGGCCCTTTTGGACTGGCTTCTTTTAGTTAGGAATGTATATTTATAGTTCTTCCTTGTCTCTTCATGGCTTGATAGCCCATATCTTCTTATCACTGAATAATACTCATTGTCTGGATGTACCACAGTTTATTTATCCATTCACAATCTGAAAGACATCTTGGTTGCATCCAGGTTTTGGCAATTATTAACAAAGCTGCTGTAAACACACATGTGGATGGTTTTGTGTAGATATATGTTTTCAAATCCTTTGAGAAAATACCAAGGAGTGCAACTGCTAGATTGTATAGTAAGAATATGTTTAGTTCTGTAAGGAAATGTCCATCTTTCAAAGTGGCTGTACCATCTTGCATTCCTACGGGCAATGAATGAAAGTTCCTATTTCTTCATAGCCTCACGAGCACTTTGTGTTGGTAGTGTTTGGATTTTGGCCATTCTAATAGGTGTGTAGTGGTATCTCATTTTAATTTGCAATTCCCTGATGACATATTGTGCAGAACATCTTTTCATAAGCTTATTCATTATGTGTATACGTTCTTTGGTGAGATATCTGTTAAGTTCTTTGGCCCATTTTTAAATCAGGTTGTTTATTGTCTTATTGAGTTTTAAGGGATGTCTGTATAGTTTTGAATAACACTACTTTATCAGAAGTGTCTTTTGCAAATATTTTCTCCCAGTCTGTGGCTTATCTTTTTATTCTGTTGACATTGTCTTTCACAGAGAAGTGTTTAATTTTAATGAGGTCCAGGATATTAATTTAGTGATAAGAGGGACATCCTTGCCCTGTGACTGAAATTAGTGAGAAACCTTCAAGTTACTTAGCATTCAGTATCATGTTAGCTGTAGGGTTCTTTTGGTAAATATATTTTATCAAGTTGAGGAAGTTCCCTTCTACACCTTGTTTACTGAAAGATTTTATTATGAATGAGTCCTGGATTTTATCAAATGCTTTTTCTGCATCAATTGAAATGATCATGTGATTTATAAGCCTATTAGTGTGAGGGACTTCATTAATTGATTTTCAAGGTTTGAACCAGACTGGCAAAACTGGGATAAATTCCACTTTGTTGTGGTCAATAATTGTTTTTATACTTCATTGGATTTGATCTTCTAATATTTTGTTGAAGACATTAGCATCTATGTTCATGAAAGATATTGGTCTGTAGTTTTCTTTTCTTGTAATGTCTTTGTCTGCTTTGGGAATCAGGGCACTACTAGCCTCATAGAATGAGTTAGGAAGTATTCCCTCTGCTTCTGTATTCTGGAAGAGATTCTAGAGATTGGTATAATGTGTTCTTTAAGGTAGAATTCACATATGGACCCATCCAGGACTGGTGCTTTGTATTTTGAAAGATTGTTAACTATTGGTTCAATTTCTTTAATAGTTATAGGCTTATTCAAATCGTCTATTTCTTCTGGTCTGACTTTTGGCAGTCTGTGTCATTTCAAGGGATTGGTTCACTTCAACTAAATTATCAAATCTGTGGGCATAGGGTTGTTCATATTCCTTTATTATACTTTTAATGTCCATGGGATCTGTAGTCATGTCCCCTGTTTAACTTCTGATACTAGTAATTTGTTTTTAAAGTGGGTTTCTTGTAGAAAACATATAATTGGGTCTTTTGTTTGATCTGCTCAGACAATCTCTGTCTTTTAATTGGTGTATTTAGACAATTGACATTTAAAGTGATTATTGACAAACTTGGATTAATATCTATCACATTTTTTCCTGTTTGTTGTTTGTTGCCCTTGTTCTTTGTTCCTGCTTTTGTCTTTAACTCTTTTTCTGTTTTTGTTTTTTTCTGTGTGTGTGTGAGTCTGCGTGATTTTAATCAATCATTTTATATGAGTCAACTTTCTCTCCTTTCTTAGCATATCAACTTTTCTTCTTCCTTAAACATTATTTTTAGTGGTTACATGGCTAGGAATTTAGGTTGCAGGTGGAATTAAGGTTGCTAATCAGCTGACCTTAAGATAAAGCAATTATCCTGGATTCTCCATACGGGCTGAAGGTAATCACAAAGGTACTTAAATGTGGAAGATGGAGGTAAAATAATCAGGTTGAGAGTTATATGACATGAGATAGACTTGGCCAGCTATTGCTGGCTCTGAAGGTGGAAGGGGATCGGGAGCTAAGGGATGTGGGTGGCCTTTAGAAGGTGGAAAAGTAAAAAAGAAAACATTTTACTATAGAAATTCCAGAAAGAAATGAAGCACAGGCAACATCTTGACTTTAGCTCAGTGAGATCCATTACAGGCTTCTGACTTACAGAACTGTAGGGCAATAAATCTGTGTTTTTTTAAGCCATTAAGTTTATGGTAATTTGTTACAGCAGCCACAGGAAACTAATACAAAGAACAAACTAAAAAGATGAGCTATACAAAATATAAAGATAATCATTCCCCACAAACTGGAGGTATCTCTCTCTTCAGAGAGTAGATATTTTGGGGGGAAGTGTTCTAAAAAAGGATTCAAAAATGATATAGAGAGTTTGATTGCATGAAGCTGAAATTTGTTTAAAAGAAAGTATAGTAAGAAAATAATAGTGATTCATTCTTTAATATATGGATTCAGCTGCTATTTTTTTTGATAATTCAAATGAAGAAATTCCTGTTGATATATAATGTACCATGGACATAAAAGTATTCAGCATGTCTCCCAAGGTCTCATATCCACCTTCACATTGTTAAATGGAGATAAATGCACTCCTCTCAAGATTGAGAAGTTATTTTTCAGTGACAGTTTAAAATCTCCCCTCTCTCCTACTTTTCTTCTACGACCTTGAATTCTGAGTCTGCCTCTTATGCAACAATACAAACCATAAAGATGCTCATCTATGTGACTATTCCCATATGTTTCCTGAATAAATAACTAAGCCAGCAAGTGCAGTTTTACTTCACATTTCTGCTTTACCAAGTTTTTTTCTCCAAATAATAGATGTCATGCATATTTCTTTAAAGAGGAAGCAGATTAAGTTTTGACTTAGTGAGAAAGCATCTAACCCAGTTAACAACACTTTCTATATTCATTGTCATGAGACAGATAGTTGAAGTTAAAGCTAAGCAGGTTTTGCTGATAAGTGTATTTGTGATTCATAGCAGAAATGAAAACTAAAAAAAACATGGTGCACTTAATGAGGCCGAGGTCATCAAAAGAGGTATATACATTTGTTAAAGAAAAAAAGAGAAAATAAGAGAGAACGTGAAGTTTGCCAAAAAAAAAAAAAAAACAGTGAAATCAATTTCTCTGTTGTTGATTGAAAAGAGCTCAGTGGTATTTGAAAATCAACCAGTGGGTTATATAGAAACAGGCTAGCATTTTTATTTATTTTGTTGAATGACAGGGAAACAGTATTAAATTACCATCTTTAATTTACATGTATTATGTCTGCTTGGGGTCCAATCTGTCATGAAAATTATACTTCTTGTTCCTATCATTTACGACATGGTGATGGCAAAGGAACAGGCTTCTGTTACCTAGTGAGTTGGTTGGCCTGTGGTGAAAGGCATTGATTGCTCTGGCTTTCCTGGATTACTGGCTGCTCCAGGACACAGTTTTTTATGTGGCTTTCTTTTCCCGGAAGCAGGGCAATTTGGCAGTACTTAAACTCAACCTCATAATTCATCATCTTCCTATACATTTTAGCTGAATTATTTCACCTTTAATTTTGAATCTTAAAATTGTGACACCAAAACACTTTACTATCTCCTGCAAGAAAAGACTCCTACCTTTTCCTTCTTCTCCTCCAACTACTGTTACTCCCACCACTACTTCTACACCTCCTGGCAGCTATCACTGATCAAGAATTTAAGAAGTGCAAACACTTTATGAAATGCTTTACCTCTCTTATCTCACTTAATATTTGCAAAACATGATTATTATCTCCATTTTACAAATGAGGAAGAGGAGACTCGGAGAATTTTTAAGATAACTTGCCTACAAACATACTTAATGATCTATACAGTATTCAGCCTAGAGCTGTGGGACTTCAAAGCAGGTGCACTGTAACTAAAGGTTATTCTGCCTTTCTGTAACTTTTAACTCTATATTTACTGGTAACAGCTACTGTTTTCAATGAATTATTTCTCCATAACAAAATCAGGTAGTTCCAAGGAAGTTTTAGAAGAGAAATCACAATGAATTATCTGTATTCATTATTGAATGTGCTCTTGTATTTCCTCTTCTGGGATACAGTATGTTTCTCTCCTTTCATGCTCTCTTATGATGAATGTACACACACAAAGAATGCCATAACTGAAAGCCAAGAGAAGCTTTTGTTTCAGACCAGGTTTTACGCTTTCATGACTAGATCAATTGATACAGGATAATGACAGAGTTAAGAAGAGAAAACAATAGAAGATTCATGAAAAGAAGAAAATATCTGAGGAGAAGTTTTTTGCAAGTCTTTCTATTCTTTCCTGTCACATCATCTCTAAGCAAATTTGCCCGAAAATGGAGAGAGTGTCACTTAGTCTATACTCTCAACCTGTCATACTCCCATCTTCCTTGTTCTTCTTAATGTTCAATACAAAAGCCATCTCTCAGAACCCTAAAATAAGTTCAATCTATGGTAAATTGTTCACAGTAACTTCTCTTTATGCTTTTCAACATACTGTAGAATAGAGGGCTCTTCTCTTCAACTTTGCAATGTTTTATTTGGTCACTTTCAAACGGGCCTTATTTTTGCTTGTCTTTAGACAGATAGAATATCTCAGCAGACCTTAGCTTAAATAATTATCAAAGCACTGACATTAGGATATAGTGTTATTACCTGTCCTCCAGTGGTTCATTAGGGATAAACTAACTTCTGTGTTGCATTATCCTATGGTTTATGGAGAGACACTATTGAGAGTCTAAATCACTTGGCAAAGAGAATCATAATGTCAAGGAGATCAGAGGTTTACTGAATAGATGAATGTCCTTATGTACCTCTTTCTCAACATATTCTAAAGCATATATTGCATAGATCATTCCTTTTGTTTTCCCACATAACCCCGCTCCTGCTTTATAGGTCCTCAAATCAAAGAGATTTGTACCATGAATTCATCATATTTATTCCAGAATTTGTATATATCTCTTTATTTTTATATTTTGATCTTGTTCACATTGTTTTTGCTCCCTTGTTAGCGTATAGAACAGCCTATATTCTGTTTTGCAGAACTGAACAAAAAGAAGATATGCTTGTCAATATGACTGCCTAGAAAATCTGTGACTAAAAGTTATGTTGCTCGTTACCACAGAAAATCAAAGTGGGAACAATGCTTACTGACCATTTTTGGAAACAATTTCTTGCTCATTGCTTTCTGTGATCTTTCTTAAAAACAAAGCTGCAAATTGCCACATTTCACTGAGATGGCAACACAGAGAGCAATTTGTATTTATGCAAAAATATCCCATTACTCATTTTTCTTTCAAATTAGTTTATAAGAGTTTCTACCTTGAAGGAGTGCTAACATAGGTAATTATTTTAAGATGTGTTACTTGGTATTTTACAGATCAAAACCTCCATGTTCTTGGGTCGACATATAACTATCAATGGCATTCATTTTCCCAAGGATAATGGTTGGAACATGTGAGCCACAAGTCAATAACATAAATGATTATGTGCCAGCGAAATCAATGGATCTAACTCTTATTAAATGTACCCAACATGAATGAAAAACATTATGATAATGAAGGCATGTTGGCAAAGTAGAGTGAAGCTCTGAGAGCCCCTCAGTTTGTTTACCAGCAGCTCAGATATGGTTTTATTAATAGTTATAGAGACAATATCAAACTAATGAAACAAAGTCAGGGACATAGAAGCAAAATAAGCTGAAACATAAACAGGTTTTCGAGGAGTCAAAGGATTATTACAAAGCTTATGTAAAATCTGGCAGCTGTTACTTCCTCCCCTCCAAAACACATCATGACATATTGACAGTGGTGTCTGTCATCATCTTAGAGTGATGAGTGATATTAAATGTCATTGGGTTCAATCCTTCATCTGATGCTTGTGTTTCTTCTACTGTGATTTTACCAAGTATTGTAAAATGCCTCCAGGGTTGGGGGATTCACTATCTTTCCAGGCACCCCGTAACAGAAAAAGACAGCAGAACTGGATACAATAGTATAGGAGTCCATAGGTAGAGTAGATCCAAAAGTGTCCCTAATAATTATTTTGAAAAGAAATGATTATGCTCTAAGAAGAAAGGGGCTTATTTATGAGCTACACTTAAACTGATATTTATTAAAAATTTGACACATTTAACAATATTTTGGGAACAAAGCATTAGTGTTCTAGAAGATTTTACTGTATACATCAGCTCCTTGCTTGTCCATGAGATAAAAATGAAGCCTAATGACACTGATTTTGAAAGCCAAACCAGAGCTCATCACTGCAAAGCATCTGCTTTGTTGTTGTAAGGTGAATGAAAAAGACATTATGTCTATGAATGTGCAAAATGGCATTAGAGTTTTCAGAATTGGGATCAAGAGGGTAGGAAAAAACAAGGTAAAAAATGTTCTTTTTAAGCGTACTGTCATGATCTGGGTTGAACTACGAACACTTGAGCCCTGATGTCATTGGCATCAAGAGCTATTTGACACATAATGAGGACAGCTGGGATTGACCTATGGAGGATGAAATGGAATATGAACCAGAGGCAAATCAGAACTATGGCTTAACTTGGCGAACAGCCTACTTCTCAAATAACCCATGCTGCTTGCCAGGGAGTCAATGAATACTCATGACAGCAGTTAGTAGGCAGTGTCAGATTTAGGAATCTCACCAGCCTAAAGGTGAGCATTCCTTAGCCAGGTCACCAGGATTGTATATGTATGAATCCAAAGCATAGACACTTGCTCCACCTTTAGAAAGGTAAATTTTAGTTTAATATAAAGAGTATCTTTCTGGTTAATGAAGCTGTTGAAAAACTGAAAGGGCTATTTTACGATATGAATTTCTGGTTCTTGCACATGTTAAAAAAAAAGACTGAGTGACCACTGTTGATGAACAGTTTGCAGATGATCCTTGATGGGTCCTTCTATCTCTGCAATTCAATCCATTCATTCATTCAAGTAACAAAATTTGATTCTCTGATTATGACACAAAATTACATTCTTATTTTTTTTTATTGTATCTTGAATCTGAATTAACTAGATATTATGAAAATCTGAAATAATCAAGGAAGTAAAATATATGTAAGCACTCAATTTTATTTTTCAATGTATAGAATCTCATAACAAGTGATCTATTTATTTCATTGACCAGCAAAAAATTAACTTTTTACTATTCTTTGGTATCATATAGACACTGATTAGCAGTATTTTGTAGATATTATTCATAGGTTTGTCATAGCTTGTTGCCTCACTTCATTCAGGGCTCTTTTCAAATATCATCTTACTGGAAAAGTCTAATTTTGTCTCCCTATGAAAAATGGCATTCCAATTCCATCACTCTCTCTGCTCTAACCCTGCTTTATTTTTATTGATAAAATTTATCACCTCATGATGCTCCTGTTTGTCTTCTGTCTCCATCTATTAGATTGTAAATTCCATAAGAATAAGGATTTTGACTATTTTGTTCATTTCTATCTTCCTATTGCTTGTGATAATATCTATCACGTAGTTGATGATCAAAAATAATGTTAAATGATTGAGTAATGAATGGATGAATGAATGAATGTAAGTGCCTGAATTAATAAATCATTTTGAATAATATGAGTGGATTTTGATTGCAGATACTACTTTAATATCATAAATAAATTAGTCAATATAACAAAAGCTTTTTTTTTAGTTCATATTTGAATGCTAACTTTCACAAAAATAAACTGAAAATGATTAAGGGAATAAGAATATTTTTTAAAGATTTTTACCCTCCCATTAGAATTTAATATTCCTTTATGCCTTAGAAAAGTAAATGAAATTCACTTGAAAAACAAATATTAAAAAAATGTGGTTAGATTTCCAAGGGTTCCAGTTGAATTTAAAGGTCCTCCTTAAATCACATAAGACCTATATTAAATTTAACGAGGGAGACTTTTGTAAGTAATTTCTACAATTATTAACTCTCAAAGGCATTCCATTTGCCTATATGAATTCATGTTACATGATTGCTGGAGAGGATGGAGAAACTGAGAAAAAGATGTTGTTCTGATGCTTTACAACATGCTGGAGATTTCGTAATATATCAAAATTGTGTGTGCCCACTGACACTGTTAAATAAATGTGATCTGTATAATATTTTCCTGACTGTTGGCCCATCATGGTTTATAGGTCCATATGAGAATTTAATGTTGAATACTAATATTCAAAAACAAATACAGTTTTCTATATAGATGACAAATATTTTTGCTAGTTATGATCTATCTAGTTATTTATTTTAGGTACTGCATTATGAAAATCGTATGGAGCCAATGGAGCTTTCTCATTATGGTTATATCAATTCAGCAATGCAGCTTACCTAGAGAGTGACAAAATACATATCATTGTGAATTTGGCTATGCATAGCAGCAAATTGCATGCATACGTAATGGATTTCTGAACATGTTTAGAAGGGATTTTTGTGATTACATGCTAAAAAACTAAATATAACTCAGTAAACCCCCAAATATTGTATTTTTAAAGTTGCATTGTAGCTTAATCTTTTGCCCCAAATGACAAAAAAAATATTTTTCTAATTAACTTTAGTTTGAAAAGCAGTATTTGCAAGAGCAAGGAATATTCAGGTAGTTCTTGATTGCTTATTATGAAAGAACGGTAGTGTGGTGTATTAGAAATAGCCCTGGCTGACAGAAATCTTGGATTGAAATAACTTTTCAGCCAATATTTATCTTTGTAACCCTGAGTGAACTATTATTAATGCAACTTCACTTGGCTCTACGTAGGCCCGAAATACTATGTAAATATCAATTCATAGTGTCAATTATTGTCCTTAGAAAATAACGTAGAACTTATGTCCCTGAAGTCTCTAAGAAATCGCTTGAACGACATAAGAAATTAGAAGAGTCAGCTTTAATGAAATAGCAGAAAGTCGAACCAATGCACTCAGATAACGTTAGAGTTCAAGAATTCCAGGGATCATGATACCTGATTTCTTCCTTTTAGATATGAGGAAACTGAGTCCCAAGGAGGTTAAGTAGCATAAATTCATACAGCTAAGTAGTAAGACAACAGTAATTAATAGATGAAAAACTGATGTCTTCAACAAACATTCTAATACTCTTTTTTTCTTTTTCCTCTCTCCCTGCCCTCCCTCATTCTCTCTCTTCTTTTCTTTCTTTCTTTTTTTTTTAAAAACACATTTCCATTCTCTAGTTTATGGTTATATGATTCGTTATTTCTCCATTTTTTATTAAATAAATACACACAGTAAATTTAGAAAATCTACAGACTCAAAGAAAAAAAAAATTCCATAATGTTATCACTCAGAAAGAGTCAGTTATTTTGTATAAGGGACCTGTTTAATTATGAATAATTAGAGTTATCCTTTATCAGTCACAATATTAAACCTTCAGAATGCAAAAGAAAAAATGCAAAGGACCATTATCATGGTGAAAATATTTAGTCCTTGCTCCTCTGACTATAGAAAAAGTTTTGTCAGTGCAGCATTTTGACTCTTTAGAAAAATAAAGACCAAGGACTTTACATTGCTATTTCATTAGTTGAAAACTGGCTGGGAACATTTGTGTAGCATTTAGTTTTGGGCTTGCCTCATTCATATCAGTTGGCATGAGCAACAGGACGCATAAAAGAATTAAAATCTGTCAATTCACTTTAGTTTCCTTAAAATTGCTATATAAAATATGGCAGCATCCTTGAATATAGACTAGGTTGAAATGGAATATTTGAAGCATTTTTTTTTTGTCATTAAGTCAACGAAACTGCTTTCTTATTTTCTTTAAAATTTTTTTTTTGGTGGGTAGGGAGATTGTATTAGGGATAGAGCTTGAATTCATTTGTTTAGTAACACATAGAAACAGCCTGTGCGCCTTCGGTTGAAGACCCTATTCAATCCTAAGTAAAGTCTTGTGTCCCATGCAAGCATGAAGACATTTGAATATTAATAAAGATCCATTTCTTCCATAAATAACAATAGATAGGAAATGAGCAATTGGATAGGGCCATGCACGTGCAGATAAGTTCCTTATTAGAACCAAATTTACCAATGGTAGTATTGTCAGTTAAAATACTATGATATATATAGACAATGAAATCATATATAGTTTAAACTGTTCTCATTTTACAAAATAGACAATCGGACAACTGTAATTGATTCATGTATTGCAATTTTCATTCCATTAATTAGAAGATATATCCAAAATTGGGGCTGTCAATCAGAGAAAATGAGTGCATGTTTTGTATTTCATAGTATTAATTGCAGGAGGGAAAATCATTCTTTGTACTTAGATTCAACAGGACTATACACATTTTAGTTTACACAACAGTAAATGTACATGTTTCCTCTAATAATATTAGTTTGAGCATCTTGGTAAATTCAAGAAAATAGGTTAACGTGAAGCCCCGTGAAATATTAAAAGTGGCTTTCATTTCATTTAAATTCACTTTATTGATTGTATTACTTTTCAGCACTGTCATTTTATTGACTCTTGTATTTACTTTTGTATTTTGTAGGACTCTGTATTTGTTCAGAGTCTATAAAACTATACTGAACTACTAACCCAAGAAGGTCACCTCATACCTCTGAGGATCTATGGACTGAAGGATTTTGTTAATGAAATGTGGGACAATACACACACATAGATGTAAATATTTATGTTATTGAATTCAAAGATATGAAGCTGTTCTTGAGTTCTGACCGACCTTCCCCCCAAAATACCACTTTCTTGGTATTTTAAGCTCTTGAACTTGGCTGTAACACTTTATATATTCTCTGTGTATTTGATTTTCAGATTCTTCTAATAATCAGTTTTGAGTGCCATTTCAAGAATGCCCTAAATATAAAACATACTGGGTGTTAAGTAATGTATTTTATGTATTGAGTATCAGCTAACCTAGTTAGCTTCATAAGAGTGATGAATAAGCACACGTTTGGGGAAATATCAAGTCTAACCGATCATGTAATGAATCTTAATTATGATGAAATCAATTTTCTCATATTCTAACCTTCATGATATTTGTGATGTCTCTTTGTTATTCTTTTTTACTAAAATAAAAATAATGTGGAATTTTAAAGAATTGTTATCTATGAATATGAAAAGTATAAATGATTTATTAAAGGCCCAGTTTTCATTAGCTGAGCCATATGAAATTGTTGCTTCACTGTACTATGTTTTCAGATAAAAAGAAATCTAACTGGGTTTTTGTACATAATGTTATTTCAGTATTTCAGCAGATAGTGCAATCAATATGTCAGACTGTGTGGCAGTTTCTGACCTAGACTATATCATCGTAGTAATCAATCAAATTGTAGAGACATTCAAAGTAAATCCCCGCCCTTGACAGTCACAAAGCTAAGAGAGAAGGCTGGAGGAAGGAAGCAGCATTTTAGATAACAAATGAAATGGGTTTAGGAAAAAACACCTTAGAGGTCACTAGAAGAGAAATGTTGCATGACAGCTCTCTGATTTGGTCAATATTTTGAAAACTACGTTTCCTCCTGTGCCAGGTTTAGCATACTGTGGCTAGTTTAGTGTGCACTGGAAATATAAAAGAATAGTAAGTTAAGGTGGTAAAGGAACCCCAATTGGTACCAGAATTTTATGAGATTGAGTTGGATTGCTCTGGAGTTTTGCCTTTTCAATAATTAGTTTCATATATTACTTGGGATTACACATTATTTAGTAAAAATACAGAGATGTATAAGCTTGCCATTTGAAAATTTGAGGGAACAGTAACAATTTAAAAAGAAAAATATAAAGTCTTATTTGCTTCTTATATTTCATCATGTTAAAGGAACTTCAGTCCACCTGCTCTAAGGCAACACCATTAGGGAAAGCTTTAATTAGAAAGAGTAAGATACCACTTAATGTTCAGAGAGTAGAGAGTAAACAGAGATCAGCTTGGAGGTTACTGAGAAGCCTGTTTTTCTTACTGGCTGAACAGAGAAATCTTTTGCCAACAAGGATGAAGAATTGAAGTTTCATTTTGCTGTAATTTGCAGCAAGGGGACATTGAGTAATCAAAAAATAATCATAGACTAAAGCTTTGGAATGGTGATTATGGGTATGCTATTTAAAAATTTTTTAAAACAGTTCTTTAACTTAAGATACTTTGACGTTCATGAGAAATCATAATCATCAGCTGTGCAAGATTAGTTTCTTCTCATTATTTTAAAAAATTATTGTCTCTTCATTTTTCTTCCTCACTCACGCACAGGTAGCCACTGTAAAGTGTTTAATACATGACCCGAGACCTGCATGCTTCCTTAAAAACATATAGTATAGTTTAGTATAGTTTTTCTTGTGCAGGCTTAATTCACATGAAGAGCATTGAGCTAGCATTCTTATTTTTTTCCATTAAACACTGTCTTTTTTATTTATTCATTTTGCTATATATAACTCTCATTCATTATTTCTGCTGCATCATTGAAAGAATCCAATGCATTTATTTTATTTATCACCTTTGCAGAGCATCTTGCTGCTTTCAATTCTCTTGTTTTGTAAAACAATGCTGCAAAGAAAATTCTGTATGTGCTCTATGCATGAGTTTTTCTTTGGGCTGGCTGGCTGCAGGGTGGGGAGTAATACCAAGATGGTATTGGATTAATGCATACTTGATTTCATTAATTTGTGATGGATTGCTCTCCAGAAAGTCTGTCCCAGTTTATATCTCCCCAAAAGCCCCAAGAAGTCCCATTTTTCAACCATCACCAGCCATTGAAATGATCTCACTTTCCAGTTTTCATCAATGTGATGGTATAAAGTAATAACTCATGGTTGTTTTAATACCCATTTTTTTCTGATTACTAGAAACATGAAATATCTTTTCTTATATAGTTTCCTCTTTAGTAAGATTTTTTTTATACCTTAAAAAATCAAGTTTAATGTATTTGTTGTTGGGGGTTTGACGGCACGGTTTATGTGTTCTACATAGTAATGGCTTTTTTGGTTTTAGATATTTAAAATATATCCTTACAGAGTTCTAATATTATCCATGATGTCTTATGTAGAAAAAAAATCCATAATTTTGATCTGATCAAATCCATAAATTTTTCACTTTGCCATTATTTTTAAGGTTCTCATTCCTTCCTCTTTAAAATAACTTCTTCGTTTCGCTTCCAGGACTCTACTTCCTTTGGGGTCATTTTCCATGACTCTGGCTAATCATCAGACTCCTTTTATTTTTCTTCTTAATCTCTACAGTTCTTCCTCTTAGCATGTACCAGAGCTCCATCTTCAATCTTTTATTTCCTATTGCCACTCATTGCGCAAGAAATCTCTTCCAATCTCAAGGCTACAATTAATGCCTACATGCTCAAGAGCCCCAAACTTCTATCTCCAACCAGGACTCTTCCTCTAACTCTAGAGAGGAACCATCTAAGTCCTCACTGAACCATGAACCAGGCAGAGTTCCACTGGAGACACAGAACCAGTAGGAGTTATATGTTAAAATAATTAATTAATAGTTAATTGACTTAAGTGATGGTAGACTCTGCTTAGAAAATCAGAAATCTGTAGTCAGGCTGTCAGGAAGGGCAGGCAAGAACTCTCAGGCAAGGGCTGAAGCTGTTATCCACAGGACCAATTTCTTCTTCTTCATGGAAGCCTCAGCTCTATCTCTCAGGTGATTGAATGAGGCCTACCCAGATTATAATCTCCCTTACTTGAAGTCAAATGATTATGCACTTTAATCATATCTACAAAATACCTTCACAGCAAAACCTAGATTCATGTTTAACTAACTGGAGACTCTAGTCGAGTTGATACATAAAACCACCAGAGTTACTAACTATTGATGTATCTCAAATCAACATCCTACTTCCTTTTTCCTCAGCTCTCAAGGCTTCTCCTCACATAGTCCACCCATCTCCATTTATACCAACTCCATCTTACTAGAAACAGTAGAGTACCCATCAATCATTTTGTTCTCTTACACCTTGCATTTAATACACTAGCAAAACTTGTTAGTTCTATCTTCAATTACACCCATAATATGACCAATACCTACCAGCACTACTGAAATATGGTCCAAGCCACTATCACCTATTTCCAGATAAACTCCAACAGCCTCTCAGCAGGTCTCTGTGCCTTTAGCCTCTGCTCTACAGTTTCTTGTTCCTACAGCAGGCCACAGTGAGATTCTGTCAAAGCAGATCATGTCACTGCTCTGTTCTCTTCAAAATGCCCAATGATTTCCTAAAACAGGAAAAAAATAAAAGTAAGGAAATAAATATTTGTTCAATGAATGACTGGATTTCTTTTTATTTTCTTTTATAGATTTTTTTTAACTGGGGAAAGAAACTAACTTACATGTGCAATATTTGTCCTGCCCTGTACAGATATTTTAATTAATAAGAAATATAATACCTATTATTTATTAAGAACTTATCCCATGCCCTAGCATTGTTCAAAGAACATTAGGTATTTTCATAGTTAAGCCTTATAACAACACTATGAAACATATTCTCATTATCACCAGTTTTCATTGAAGAAAACTGAGGCACAAGGAGATAAGCATCTTGCCCAGATTCACAGCTTATAAATGATGGAACTTGTATTTGAACCCAGGTACTCTGACTTTAGTGGCTGTACTAAAATTTATTTACTGTGGGAAGGGACTACAATCCTTGTTTATAGGGATTAAGAGGTCAAGATAGCAGAAGATGAGGAATGTTAGAAATGGCCTAGAGCTTCTAGGACAGTTATAGGTTGCAACAGCACACATATTTACCTCTTGAAAATGTGAGAAATTTGCTAAGACAGACATAACTATGCAAGTTTTTTATGGAAATAATTGGTAGCAAAAATGACCAAAGAAATATTGGTAGGCTGTATAAATTGCTTGAAACATCTTAGAAAGAATGCTTTAACACTGCTTGAATATCTTCAGTATTAGAAACTTTCTGGGAAACCAATGTAGCTCCTTCAAAAATGAAGGAGCTACATTCATCCATAAACACAGGATTTCAGGAGTCTTTATTTCTAATCAAATAATGAGAGCACAGCTGCTGTCACTTCTCTTTCTTCTTATTTTAGAGCTATGCTGCCTGAATGTACATGTGTAAAGAAGAGGAAATGTTGAGAAATACAGATCTGAAATCTGAATAAGACACGCTGAAACACCCTTGTTTTTCCATGATTATAGGTTTTACTGAAATTATTCTAACTATAACTAACTTTACTTGTGAATAAAATCATACTATTGTCGAAAACAGGGATGACATTACAACTCAGGGGTCAAATTCAGCCCACCGTTTTTTTCAAATAAAGTTTTATTGGAACACAGACACATCCTCTTTTTTTTTTTTTTTTAAACATGTTGCCTGTGGTTGCTTTTATGCTAAGAGACAGAACTGAGTAGCTGTGGGAAAGACCTATGGCTTGCAAAGCTGAAAATATTTACTATCTAGCCTTTTACCAGAAAAGTTTGCTGACCACTACTCTAAAAGAAAGCCCTTAGGAATTATTATTATCATATTGTAGGAAATTATTATTATATTGTAAGATTTAAATTTAGACTCAGTAAAACTTGTAACAACTGTTTTGCTCCCTTTCTGCAATTGTCCCAAAGTGTCCAGTTGGTTTTGAAATGAAGAAGACAGAACTTGGTTATTAGGTCAGGAGAGCAAAAACTCCCCCCAAAAGGCACGCGGAGTCATTATGCCTTCTTACAGGGGCTTGAATTTAGGTAGTGAATCTACTTAGAGTCATGTGAAGCAAATTGCAAGGCAAACTTTGAGCTTTAAAGCCCTCTGAGAGTCATTTGTTTGATTCATTGACTGTTAAACAGATGTCCTCACATTAGGATTTCAGGGTCCATAAAATGTGATAAGATCTGGGAATGCCTCTAAAAGTGAGACCATAAAGGCAGACTCCTCTTCCCTTGAGCCTCTGTGAACTCTTCACTCTAGCGCCCCCTCCCCCAACTTTGACTCTTCCTTTGCTTATGCTTTTGCTACCCAGGTAAGTACTCATTGGTAAAGCTCTTGTCAATTTCCTTACCATTCATGTGCAAATATTTGCAATCCCAGATTCATTTATTTTATGGTTCAGAAACACATTAAAATACTAAAAAAAAAAAATCTACTATCAAAAATAGACCATCTTTCAATGTAAAATAGGAGGTATTCAGAAAGTAAGCTTCTATTCAGGTGGTAGCTTCAATATAAAATATTACAGGACTAAATGTGCCACTGTTGATTAATACCTTTGTTATATAGTATACACTTTGTTAAAATTTTTTATATAGTGTTAAATTTCGTAAGTATGGGCACTACTGGATATTAAACTTTTTATCTGCTTAAACATTTTTTTCATATTGAAAAAAATGGAAAAACTTTCCCTTCCTCACTGGCATTTAATTAAATCACTTTTATTTGAGAGTACATCTTTGGGAAGTGTTTGCATATTTGAACTTAAACAACAACTAGATTGGAAATCCCTTCATTCATCAAACATTTGCTTAAAGGTTAAAAAGTTATAAGCTTTCTGCAAGTGGTGAAGATATATAAATGGTTCCACATTTAAATAATATAATCCATTAAAAACAGTAATATTGAGAACAAGAATTATCAAAATATAGAGGCAGAAGCCAAAATTATATTCAGAAAACTACTCATGTATTTAATATTTTTCTTCTTTGAGGAATGAAAAATAAAGAATTCATCTTAAGAAATAAGAAAAAGAGTAATAAAACAAAATTAAAATAGAAGAAGAAAGTCATAGAGTTACAGCCAAAACCCACCATTTTTTAATGAAAAATAGTATTGTTAAATTCAACAGATAGTTTTGGGGAGTGAGGGGATCCAACGACATATGAATATAAACGGTAGAAAAAGATGATCTCCAGGCAAAACTAATAAAGGAAAAAGCAAAAAACAAATAAACTAAGGTTGATGAAGGGAACATAAGAATATACAGGAAGGAGTTAAAAATAAAATATAAATGAATATATGCAAATATACATTGACATATGGGAACCTCATTTTTAAAACATATATTACTTTGTAGTTTTTCAGAGCTACTCTGTTTTACTCCCAAATAACTTTACCTATAAATTGTCTTTAAAATTCTGTAAAATATTTCTTCAATATTTTATGCCTATTAAATAGAAGGAGTAAGAAAAAGATGAATTATTCTATCCTGAGGTAAGACCAAAAACAATCTTGATTTAGTTTCTAGCTACAGGTTGAAAGCCAGGTTCTTGTTGGTGACTACAGTGGTTTTTTTTTTTTTTTTTCTTTTTAAACACACCTTACTTTTTAGAAGATTTTTAGGTTCACAACAGAAAAATGTGGCAGAAATTAGAGAGAGTTCCCATGTACCCCTGCCCCAACATATCCATAGACTCTCCCACTACCAACACCCCCCACCAGAGTGGTACCTTTGTTCCAACTGATGAACATACACTGACACATCACACTCATCCAAAGTCCATAGTTAACTTTAGGATTCACTCTTGGTTTTGTACTTTCTGTGGGTTTTGACAAATGTATAATGACATGTGTCTACCGTGATGGTATCATACAACATGGTTTCATTGCCCTAAAAGTCCTCTGTTCTCTGCTTATTCATCCATCCCTGCCCTCTAACCCGTGTCAACCACTGATCCTTTTACTGCCTCCATAGTTTTACCTTTTCTGGAATGTCATATAGATACAATTGCACAGAACATGGACTTTTCAGGTTGGCTTCTTTTACCCAATAACATGTACTTAAGATTCCTCCATGTCTTTTCATGCCTTGATAGCTCATTTCTTTTTAGCACTGAATAATATTCCATTGGCTGCATGTACCACATTTTATTTATCCATTTACATATTAAAGGACATCTGCGTTGCTTTCAAGTTCTGGCAATTATGAATGAGGCTTCTATAAACATCTGTGTGCAGGTTTTATGTGGACATAAATTTTCAACTCATTTGAGCAAATATCAAGGAACTCAATTGTGCAGCAATTTTTAAGAAATTTAACTGTGGACAATTTTAGATGAGACTTCTTTTCTCTAGTTTATTATGAATGCCAATGTTCTCTATATTATTATATCATGCCCTCGTACTTTTTTGTGTTACTTGCTTTGGCATTTGATATTCAACTACAATAAAGGGGGTTTATTTATTTTATGGTAAGAGAGAGGCATTTTTCATCTAAAAAAAAAAACTTCATACATAAATTGTAATTATTTTAATTCACCTTTGATTTCAAGAAACTAGACTGAGGATCCCTAAGAAAGAAACCCCTGACTTTCATTAGTTTCCTATAGGAGATTGTAGAATACTTTTCTTTAGACATGTTTTTCTAAGTATATTCTCCTAAGGGCTAGGCAATAGCCTTAGAATGCCTGGTTTTGGTCTGAATCTTGTAGAAAACAGCTACAACATTTCACAATACGCCCATTTCACAACAGGTTTATGAAACATATAGGAGTTAAATAAAGCCTTTATGTTCTACACAAGTATCAAAGAGAATTCTGAGTGACCTTTAATTTTATACTCTACTAATATAACCGAGAAATAGTTTGAACTTCTGAATCAGTCAAGGTCCAGTTTATCACAGGGCATTCCTTTAGTTGATAGGATGGATTAGACTAATGAATTATGAGGTTGTTACACGGGGGTATTGCTTTGGCGTCATTCCTTTCCTCGAGGGTCCACACCACTATGGAAGATAGAGCCTGACCAGGGAGGTACTGGCTTAATGCTATGAACCCAGTGTTACCATGGTCTATTTTATACTGCCAGAATCTACTGACAGAGAGTGTAAGGTGATAAGAAGCTCATTATAGGGCTTCTTTAGATACGGCCAAGTGAATGACATGGAGTAAGGAGATATGGTAAAAATCTGTCATTGCCTCTAGGTGGAAACATAGCTCCTTATTGAAGAAAAAGTGACATTTTTTTTCAAGTAACAATTATCTGCACAGCTATGTGTCTTAATGACTAAAACTAGTATAAAAATGGCATACAGATCCATCAGGGAGTATATGCATAGTTAATTATGTCTGAAATAATAAAAGTATGATTTCCACAGGATAAGGTAAACAGCCAATTAAAATAAGATATGATATATACTTTCTCTATTCATTTGTCAAAGCATAAAACATTTTAACATTGCCTAAATAATTTACTTGTGTTAAAATAAAGGGAAATGCTTAAAACATTAATAGGGTACTTTACAATCTTGAGTCAATAAGTTGTTATATGATGGTTATGTAAATAATTCAAGACTCCATTCAGCACAAAGGGACTAAGGCATTTTTGCACAGTTCAAATACTTCACAGTTTGCCATAGTTTTCTCCACTGGGCCAAGCTGTCTCCAATGGCTTCTCACAGATGAAGCCTGGAGAGATTTTGGTGCTAATATTCTGCTCTGTCTCTTTCCATGGGAATATTATTATTTGTGATTGTTTCATTTTTATTGATTGTTGTTCTGATCCGAGTACTACTAGGTGCTATGAAAGGGGACAAATAAGTGTGGTCATACTTAGCTTCTTGAGGAAAAATAAAAGAGATAAGCAAAAAATAAACAAAAATAAATAACAATAACCTATACATATATCAGATAATTATTTTAGCATTAGAATCTCAATTAGAGTTCATAATTTAGTATGCATGAGAAATCCAATGTTTTCAGAATAGTTTGACTGAAAAAATACATAAACTAGATTATGTGCCCAGAATGTATAATACAAATAAGAGATCAGGAAGTCAAAGGATTACAAAACACTTTTAGTAGGATTCACTTGAAATGCAAATGTGGATAAGATTTGAAGAGGTGAAGGGAAGAGGGCCCAGAGAGCCATTACCGGAGGGAATGTGTGGAGTAGTCCAAGTGAAGCCCAATCAGAAAGGAAAGCTTGGAATCCTGCTCTCTGAAAGGAATGGTTCAGGCAAATATCCCTGCTTTTGACTAGCTTATATGGAAAACAACAAAGTGGACATGACTCTCCATAGAGATGACATGTTCTCAATGTTTTACCTTACGGAACACTCTGATTCCCTATCCTTAATGGTCTCATCCCAAATGAATCTTTCCAAAGTTTTAATTCTCTCACTTGTTTGGCCTATGGGTCTTAACAGATGTGCATATGCTTAAATGAAATAAATGCTAAAATAAAGAAGTGATTGCATTATATAACAATGGCGTGAATATATATATATCAGAATTTGTCATTTTATTTTGACACATCCATTTATAGGGAGTAAACTAGGAATCACCATGTTATATAGAATCACTGTGTGTGTTCCTTGATGGCACTAAGAAAATAAAGGAAACAAAGTAAAAAAAAAAAAAAAAAAACAGTGTTGTATTTGGCTTAGCAGTGCACCCAAACTCTTAGCAGCCCGGGACTCTGATACATACTTGGCATGTATCCTTACTCCAAGATGTTCATCAGCATTCCTTGAACAGTTCATAATAGCTATTTGGTCACACCAGAAAAAAAAAGAAGGACCCCACTAACCCATTTTTCATCACTAATGGATTATATAATGGGGTTCAGTTGCATTCAATGTATTCTACCTAAGTGTGCTCGAAAATGCAGCCAGAGAATTAAAAGACGTTGCTACAAAATGCTTCCGTTCATCTGGGAAACGCTTCTCCATCAACAGACTGCAAGCATTATCAGAATTTCTGGAGACAGATCATTCATCATTTTTTTCCACCTGACCTAAAAATACAGAGTGTAATCACTATCCACATAAAACTACAGATAAGCACATGGGATCCCAGAGTGAACACACAAACACACACTCTTCTCATCACATTCCTGTTGGGACATGATGGTCGATAGATGGTTACTTAATTCGACATACATCCCTGTTCTTAGTTATAATGAGCACCACACAAAGAACTGGCTGATTTTTAAAAACATAAGCACAGTAAAATACATCTATAACTGAAAATTTATAGTGCAGGTTTTAATCCTCCTTTTTTAAAAGGGCATTTAAATATTGCAGGGTACCAGAAAAAGAATTACCAAACTGATTGCTATATATTATCACTATACCCTTTCAAAGTGTATAACGAACCATAATTCAGCAAAGAGTTCATTGTTTAGATATATTCACGGTGATTATTAGTTTTGGGGGGTTTTTTGGTCATTTTGTCTTTAACCTGACAAACAAAAGATGATATTCCAAAGGCGATTTCGTTTGGTTTTTTTTGTTTGTTTAGATATCAGGTAAATGATCATTTACTAGATTATCCTAAAGCTTACATATTGATTCAAGAACTCTAGCAAATCTGTAATGTATCTTTACACTGACAGCTTCCAAGTAAGTAGTAAACTCTCCCAGAACCATGATCATTATAGCTCTTCTAAATTTGAAGAGCTGTGTTTCCTTGCTTTCATAAATGTGTTTGTGTCCATATTAGAAATGATGTTTGAATGAACTATTTTACAGTTACTGTATGTTTTGAAATATGAAATGTCTAAAAATGTCATTAAAATACTCAAAACATGTCCCTGAAAGGTGAGTCTGAGGTATAATACCCACCTAAAGCTTAGAATTTTCTACTGATTTCGCCTTTCTGAGCACCCTAACTTTATTTTCAATATACAATGTCTGGTATTTTCTCAGCACCAAAGAGAAGATGCCTCAAATTAACATTGTTGCAATTGGGGACACAACTGATTCGGAAAGTAATTTTTTTCTACTTCCTATATCTTTTCAGGTGCACAGTATTAAAACAACATCCGATTAAAAAGCTTTATAACATCATAATAGATAAGACAATCTCAAAGTCAAGCGTTTCAGCTAATAAATCTGCAGAGCCGTTAAATCTATGCTCTTTACTAGTCTTTCAGTTTATACCCTACCAACATAAAACTTATTCAAATAAGGAAAGCAATTTTAGCCTTCCTAAAAACATTAGATGCACACCTATTTGGACTAGGACGAAAATTGAGGTTTTACTTTTTCTGGGTGCTCCACAGCATGAACCTGCGTAAGGATGTGGGGGTAGATGAGGGTGGCGCAGCAGAGGGGTGGGGATACCGAGAGTTGTGCCGTAGAATAGAGACAGCTGTGTCCTCATACATGGTAGCCACCATCCACAGGTGGCTAAATTAAACAAATTACATTTGTCACAACTACTTAACTGCTATTGTAGAGTGAAAATATCCATAGTCAATATATAAATGAATGAGTGTAGTAGCTGTGTTCAAAAAAAAAAACAAACTTTATTTACAAAAACAGGCAGTGGGATATATTTGGTCCATGGTCTGTAGTTTGCCAACTTCTGATGTTCGGTTTTCCACTGTGTGACTATCCCATGTCTATTCCTCTTCCTGTTGATGGGCACTTGAATACTTTCCATTTTGGGTTATTATTAGTGCTATGTGAACATTTAGGTCACATTTTTCATGAATATTTGTAATTCCCTTCTTGATTTTCTTCTATCTGGCATGCTTCCCCCTGTTCAGGCATTTATCCTTGAGCGCAGGTTTTAAATCTCACCCCGTTATGAGTTGGATTGTGTCACACAACAGGAGCTTGAAGTCCTAACCACCAGTAGCTGTGAGTGTGACCTTATTTGAAAACTGGGTCTTTGCTGATTGTCAAGTTAAAATCAGGGCACTAGGGCACATCCTAATACAATATGACTGTGTCCTAATAAAAAAGGGGAAATTTGAACACTCACATAAGCATAGATGGAAGACAATGTGAAGATAGGGAGAATACCGTCTAGAAGACAAGTAATGGGTAAGGCTCCCAGAAGCTAGAACAGAAGGCATGGGACAGATTCTCTATCATAGTCCTCAGAAGAAACCAAAACTTCTGACACCTTGATTTTGGACTTCTAGGCTCCACGGCTGTGAGACAATAAATTCCTGTTGTTTAAGCCATTCAGTTTGTGCTACTTTGTCATACAACCCTAGAAAACTAATATACTCCCTTAGAGAGGTCTTCCTTTATCACATGTATCTACAATTACCACTCTCCCCATTTCTATCACTTGGCCTTGCTTATTTTACTCAATACTCATTTCTTTTGTTTGATTTCTATTTTCCCTGCTAGAATTAAATTCTATGAGAGTAAAGTGTTCATCTGACTCTTGCTCCATTCAGTTTCCCTTACCTGGTAAACTGTAGATGATCAATAACTATTTTTGAGATAAATAAATGTGCAATGTGTCTAGTGCTGCAACTTTTATCTGGCATTTGGGAATTGGACGTAATTGGAGTAGTCAGATCCACAAGCACAGGTCAGCTAATTGTGAAAGAATTAATAGACTCAGAAGACCCAGAATGAATGACATCTTTATGAGCAGGTAAAGAAGAATTTTAAGGAGTGAAAAATGGAAGTTAGTCTCTGAAATTAGTATTTTTTGAACAGCTACTATGAACCAATTACTACACTAGGCATTTTCATGTTGTACTATTCTGCTATCTCCTAGTTTATTTAATTTCTGTAAGCCTGTTTCTTCATCTAAGCCATGAGAAAAGTAGTGCTACCTCTTCTATTTACTCCTATCATTGAATGGAGTAAATAAGAAAATGCCTACAATTCACTCTGCATACTGCCCCCCACCCCAGTACAGCAAGTGTGCACTCAAGGTGGACTTCTAAAATTCACAATGCATTTAATAGCAGAGGAAATAAACACTGACATCTTTTGCTCAAGAATCCACAGCTTGTAAGCAGCAGAAGCAAGTTCTGAACTCAGGGTTTTTTTGGCCTAAACGATCATCTTGCATTCCTTTTTATATACTCTTTCTGGACATTTTATAGCTATTGGTTTGATTAATATTCTTTCTGCAAGGGTAAAAGCCTTTTTTTGTTTGTTTTTTAAAAGGGAGCAAAATGGGCTGCTTTGAAAGGTCGCCTCCGTTATTTTGAGATGTGGCCAGTGCTCACAACGGGAGGTCTTGAGACTCACGTCTGGGACGCAAATTGTAGACCTGGACACTTGAAATAACCATAGTTTACGAGCAACGCCAGGCCAATTCACACTTAATGCAGTGATGACATCACAAAGGTCTTTCTTACTCTATGATTTCACACATGCAGAGCCACTTTATTTGGAGAGATTTAAAAATGTTTGCTCTAATCATGGGAACTTGGAAATCTGAAATCTTCATAGAAAGACTGAACATGATTTTCAGCATTGCCAGCAATGATCCAGTCCACAGAACAACTTTTTCAGTGTGGTGGCTGCCAGTCAGCACAGGCAAATCACGACCATCATGAACGACTCTGCAGCCTTCAGATATGAACACGTCCTAACATGACAATCTGGTCGGCTTGTTTGTAAAAGACATTTTTTAATCTTTTGCCTCTAATATAATACTTACATTTCTCTGGCTATAAAACAAACAAATATGCTTCAGGTTTGTAGAAAGTCAACATTTTTTCCATCAATTTAAATACTTGCCAGATTTGAATTACAAGGAAAACAAAGTTCTAATTTTAAAATATTGACAGTCAGTACTCTGTCGCTATATTGAGGAATGTAAATGTTCATGTAAACATACATCTGCACACAAAACACTGATATGAATTTGGTTCATTTAATGTGATTTTTGCGTTTGGGGGAGGAATGTATTTTGACAAATTTCTATTCATAAACTCAAACCTTCTATCATTTAAGGACATGCATGGTGAGAAAGGATGTTCAGAGTCATCTACTGGGAGTAGTTAATGGTCTCTAGTTTCTGTCAGGACAGGCAGCTGGAATAACAATTTTATGAATGTGTACCAATGTCCGTCAGACCATGAATCTAAAATCAGAGGGCATTTGCCACATAATATAGGTAATGCTAAGAGAAATCACAGCATCCTCAAGGGCAAGGCCATTCCTGACATCTACTTGAACTCCTAACCTCATGCTCTTTTGAGATTTTTAACCCTAAATAGTGATCCAGTTTTTCCTTTTCACTCTCAACCTGTAGTTGACAAAAAATTACAGAGGATTTAGCTTTACAATATTTCAATGCATTAAGCAGAAATAAAATTATTTCACATTATGAATATGAACTTCATCCTACCAAAGAAACATATATATATATATATATATATATATATATATATACACACACACACACACACACACACATATAAAGAACATTGTGCATGGGACAACTGTGTGAAAAATATGCAACTAAATATCACAACTGAATGCCCAGCCCTTCATAGAACCAAACTACATAATGTCTTTGTGGTTTAACTTTTTAGCTGCTCTTGGCTGTCTGATTCAGTATTCCGTATTCAGGGACATGTCTGCCTCTTTTGGGACATTTTCTGCCTGCGATGACAAGGATGCTGTTCCAAAATGAAATTTGGAACCCAAATTTAAATTGAATCTCACCCTCCAGAGTAAACAGTAGATGGAAGCTGCCTCTTAAATCATCAACTTTTAATTAAATCCTTTGCAGCAGTAAGATCCCCATACTCAACAAGGTGATAAATGCACTGTATTTTAATTTAGTTGTTTTTCATACTAAACTCACTGCATTAAAAGAGTGTATGATATTCACCAAGTTACCAAGAATGGTTTCACTATGACTTCTTGATCACAGCATAGTGAAATGTTTAAAAACACCACAGTCAGCAACTTGAAGTCAAATCTTGGCTCCAGGGCCTGCTAACTCTATGACCTTGGCCAAGTCAAATGATCTCTTAGCCTCAGTTTCTAAGCCAGATGGAAACACTGGCTCTGTTCTCCCCGGACCTCTCCCTGTATTCATACCATTACCATGACCTAATTGTGGATGGAGCATATTACTCATGCTTTTGACTTGGAGCTTGACCATGGGAGTTGTTTTAGCCAAAGAACTGTGGAAGGAGGGCAATGTGCCATTTCTGGACCTAGGTCTCGAGAGGCCTTGTGTTTTTTTCTTGCTCTCTTGCATTTTATCATCCCCAAGAGAAAGTCTTATCCTGGGTAGCTGCTTCTCTTTGACCCTGAATCCTATGATCAATACATGTGAAGTTGAGCTCTTCCTACCCAATCTACCCTAGATGAGCTATCTTAGTGGACTTCCATGTACGTGAGAAATAAATGCCTATTTTACGCCATTAAGATATTGTGATTACTTATTACACATCATTATTGCCGTAAGAGTGAATTGATACAATTTTCTTATAGGTGAAATGAGAATAAAGATTACCTCTTAGGGCTTCCCTGGTGGCGCAGTGGTTGAGAATCTGCCTGCCAATGCAGGGGACACGGGTTCGAGCCCTGGCCTGGGAGGATCCCACATGCCGCGGAGCAACTGGGCCCGTGCGCCATAACTGCTGAGCCTGCGCGTCTGGAGCCTGTGCTCCGCAACAAGAGAGGCCGCGATAGTGAGAGGCCCACGCACCGCGATGAAGAGTGGCCCCCACTTGCTGCAACTAGAGAAAGCCCTCGCACAGAAACAAAGAACCAACGCAGCCATAAATAAATAAATAAGTAATTTTTAAAAAAAAGACTGCCTCTTAATCATAGAGTTGTTGAAAAAACTAAATGGAACATTTATTCATTTAAGGGATATTAAATGCTTGCTATCCAAGGAGACCCTTTGCTACAAGCTTGGGAGATCAGAGAGGTAAGGTTCCTGCCCTCAAGAAGATCACATTCTAGATGTACTGTGTATATTTGAATGTTCATAACGTGGTACAACATGGATTCATAAAATGGTAAGCATAGCAATGAATACTAAGACAATAACTAACAGTATGTAAAAAATGTGCTACTAATTAATGTTAGTAATTTTATTCCATGTTGATGTAATGGAGAATGACAAGCTTAAAAGGGAAACCATAGTATAGGATGAAAATAGAATACCCAACAGCTACATTTTGGGACTAAAAAATTCCAATAAGCACTTGTTCAGAGATGGATAGTAAGGGAAGAAAACTGCAACAAGGCAAAACATATGTCTTGAACTTAGCAATTTTACTCTACAGGTTTTTGAAAACTGAGAAGCTTAAAGAGGAAGTAATTTTAATTTATGGACATCACATAGTATGATAGTTAATTTTATGTGTCAGCTTGCCTGGCCATGGGGTGCCCAGATATTTGGTTAAACATTATTCTGGGTGTGTGGGTGAGGGTGTTTCTAGATAAGATTAACATTTGAATCACCAGGCTGAGTAAAGCAGATTGACCTCCCCATTATGGGTGGGCATTATCCAATCTGTTGAAGGCCTGAATAGAACAAAAAGGCAGAGTAAGGAAGAATTCATTCTCTCTGCCTGGTTATTTTCAAGCTTGTGACACTGATCTTCTCCTGCCTTTGGACTTGGACTTGGACTAGAACTTACACCATTGGCACTCCGGGGTCTCGAGCTTGCCAATTGCAGATAGTAGAACTTCTCAGCCTCCATAAATGTGTGAGCCAATTCGTTTCCTTAAATCCTTATTTCCTTATAATTTCCTTATAATAAATCTCTCTCTTTATCCATCTAGCTAGTTAGCTAGCTACACACACATAAAGTATACACACACACACACACACACATTCTATTGGTTTTGTTACTCTGGAAAACCCAAACTAAGACACTAAGGCACCTAGAAACTGTTCCTTTCTTTTTGACATTCTGTCAAACCACACCTAAATATTGCAAATCTATAAACACATATTCCAAAACAGAGCAAAACGATCACAAAAGAGATCTCAATGGAAAGGGATGTCAAAGATTTCCTTTGCTACTATTTTTAATCCTTATCATAGAACATGCATGCAAAATGATAACTTACTTCTGTAATGGTGGAATAATAATTCTGAAGCGACACTAGAAAGTCATTGAATGTTAGAGTTGAAAGGAAAATCAGAGAATTATTCATCCATCATTTTACATGAGAATATTTCCCCCAGGGAGGAAACTCAAATTTCCCAAGGTCATAGATACTGACAAAATTGAGATAATTGGTAATAGTAACACATATCATTTATTGAGTACTTAGTAAGTATCTCCCACCGTGCTTTACATCCATTATTGCATTTGATAATCACTGAACAAGTATGTGAGTTGGGCATTATGATTACTCCTCGTTTTCCAAATGAGGAGATAGTTTAGAAATGTTAAGAAATATGAAGTGGGGCCCACAGACATGTGGTCAGATCAGGCTTAAAATCAAGCCATTTGACTTTAGAGCAGTGCTTCTCAAACCTTAACACACACACAACTCACTTGAAGATTTTGTTAAAACACCTGGCCCTTGCCTCAGAAAGTCTGATATAATTGGTGTGGGGTAGCCCTCTATTGTCAGAGAGTCTCTTCCAGGGGATTCTAAATGTGCAGGCCTGGTTATAACCACTACTTTGAGCATGTATGGCTAAGTTCCTTTTATGTATCCCTTATCCTTTAGAAAAAGCAATGAGAATTAGGCCATGACTCAAATTATAAAGTACATAGTCTCCTTGTCCTTAATATGGGATTTGATTTTTAGTAAGCAGGAAAAACTGGAAAAGAGGAGTGATATTTGGTGGTGGGAGGGAAGGTGTCCTTAAAAAGATGTTACAATTAGGGTAGAATGGGAAGCTCACTTGGGAAAGTGAATGCCAACATGGCAATGTTACAAACCAAAATAATACCAGTAACACTAACACAATGTTCCAATTGTTTTACACTAAATTGTAATATTTCTCTTACTACAGTGGAAATTGGCTTAATCTTCCCAATTAATTTCCTCTTTGTGATAGAATTAAACATTCAAGACCTTTGCCATATGGATTTCCAGCACCTCCCACCAGAGTAGGCAAAGAATATCTCCTGCCTACTAATGTTGGCTTGGTATGTGATTTTCTTTAGCTGATGAACTTTAGTGAATATGCTGATGCTGCCAAGGCTTTAAGAGAACTTGCAGGGTTCAGACTGGCCTTTTGTGCTTCTGCCATCAATTCTGAGATCTTGTGTGATACTGGCACCAGAATGAGAGACACATGGACCAGACCTGAATCCAATCCCTAACCTGTCCCATACAAGTCCAGCAGAGTCACAGCTGATCCACAAGCTGTGAAGGAGAAATACATGCTTACCCGTGTAAGCCACTATGTGCTGAAGGTTTTTGTTGTTGCTGTTGTTATTCAGTATTTAAAAAAAAAAAAAAAAAAAGACTTGACTAATACAATTATATTTAAACAAAAAAATTCTGCATGACCTGTTGATTATTCTTTTCATTGACCAGCATCTGAAATGCTCCATACCTTCCTAATGTTTCTGGAATTCCTGAATGAATTCCAGGGTAAGAGAGCTATCTTACTATGAAAGTAAAAAGAGGCCTCTAGGGTATGGGCATGTGGCCAGGCTCAGCATTCAGCCACACACATTTAGTTATTTATATCTCATAGTGAAACAAAAGAGATTGTGGCAAATTCCTTTTCTAGGGGAGAGCAGAGGAGAGATGTAATTGGTGGCATTACTTTCTAGTGATGGAAGTGGTACAAGCTGTGAGCACCATATTCATGATGTAACATGATGTCTGCACTGGGCAGCTTCTGGGGCTCTACCTTGGCTGGCCTCAGGCTGCCTCTCCTTCCATTTTCTCCTGGTTGTTTTTCATGCCTCATTTTGAATCTTTCTAGCTCTCCTCTAAGCTGATGAGGGTCTTCCAATAAATATGTTTTTTCCTTAAATCTACCAGGGCGATGTTTCTCATCTCCAACTAAAACGTCTTCATGTCCCATTTGCCTTTGTGCATTTAATTCTTAAGTATTTAGGTGGTACCTGCTATATATCAGAGACTGTACTAGACTCTAGGGATAAAAAGAAGAGTGAGGTCCCATTGCTCTCAAAGGATATATATGTCTACCTACAGTGGATTCTTGTTATTTACTGTAGTTATGTTCTAGAAAATCACTGAAAACCATGAATTAGTGAATACTGAACCTTGCTCTTACAAGAAATACAGGGTTAGGTTTTTAAAAGCCTGTGGCCACACCATTTTCATCAGATGATCAGCACATAATCTTGTTTTATGTGTGTATGATTAAACACACCTTATTAAATCTTACTTAATAAACATTGTTTATTCATTAACGTTTAACTCATGGCCAACAGCACTATAACTCATGCCTGAACAAAGCTTATGTAACTCCTATGCTTTCTCTGTAAGGCACAGCACAGCCTTCTTCTGCTTGGGAGTACTAACCAGCCTTCAGGCCTACACTTAGGGGCCATTTTAAACAGTAAAATCCCCAAGAAAAATCACAATAATGTGAAAAGAGAGCACTAAATATAGTCTGAAAGGGATACTTGTTTACAGTATGAGACCTGAAACAAGAAAGTAGACTATTACCTTTTCTACCTCAGCTGGGAACATGCGTGTTGGGTGACTCAAAAATTTCTCCCCTCTGTGCATGTCTGCTAATGACCAGGAAAGCACAGTGAGTATATCGATTTGGGGGTGAAAATAAATTTTAGCATATAGGTGAATTCACAAATATGGACTCCGTGAATAATGAGGATTAACTATGTACATATAGATTAGGGACAGAGTTAGAGATAGAGGTATGCAGATATGTTTGTATATAAATAAATTTCTATGTATGTTATGTTCTTAGTAGAGAAATACAAGATGTAAGGTGTGTGAGAAGTGGACAGGGAATGCTTGGACAGCAAAGGAAGGAAAGCACCGTGCTTGGTGATCAGAATAAGGATGACAAGATAACATGTCATATTTGAGGTGCCCTTTGGCGATGAACAAGAGGTAGGCTTTTTAGTTAAAGGAAAAGCCTACACAATGTCCCACACACAACTCTGCATCACAAACCTTTCTGGAAATAACAGACTGCGAATTAGGAAAAAGGGAATTTGAGGGAGTGGGAAAGAAAAATTGAGTTCTGAGAATAAATTTATATCACACTGATGTGTCTAGTTTATAGAGTAGGACATGCTCAGATTTGAGCTTTGCAAAGATAACTTCCATGATAATGTAGTGGTTGGACTGACAAGGAATGAGGCTGGGGATGGGAATTCCAGACGGGAGTGACTCATAAAAAGCAGGTTAATGGCATGAAGCTGAACTGAGACTGGGAGAACAGCAGTAGGCAAAAGATTCAAATACACAGGCTTTAAGGAGAAGTTAACTATTATAAAAGGGGAAGAAGAAAAGATTAGGGGATAAATAGATTTAGTTATTACTTGGGAAGACTTTCACAGAGCCTGGGCACACAGTGGGCAGGCAGTTTTGCTGGTGAAAAACCTGCGCCTGGTTTTGTACATGCTGAGATAGAACTGACGATGAGACAGCCAAGTAAAGTATCTCAGTCATTAAGAAAAGTAAAAAATATTATTGTTCAGCGTAATTTTCTGATCTCTTGGTTCCTTTATTATCAGAAATAGAAACAATGAAAAGATACTTAATAAATGCTGTCTTGATGATAAATTTGTTATAAAAAGAATTCCCATAATTCTCCTAACTCTTGAGTTTGGGGGCTTGATCAAACGGCACTTTGTAGACCATTGAAAAGGATGTTGATTCTGACACTGAATGAAATGATGTGCCATTGAACTGTTTTGAGCAGAGAAGGGACAAAATAAGACATCATTTAGAAAAGTAACTGGGGCAGCTGGACTGAGAACAGACTATAGAGGAACAATGGTGAAAGTCGGGAACTCTGAGGTTATTGCAATAAACTTTACTTCCTAAAAATCTTTAACCACTTTTCATTAAAGCATAAAATGGTTACATTCTGCCAACTGATAGAAAAAAGATTGTAAGTAACTAACAAAGATGTAGAAGACCCTGTTCTTCTAAACCTGGGAAGACTGCACACACATAAGTAAATAAATTAAGGGCAGGGAAGACCCTTTGGCTTCAGGAAGCAGTTAAGTAGAGACTGATTATAAAAACAGTCAATTTCAAGGTTTCTAAATGCCCGCACCCAGTTTTATTGAGATAAAATTGCCACATAATATTGTATTTGTTTAAGGTGTACCACATAATGATTTAATATATGTATATATATTAAAATGGTTACCACATTAATTTCATTAACACCCATCACCTCACATACTTATAATTTTTTTTCTTATGATGAGGACTTTTAAGATTTACTCTCTTAAAGCAACTCTCAGATATACAATACAGTACAGTTTACTACAGTCACCACGCTGTATGTTACCTCCCCAGAACTTATTTATATTATAATCGGAAGCTTGACCCCCTTTTCTCATTCTTTTATTTTTAGATTCCACATACAAGTGAGACCAAACAGTATTTGTCTTTCTCTGACTTATTTCACTTAGCATGATGCCCTTAAGGTCCATCTATGTTGTCACAAATGGCAGGATTTCCTTTTTTTTTTTTTTTTATGGCTGATGGTCTCGACCAAAAATTAGGAGTTGAAGATTTTAAAGTATAAGTTTCTTGTCAGCACTGTCCCAGAGGTGTTACTACCATAAGCCATTTTACACCTTTTCCTAAATTATCTTGGTTAGCATATAGTATTTGTTTGTTAGTCTTGTGTTTTCTTCATCAGTCAGTGAACTTCCCAAGTACTAGGTACTCCAAGTGACCTGGTCTAAGCTCTACTCTGTAAAGTCCCAATATTTCCTTTTTCTTTTTCTTCTTCTTTTTTTTTTTTTTTTTTTTTTGGTTCAGTGAGCATTTAAGCTTATTAATACTTATTGGCACTGTAAAACTACATTTTTTCATCACTCAAAATCACCCCAGAAGGAGTTGGAAATTGGAGGTACTTTTACATTTTTGGGGGTCCCAATCTAAATTCTCTTTTCTCCCAGCCTCTAAGGAGGGAATTAATGATCTCAGTTAGAGAAGTACCGCTCCCTTTGCTCCTCTTTCGTGCCTGTATTCACAGAAAGAATTCAAAAGGGGCCACTCTAAACCACCTTGCTCTACCACATTCATATTTAATTGATGTACAGTGGGAAGTAATGCTCCCAACAGACACATACATCTATTACCCTTAAGTGGTTGGCTGTGATTCTTTTTATTTTTCTTGGTCATTGCATTTCTTTCCATCTTCAACCTCAGATTTACTAGGGTGATCATCACTGCTTGGCTGACCCTGAGGAGTGCCAACCTGGTGTATGTATCCCGTAATTAAACCCTGCTTTTGGGGAATATGGCCTGGCACAGAATATACCCATAGTGGTTCTGCCCCCTGCAATGGTGATTTCTATTGCATTTTATGCCTATGCAGCTTCTAATTGTCCTAGAAGAAAAGGACTAAATGAACCAACATGTGTGAAGCCCTCTGAGCTAACACTTAATGAAGAGTTTGAAATTCCCAGGCGTAAAGCACCATAAAAGTGGTAACCATTATTATCTTCCTAATAAATGACTTTTCCATTGTCTTTCCCTTGTGACATTTTTATTCCTCACTTTTCTCCTTCTTGTGGATTTAATTTTTAAATGAACAAGAATGTCTGTTATAAACTTTTTTTTTTTAAATTAGAGAAACACTTGAGTAAACTGCTTATATTAACCAACTGCATTTTAAAAGAGATTGGAAATTAGCTCCTTGCCTTAATGTCTAACACAACTAATTAGTCAGATATATATGATATAATGCTAAAATAGTGGATGGTATATGAAAAATGTATATAAATATGTACTATATGTAAAATGTTACCATTTGTAATGAAAGCTATTATTACCAAATATATTTTTTCAAATTTTACTAAATATGATATGGAATGAAACATTTCAGCAAATATTTAATGATATTTTAATTTTACTGTGTGCATATTTTTTCTGGTTTTAAGTTCGTTTCTCTACAAGGTATTATGAAAATTAAAAGCAGGCTAAGAATATATAGTAGAAAAAGCTGAAAGCAGAACAAGAATCCAGCAAAACAACACAAAATTAAGAAGCTTGATTAAGAAACTCTTCTTGAGAGGGTAGTCTCTTGATTAGAAAGAAAAGTTTGGATGAAAAACTTCATGGGCAGAATAAGGTCTAGTTTACATCCTGAAACCATGGCCATCCACTGTGGGTAATTCTTTCTAAATATTTCTAAATCATCACCTAGCCATGGTTGAAAAGATCTACTAAGAGATGAAACAGAGCTCCTAACATTTTTCCCACAGCTTCCTCATTTTATGGGTGATTCCATATTTTAATCAATCATCTAGAAATAAAGTATGGACGTGAAGAGAGAATATAGAAAAGTGGCTTAGAGTTTGAATTTTTGAATAACTGTGTCTAAAGCGTGGCTCTAATATCACTAGCTATTTGACTCTGTGCAGGTTATTTGATTCCTCTATAACTCAGTTTCTTACCTGAGAGTCAAAAATAGAAAATAATAGTGCAATCTCACATTTCTTGGGTGATTGAATGAGATGATTATTATAAAATCCTTGGCATGCTGGAGCTACTCAATAAATTAGTACTGATGTTATGAGCAATAGTGGTGTTAGTAGTAGCTGCACTAAGTACTTTCCAAAACAAACTTCTCAATTCCTCCAAGGAATATATATTCCCAACAATGTCCAAGAACATCTACAAAGCTCTCTCAGATTGAGAAGATGACAGGCATGGATTCTCCTGGTGGTCATTATTAATATTTATCAACTTTCAAGTATGGATTTCCTGCATTATTTATTTCTACCTATATTTTCATAAAGGTGACATTTGCTTTAGAAACACAGGACTAAAATAGTGTTGGAAATAATTACCATGTATTAAATAAAAATTGAAACATTCAAACCAATTCTTTTTCACTTAGGGGTAGCATATTCCATTTTCTAAGCATTCTAAAGTGATATGTTTGATTTTGTCAAACCTCTCCCCATTTCCAACATGTGCTATACAGACTTGTTATCTTGGAAGTGATTACTCATACTTATTTTTCGGGAGCAGGTATCTAAACCTATAATCCAGTAGGTATGACATGCTTAGCTTCACAAATGTCCCAAAGCCTAGAATCTCCCCCTATTCCTGCACTGAGAGACTAGAGAAAGTAGGAAATGAGAATGAATTTTGTGTTTACCCGTTTAGTGTCTAGATAGACTTAGAATTGGGATGTGTGACAGTCTACCTAAGTCATATGGTCAGTAGAAGTTGGAGTTGATAATAAGTAATAAGGCAGAGCCCACTTTTGATCTCCTTTGCCTAAAAGGAAATATAGTGTAGGAATAAATCCAGGAAGGATTGCTGAAATTAAAAGGCTGGTGTACCCAGTTCTATCACCCTACCTGGACTATGATAAAGCTTTAGTAGCATTTTTTGGGTAGAGACCTGAGGGAATAGTTAAAATGACAAGCAATCGTGGGTGCAGTGAATCATAAACCCCAGTCCAATGGAACACACGGCTGCCACTATTTTTACACAGAGTTCTCAAATTAAGGAAAGAAAACTTCATTATATTTTAATACATTTTTGAATGGTCTTTAACAGAATTTCAAGTAAAAGTTAAATATACCAAAGCATCCATGGTTCAAAAAAGATAAGAACTTGCCTTTTTCCCTTGCTCATTTTAGGAAGATATCAAGAACAAGAGGACTTTAATAAGCAATATTTGTTTATGATCATAAAACTATATAGTATAAGCCAAAGTAAAGTAATAGCTCTTATCATGAGAAACATATGGACTAGGGTGGGGCTGGAGGATTGATCACCTAGTGGCATAGCATGAAATTAACTCTTCATGATAATAATAGTGTAATGCTGACATTAATAGGCAGAAGAAAGCTATGTATGGGCTTGACCACTGTGGCTACACGGAGATGAAATGGGCTATAAAATGTTTGCTATTGTTTTGAAATGGGATAACAGCATACATTTAAATTATGCTCTCATCGAAATTGCACTGTAAACCATAGTGACCTATTTTTATGTCTTTTAATGATAAGACTTTGCATATTTTATTAAAAACCTGAATGCTTTCAGTTTAGTGGCATGATTTAGGGTACAGGACTCAGTATTAGTATATATAAAGTGCTCAGTACATTGGCTGTTAATGTGAAGATTTTAATGTGGTTGGGACCTCTTCAGCTCAGCCTAGGACACTTAGAAATCATGAGATGAGCTAGGTTTTTACACAACATCCACACCTAACTTCCTCCTTCCAGGAAATGAGATGGAAAAAAAAAGCAAGGTTGTGGGTACACAGTATGTACACAGTTTCCTCTGTGTTCATGATAATCAACCATGCCATTCCTTACGTGTAAATAGCACCTTAATCTTAGAATTAGTCTCATATCTGCTTTCATGGAGCCACTACTAACCAACTGATTGGAGGTAGCATGCTGAATAAAATCCATTTTCCATCCTTTGGCTAGATAGAGGAATGGAGAAAAACATCTACAGCGGGATATGTTTAAACATGTAATACGTTTCATTCTAAAGGTACACTAAGTATTAGATGCCTGATTCTGCTCTTTATTATAGACTTCACCATCACTGGAAGATCTAAGTAAATATAAGCTTTATTTATTTATTTTTAACATCCTTATTGGAGTATAATTGCTTTACAATGTTGTGTTAGTTTCTGCTGTATAACAAAGTGAATCAGCTATACTTATACATATATTCCCATATCCCCTCCCTCTTGCATCTCCCTCCCACCCTCCCTAGCCCACCAGTCTCGGATAAGCTTTATTTTTGAAGGGGCAAAGGATCCTATAAGTTCAACAAAACCGATGCTTCCTCTCCTTTTTGCTCCACTGTAACCAATCAAATTAACATTTATATCCCATGCATACATCATGTGAACAAATTTCACTGGGCTAATTATCTTGCTCTCATGCCCCCCTAACATAAGGACTTTTCTTATAATGGCATTTTTAACTGCTTATGTAATTGTCTATCTCTTCTACCATACTGTAGGCACTCTTCCTAGAGCCTGGAATAATGATTAGAAAATAGTAAGCACTAAATACAACTTGTTGAAAGGAGGAAGAACTGGTCTGAAGTTCAGAAAAATGGAAAAATGCCTTTGACATTCCTATATACTATTTTCTATGTTACATATAATAAAATCTGGGGAAACTCTTTTTTATTTATGTGTTGATGTTGACTGTTTTTCAACTGTAGCTTTTATAGATGTCTATCCTTAGAATGACAATAACACTACTCTACACCCACTAGGATGGCTATTATAAAAACAACTACAACAACCCCCCCCCCACACACACACAAAATGGAAAATAACAAGAGTTGGAAAGGATGTGGGGAAACTGGAAATCTTGTGCATTGCTGGTGGGAATGGTATAGCTTCTGTGTGGTATGGCAGTTCTTCAAAAATTTAAAAATAAAATCACCATATGACCCAGCAATTCCACTTCTGGGTATACATCCAAAAGAACTGGAAGCAGGGACTCAAACAGGTTATTTGTACACCCATGTTCATAGGAGAATTATTCACAAAAGCCAAAAAGTGGAAACTACCCAAGCGTTCACTGATAGGTGAATGGATAAACAAAGAGTGGTACATACACACAATGGAATATTATCTAGGCTTAAAAAGGGAGGAAATTCTGACACATGGTACAACATGGATTGACCTTGAGGCCATTACGCTAAACAAAATCATCCAGTCACAAAAAGAAAAGTATTGTATGATTCTACTCATAAGAAGTACCTAGAGTAGTCAGATTCACAGAGACAGAAATTAGAATACTGATTGCCACAGGTAAGAGTGAAGGGGAAATGGGAAATTATTGTTTAATTGGTACAGAATTTCACTTTGGAAACATGAAAAAGCTCTGGAGTTGGATGCTGGTGATGGTTGCCCAATAACCTGAATGTGCTTAACGGTGTTGAAGTGTACACTTACAAATTGATAAAATGATAAAATTTATGTTATGTATATTTCACCACAATTAAAATGTTTAAAAAATATATCACATAAAAGGACAATAATAATGAATATGGTATAACTCAAATTTCAGCTCTCTCAGTTGACTCAGGCTATTTGAAGGAAGGTATCTGCAGGTATCCATCCCTAGTACTGAACTTGCCGGGATTCTCTGCATGTTAGCAACATAATAAATAACAATGAAATGATCAACTTATTAATAAAATTTTTCCAGTACATGGACAGAGATGTCTTGAACTCATCTTTGATGAGGTTATTTTACAAACAGGCACTGCAGAAATTGTTGTGGAATGAAATTACAGTAAAGCAGATCAGGGAGAGTCAAAGGGTTTCTAAATCAGTTCTGTCTCTACTATCTTGAATATTCATATATTCATTAAGTGTTCTCCACGTTGTTGGTCATATCTTAGTGCTGACACACTATCATTAGGTTGCTCAAGAAGAAAAACTTAATAACTATGAAATGTGAAGTTTAAGTTTCTCCATTTTCCACATGATACAATTTTCTGAATTATTTAAACATAAGCCAAGACAGTTTAGGGAATTATTTGAAATAAATATTGAGAAAGAGAATTCATTTAAATGAGTTAATCCTCCCAGAAACGGATAGCAACCAGATATTTAATAACTGCATATCCAGTTAAATCACATTCAGAAACTGCTGGAAATATAGACTAGACAACTTCCTTAATTTAGAGGACAGTGTAATACTTAAGGTTTTAATCCCCTTATGATAGATACTGGACTTAGGACTCTGGCACAGTTTTCATGATAAAACCCTTGCTCTTATTAAGATGTTTTGTACATGAGTCAGTACAAGTCATTTGTAAATCAACTAAATTCACTACAATAGTCCTCTAGTCTTTTCTTCTTGAGGAAACATGAGTAATGACATTTTTACACCTGATATGACTTTTTTTTTTTTTAATCTGTTGTTTGGAAACATTTTCTAAGACTGATTTAAAAATTAAAACAAAAAAAAGGAGTTGCCCCATTAACATACAAGATCAGAAATGCCCTTACTGTAAAATTTCTGTAAATTTGTTTTTAGTGCTAAAGAAGAAAAAAAAAAAAAAAAAGTGTATCATATGGCAGTCAGACTAGCACATAGAAACCATATGGCTTGGGCTGTTTTACTAAATGGAATGGAGATAGTAAACTTTTATCGACATATGTCATGTAAAAGTTACGAAGCATTCTCCATCAAGAGCTCAGAAAATTAAATTAAAATCTTATATTTTATCCCCATTCCAGTAGATGATATAAGCCTCAGTAGTGAAAAAAGTCCATGAACAGATTTCCATTTAAATTCCTCACTGTATGAAAATAAAAATCATGGAAAAAATACAATCTACTATATGATTTGTCATCAAAAATGCTGTAGTAAATCTTCTATATACTTACATGACTTAATAAATCTTTACCCTAAAGTAAACCACTTGTAGAACTAAAACTCCTCTGTGAAAAGAGTACATTAATTTATTGAATCACATAATACCCACATAAGCTGAATGTAAGTTGCCTTTTAATAATCTATAGTTTAAGAGATTTTAGGAAAGCAAAAAGAAAAAAATACTTATTTCTAAAGATCAAGTTGGCAAATATAGCTGTAAATATATTTTATTCCTTGGGAGCGTATCTTTTGAGAAAATATAAACAAAGCTTCAGCTTGAGAAAGTGCCTATTGGATTATTGAACTAAATAACCCACGTACTTTTCAATAAACATAGCAGAACTTGCCAGAGTACTACACAGAGTCTTGCCTGCAGTCACTTTTGCATTTGGCTATTGAACAACCTTCAAGAGCACATGAATATGAGCTTTTTTCTTTTAGTTTTAATTTTTGAAACTTCAGATATCCAAGAGTATATTTATGAAGAGTAATTATTTTCTTAGGGCTCTGATTCATGAAAGCCACTTTACCCAGTGATTTATTTTCAGAATAAAAGTAGTATCGTTGTTTTATTATAAAAGACAATATGCTTATAAAAGTCAGACCAACTCAGAGGAGTATAAAGGAAAATGTGACAACTATTTGTATGCCATAATTCAGAGATCCCCGTTAATATTAACATTTCAGGGCATATGCTTCCAAACTTACTTCTATGCATAACTGTGCAAACATATACATGCATAAAATATACATTTACTTCAACAAGGATGGGATTGTATAACACTGTGGCTTTGTACTCTATTTTTTAACCTTTACATTTTTGGCATAATCCCTATCAATAAAGGTTCTTTGTCAAATTTTCAACTAGCCGCTTTATATTACATTATAGATGTGTGTGTATGATTATTTAATTATATAATTTATATATAATCATTTACAATGATTAAAATATATACTATATATAACATATTTTACAATAATACATATTATTCTATTTATTATGATCTATACTTATTTCATCATGATTTATTTAAGCAGTCACCCACTGATAGGTATTTGTCTTGTTTTTCACTTAATAAAATACAAGTATAGAGGACATTTTTTTATTCATGTCTTTCAGAAATTGAAAGACCAAGTAGATAAAAAAGCAAGAACACACGCATATGATTATACATATGAAACATATATATGAGATTATATAATGATTTGGATAATAGAATTAACCTTGATGTTTTATATCCATTAACACACACACAAATACACACTCATGTTGGTTCCCTGAAGAGGATTATATATTGCTCATTTATGCCCATCAAACAAAGGAAAATAAATCAGTAATGAAAATATGTCATGTATTTGGCTGCAAAGAAAAACTCTGCAACGCAGAAATTTCATACGAAAAATTCTGCTCATGTGTCTTATAAAAAATTAGCAATCTAAAACAGAATTAAATAACCCTCATTTCAAAGAACAAATAAAAATGCAAGTAGTGCTCTTTGCAGACTCAGAAACAAAATACTCATATCAAAATCTATAGAGGCAGAAACAGCTCTCCTTTGAGGAAAATATATAGCTTTAAATATTTTATCCTAAAAAAGCAGAATTAAGTAGTTACCTAAAAAAAAAAAAAAAAAGTTTTGTGATTTCTTCAGGGTTAACAAAATGAAATCTTAACTTTTCAGATACAAAATTCTACCTTTACACACATCACACTTGGAACTATGTACTTTCTTATTTTCCCCTTTCCCGTTTTCTCTTCACACATTTCAGTTTCCACTTCCTGTGTCAGTATTTACCAGTAAAATGAACTTAGGACACCATTATTCCATTTCTAAGTTCCATACCCTATCATTGCTAATCTGCTGATGCAGAGACTGTCCTGGATCAACTAGGCAGACCCAATGTAATCACAAGGATCCTTAAAAGAGTTACAGGAAGATGTGACTGTGGGGAACCAAAGAGTTGGCAGCTTGAGGAGGACTGAGACTGATGTTACCGGCTTTGAAGATGGAGCAAGAGATGCCACAAACCAAGGAATGCGGGCAACTTCTAGATGCTGAAAAGGCAAAGAGCAAGAGCCTCCAAAATAGGAACACAGGCCTCTTGACACCTTGATTTTAGCCCAGTGAGACTCATTTCAGACTTCTGGCTACAGAACTGGAGGACAAATTTGTCTCGTTTTAAGCCTCTAAGTTTGTGGTAACTTATTACAGCAGTGATATGTAACCAGTGCACCAGATAATTCAGCATATTAAGAGTATGCTTGTTATGTTGATAGCAGCATTATTCACAATTGCCAAGATATGGAAGCAACCTAAGTGTCCATCAACAGATGAATAGATAAAGAAGATGTGGTGTATATGTACAATGGGATACTACTCAGCTATAAAAAAAACAATATTTTTTCATTTGCAGCAACATGGATGGACTTGGAGGGCATTATGCTAAGTGAAATAAATCAGAGAAAGATATGCTATCACTTATATGTGGAATGTGAAAAATAAAACAAACTAGTGACTATACAAAATAGAAGCAGACTCACAGATATAGAGAATGAACTAGTGGTTCATTGGGGAGGCGGAAGGGGAGAGGGGAAAGGAAGGGGGAATAGGGGTAGGGGATTAAGAGGTACAAACTATTATGTATAAAATAAGCTATAAGGATATGTTGTACAACACAGGGAATACAACCAATATTTTATAGTAACTACAAATATAGTATAATCTTTAAAAATTATGAATTACTATACTGTACACTTGTAACTTATATAATCGTGTACATCAAGTATACTTAAAAAAAAAACTAGACAAAGAAAAAAAGAGCGTGGTTCTTACAAAGATTAAATGACATAATGTGTGCGAAGTGCTTACCCCAATGCCTTGAACAGGGCAAGAAATCAATAAATGATAGCTGCTATTAATCTAATTATTTTATAACTAGTAATATATTATTATTATAATACTGACAAAATGCCGACTGAACAACATTCTGCTCTAAACAATAAGAAGGCTTGAATCCCCTGGTATGTGATATTCCAGGGAATGATTGAAAACCTTAATATTTATGGTAGGTAGGATATAAACTGTGATAAGTATTAACATTTAGAGAAAACAGAAACCACGGGAGAGTCCCAGTATTCTTTTTATCCTACTGAGCACTTTAATGAATATGTTTAAATACTTAATAAATAATCTCTGTGTTTGTTTCAACAAAACTTGATAGCATCAAAATTCCTAAAGTTTAAGATACTTAGAATTTCCATTTTCATGAATAGCCTCACCTTACAGACGACTGAATATCTCTAATCTCCATAGGTTGAATTTTGATGGGAATCATTTTAGATAGCCCCCGATCCCCCTAGTCCTAAAGATGTGAGAAATCATTTTTAACAGAGCATTTTATTCCAAATGACATCCTCTGTCCACAGTTTCAAAAGTGATTATTCCATGATACACATGAGGCTTTGAATTGTTTTCAGGTAAAGCATTTTAAATGATATTTATCATAATCATTTATACAGAGTGTTAATATACTCAGATTCCATGTTCTGGCTTAATCCCTAGCTTTTCATTTCTGCTTTCTTAAATGCATGAGTTAATATTTTAAGCTTAAAACAGTGCTTTGTTCTTGTTTCAGAATCAGGCAAGAGTTTTGAGCACTAAACTTATATTTTAAATTTATTTAATGAAACTCCTCCTTAGAAATACATTTTATATATTTTTATGCCCCTGATACTGGGTGATATTGCTCTACTGCTCTTCTCCATTCAAAACCTAAGTTAAGCACTATTCTGATCAGTCCCATAATTGAACTGATATAACATGGGTAATATAAATAATGTCTTACCTATAACAGAGATTTAGTGGTCAGTTTGATTTTAGTCAGCCCTTTACACAGCATACAATAGGAACTTAAGGACTTATATTGGGTTAAATTAATATATTTCATTCATTTGTTTATTTATACAAATATGTATTTATATTACATAAAATACTTATTTTAAGTATTACAGTAATATGGGACTAATACAAAGATAAATAAGTAGCAATCAGTAACTCAGTGAGTCTACCATAAGTAGGTAGGATAAAAGTCAGGATTAATGCACAAAATTTATACTGTGAACAAGACATGGAATAACTGTGAAGTTCAAAGTATAAAGTTAGGATACTGTTTGGTATGTAACGAGAACCCTCAATTAATACTAGAAGTTTCAGAAGTTTTGTGTTTGTGGCATATTTTCAGATACTCAAATTATTACATGTGAAGTCAACAATAGATTCAAAACAACACTTTATGAAGTAATTTATAAATACAAACACAACTACAGTGTAAAGGTGGTCCACAGAGTCTACAGGAGCATCCAGTTTTTAGCCTATTCTTGTTGGCCCCTCAGCAATGCAAATTTTCTGAAAAATATCTGTTTACTGCCACAACTCCCTTGTTCACCTGTAAGGACAAACTCTTAACTATGTCAATAGCCCTGTCTCTTTTGGGATTTCCTTGATGTCATTTTCTGTTTACACTTCCCTGTGTCATATAACCTGCTCAATTATGTTCTTTGCTCTTAAGTATAAAACATTTAAACATCCTCTTCTTGGTTCATGGATATATTATTTTATTCCATCTTTATAAGTATATTAATTATAGTATTTGCAATTTTCCTCTATCTGCTTTTTATTATATATTTTTTCTTCCTAGTTTCAGTTTTCTCCCTGTCTATTTTGTCTTTCAATGTTAGTGGTTTTCCTCAAGGATCTGACAATTCTTGATGGTCTAGTCATATTTGAGATGAGTCACTTACAAGTTCATTGGCAACTCTGCAGGGAATTTACGGTTGTCCATTTTGGGCATCTATACAGGATGATGATCTGGCTGAACCACTTTGTTGGAGACCTCAAAATGTATATTACCTTCGGTGTATTATTTGGATTCATCAGATTCCCAAGAGAACAATCGTCTAGTCTCCTGCCTGATTTACAGCATTCTAGGAATTGAAGGCACTGTGATTCCAAACATTCATGATGAGGAAATACTTTTAGAGACCTCCAATATACTGTTCCGGAAGAGAAGGAGTAGGAAACTGGTGCTGCAAATTCTGAATGTGTTTGAGGATTTGTGTTACAAACCAGGTTGTCACCCTGTCCCTACACCTAATTTGAGAGTCATCTTCCTCCCTCTCCTTCCCTCCCTCTCTGCTTCCTTCTGCCTCCTTTTTTTCTCCCTCCCTCCCTTCCTTCCTTCCACAAGATAGAACCATGGATCACTCCTTCAAATTCTGAATTCATTCGTTCATTCCCATTCTCTTTCTCTTTTTCTTTGTTTTTGTGATTCTATGCCTTACGGCATAGTGACAGTGAAGGGATACACACGTGGATATACACACGCACATACTTCCAGTCACTTTAGTGAATTTTTATGGAGGAAATAGAAATAAAAATAAATATGTCTTAAGTCTTTTTTTTTTTTAGGAGTCTCCTGCAGGTGTTTTCATTAGGTACTGATTGTACAGTACAAGAATATGAATTTCCACATGTAGAAAGGTGCAGTCCAGGGGTTCTGCCTTTTCACGGATGCCTCTTTTCATTCATATCCTGAGGATCATTTATGCAGAAAACACAGTTCTCTGTCTCCCTCTGACTGTAAAATACATGGTCTTATTTCCCAGGCTTACATAGGTAGACCTTAACAACCTAGCACAGTGGCATCCATCTGATTCAATTTTCCTTGTTATGGAAGGAACTCCCTTTTTTCCTACATGTAGATATTCAATATTATAGTTGTGTACTTAAATCTACATTTACATATTTTGAAAAAAGGTATACTTTATCAAGCATATAAGTTTGCAGTGGGAGTGGAGGCTTTTTATGCCAAATCAATTCTCCATCTTGATTGCAGTCCTGTTATTAAAATACATTAAATATTGATGCAATTTCTAATGCCACCTCAATTATTACAGAAAATAAATAAGGAATGAGGTAAGTTTGACATATATGAATAGATGGCACTTACATTTCTATTTTCAACTTATATTTATATATCTATGTTGCTTCTGGTAGCAAGGAGGCTCACTGCGTTGCTAACTTACTGTGATGTGTACTCAGCTAAATCTTTCTGATACTTTATTTTCTACTCTGCTAATAAGATTCATACTATTCTCTGCCTTGTGTCTTGGGTTGTCTATTTTTTATCTTAAATTATTGTTCTCATCAGTATTTTTAAACATCTTTACACTTGTCTCTTTAATAAATACTTCCATCATTATTTTCTGGATTATCTCCAATATTTCTACAGTTCTATTAATCAGCTGCCAAAACCAGAGTCAGGCACATGGGTACACGCTGACCAGAATGACAAGAGAAAATGGAAAGAGGGATTATCATATCCTTGCTTTTCCTCAGCAGTCTTTTAAAAATTTCTTTCTTTTTATCGATAGATTTTCATGTTTAGTCAACAATGTTTATACCTTTCATCATGACTGGCTTTGATGTTTCACAGTTATATGTGCATGGATGGGTTATCCATTAGAATTCTGCACAGTGTTTTTACTGGGGAAAAAAAAAAGACTTTTAGATGGTTTGATAAAAGACTGACCCATAGCTTACAGGGACCCCTCTTAGTTCATCTCCAGTTCGATTTCTGAGGACAAAGTACAAGTACATGAGGAGGGGGAAGTGAATGGGATGTGAAGAACGGGAGATGGCTGGACAGGTGGTGATGGTTGTTATTCAGCCAAAAGTGACAATATGGGCATTGTTTCGTGGGTTAATAAAAATAGATAACCAGGTCATGAGCTTACTTATCTCCTTTTGCCCTGTTTCAGTTACCCCAGGAAAACATACTCAGTTTTGGAAGTGGATGGTAAATATATGCATTTTATACCATACTGATTAATTTTTAAGCCACAACGGTTTTTCTTATTTATAATTATTTTAAAAGATTATATGCACACTCTAGAAAAAATGGTAATATTATTGTATTCAGTTTATATTGTAACTATAACAATAGAGTATATAACAGGTTTTTTTTTTTTTTTTTTTCATTGAAACTAAGATGTTATCACACGTAGGATGTACCATTATTTTATGTATACCTGTGCTGGGAATGAAGCTACTGTGTCTCAGCTTCAGACCCATCCTTTCATGTTCTGCTGTGATGTTGATGATGGTACTCTGAGACCATGCTTCTCTTTTCCCAGCTGGCTTGCTTCAGGATCTCCCACCAAGAATTGCTAGAGGGAGAGTATGAAGGCTGAGGAGGAAGGGACTTTCTCCTTCCTGTTTGTTTTCTGTTTCCCTCAGTGTCACTGAATTTCTTGTTGCATAAATATGTTGAAAATATTTTCTCTCAATCTATGGTTTGTCTTTTCATTTCCCAAAGAGTGTCCTTTTAATTTTCATTTGATTTTCACTTTGTCGAAGTTCAACTTATGGAAAAAATTTCTGCTTTTAATCCTTTGTGTCCTGTTCAAGAAATATTTGCTTATTCCAAGGTCATGAAGAGAGTCTTTTGTTTTCTTTTAGAAAATTTTATATTTGTGGCTATGATCAATCTCAAAACATTTTTCATGTACAGAATTAAACAGGAGTTGAGGCTAATTTTATTTTTAAACATGTGAATATCCACTCGTTCCAGAATCATTTGTTAATAGAGAGTATCCTTTCCCATTGAAATGACTTGTCATCTTTGTTGAAAGTCAATTGATCATATAGTGTGAGAATATTTCTGGAGTCTTGATTCTCTTCCAATGATCTAATTTTCTCTCTACATGTCAATACTACTCTTAGAATCAGGGGGTTTGAAGCCTCTACATCTTTTCCTCCTCCCCCTCCTTCACCTTTTCCTCCTCCGTCTTTTTCAAGATTGTTTTGTGTGTTCTAGATCCAATATTGCAGCCACTTGTCCTATATGGCTTTGAGTACTTAAAGCGCAGCTAATCCTAACTGAGATGTGGTGTAGGTATAAAATATATACTTATTTCAAAACTTAGTTTGAAGAAAAGAATGTAAAATATCTCATTAATGGTTTTGCAATACTAATCCCATATTGAAATGATAATATTTTGGATATATTGGGTTAAATAAAATGTATCATTAAAATTAATTTCACAGTTTACTTTTTAATATGGCCACTAGAAAAATTTAAATTACAATTAGTTCACAATAATTTCTATTGCTGAGTGCTATTCTAGAGCCTTCTGAATTTCCATATAAATAGAACTTTTTTTTTCCCAAAATGTACTGTGAAAATTTTGATATGGTTTCTAGTACATCTGTGTCTATTTAAGGAGAATGTGTGTCTTAACAATATTGATTCTTTCAATCTATATTAGACCTCTGCATTTATTAAGGTCTTCTTTAATTCTATCAATTAATTGTGTAAGTATAGAGGGCCTTTTTATCTTTTTTTTAAGCTATAGAGATAGATATTTAATGAGTGCTAATGTTTTGTGAATAGTAACGTGTTCAAACATTATTTGTAATTTTTCATTGTTTATCCGTAGGAATACAGTTGATTTTTACATGCTAACTTTTATCCTGTAACTTAACTAAATTCACTTATCACTTTTAGTTTGCTTGTAGATTCCTTTAGATTCTTTATTATACAATAATATTTTCACTAACTAAATGCAAGTTTATTTTACTTTTCCACTCCTTATGCTTTTTTTTTTTTCCTCTTTCATTATTGCAAATCCTAGGACACAAAGTACAACAATTTTAGGAGAAAATCATTCAAACTTTCCTTACTAAGTATCATGTTAACTGTAGATATTTTGTAGATGGCCTCTATCGGTTTGATAAAACATCATTTTATTACTAGTTTGCTAGGAGTTTCTATTATGAGTGGATGTTGAATTTTGTCAAATGCTTTTCCTGCATGTATTGGGATTATCATTTGTTTAATTCTCTTGTGTATTTTAGTAATTAACTTTTGAATATTAAACCATGCTTACATTCCTGGAACAAAATCCACTTAATCATGATGCATTAACTTTTTGTACTGTTTAAAAATTTGTTAAAGATTTTTGCATGTATGTACATGAAGGATATTGATCCATAGTTTTCCTTTTTTATTTTCAATTTTTAAAAAATTTTCTTTCATCCCCCCCACTCTCCCCCCACCACCCAGCTTTCCCCGCTTGGTGACCATACGTTTGTTCTCTACATCTGTGTCTCTATTTCCGCCCTGCAAACCGGTTCATCTGTACAATTTTTCTATATTCCACATATATGCATTGATATATGATATTTGTTTTTCTCTTTCTGACTTACTTCACTTTGCATGACAGTCTCTAGGTCCATCAGCATCTCTACAAATGACCCAATTTTGTTTCTTTTTATGGTTGAATAATATACCATTGTATATATATATACAACATCTTCTTTATCCATTTGTCTGTCGATGGGCATTTACGTTGCTTCCATGACCTGGCTGTTGTAAATAGTGTTGCAATGAACATTGGGGTGCATGTGTCTTTTTGAATTATGGTTTTCTCAGGGTATATGCCCAGTAGTGGGATTGCTGGGTCATACAGTAATTCTATTTTTAATTTTTTAAGGAACCTCCATACTGTTCTCCATAGTGGCTGTATCAATTTACATTCCCACCAACAGTGCAAGAGGGTTCCCTTTTCTCCACACCCTCTCCAGTATTAGTTGTTTGTAGATTTTCTATGATGCCCATTCTAGCCAGTGTGAGGTGATACCTCACTGTAATTTTGATTTGCATTTCTCTAATAATTAGTGATGTTGAGCAGCTTTTCTTGTGGCTCTTGGCCATCTGCATGTCTTCTTTGGAGAAATGTCTATTTAGGTCTTCTTCCCATTTTTTGATTGGGTTTTTTTTTTTTAATATTGAGCTGCATGAGCTGTTTATATATTTTGGAGATTACTCCTTTGTCGTTGATTGGTTTGAAAATATTTTCTCCCATTTTGAGGGTTGTCTTTTCGTCTTATTTATAGTTTCCTTTGCTGTGTAAAAGCTTTTAAGTTTCATTAGGTCCATTTGTTTATTTTTGTTTTTATTTCCATTATTCTAGGAGGTGGGTCAAGAAAGATCTTGCTGTGATTTATGTCAAAGAGTGTTCTTCCTATGTTTTCTTCTAAGAGTTTTATAGTGTCTGGTCTTACATTTAGGTCTCTAATCCATTTTGAGTTTATTTTTGTGTATGGTGTTAGGAAGTGTCTTAATTTCATTCTCTTACATGTAGCTGTCCAGTTTTCCCAGCACCACTTATTGAAGAGACTGTCTTTTCTCCATGGTATATCCTTGCCTCCTTTGTCATAGATTAGTTGACTATAGGTGCGTGTGTTTGTCTCTGGGCTTTCTATCCTGTTCCTTTGATCTATATTTCTGTTTTTGGGCCAGTACCATATTGTCTTGATTACTGTAGCTTTGTAGTACAGTCTGAAGTCGGGGAGTCTGATTCCTCCAGCTCTGTTTTTTTCCCTCAAAATTGCTTTGCCTCTTTGGGGTCTTTTGTGTCTCCATAGGAATTTTAAGATTTTTTGTTCTAGTCCTGTAAAAAATGCCATGGGTAATTTGATAGGGATTGCATTGAATCTGTAGATTGCTTCAGGTAGTATAGTCATTTTCACAATATTGATTCTTCCCATTCAAGAACATGGTATATCTCTCCATCAGTTTGTGTCATCTTTGATTTCTTTCATCAGTGTCTTATAGTTTTCTGAGTACAGGTCTTTTATCTCCTTAGGTAGGTTTATTCCTAGATATTTTTTTCTTTTTGTTGCAATGGTGAATGGGATTGTTTCCTTAATTTCTCTTTCTGATCTTTTGTTGTTAGTGTATAGGAATGCAAGAGATTTCTGTGCATTTATTTTGTATCCTGCAAGCTTACCAGATTCATTGATTAGTTCTTGTAGTTTTCTGGTGGCATCTTTAGGATTCTCTATGTATAGTGTCATGTCGTCAGTAAACACTGACAATTTTACTTTTTCTTTTCCAATTTGTATCCCTTTTATTTATTTTTCTTCTCTGATTGCCGTGGCTAGGACTTCCAAAACTATGTTGAATAATTGTGGCGAGAGTGGACATCCGTATCTTGCTCCTGATCTTAGAGGAAATGTTTTCAGTTTTTTACCATTGAGAATGATGTTTGCTGTGGGATTGTCGTATATGGCCTATATTACGTTGAGGTAGGTTCCCTCTATGCCCATTTCCTGGAGGGTTCTTATCATAAATGGGTGTTGAATTTTGTCAAAAGCTTTTTCTGCATCTGTTGAGATGATCATATAAGCATATGATCATATAACCATATTCTTCAGTTTGTTCATATGGTGTATCACACTGATTGATTTGCGTATACTGAAGAATCCTTGCATCCCTGGGATAAATCCCACTTGATCATGGTGTATGATCCTTTTAATGTGTCATTGGATTCTGTTTGCTAGTATTTTGTTGAGGATTTTTGCATCTATATTCATCAGTGATATTGGTCTGTAATTTTCTTTTTTGGTAGTATCTTTGTCTGGTTTTGGTATTAGGCTGATGGTGGCCTCATAGAATGAGTTTGGGAATGTTCCTTCTTCTGCAATTTTTCATAATTTTCCTTTTTTTATAATAACTTTGTCAGCTTTTGATATTAGAATAATGCTGGCCTACTAAAATGCGAAAGTTAACCTCCTCCATTATTTTCTGAAAGACATTGTATAAGAATTATTTCTTACTTAATTGTTTGGTAGAATTTACTGGTGAAGTCTTTGTAAGAATTTACCTTAGGTGAAAGTTTTTGTGAATAAATAATTTTCCTTTTTATAATTAGAAATATTCAGAATTTTATTTATTCTTCTGTCATTTTTGGGAATTTGTGTTTTTCAAGGATTTGTGTATTCATCAACGTTATCATAATTATTGTCATAAAGATGTTCATTTCTATCCCTATTCTTTTATTGTCTAGAGGCTAGACAATACTTCTTTCCTGATATTGGTATTTTGTGTTTACTCTTGTTTTCTTCATAACTCTTGCTATGCTTTTATAATTTTTTTTTGTTTTTTTCAAAGAGCTAACTTTTAACTTTGCTGAGTTTTTATTTCTCTTTGTTCTACTTCTTTGATGTTTATTTTTAATATTTCTTTTCTTCTTGTATTGTTTCCATCCCTCTGATGAAATTCTCCACCTAGGTACACAGGCAAGCCATTTGTTCCACTAGATCCTTTAATATATATATCATACTTATTTTAAGGTCCTTATCTGATAATTCCAACCTCTATGCCATTATTCAGGCTGTTTCAATCGTTTTCTCTTTTAACTGTGTGTCACGTATTTTCTTCCCTTTTCATGCGCCATGTAATTTTTATTGTGTACTGGACATTTTATGTAAAAGAATATGGAGACTAAATAAGTCATACTTATTCCCTCCAATGGCAACTTCTTCTTTGCTCAGGATGCCAATGTGGAGAATTATAGTCTAGCCAATAGTGGAACTTGATCTGGTTTTGGTGGCAGTTTTGATTATTTTTAGTTCATCATTTGCTTCAAACATTTTTTGATGAGGAGAAGAAATTTCCTTTCAGTTCAGCTTGGGATCTGAGTTTGGCAAGATTTCAGAGCTCTCTTTTCTTCCTTCCTTCCTTCCTTCCTTCCTTTCCTTCCTTCCTTTCTTTCTTTCCTTCCTTCCTTCCTTTCTTTCTCTTTCTCTCTTTCTCTCTCACAGCACAGCATGTGGGAAATTAGTTCCCTGACCAGGGATCAAAACTGCACCCCCTGCATTGGAAGTGCAGAGTCTTAACTACTGGACTGCCAGGGAACTCCCCAGAGCTCTCTTCATGCTTTACAGTTGAGCTCACACCTTTCTGAACTGTGGGATATATTCCACTTCTTTCCAGCCTGGATCCCAGATTTTGGGTCACTGGGGATTTCTTTTGGCTCTTCAGTCCTGCTGCCACATTTCTGTGCTTTGGGAGATTTCTTGTTACTCTGCTGCCCTGCCCCTCAGCATTTGGGAGAATCTCTGCAGTATTCCCGGTAAAGACCCAGAGAGCCTTGAAAGAAGTTCTCTTAGCTATTATGCCCTGAGCTCAGACTTTGCAGGGTGACTATAGGGTATAAAATGAAGGTCCAGAATGCCATAGAAGGAAATTTCTTTCCTCTGCTGCCCTACTCTTAGTCTTGATGGCCAACCTTGCACTCATTAAGGTACAGTGTGTCATAGTGAAATTGCTCTTTCTATCCTACCCTTGAGGAAGACATTATGTCTCTCTCAGGTCTTCTTTCTTGATCCAGCCCAGGCAAATGACCCCTGAGAATTTGCTCACGGTCAATGGGAAGAGCTGGCAAGGAGGTGGAAATTCTCTGCACGGTAGATTGGGTTTATTTAGTCTTTTTTGTATTTTGTAAGCTACAATTTTATAGCTTATACAGCTTGTTATCTTTGTTATGGTGGATGTTGGTCACTTGCAATCAGCTTCTAATCAGGAGAAACAGTCTAACATAAACTTGCCCTAGAATTATATTTTTAGATTATTTCTTTCTTATCTCATCTGTTTTATTTCTTTTACTCTTTGCTCTTTATCATCTCAGTCTCTCTTAACTAACTGCTTCCTACTTTTATTTCAAAGAGGCAATGTTTTCTTCAACTTATAAAGATGTAAGACAGTTTTATAAAATTTTTAAGCAAAAATATTAAAGACCATTTATCAAGTATTTAGGCTCTATGTAAGGTGTTTTACCTGAATTACTTATTTAAATTCTAATAATAAGTAATTTTAAGGTACTCATTGTTATCCTGCTTTTCAAAACTGTGAACTGAGGCATAGAAGCATTAAGTTACATGCTTAAGGTCATATCATTAGGTTAGTATATAATATAATTAGTGTTCTACAGAGCTTTACCCAATTCTAAATCTCATGTCCTTAAACACAATACTATATTGTCTCTTGCACTTGTGTTTCCTTAAAACCAGTGACGCAAGAGACTCAACTTCTGAGCCCCCGCGCCCTAGAGCCTGTGCTCCACAACTAGAGAGACGCCTGCGTGTCACAACTAGACCCGATGCAGCCAAATAAATAAATAAATATTAAAAACAAAAACAAAAAAAACAGTGACCATTCACCAGAGTGAAGATATCCATGTATTTTCATAGGTACAGATATACTGATTCTTAACGGTTGTTAACTGATGGGAGTGAACAGATAGCTTTCAGATATCGACCATTTGAACACTTTGAACTGTGAGGCAACAATTGCAGTTTTGAATGAAGTTCCAAAAAACTCTAAAAAAGTGGGAAATTGCCCATAATAATATCTAATAATCATGTTTTCTGTGTGGATTTAAGTTTTTACATTTTCACTGTATCATAAATAGTTTAGCAAAATGTAGACAGGCTGAATTCATAATTGCTAACCAGATGTTGCTTAAAACCAGAAGCTCTGATTTAATAATTATGTGTTATTTTTCTAAGTCTGAGAGCTCACTGGGGATCTCTGAATGAGAGATTTCAGCAATTCACCTTAGCAATGAATGTTATATTTGAATAACATCTTAAAAAAATTCTAAACTCTGTAAAAACTCACTTCTAAAAACTCATAGCTTAGATCTGGAAGTCAATATTTAAATTCTCATTTTTATTTAGTAATACATAGACTCATTCCAGAAATAAAATATGATCCAACTTAAAAATATTTACAAATTCAGTAGAATTAAAAAATAAAACAACTGGTGATCTATTTATAGCAAAGTAAAAAGAGCATAAAACCAGGGATAAGGTTACACAGAAATATACTTTATAATACCCTATGCATATCATTGTTGATAAACTATGAATGTAATCTGTTGTGACAATCATAGTGTCCTTACAACAAATACAAACCATTTTCTAAAGAGAAAATTAGCTTTTCTTGCTACTGGAAAGATGAAATTTCTCCCATGGGCCTCCATAGTGAAGACCTTGTATGATGTAGTGAATATCATCACATATTATACTTCACTGCAAACAAATGTCGTAATATCAAACCAGATTCAGTAAGAGCAAATCTACAAGAAAGGCAAAACAACTCAGTCTGAATTTGCATCTTTATGAAGATATGGTCTAATGTAGGAAAAACAGTAAAAATACAGAGTAAGTGCTAGGCAGCAGATTCCATTAGGCTCTCTTATTTCTCATATCCAAGATGTGGAGAAGAGTTGTGAGATTAAAACTACAATTTCTAGCAAAAAAATGGAGCGCCCATATTTTACGTGGATAAATAAAGGTATATCTATAGATTTTGATCCCCAGTAATGAAAATGGAGAGGGCTAAACAGAACTACTCCAATGGAAACATGGTATCCTAACAGTTTACCTAAGGAGTGGTTAGGATTTTTTTTTTCCCCCTGAAAATAGTTCTGAGTAACTTACATGCAGAAATATGTTTATTTGTAATTATTCAGAATTATTAATAAAGTGACAAGCAAAATGATTAGGAAACAAAACAGACAAAAACCAACATCGCCCCAAACTATACCATGAAATAAAAACCTTACAAATATTTAAAAATCTTTTTAGGGCCACCTAAAATGATGTTAACGTTTTTCCATATTTTTAAATTTAAAAACTACATTTACTAAAGCATTTCTTTATTTGTATTCTAGCTATAAGCTGGCTTCTGTGTGATTTACAGAGCCTTTAATCTTTAGGTACAGGCCCGAACATAAAATATACATTATTAATGTCTTTTTATCTCTTCCCAAAATTCATATTGATTATGCCATACGTTGTAGAGAATCATTGATCACTTAACTTATCAATTCTTTATGCAGAGTGATGAAGTCCAGTCTATAAATCTATGGCAGTAAATCTGTTAGTCCAATTTTTTTCACAGGAAATTTCCAGCATTCCAGTTTATGAGGAACTTTATTGTGCCCACTTCCAAACACAGTACAATTTACTGACAGCCAGGCATTGATTGGGTGTGTGTCCCTTTAAATCTTTGGATTGCCTGGGGTTGAACGATTTAGGCATCAACAGAGTGCACTTTAATTAGCCCTGAGGAAATCACAGTGGGGATGAAACAAGTTGGCTTGTTATTTTTCTGTTTGTACTAACGGCAAATAAAAGCATGTAATTGGATTTTTTAAAAGCATTGTCAGTCCTCTAGAGTATGCCCTGTTTACAGTTATGATGGCCTTATCTCATATGAGTGTCACAGCTCCCTAAAATGGCCTTTTTCAGAGTCCTAAAGGTGTTGCTCCAGGATGACTGTATGTAAATTGTGCTTCCGCTGTTCAGACCTGCACTTTATGCATTTAAAAGAAGGGCCTGCCAGAGGACTCAGTATCCTGCAAGCTGTCTGTTGCAGCTGTGCTGCCCAGCACTGTTATACCAATGGTTTCCCACTTGGAGCTGCAATAACAGAGAAGGGGAAATCAAAGTTACAGGGGTCTATTTGGGAGAGTAAGCAATTTAGAGGCTCCTCTGTACTTCACACAAGTCACAAGGGTCTAGGAAAAGAGGCTTACTCCCTTGTATCCTCTTGGGCACAATAGTTGGTACTATTTTCTTTCACAGAATATCAGTCTCAACTTTAGAAGAATAAAGGAAGATATATATTAAACATATAGGGAAAACTATCTTAAACACTTGGGTAAAAATATCCTTCAAATTAGGAGTCAGTATTTTCCCCTCGTTTTTGATCTCCCACTTCTAAATTAAAAAAATAAAGTACAGACATATTTTAAAATCTAAATTTGTTAGAACAAAACACAGGGCTAATATTTCTGTGAAATAATTTCTTTTGGATTTGCTCTCATGAGTGAAAAAAAAAGCCTTTCTTTTAAAAAAATCTTTGGATTGAATGAATGAATGATCTTTGAGGAATTTTTTATATATATACAAAAACAAGACATAAAAGTACAAGAAAGCTGAAGACCAATAGCCCTTAAGAATAAACATGCAAAAATCCTTAACAGAATATTTGGAAGTAATATTCAGAAATAAGCAAAAAATCAAATATTTTGTGATGGCTGAGTGGGGTTTACCCCAGGACTGAAAAGTGGTTTCACATTTGAATATCAATCAGTACAATTAATGATATTTATAGAATAAAGGACAAAACCATATGATCATTTCAATAGGCACAAATTATTTGGCAAAATTCAATAACTATTCATAATAGAAATTTTCAATAAACTAGAGGTAGAAGAAAACTTCTAAGCCTGAAAAAGGCTAATGTCATACTTTAATAATGAAAGACTAAGATTGAGAATAAGAAAGGGATGCCCATTTCCATCACTTTTATTATTTTACTGGATGAATTAGTGCATAAGGGAAAAAAGCAGGGAGTGAGGGGGGACATGGGTAAACAAATTGGAAACAAAGAAATAAAACTTTCTTTATTCATAGAGCATGATTGAATATGAACAAAAGGAATCTATACAACAAACTATTAAAACTAAAGTGAATGTAGAAAAGTTTCAGGATATATGTGATTAACATATAAAAACAAATGCATTTTTATATATTAAAAACACATATTTAGGAAATAAAATTTTAAAGCAATGCCAAAAATATGAAACACTTAGGAACAAATTTAATCAAATATATAAGACCTATACCCTGAAAACTACAAAAGTTGCTGAGGAAATGAAATGAAACCTAAAAGTAAATGAAGAGATATGCCATGATCATGGACTGGAAGATACAATATTGCTAAGATTTCAGTTCTCCTCAAATAGCTCTACACTTTCAATATAATATTCTAGCAGATCTTACTATTTTTCTTAGAAATTGAAAAGTTAATTCTAAAATTTTTGAGGAATGCAAATGATCTATAGTAGCCTAATGTTTTTTGAAAAAGAACAAAGTTGATCAAAATATCAAATCTGTACTTGATTTCAAGACTCTCTATCATACTGTAGAAAACAAGATACAAGTGTAGACATGTAGATTAAGGGAACAGAATAGTGTCCAAAACTAGACCACATGGATATGTTCAACTGATTTTCTAAATGTATGCATGGTAATTCAATGGGAGAATGGATAGATTTTTAACAAATGGAGCTAGGATAACTGTGTATTGAAATGGAAAAAAAATGAACTTCAACATGTATCTCAGAAAATGAACAAAAATAAACTCAAAATGGATTATAGTCCTGAATATGAAAGTTAAAACTCTAGGACTTCTAGAAAATCATAAGAAATAATCTTTGTGACTTTAGGTTAGGCAAATTTTTCTTTAAAAAGACACAAAACAGAAAAGATAAAGATAAACTGATAAACTGCACATCCTCAACATTTATGATTACTGTTCTTTAAAAGGCACCATAAAGAAAATAATAATTCAAACTATACATGTATATATATATATATATATATATATATATATATATATATATCAATCAAAGGTCTTGTATCTGTAATATATAAATAACCCTTATAACTCAATAAAAAGACATCCTGCTCACCACAACTGGCAAAAGATTTGAACAAATATTTTACAAAGGAATATATACGTATGGCCAATAAGCACATGAAGCAATGCCAGTAAAATTATTTATCAAGGAAATTTGTACTAAAACCACAACAAGGTATACCACGTATCTCATTAAAATAACTAAAACTAAAAAGACAGTGGCAAGTGTTGGTGAGAATATGGAGTAACTGGAATACTCATACAGTACTGCTAGGAATGTATAATAGTAAAATCACTTTGAAAAACTGTTTGCCAATTTTATAAAAAGTTAAATATATACTACTTATCATATAAACCAGCACATACACTCTTTGGTGTTTAAGAGAAATGAAAACATGTTTCTAGACAAAAGATGTATACAGGAATATTCATAGCTGCTTAGTTATAATACCTTTAAACTGGAAATAACCCATCAATCCGTACAAAGTGAGTGGAAAAACGAATTGTGGTATATAAATAGAATTGAATCCTAATCAGGAATTTTTAAAAAAAGGAAAGAAATACTGGTATGCAACAACATATATGAATCTTGAAAGCATGACAAAAGAAAAGAATCTAACCCCGAAGTAATACAAGCCCTTTAGACATTCTGTTTACCAAAGTGACAAAGAAGTTATAAAATTATTACCAACGTGATAAGAGATGCATTGCTAATGGGCACAACCATCGGTGAGAAGCTTAGTGGTGGATGTCCTCTGTAGGCCATGGCTAACTATAGGAGACATTGTTATTGAACTGCTTAAACCAGTAGCTATTAGGCTGATAGAAACTCAAACTAGTAGTTTTCTGGTAGAACTAAGATGTGTGCAATTATCTTAGTGAGTGGCAAGGTGAAACAAGATCACAGTGACTGCCTGACATGTAAAGAGCTACGGAGCTGGCTAAACAGAATATGGTGTTCTTAGGGTGTCATATTAAAGATGTACAATTAAAGGGTCAGGTTAACTACTAAGGTTTCCAATCCCAAGTCAGTTCTCAGATTAAGAACCCATTGATTGAAGGAGAGGCCCAGTTCCTGGAGGAGGGACCATTCAACACCATAGAAAGTATATACACTAATGATTCTTCTATATCTTCCCCTAACAAACCACAGTCATTTCCTGGAGAAATATTATACATACACTGAAGAAAAAAAGAACATCCAGGCATTTCGTTGGATACAAAATCCAAGTTGACATTGATATTCAGGGACTGAATGTGTCATCATGACCCCCTGGTTAGAGTACTGGTATGTGAGGACCATGTAATAAATCGAGTCCTGACTTAGGTCCAGCTCATCTTTGGGCCCGTGGACCTAATCAGTGATCTTTTTACCAATTTCCAGTATAAATGAAATGGACATATTTAGTAGTTGGAAAAACTCATATTGGTCCTTTGGCCTATGCAGTCTTCGAGGGAGGAGATATTATAGTGGGAAAGGCTACCCTCAAGACTGTAAATCAAAAATAGTATCACATTCCAGGGGAACGTCAGATATCAGAGATTAGGGCTATCCCTAAGCACTTAAAGGAATAAGAATTGGTGACTTTCATCATCTCCCAATTTAATTCAGCTGTCTGGTCTTCACAAAATCAGTTGTATCCTGGAAGATGACAGTGGACTACTACAAACTTAAGCAAACAGTAGCCCCAATTGCAGCTGCTCTTTCAGGGGTAATATCTTTGTCAAGCAGATTTATACCACCTCAGGTACATGGTATCTGGCCAATAATTTGGCAAAGGTGTTTTTTTCCATCCCCATAAAGAAGAAAAATAAGTAATATTCATTCAAACGAGACAGCAGACAAAAGTATATTTAAAGTTCTTACAGGAGAGCTATATTAACTCTCCTGCTCTGTCTTAATATAGTCCATAAGGATTTGTTTCACAGAACAGCATACCACCCCATTACATCAATGGCATTCTATCAATTTGGCCAGTGAGCAAGAAATGGAAAATATATTGGAGGTCTTACCGAGACGTCCAATATATTTTCCATCTCCTCTTCTCCAGAGAGCAGGAGATAAAAGCTGACAGTTCAGGGGTTAGTGGTTACATACAAGATGGGGCGTGAGCAGTGCCACAGGGCACAAGTAAATTTCATGAGTAGATTGTCAAGAACACCAGGTCATTTGCCACCGTTGCACTAATGCCTCTCCCTTAGCATACACCCAGGCCCTCATGGGGAGTCCCTCTGATAAGCTGATGCAGGAGGAACAAGGTCAAATGTGGCCTATGGTAAGTCGGCTCAGTATGTGAGTGCAGCCAAAATGGATTGCTGCTGCACTATGGTCCCACTTGGCAGAAAGATGATAGTGAGAGAAAGTCTCCCAGCAGACTGAGCTTTGGATTGGTCATTCATTTTATTCTGGTCAAACATTTTATATGGAAAGAGAAGTGAGTTAAAGTAAAAATACACACAGGTATTCATGGACAGTGGCAAGGACCTTATCTGTTTAGTCTGGAACTTGGAAGGAGAAAGATCAAAAGACCAAGGACAAGGAGATCTGAGGAAAAGGCCTGCGAATGGATTTATGGAGTGAGCAGAGAGTATAAAGAGACTAACAAATCTTTTGGTGCCATGATGATTACATTAAAACCCTCTATCTGGATGAGGGAACAATTCATTTTGATTGGGATTGACAAAATTTGAAAGTATGTGTTTGTCTTTGCTGCCTCCAAGAATGGAAGCAGCAACACTATCTGTGGACTTAACAGAGTATTTGTTCCATTAACACAGGATCTTGCATAATATTTTCTCAGACTAATAGACCCATTTTATAGAAAAGGAGCTCTGGCAGTGGGGCACATAACCATTGGGTCCGTGGATTCTATCACCATGTATGCATTAGGTAAGGATACATGAGTCTGAAAACCCACAGGGGAGGTAGAAGTGCTTTCCTCTTCACAACTTTAGGCTCTGGGGCTCTGGGGCTCTGGAGGTCCTGTTTCATCTACAAGGGGTAAGGTTAAAATGCTATTTAGGTTTCAGCTTTGTCTGACATCTGTTCGTTTGAAGCAATCACCACACTGGTAGGGGATATTGACCTTGATTACCAAGAGAAAATAGGGATACTATGACACAATGGAGTACAGGGAAGGGCAGGTTTGGCACTTAGGTGTCTCTTGGCAACCTGTTGACTAATTTAATCATCAATGGACAAGGGCAATAGCCACAGCCTGGGAAGTACATGGTGACCATGGTCTCTAACCCCTCAGTGAAAAGGTTCTGTGTCGCTCCACTAGCTAAGACACCTTGAACAGCAGAGGAATTAGCAGAGTGTGAGGGAAATCTAGAATGGGAAGTACAGGAGGAAGATGAGGAGAATCAGCTGCAGCCTTAAGAAGAGCTGCAGCAGTGAGAGCTGTGATTCACCCCACACACTTTGCTCTGGTATGTTTCCGGAGGAAAGAAGACTATATTGAATGCTGAAAAAGCAGCTTCCAAGGAAGGTGAACTCACTATAAGAAGCGAGTTCATCCTAGAAGCACAAAGGGTAAATTGCAGGGAATGCCATGGTGTGCTGACCAGATCCTTCTGAGGACTGAAGCCCTCATTTGCCCAGCCATCTGGAGTGTTGGCTGCTGCTGGCTTACAGATGTGTTTCTTTGCAAGCATTACCCCCAGCCTAAAGAAGCTGCTTACAAAGGTTATGATCTCTCTCCAGGGCTGATCTGCATCCAATATCTGGTTGGCATGGGGATACAAAGACCTGACACCCTTGCTTAGTTTGGAACAACTCTGAAAGGCGATTCTAGCTCCAGAACTCCCTCTTGGATCAGTTGAAACCTCTCTTGTAAGTGAATTGCTGTTCAACTTGTCTCTCTGCCTGCTTCCCTCATTTACTTACATATGTTGTTGCTGAATGAACGCAGTATGTTGCCTGCACACAAATCTCCATCTTAGTCTGTTTTTAGAGATTTGACTAGAGAAACAGAGCATATTGGAGACAGCACTTCCCAGACCCTTGCAATTAACAGGGGGGCATGTAATTTTAGGCCTTTATTTTTATTAATAAGATTAATTGAAGTGTGTCCTTCCCTGGTTGAGGCAACAAAGCCCTGGGTAGGACTCTTTGGTCGTTCAGGAGTTTGATGCTATTTTTACCTTTGGTACCATGAAGTATACCTGGGTATTTACGATACAATTCTTTTTCTGTTTATATTTATTTAACTGGATTTCTTTGTGACCAAAGTGAGCAATCTGATGACTGCCTCTTGTTTTGAGGCTTCCGTTACTACCAGAAGATCATTTGTACAGGAGAAGGAATTAGAATATTTATTTTCTCAGCATTTTATTTTCTTGGATCATTAATGGGGCAGACTGCCTTTTGGTCAGAGACCAATAATTTGCTATTGACTAGACTCTTAAGATCAACCTCACCCAGCCAGGAGGAGTTTCTTGTGGTCCTGAACTAGACTGTACAGTATAAATAATGAGAACACTTAGCCCCATTTAAGCTTGGTTTTACTTCAACCAAAGTTACTACATGAACTTAATGACTTTTTTATTCTACTACACAGAGGTCACCACGGTGAGATTTATTTGATTTTCAGTCTGGCTAATTAATTTGTTCATTCTGTACACTCAGCATCAGCACTGTTTTTTTGGAGCAGTGCTACCAAAGCAATAGATTAATTTACATGGTACCATGTGTCTAGAATAATCATTACCCCATAGAATTGTTATTGCTTGAATTCTAAAGAGAGAGAAGATATTTCCCCACGGAGAGAACAAGTTTCTATTGTAGTTTTCAGGGGGATAAAAAAGAAAAGAAAAATGTGTATAAATTTTTTGAACAGGAGAGCTTTCGGGAACTTTTAACTACAGTAGGCTCTAATGCACTATTTCACTGACCATTCTGGACAAATATCATTCAGTTGCAAGGAACAGAAGCCCACCTAAAGCTGTATTAAATAAAGGATACCGAGGAAACTTCTAGAAATGTATGGATGGCAACAAGCGTAGGTACCTTTATTGGAGAAAGGCACCAGGACTGCACATTTGTTTTTTCCACTTCTCAAAACAGCTTATCTCTTTTCCATGCCATTCAGACCTCTCTGTCACCTGTTTCATTTTTCTCTCCGTGGGAATTGCTTCTTACTCTCCCTCCTCTATTTGGACATGGCCCATTATGGCTTACCATAAAGTGGCAGCTTAAGCCCCTGAACCTTCAGTGTTATTAGCTCAGCTACCCATTGTCCTTCAGCATCTCAGATGAATCTGACTGACTTAAGTTGGATCATGTGAATACCACAGCCCCCTTGTAGGTAAGCAGGGAGGTGGAATCATGGGTTTCAACTGGCTCTCTAAGTACACTCCTTCTGCAGTGACACTTTGTGTGCAGGCATGCCCAAAATATATCTATAAAACTGGTCCAAAATTTGTCAAATGTTCTGCTCCTCAGCAAAAAAATAAAAATTATTTTATAGCCAAGTTTACAACTGGATTCAATGACAGTAATTAATTAAATTATAGGGCCAAGAGATAGTCCATGGTGTAGCATGCATTAGACTAAGGAGTATATCCACTTCTGAAGCAGGTCAGAAAAACGAAATCAGGTGATGTACAATAGATGACTGAATGATAAAAAAAAAAAGAAAGACAAGTTGTCACAATGGCAGCCATTTGATGCATGCAGATACACTAAGCTTTGGCCACTGCAGCAGATATGCAGACAAAAATAAAACATCTCTTTAGCAAATTTAATTTTTTTCATTCTAAGTAAATCTATATTTTGTCACTTAAATGTTAATTTACAAAGAAAAATTCAGAATATGATTCAATTAGAAAGTTTGATGTGTATTTTTTTTCACTCACTAGCACATTATTGGTCTAATATATAATTGTTGTATGAAAAGTATTTCCAGAATTTCTTGTACTTTGAACTGCTATAAACGTAAAAAATGGTAACTGTCGCAGCTGAAGCAAATCAACTCTTCCTGTCACCTGATGAAAAGTTGAAATTAGAAGGCTGTGATCATAGTTTAGGCATACAAAAACGGGAGTCGGGCAGCCACTGAGGATCTGGCCTCAGACGGGTCCTTGCGCCACTGAGAACTCGAACTTTCTTTGAATTGTACCAAGCCCAAGGACACCGCCGCCCCGTATTTGGAACAACATCTGTCAACTGCGAACTTATGGTCTCAAGTCTCCCCTCCTTGTAACTATGCAACCATTTCAGACCCCAACCAACCCTTGCTTAACAATCACCCTTACTTCTTGCCAGTTCCAATTAGAATTCTTGACAAACAACTATGTAACAAACTGTGGCCTTGTACTGTTGTCATTATAAGCTCCCTCCATTTTGTAGTTGGGCAGAGCACAGTTTGAGGGCCTCTTGAATCTGTGTCTCCTGGACTACAGTCATAATCCCAAATAAGTGTCTCTGTTTCAGTCAGGTCTCAGTTTCTGAAATTTTGGTTAATAACATCAGTAGATGGGATGGTGTTAGCAGTTGTGTATGGTCATTCCAATCTTGGCCTTCCCCCTCCATATCAGTATGTAGTGTGTTGCATTTGTGCCCAATTTATAATATTTTATGATTACTAATCTTATCTTGCACAATAAGTGCAAAAGCAATAAGAGTTCTGAAGCTACTGATAAGCCAATGTTTACAGTTAAAATTAAAAGAGAAAAGGAGAAACCAAAGCCCAAGCTAATGCCATAAAAATCCACACAACTTTCATGAAATTTAACTTTTCATAGGTATGCATATATCTGTAAATTCTATAGTATCTTAACTGGATTAGGGACAATACATACTCACACACTTTGGGAACCCATTTATGTTCAGAGAGGAATTTCTTTATGTGTATGTTGCATGCATATCTCTGAATGTGTTAAAATGTTAAATCTGAGAAAAAGAGCTTTTCCCCTTTGACAAAATCATGTTTTGTCATCTTATTTAATTCCTCAATTTATAGAATTTTATTTAAAAGTGCATTAAATACAGCTGTAAGAACAAGTAGAAAAATAAAATTATTATTCTTATATTTATGGACAAAAATATGCTTCAACTACCTCACCACTTGTAGTAAAAGCTATTTCTGCATTATATTATTAAGATAATTGGTAGATAATTTCCTAGCCTGGATTATAAAGCAGACTAAATCAGTGTTTTTCAACCAATAGAATATGAGATATAGATATTTGCTGTATATGTAAATAGTGTAGAGAATGAAGAAAAGACTGAAACTCATTGGACATAATAAAACCACATTTATTGAAAATATATTTTCCCATGCCAATATGTTCAGTTGAGCTATTTCTTATTACTTCATTTCTTTACTGACAGCTTTATTGAGATATAATTTACATAAAATGCACACTTTTAAAGGGTACAAGTCAGTTTTCTTTAATGAATTCAGAGTTGTGCAATCATCACCACAATCAATTTTAGAATATTCTTAGCACTCTATAAAGAAACCCCATACCTCTCAGAAGTAATTCCCCATTCCTCTCATTTCCCAACGCCCAGCAACCACTAATCTTCTCTGTTGACTTAACTATTTTGGATATTTCGTACAAAGGGAATCATACAATATGTGGCCTTTTGTGTCTGAATTCCATCACTTGGCATATTTTAGAATTTATTCACGTTTTGGAATGTACCAGTATTTGATTTCTCCTTATGGCTGATATGGTACATATGGATATACCACACTTTGTTTATTCATCAGTTGACAGACATTTGTTTTCACTTTGACTATTTAGAAAAATGTTGTTAGGAACATTCATGTACAAGTTTTTGTGTGGATATACATTTTCATTTATCTTTGGTATCTATTTGGGAGTAAAATTGCTGGGTCATATGATAAGTTTATGTTTAATCTTTGAGGAACTGCAAAACATTTTTTTGCAAATCAGTTGCTCCATTTTAAATTTTCACCAGCACTGCATTAGTTTTCCAATTTTTCCACATCCTCACCAACCTTTGTCATTTTCTTTCTTTTTGATTATAGTCATCCTATTGGGTATGAAGTAGTATCTCTTTGTTGCTTTAATTTACATTTCCCTAATGACTAATGATGTTGAGAATCTTTTCATGTGCTTGTTATCCATATGTCTTCTTTGGAGAAATGCCTATTCAAATTATTTTCCTGTTTTATAATTGGATCATTTGTCTTCTATGGTTGACTTGCCACAGTTCTTTATATGTTCTGTATATATGTCCTTTATCAGAAACATGATTTGCAAATGTTTTCTCTTACTGGGTGGGTTGTCATTTTACTTTCTCGATAGAGTCAAAAAAGTTTTTGATGAAGATGAACAAAAGAATTTAATTTCGATGTAGTCTAATTTGTCTGTTTTTTTAGTCACATGTGCTTTTGTTACTGTAGCTAAGATAACAATTGATTAATCTGAAATCACAAAGATTTGTCATTTTTTACATCTAAGTGTTTTATACTTTTAGCTACTATGTTAAGGGTTTTGATCCATTTTATGTTAATTTTCTATATGGTGGGAGGTAAGCATGCAACTTCATTCTTTTACAGGTGGCTATCCAGTTGTCCTAGTACCATTTGTTGAAAAAACTATTCTTTCTCCATTTGATGATCTTTGCACCCATGTTGAAAATCAGTTGACCGTAGATGTGTGGATTTATATCTGGACTGTCAATTATATTCCGTTGATCTGTATATCTCTCTTTGCGTAGTACCAGACTGTTTTGATTAATGTTGCTTTGTAGTTAGCTTTGACATCAAGAGGTTTGAGTCCTACTTTGTTCTTAGTTTTCAAGATTGTTCTGGCTATTCTGTACCCCTTGAAATTCTATACAAATTTAGAGTCAACTTATCAATTTCTATAGAGAAGTCAAGCTGGGATTCTGATGGGAATTGTATTTTATCGGTAGATCAGTTTGGGGAACGTTGCCATTTTAACAACTTTAAGTTTTCTGATCCATGAACATGGATGTTTTTAGAATTAGTTAGATCTTTAATTTCTTTCAATAATGTCTGTAGTTTTCAGAGTATAAGTTTTAGACTCCTTTTGTCAAATTCATTCCTAAGTGTTTTGTTCTTTCTGATACTCTTGTGAAGGGAATTGTTTTCTTAATTTTATTTTCAGATTATTCATTGCTAGTGTAGAATTACAATTGATTTTTACCTACTGATCTTGAATTTTGCAACCCTGCTATACTACTGTGTTAGTTCTGTGTTTGTGTGTAGTCCTAAGGATTTCTTAAATAAAAAATCAAGTTATCTGCTAGTAGAAATAGTTTTACTTCTTTTCCAATATGGATACATTTTATTTCTATTCATAGCCTTATTGCAGGGGTTAGAACTTCCAGTACTATCCTGAATAACAATGGTGAGAACACACACCCTTGTCTTAATCCCAGTCTAAGGGGTAAACATTCAGTGTTCCATCATCAAATATAATGTCAGCTGGTGTCTGAGATAGCTTTTATCAGACTTAGGAGGTTCTCTTCTATTTCTATTTTGTTGAATGTTGTTATCATAGGGGTAGGTACATAGGATCACTTTGTATTATCTCTTACAACTGCATATTAATCTATAATTATCTTCTAAACTTTTCAATTAAAGTATTAATTCTTTATTTTAAGTAATAGTTCCAAATATCTCTTCCCTATGCATTTTCTCTTATGGGTATTACTATGGATCACATTATTCATAAGAATGTTTCTATGCTCTTAAAAATCAGTATGAACAATTCACATTAAATATTTACACCAGATTCCCCCCAAACCTTAATAGAAGTTTGGCTAGAGCATGCTTTTTCTAGGAGTACTGATTATTAATATAAAGGCATTTTCTCTTATGATGAACCCTAACTGTTTAGAGAGCTTGGACAAGATACTTTCACTGAGAACCAAGCAACAATCCAGTATTTTGCCTCCCTTAAAATTTATAATTCCCACGGATATGAATTTATGAACATCTTTCTCTGTTAATCAGTCCTGATTACCCTCCTTCCTTGCCAGGGAAAAAAGAAACTCATACAGGCCCATTAAGCTCAGATTTCAAAATCACTCGCTTCAGCCTCCTTGTAAAAGAAATTTTCTGCAGCCTCCACCATTCTGATTTTTCTGTGCTTTACATCCTGTCTTAAAATGAGGAAGAGAACACAACCTCTCTCTCCGTGTTATTATCAGACGAAAGGGAACCCACAGTTTTACAGCTTTTTTAATTCACTCAACTGATCAATTTGCATCCACTCCACCTTGGAGCACTTACACTTCCAGGGTAGCTATTTTTTTTGTTTTTTTAAGGTTTTATTATATTTTATTTTTGGCTGCATTGGGTCTTCGTTGCTGCGCACGGGCTTTCCCTAGTTGCAGCAAGCGGGGGCTACTCTTTGTTGCGGTGCACGGCTTTCTCATTGCAGGGGCTTCTCTTGTTGTGGAGCAAGGGCTCTAGGGTGCATGGGCTTCAGTAGTTGTGGTGTGTGGGCTCATTGGTTGTGGCTCATGGGCTCTAGAGCGCAGGCAGTAGTTCTGGTGCACAGGCTTGTTTGCTCCGCGGCATGTAGGATCTTCCCTAACCAGGGATTGAACGCGTGCCCCTGCATTGGCAGGCGGATTCTTAAACACTGCGCCACCAGGGAAGTCCCACAGGGTAGCTGTCTTAAGATAGTTCCCAATACCAGATACATGCTTTCCAATTCAACAACATATAAACCTAAGGTCTGAACACCACTAACAGAATGTGAAAGAATAAATTATAACATAATCTTTCTTTTTTCCTTGTAACTCTACTCTTGGTCTTTTTGACATGATCCTGTCCCTATAGACTGAAAATTTGGCAAATGGATTTGCGTTTTCTAATTATCATATGTCTAAGGATATCTCTACTGTCTTTTGTTCATGTCCAGCAGCAATAGATTAGACTACATGTACACCAAAATTACATCAGTCATCCCTAACAGTCATAGTCAGAAAGGCAAAAGCCACACAGTTTAAGGGGGGAAGAGGGGGTAGGATGAACTGGGAAATCGGGATTGGCATATATACACTACTATGTATAAAACAGGTCACTAATGAGAACCTAGTGTAGCACACTAGGGAATCTACTCAATGCTCTGTGGTGACCTAAATGGGAAGGAAATCTAAAAAAGAGGAGATATATGTATACGTATAACTGATTCAATTTGCTGTACAGCAGAAACTAACACAACATTGTAAAGCAACTCTATTGCAGTAAAAATTAATAAAAAAATTTAAAAAGTGAAAAAAAATGAATAGAAAAAATGCATATTCCCATTAACAGTTTCTTTAAATAGGTAAGGAAACTGTGGGTGGGATAAGTGCTTAATCTTGATGAAAAGTACATATTAGCCAGGGCAAAAGGGCTCTTTTTATGAGAATCTCATAGTCCATAAGCCTAATTGAGAAAGTATACTTAATGAGTAATTGCCTCTATGTTAGCCGTTTTAAGTAATCTTCCACATAACTCTAGGAAAAAGGAATTATCTACACTTTATAATTAAAGAAACTGAGGTTAGGGGTTATTATATAAGTAACCCAAAGACAGGCAGTCAATGGCAGAGTGGGAATTCAACTGTGAGCCTTTCTGATTTCAGGGTGCATACTCTCCATTACATCTGACAGCCTATGAATCACTACCAAATGTGAAAGTAGTTGAACTAAATTAACTGAAAATACAATGAGAAAATGTAGAAAACATTGAGTTTAGTAAAAAAAAAAAAAAAGTTTTCTCTATTTTAAAGTTATTTAATTTGAATATGTTTTCTAATGTTTGGCAAAAAGGTACAAAGAGCTAAAAGAAAAAATTCAAGGGATGAACAATTTACTATAACTAAGGTAATTCACTAGGGAAAAGATTATCTTTGGGAAAACGATGCTGTAATAATTGGTAATAATATGCAAAAATAAAATGAACCTTAGCTCTTACTTATTGCTATATACCAAAAATAACTTGAAATGTATCATAGATACCTAAACATAAGAGATAAAATAATAAAATTCTGAAAGAAAACAAAGGAGAAAATCTCTGTGATCTTGGTTAGGCAAAGATATCTTAGGACACAGAAACCACAAACCAAACAGAAAATTGGATAAATTGGACTACATCAAAATTAAAATCTTTGGGTGAAGTCTATTATATATGTTATACCTCAATAGAACTGAATTAAAAAATATTTACTCTAAACATACTGTGTTAAGTTTATAGGTAGTAGGTACTCAAAGAAGGCAAGAAAATCCTTCCTCTCAAATAATGACAATCATCTAGACAAATAAACAATAGCTACACAATATTATGTACAGCGTTAAAATAGAGGTATATAATTGGAGCATGGAAAAACTCACTGTCTGGTTTGCCTTGTGATAGAGTATAGTAACCCCACTTTATAGATAAGGAAATTGAAGCACAGAAATGTAAGGTAACTTGTCCAAGGTTTCATAAGAAACTATAAAAATACTTAAAAGAAAAAAATGGGGCTTCCCTCGTGGCGCAGTGGTTGAGAATCTGCCTGCCAATGCAGGGGACACCGGTTCGAGCCCTGGTCTGGGAAGATCCCACATGCCACGGAGCAACTGGGCCCGTGAACCACAAATACTGAGCCTGTGTGTCTGGAGCCTGTGCTCTGCAACAAGAGAGGCCGCGATAGTGAGAGGCCCGCGCACCGCGATGAAGAGTGGTCCCCACTTGCCACAACTAGAGAAAGCCCTCGCACAGAAACGAAGACCCAACACAGCCATAAATAAATAAATAAATAAATAAATAAATAAAAGAACTTGAATTTCAAAAAAAAAAGTCTTTAAAAAAAAAAAAGAAAAAAATGGAAAAATATTATATATGAATAGAAACATCTTTCTTAGCCATGACAAAAACCTCAGAGGCCATAAAAATCATTGATAAAATTAAATATACAATATATCTGCATGATAAAATATTATGAAGAAAGGTAATACACAATTGATGAATTGGGGAAAATATTTTTATAAAACATCATAAGGATAGAGAAGTAATTTTCTTAATCTATAAGGAATGCCTACATATCAAAAGAAAATATTCGATAAAAATGGGGAGAGGATATGAACCTCACTCCTTGAAAAAGAAATGTAAAACACCCTTAAATATAAACAGCAGCTAAACTGCACTCACAATAAAAAACAGAAATTAAGCAAGATACTGCTTTTCATTTATCAGATCTGATCTTTTAAAAGCTTAAAAAATGAATATACTATATTGGTGTGGTGTGGGGCAACATGGACAATTATACATTGATGGTGGCAGTTGAAAATGTGAACCTGATGGAGGGCAACATCTGCCAGTATCTACAATGCATGTACCCCGTTAGGTAATAAAACTTCTAAAATTTACATTCAGTTATGTATAAAAGTACACATCTACAGAAGTATTTTTATAAGCTCCTTGTAATGATAGAATGCATTAAAAAGACAAATAAGAAATAAATTCAGGTAAATGTAATCAAACAGGCAAAACTGTCAACAGCCAGCTTAAAAAAAATAAAAGATGTTTGATACTTATCTCTAAGCAGAAAAAAATAATCACCTAGAGGGGAAAAATTATGCTGGCTTCTCACTGCTCCATTTCACACCTGAAGAAAGAAGGACAATGTCTACCAAATTCTGACAGAGAACACATTAATGCTGAATAGTGTATCTGGCTAAGATCTCATTTGGATATAAAGATCGTAACAGAAATTCTGAAATACTAAAAAAAAAAAAATCAGGGAAGAGTGTTCTAGGAGTCCTTGGAACAAAAACAAATCTGCTGGACAACAAATTCAATCAATTAAATCCTGTTGGAACCAAAACAAAAATTCAGCATCAAAGAACTGAGTTGCAATTAACATTGCAAAAATATCCCCCATATTTGGAGTAGTGTGAGGAGAGATGGGGAAAAGTATGAGAGTGTTAATATTTTTTAATCTTAGAGACAGAGATGACAGACACATGACAAGTAAGGAAACAAAAAATTTTTCATCCCGCATATGCTAGGATTTTAAGCGTTACCAGTTTGTGGTAGTTGTATTTTAGTTTTTTTCCTATGATTTTTAAATTTCTAAAAATTTATTCTTAAAAAATTTAGGATAGTCAAAATTTTGTGTCTTAAATATAACTGACTTTTTTTTTAGGTCTAGTCCCAAAGTAGAGTTAGGGAGTATCATTTTGGAGGCACATGTTGATAAGTATTAATGTTAATAATTAGACAATAATTAGAAAAAGACTACATTCTTCATAAACCTGAATAAATATTATATTTATATATTAGTTGTATATAAATATAGCTTAAATATATATAACTATAGTAATATAATTATAAATGTAAATTCGATATATAATTAAATATACATACAGGGCTTGCTCATCTACAAATAAAAATAAACGTGTGTAGAGTTAGTGTGCATGTATGTATGCATATGTGTGTGCGCATAAGCGTGTGTATGTATGTATACCTCTCTTTCTCTCTCTCCCCCATGTATGTGTATGTATATATATATATAAACTAAATGTTTTAGGCAAAAATTTCAGTTACATTTCTGCCTTATTTTCATTATCAACATAACATGTTCTATATCGCTTAATAGATAATAGACACAAACACTGACTCTGAAGTCAGAATGATAATGATTCTAGCTCTGTTTCACCAAAACTTCCTTAATCTGTGATCTTAGTCAAGTTATGTAAACTCTATGAACCTCAGTTATTCTACCTGTAACATTGGGTTAATAGCATTATCTATATCATAGTGCTAACATTAGAATTAACATTAAATATAAAGTGGCATGCATAGTACCAACAGGGTAAATTATGAACACAAATCTGCAGTTTAAGAGGTAGCATGCTAATATGGTTAGAATATGGGTTCTCAAAAGGAAGGAGAGAAGGAGACACAGTCCCTGCCACCAAGGTGAATGGAATATACATGCAGTTTGATAAATCTTCCAAATGATCCTATATCCTCTTTCTGTCTTCTCAGTTGAGAATTACTGGTATAAATAGTTTTTTCCAAAAGGGTAGAATGGAGGTTATGCTTTCGTAATACTCTTTATTAAGTCTCTTAGGAAGAATTGTTTTTTTTTTGTTTATCCACCTATTATTCTTTGGTCTACATTATCTCAGCATAGCAATACATAACATATAAGTGACAGGACATATCTGCTCACAAAAATTACTTTTAGCTATTGAATTGTATTTCAATTATTTTTTTCCTTGAATAACCTTTTTTTTTCTGTTTGTTCAATTCCAGTTCCTGAGACATTTCTAATTAGCTACCTGGGAAGGAGCCCCGCCTGCCCATCCCATGTTTTGGCCAGCTTATTAATCTCCTGGATTTGTCTCAATGAAGTATTTATCCACAGTCTTTTCTGGTCTACATCTGGTATTTCAAGAGCTGGCATTTCCCTTGCTTATTTCTGGACACTAATATTTAATCATAAAATCATAGGAATTGGAGACGGATGAGACCTAACAGTTCACTCTCCATCTGCCTGCCAAACCTGATGCTGTTTTCCCTATCATTGGGCACTGATTTTTACAAAACTGGTGATTTATCCACTAACATAGTTTTAAGTGCCATATTTTTGCACATATACCAGGAATATCTACTACCCGAAGTTTTATGTTATTCCATGTGTATTTCTTTTAGATGACTTCACCTTTCAAAGTAAGTGGGTACTCATGAGAAGATATACATACAGAATGCCCATATCACCAGCCATTGTGGTCAGTTTAGTGTACCTGTTATTTCAGTGAGCAAAATAAAAACCCAGAAAATGGCTGAGACAGAGATGAAGAGCCTATTCAGTCAAAATTTCAGATCCAGCCTCCAAGTATCACTATCAGCACTCCATGATTTCTTAACAGTAAAATACTTTCTCAACATTTAAAAATGTATTACAGAGTCCTATGGTCTTCTATTTCTTTTAAAGAATAAGCCCTTCCATTTTAAAGCTTCTATTCTAGAGGGACATGGTTCAGGTAGAAAGCTTATTAAATTTCAGATGCATGGTGGTAAATGGATTTAAAACATCAAAACCAGTAAATACTACATTCATCTCCAAATATTCTCCTGCCTGTGACTCACTCTTGCCTCGAGCATTCATTGCACTTCTTAGGCTTTTGTCCACTAAGAAATATCACTGCACAAGTATTTGGAAAATTACCTCAAAATAGGGCTTTATGAGATTATTCTGATATGAGAATGTGATTTATATATGACCCCTTCATGTAGTGCTTATCATGTATTCACACAGGTAGAGAACATTGTAAATCAGAAGATGTATGCTGGCAGGCTGAAGCATTACCCACCCCCACAGTCATCCTCTTCTTTAGCCTTAGTCAAGGACTTGGGACAGTGGGTTAAAATGTCTCCTTTTTTTTTTTTTTTTTTGCGATATAAATCCCTAGTATTCTGATTTGAAAGCCAGATAATGGTGAATCCATACTAATTCCATTATACTCTGCTGCTCCAGTTACACACACACACACACAGCACTTTACTGAAATTCACCTTGACCTCATTCATTCTCCTACACTATTTGTGCACCAGTATAACTCTCCCACTTGATTGTAAACTACTTTGAGAGCAGATGCTATAATTTGTACCTCAACATCCACTGCATTTCTCACACTACACGTGATTTGTAAACTCTAAATGAAAATACGTTAAATAAAACACAAACCCTTCACTGGTTCTTTATGAGTTGTAAGCGATCATGACAAGATTTTCTATAGTTCAAGGGTACACCAAATGGTGGTGGTGAGGGAAATTACCCATAATTTCAAAGGATTAACCGGTCTTTGGGAAGTTTTGTGTACCTCCAAGTTAGACAAGGTAAGACTCAAAGCTGATTATATGAAGATGCTGGCAGGGATAATTGTGAACTGACAAGTTCCTCACTAGTTTTGAAAGTTTATAATCTCCTCACAGCCCTAACCGACCACAGAATCCCAAACACATGTTCTTTAAACTAACATACCGCAGAATCCCTCTTCCTTTGAAGACTACTATGGCAATCCTGTAATAGAGCAATACATCCAACTTATATAAGAGAGACTTTAAAAGATTGCCTGACCCTCAGTGTGAGCACTTGGATGACATTTTGATTTTAAATCTTGCTAAGTATAATTCCATAAGAGAGCCAGTTAACCTCTTTTTCTCAACAACAAAATAGGGATAGTAATACTTGGTTATGCTTACTTTGTGAGGTTGCTATAAACATAAGATAATAAAACTTTTATCTCAATGCCTGGCACATAGTGACTGTAAAATAATTGATAGCCATAACAATTGACGTCATCCATCACAAAAGATACTAAGGTTTGAAAAATGTTACCACATTTTCTCTCTGATGACTTCTTCTTAGTCTCCAAATAATTGTTTTACTTGGGCATGATAATGAAATAAAAACAAAACTTATTTATGTATGTATTTATTATTTATTTATGAAAGCAAGAATAAAAGCATTGTTTATTGAAGGACATGATCCAACACTATCTTTTAAAAAGTGGTAAATTAATTAGTGAAAAATTAGTTGAAGAGTAAACCAAAAGAGCAATCACCAAAAAAGATTTGCCATCTCATTGATTGTTTTATTTGAGATGACATCAGTGCCTCCCAGGAGTCTTTGGACAAATTCTAGAGATTATGCAACAAAGGGATTCTACTAAGTAGTTATAATTTCAAAAAATAAAAAGAGTTTTAGGATTCCTTTAAGGAAATTCAGTAAAAGAAAGGGTGCAGGGTGTATACGTCACCTTATTTTGAATATCTGGCCTTAAAAATAACTTAATGACCATAAATACTTATTGCCAGAGTAAATGCTATATATTCAATAGCTTCCTAAGAAATGGAAATATAGAAGGTAACACTTTTCCTAATGCAATACTATAGAATGTTTGTGAAACTTGAGATATGTCTCTTTCAGAAAGTCAACAAAAAGATGCAAAAGTACATGAAAGCATTTATTCTTGACAGTCAAGGACAAATACAGAGAGAAACAGAAAACATTCCACCAAAGGTATATGTGTGGCTTATTTTAGATAAGCAAAATCCACAAGTTTAGCAGTGAGCAAGAAATGTGCAAAGTCTTATCTTGGAATCATACAAAATGTGTTAATTCTTTGAATCCTTTTTAGAAATCTTTTTTTTTTTCTGTCCCCAGTCTGTCCAAAGTTATAATGTAGTTGTCATTAATACATACTGCATTTCTTCTGTAGGGACCAATGAAAAATTTGATCTTAATTTGGTAATGACTCTTTCATGTCTAAAAACTTTAAAAAGCATAGTTCTTATAGTATATAAAACAAAATTTTGTTACCTTTTATATTTCCAGAATTTTTTATTTTTTAGGAAGATATTATCACTTTTTGCTTTTTAATCTTTGTAAACGTTTGTTTCAGTTCTGTGTTCTTTCCCAAAAGGCTATTTTGAGGGAAAAGAGGCACTTATCAAGCATACAGTATGATAGATATAGTATTCTTTAATACAAATTTTAATGCCCAATGAGCTTATTATATATATTTATATATTCTGATCTGTAAACATATGGTAAAGAGTATGAGTATTTGTTAATAGATATTCTGGTTATACTGAACATAACCACAAATGTCTCATTACAGTGTTGCCAATCCTAGTTAACCACCACCTGTATAATCAATTAGTCAATAAATGTCATATAATATTTCTGTTGGTTAGAAAAATACTTAGTGGTCAACTATGAGTCAACTGCTATTCTAGGTACTGAGGGAATACCAGTGATGAAATTCATGATTCCTGCTATGATCTCATGAAACCCATATGCTGGTCAAAAGAGAGAGGGAATAAGTAACCAAATAAAAAGATGAAATCTCATAGAAAATGTGATGAAGAATATATTTCAGGCTAAATTGGTAAGAGTGATGAAGAAGGAGTGCCACTTTAGATGGATGTGTATGTACATGTATTTATACTTAGGTATATATAAATACATATGAATATACACATACACATATATGTGCATTTTTAGAAAAATAAAATGTTCTTCATATATATTTCTACAAACTTAAATTTTTATATGGTTTTGAAAACTTTCAGTGTTTAAAAACTTTCTACTATTTAGTGTTCAGCATCTCTCCCTTGCAAACTGTGTTGTCATGAACGTGTACATTACTCCTTTGTTCCTATGTGTAACGGCTTCTCTGCAGTACTCTATAAGAAATGGAACTGTAGAGTCCAAAAGGAGGCACACTTAAAATTTTAATAGGTATTACCAATGGAGGTCCCCTAACAGAACTATTTCCCTGTTTCCTTGGCAAAATATGATGTTAAACTTTTAATTTTTGCCCATTAGGTAAGTAAGATAACGAACACAGCATCTCTTTGTATGTTAGTTTGCATTTTCCTGCTTGTTAGTGAAGTTAAGCATCTTTTTCTTTACTTTAATGACCATTTTATTTTCTCTTTTTTGACTCTTTGAGTTGTCTGTTCGGATCTTTTGCCCTTTACTCTTGGATTTTTACGTAATATTTATTCATGCGTGTGTGCTTAGTACAAATATACACCATTTACATACAAATAATAAACACACACTATATGCATCATGCCATGTATGTGTATTCTTATGTGATTATATATTAATACCTTTTTATATATTACCACAGAAGAATACAGATTCAAAAATATGTATTTACAGTGCAAATATTATTTCCTCTACTGTTACCTTTAACATAGCTTCATTTTTACCACAGAATGATTAAATATAACAGTTAAATTTATTAATTAGTTCCTTATGGCTTTTGTGTTGTATTGTATGTATTTTTTGTCTTATTCCTATTCTTAGATTAAATAATAATGACCTATATTTTCTACTAATATAGTCATAATTTTTTTCCCTACATTTTGAACTTGAAATAACTGAATTTAGTTTTGTCAATTTTGGGAGGTAAGCATCTAATTTATTTTTCTTCCTCCTGATAGACAATTTACCCAACACTGTTTCTTGCCAGGGCATCTTTTTTGCACCACTTCAAACTACCACCTTTTCATGCACTAAATTCTCATGGGTCTGTTCCTGGACAGCAATTTCCTTCTTTATTTCTATGTCAATATTACATTTTCTTAATTGTTCAATTTTTATAACAAGTTTACAAATACAGTAGGCAAATTTCTCTCTTCTTACCCTCTTTATCTTTTTAAAATGTCCCCTTGGTTACTCTGCCATATTTCCCTTTCTAAATGAAATTTAGAAGGAGGACTTCCAGTTTCATGAATAACGTTAATAGGATTTTTGCTTACATTGTTGTGTAGTTACAGATTCATCTGGAGGAGTATTCTTAATTTTGCAATATTGAGCCATCACATTCAGAATATGGCTTAGCTCACCTTTTATTCAAATCTTTTTTTATGTCCTTCAATAAAATTTTATAGTTTTCTTCACATAGGTCTTATTTTTATTAGGGTCATCTTTATGCATTTTATAGTTTTGTGGCTATTGTGAGGCAGATCTTATCATCTATTATATATTCTATTATTGCTAGCATATAGTAGAGCTATAGAAGATTGCATCTTTGCTATTTCTAATATAATGACATTTTTCTTCCTCCTTTTGAATACTTATAATTTATTTCCCATTATTTCTTTCCAATATTTATACTTTTTTATTTTTAAAAAAACTTCCTGGCTTGGTGGTTTGACTCGGGGATCTAGTGCAATGCTGATTAACAATATGATAGTAAACCGTCCTTTCTTGTTACTGATTTTAAAGGGAATGCTTCCAATATTTCACCACTAAATGTGATGCTTGCTTGATAGTTTTCTGGTAGATAAATTTTATTAAATCAAGGAAGTTCCCTTTCACTTCTAGCTTGCTAAGAACTTTACTTATTAATTTTTTAGTCAGAATTTGGGGGAACATTTTATAAAACAGCTTTTAAACTGATCTTCTTTCCCCCCTGTAATCATTTAATGTAGTAAATTAGCTTTGTGCATTTTCTAGTGCTAAACAAGCCTTGCATTTCTTGGACAATACAAACTTGGCGATGATATATTATTACTTGCAGGTTCTGCTAGAATTTATTTGCTAATATCTTTGTTAGGTATTTACATTTGTGTTCATTAGTGAGACTGGCCTATACTTTGTGTTTTTTTTAACATCTTTATTGGAGTATAATTGCTCTACAATGTTGTGTTAGTTTCTGCTGTATAACAAAGTGAATCAGCTATATGTATACATATATCCTCATATACCCTCCCTCTTGTGTCTCCCTCCCACCCTCCCTATCCCACCCCTCTAGGTGGTCACAAAGCACTGAGCTGATCTCCCTGTGCTATACAGATGCTTCCCACTAACTATCTATTTTACATTTGGTAGTGTATATATGTCAATGCCACTCTCTCACTTCGTCCCAGCTTACCCTTCCCCTCCCTGTGTCCTCAAGTCCATTCGCTACCTCTGCATCTTTATTCCTGTCCTGCCCCTAGGTTTGTCAGACGCTTTTTTTCCTTTTTTTTTTTTGATTTCATATATATGTGTTAGCATATGGTATTTGTTTTTCTCTTTCTGACTTACTTCACTCTGTATCACAGTCTCTAGGTCCATCCACCTCACTACAAATAACTCAATTTCGTTTCTTTTTATGGCTGAGTAATATCCCATTGTATATATATGTCACATCTTCGTTATCCATTCATCTGTCGATGAACACTTAGGTTGCTTCCATGTCCTGGCTATTGTAAATGGTGCCACAGTGAACATTGTGGTACATGACTCTGTTTGAATAATGGTTTTCTTGGGGTATATGCCCAGGAGTGGGATTGCTGGGTCATATGGTAGTTTTATTTTTAGTTTGTTAAGGAACCTCCATACTGGTTCCTTAAAAACCATAGTGGTTGTATCAATTTACATTACAACCAACAGTGCAAGAGGGTTCCCTTTTCTCCTCACCCTCTCCAGCATTTATTGTTTGTAGATTTTTTGATGACGGCCATTCTGACCGGTGTTGAGATGATACCTCATTGTAGTTTTGATTTGCATTTCTCTAATAAATAGTGATGTTGAGCATCCTTTCATGTATTTGTTGGCAATCTGTATATCTTCTTTGGAAAAATGTCTCTTTAGGTCTTCTCCCATTTTTGGATTGGGTTGTTTTCTTGATATTGAGCTGCTTGAGCTGCTTGTATATTTTGGAGATTAATCCTTTGTCAGTTGCTTCATTTGAAAATATTTTCTCCCATTCTGAGAGTTGTCTTTTCATCTTGTTTATGGTTTCCTTTGCTGTGAAAAAGCTTCTGTTTCATTAGGTCCCATTTGTTTATTTTTGTTATCTCCATTTCTCTAGGAGGTGGGTCAAAAAGGATCTTGCTCTGATTTATGTCATAGAGTGTTCTGCCTGTTTTCTTCTAAGAGTTTAATAGCGTCTGGCCTTACATTTAGGTCTTTAATCCATTTTGAGTTTATTTTTGTGTATAGTGTTAGGGAGTGTTCTAATTTCATTCTTTTACATGTAGCTGTCCAGTTTTCCCAGCACCACCTATTGAAGAGGCTGTCTTTTCTCCATTGTATATTCTTGCCTCCCTTATCAAAGATAAGGTGACCATATGTGCATGGGTTTATCTCTGGGCTTTCTACCCTGTTCCATTGATCTATATTTCTCTTTTTGTGCCAGTACCATATTGTCTTGATTACTGTAGCTTTGTAGTATAGTCTGAAGTCAGGGAGCCTGATTCCTCCAGCTCCGTTTTTCTTTCTCAAGATTGCTTTGGCTATTTGGGGTCTTTTGTGTTTCCATACACATAGTGAAATTTTTTGTTCTAGTTCTGTGAAAAATGCCATTGGTAGTTTGATAGGGATTGCACTGAATCTGTAGATTGCATTGGGTAGTATAGTCATTTTTGGCCTATACTTTTATTTGTTCTGCTGTCTTTGCTCAGTTTTGTCTACTAGTGGATTTTTCCCTTTGTATTTCTATAAAATGAACTTAGAAGAATTACTTTCTCATCTATGATCTTAGCAGTTCATATAATATGGGGATTTTATTTTGTTTTTTAAAGTATATTTTAGATTAAAAATTTAGATCTGACCCTATTTCAGGGATAAATGTTAGTACATCCCTTAATTTTATTTACTATTAATTAATTTGTTATCTATGTTTTTGAGCCATTTTAAATAACATATACTTCCAGACCATCAAGTATTTCATCTAAGTTTACAGATTTGTTATAAATAGTATTGTATTGTCTTTGTCATAGATATCACTGTCTTTGTCATGTATTTTTGGATTCTTCCTATAATTATATAAGCCCAGTTTTTCATTTCTTATCACTTTTTGTACTTTGTTTCTTTTTATCTTGAAAATGTGTCTAATTTTTAATATCTTATAAATTATAGCAAGTGAACTTTGATTTGTTGGTAGTCTTTACTTAGTTTTATCATATTCTCCCAATTACCTATCTCCATTTGTACTGACCTTACGTTGGAGAAGACAATCAAAAATCAGCCTTTTTTTATTTCGTATGACTCCAAATTATTATCTCCTCAGACAAATTTTTGAGAAGGGGCAAAGGAAGAAAAATACTACTTTCAAAAGCTTCATGATTTTGTTTTCCTGCTTTCAGGAAAAACAAAAGAGTCTAAGCTCATGTCTTTCTTTTAGAGTCTTACTGAACACCCCAGTAAGGAGCCAAAACCCTTCAGCAGTGTGATTTTTCCTACCATTGTCCCCTAATTCTATGGCTTCTGTGGGTGATTCATTGGTGTCCAATGTACAAAACATGTGACAATTTAACCAAACATTTTACAACCATCTGAAATCATACTTCAAGTGCCACATTTAAATAGTGGGTCTTCAATGACCTTGACCCAGATAATTTTCTATTTTAGTATATTTTCTTTGCAATACCCCATTCCTTTTACCATATGTTGTAATTAAAACATTTATTTGCTTATATGACAAAGACCCTACATGTGTGCCTGCTCCAGGGCCATTGTTAAGGCAGAGTTCCACTTCGTATCCTCTGTGGCTCTCTTGCTTCACAGTCTTCCATCTGTCGTCTTTATTCTTAGCCTGGTAGTGATATGGCTGCATCAGTTCGAAGTGTCATGTATGGTCATGGTCACCAAGCAGGTCCCAGAACAATCTTGATTTTGTTGTATTAAGGATGTACAACTTTTCAGACATAGTGGTGAGGGTAAGAGGTGGGGGTGGTATTGTTGGGAAGGGAGTGGGCAAAGAGCAATATGCTATTGTCACTTGTTTTAATAATTTAATAAAATTAAATGAAAATCCATAGGATATGAAAGGGGACATTATTTTTGCCTCTCATCAGAGGGACTGCATTATTTATTAGTATTTTTACTATTGATTCAGTTACTCTCCTATTATCTCCATCTAATAATGCTGACCTCCAAAATTCTCAAATGTGAGCTCTTCCACTTAAAATATTTTTGATTCCTTTACATTGCCACTCTTATATGTGACCATACAAGGTTGTGATGTTTTCAGTACCACTGGTGACTTTTCATAGTTCAAAGCAGCCATTTGTTTACAAACAGTCAAACCATAGTTTATATTCTTTGTATGACAACATCAAGGAACAAATACCCTATTTTTCACTCACCAATTCTTAACTGATACAATTGTTCATTCTTCACGAATCTGCCTTGTCATTACCAGGAGAATAGTTGCCAATCAAGACTCTCAAATTGATCAAATCTGAATTAATTAAGCGCACATTTATCATTTACTTAATGCCAAACATTTTGTCAGTTAGTGTGTTTAGGCTAAAATATAATCAGCTATGTGGATGTTTGACTGTGAAATTATTTAAGGAAACAGATTTAGGAAAGTCTTCCTCTAGCCTGCTTCCAAATACAAATTCTGCATTGCTCAAACCTTGAGAATAAGCGACTCAGCAGCACGGTTTCTGCTTCAAAATGTCTGTTCCTGGCTCAGAAAGCTTTCTGCCTCGATTAGTTAGGCTTACCATCTTGCCTTTTTTTCTCAGTTCCATTGAATTTCCTGGTTTCTGTCTCAGATCTCAGTTTTTGGCTGTTTAATGCTCCTGCCTGCCTAACTCTTATGACCTTGGTAACTTTTGCTCAAATGAGATACTAGAATGCACTCTCCAGACCACCTGCTTAGCTTCTAATCCCTGCACACTCCTTACTCCTAGCTTCACTATTTCACCTTGTGCATGGGCTGCAGGGCACCCCTCTCAGGTCAGGCTAGTTCTATGCCTGTACTGTATTCCTGCAACTCCAGGCATGTGTACTTCAACGCTACAAATCACCTGCATCTCTATAACTGACTACTCCGTGGTCTCATTGGACTGAATTGATTGAACTCACTGAATGGAACTAATGATTTAGGGCTTTGGTTCTAAACCCTGGCTGTAAGTTAAAATTATGGGGAGAGCTTTACAAAATTAAAAAAGAATAAATATATCAGCATCTCGGTCATGGGCATTTTAAAAAGTCTCCAGGTGATTATAATGCGCAACCTCTGCTGAGGACCACTGTTTCAGAATAAAAATGAAACAGGCAGAGTCAGGGAGCACAGTTGGATTCCCTGTTTAAAGAGACTGGAATAAAACCCTGTGATATTTTCCTCATCTTTCTCGCAGTATCTATCCCACTACCTTTTTTTCTCCCAGGATCACTCATTGACAATGTTTATAGGAGTCACATCAAAAGGAAGTACTGAGTGACAGTAAATGGGGGAGAGAAGAAGCAGACAGAGTCCCTGTTTTTATTCCCCCCTGCCTCACCTGAAGCCTGGACTTTACTAGCATGTCAGCTATAAAAGGGAAGCTCCTTAACTACAATATCCTGTATGAATAATATCCAGGAAGGAAATTTTAAATCCACCCCTGAATGTAAAAAAGCATCACTAGAGAGAAATAATTTATGAGTAAGACACCGAGGGCTACATACCGTAATTTATTTTTATATCGTGATCTTTGTTCAGACCACGGCAAACTCCTCTTCAGAAAGAGTCCATTATTTATGAGCAAGAAAAAACAGGGAGACTTTCATACTAGAAAATATATCTTTCATACTTCCTATATGCTTATGCATTCCCACTGATAATAGATACTTTGTTGGTTCAAATCATTACAAGCTGTGAACCATGAAGAGAAATGAGCAATAAATAAAGTTTCCTGCTTCTTTTAATAAAATGTCCCCATGTCAGAGCCTAGGGAATGCCTTGTAATCGCAATGAGCTCAAATATGCTCTACCCAATTCTTGAAATGTAAATACTGTGACTTCTTTAAATTAACTTTTGGAATGCCTCTAAGCCTTATATTACCGTGATCAGAAAAGTTAGAGGATGACTATATATACAAAGTAAAGTGATTGGATTGTTGGTATATAATTAAATCAAACCTCCAGATGTTTATGAAAAAGTTCATTTAGCATGTATTAGTAACAGTTAACGTTTATTGAGTACTTTCTATTGTTAGATACTTCCCTGAGTACTTTAGACATATAAATTTATCCAAAACTAATAACCCAATAGTAGTAACTTTAGAAATGAGAAAACTGAGCAGAGAGGTTAAGTGACTTGTATAAAGTCAACAGCTAATAAGTGCTAGAACTGGGATTCTGACCCAGACAACAGAACTCCAGAGTCCTTGCTCTTATCTATGGTGGTATACAACCTTATACTCAACCTTAAAATCAATCATTATATTAGGACATTTGGACAGAATTATTATTTAAGGAGTTTCCAACTCTGAGTCTTGATAGGAATAAGCTGCAAGAATTCCTTAGATATAATTTCCTAGCATTGTGGAAACTTTGATGGTCTTCTCATGGGAGAACAGACGATAGGGAATAGAGTGTAATGATGTTGTGAAGGGCATGAAATTAGTTCCAATCATCAACACTCATTAAAGACTGAATTAGACTTAATAATCAAAGAGGTAGAAGATCCAACAGAGAACAAGATACCTTGACCTAGCAGCTCTTGTAGTCTAGTGGGGAGCAGACATTAACTGAAGATCACATACATATTCATTACAATAATGATAAATGCTGGAGAGTGGGTGGCTACTACGTGCTAAAGAACATATAGTTGGGCATTTAACCTAGTCTGAGAGGGATGGGACACATTGAGAAAGTCACACTTAAGCTGAAAGATAAGCAGGAATTAACCCTACTGACAGGGCAAGAGAGTTCCAGGTACAAGGGAACAGCATGTGGCATCCTGAGGAAGAAAGGAAGGAGTTCAGTAGGGTTAAAATTACTTATTCATCGGGTGTGGAAATAAAATGTTAGAACTTCTATTTACAGTCACTTAGCTCAACCTCTAAAATGTTTATTTTTTATGTAGTTCTATAAGATGCATGCAGTATCAGTTTACTAGTATTTGCATAAATGTTATGAATAAACATATATTAGGACTGCATGCTCAAGAAATTTTATTGACGGGCATGCAGAGTAAAAAATGTTTCAGGACCACTGGTTTAAGCAACTGCAAAAGGAACAGGGGTTCCTTTGCAGTGACCTCAGGGGTTGGTGGTGATGGGGAAGTAGAACAGGAAATTACACTGGTTGACACTGGAGACTTTCCACATAGGGCCTGGTGGGCCAGGTCAAGTATTCAGGGTTTACTAGCAAAGGGAAACAGCTGAAAGGAGAAAATACACACTTGTCCATCGGGAAAACAATCTAAGATAGCTATCAATTAAAATGATTTAGAAATAGGTTAATGAAGACAAAAAGGAAAGCTTCAGAGTGGATTTGAAATCTGCCTTTTTAATATTAATCTATATGCATATTCTCTCTCCTCAAATGAAAGCCATGTGCTAAGGACTGAATATGTGTGCCCCCGACAAAAATTCATATGTTTAAATCCCTGTCCCCAATGTGATGGTATTGGGAAATGGGGCCTTTGGTAGGTAATCAGGTCATGAGAGTGGAGCCCCGATGACGGGATTCGTGCCCTTGAAGAAGAGACAGAGAGAGCTGGCTTCCTCTCTCTGCTCTCTACGTGTCAGGATAGCAGGAGAAGACTGCTATCTGCAAACCAAGAAGTAGGCTCTCACCAGACACTAGATTTGCCTACATCTTGATCTGGATGTCCCATCCTTCAGAAATGTGAGAAATAAGTGTAAAAAACAAAAAAATGTTTAAGCCACCCAGTCTATGGTAGTTTGTCATAGCAGCCTGAACTAAAACACTATGTGAAACATGATTATTTCATCCATCACTTACCTCCTCTCCTTACATAATCTGTTATATACCCACTCCAAGTAGACAGCAAAGTATCTGGCCTACAGTAAATGCTCAGTAGGTTTGGCATATGAATTACATCATGACTTCAAGTTTAGCACATTCCCAATGAATTTAATTTATTTTCCCCAGTACATGCTTGTCTACCTATATTCCCTGTCTCAATGAATGATGCACCCCCTCTCAGGACTCCAAGTTGGACTACATGTTTCCCACGACACCCTTATACCCCATGTCTAGTCAGACCTTAAATCTTATAGATCATATCTAAGGGAAGCCTCAAAACTCAGCCTCTCCTTGTCATCTCCTTGCCTTTGCCATAGCCCTTACAATTCTTCCTATTTAGTAACAAATTCCAGATAACCCTTTCCCTATACTTATTAACTAAAATTCATTGGATTCCAAGTATGTGCCACACACTGTAGTTAAGGCCTTAAATGCATGATCTCCTTTAATCAACATAATCCAATGACGAGAGTACTATTATTGCAATCAGTGTTTTTTGTTTTTAAGAAATTAAGGTTTAAAAAGTTTAAGTGACTTTTCCAAGTCTGCCCAGTCTCTTGGGCTAATATTCTTACCAACTGTGCTATACTCTACTCTGCTCCCACCTGCAGTTTATTGCAACTGCAGTATATTCACCACAGTTGATTCATTGATTTGTTTCTTCCCTTATTCACTCATTCATTCACTTATTCTCTACTCATTCACTTACCTATGCATTTAATGAGTGATTGCTCACTTTTACCTATTTTACATGTTGTACAACTTTGGTGAAATCCAGGCACTTATGAAGCATACCATCTAGTAAGGGGCAAGCATTAAACCAAAATTACTTAAATAATTATGTAATGGCAATAAATGCTAAGCCAAAATATGGTCCTTTAAGTATAAATCTGATCATGGTAGTCACATCTCTGCCATTGAAGAAGTGATTTTCTCTCCCAGAAATCCTCTTCCCTTTTAGCTACTAAAAAAATTCACGTCACCTTTAAATGCTCAGATGTACAACTTTCTGTCACTTCCAAGTCAGAATTCATAGTTCTCTCCTTTGTGTCCTCAAAGGCAATACTTATTAATCCCTGTATTTTAGTAATTATGGCATATTTCAATTTCTTAGGTAGATGGCTTGACATTCTTCAATTTACTCAGGAATTTTAGTGGCATTTCATATGGTTTTGTGGTAAAAAAAAAAAAAAAAAAAAAATATATATATATATATATATATATATATAATGCCTATGGAGCACCTAGAATATTGTAAGTTCTCAATAAACACTAATTATAAATGTATCTATTTTACCTATTAACATGTCTAAGCTTCTCAGGGGTGCAGTTTTTGTATTCATTCACTAAAAGAAAAAATGTTATCTTTCAAATCTAAGACTATAATTGCAGGTGATGTGGATAAATCTATGTATTCACATTTGGTGACTTGTTTACATTTTATTATTTGTTCTTTTACTTCTTTTATTTTTTTCTATTCTCATATTAATGCTGGCAGCCTAAAGAGGACCACAGTTAGCACAGAAGGTAGAAATTTGGTAACAATCCTTGATTCCTTAATTTTTCTCTCCATCCCTGTAAAGTCATCAGAAAATCTTGTGGCTTCTTAACAATTATATCTCAAATCTTCACTCTAGCTTGCAGAAAGCATCTGAAACAAACTGTTAAAAAGAATGACATAGATCCTAACAGACTGACATGAAACAGCTCTAAGATATATGATTAAGAAAATATCACTTAATTTCAAAATGTTGTGTGTAATATTAAAATTTGAGAGAATGCATCAGTAAATAGTCTCTCTTCTTTCCATCTTGATTGCTACCCTTTTAGTGCAGGCAAACCAGTAATTTTGTTTTAACTGTCATTGATTTCTATCTCCTTATTTCTACTTCGACCATTCTGCAATCAGTTCCCCACCCAGTGGTAAGAGTGATTTCAAAATATAAATTATATTATGTTTCTTCATTGCTGAAAAATATTCTGTGACTTCCCATTCCATGTGGAGAGAAGAAAAGTCTACAAGCCCCTGCCTTTTATGGCTTCTGCCTAGCCCTACAGCCTTACATTGTGCCCCTTCTCCTAACTCATGCCACTCTAAATTTATTTCAGCTCCTCAAAGATGCTGAGCTCATTGGTGATTTAAGAGCTCTTGCCCTTGCTGTTACTGTATTGTCCTGTAATGTCTTCTGCCCTTCTCTTCATTTGGCTACTACTCTTCTTCCCACAGGTCTTAACTGTCACCAACTTAGAGAGGACTTCCCTGGTCATTCTACCCAAAGGAGGGAAACTCTCACCAGCAGTTCCTATTTAAAGCTATTATTTGTTACCTTACAACAGTCAACACAGTTGGAAAATATTTAATTCATTCACTTTTGATCCTTTTAAAATTACTTGCCACTTATCTTAGTTTGGTTATTCCTAGAAGTAGATCCTGAGTCAAAGATACACATTTAAGTAGCTTATTGTGGATATTATTCCAGGAAGCACCAGTAAGAAAGTGTAAAACTGAAGGAAGGAAGCTAATTTAGATACATCACTGAGCAGGCAACTGTTACGGGCAGCTGAGGCTCAGTTCCAAAAGGGAAGTCTGGGGATAGTGTAGACATGCCTCAGAGTGGGGTGAGGGGGCAGGGGTATTTAAGCACCCAACATCAAACTGGTTTAGGGTTGACCCCCAATGGTACATGAGCCAAGAAGGCTCCAGCAGTTTGCAGCAGCCAGAGAAACTGCTCAAGCAAATCTTTGCAAGGTTTGAGTCAGTGGGCCTAAGAATAATGAGCATGGGGGAAATATGGGTGTGACATGAATGGCACTGGCTACTCCACCTCTCCAGGGCCTAAGCTCCATGAAGGCAGTGGCAGGAGTCTTGTTCAAGACTATATACTCTGGTACTTGGCACAGAGTTGGTGCTCTGCAGGTTAAAATGAAAGAGCAGATAATAGGGCTAATGGATAATACTTTTACAATACAGAGTTTAATTAGATTAATAAAGTTGGTTTGGATCTATAGTTTATCTAGATCCATTCACCAGAGGAGAATCAGACAGATCAACTTTGTGATATAATAACCAGAGCTAAATCTAGTAATGACTCATTTATGTTACAAGTCTGTATTTACTTCCTAGAGCTACTGTATCAAAATATCGCAAACTGGGTGGCTTAAAACAACAGAAATTTATTGTCTCAGTTCTGGAGGCTTGAAATCTGAAATCAAGGTGTCAGCAGGGCCATGCTCCCTCTAAAACCTATAAAGAAACCCTCCTTTGTCTCTTGCTAGCTTCTAATTATTTGCTGACAATCTTTAGTGTTCCTTGGGAACACTTTGCCTTTGTTGTCATAGAGTGTTCTCCCTGTGTGTGTGTTTTATAAGGATGTCAGTCATATCGAATTAGGGCCCCACCCTACTCCAATCTGATTTCATTTTTACTTAACTAGTTAGATCTGCAACAACCCTATTTACAAATAAGATTACTTTCAGAGGTATTAGGGTTTAGCACCTCAACATCTCTCTCTCTCCTTTTTTTTTTTTGAAGGACACAGTTTAATCCATAAGAGTATCCTTGAAGTTAAAGCCTAGGGAATAGCATATTACAGAGTAAAAAATAGTGTTGTGTGTTCAAGTCTCAAATCAGCCTTCAAAGTCAACCAAAAACTTGTGTGTTTCAGGAAGGGGAAAAAGAAAGTTTTCAGGATTTTGAATGGTCCAGTCTCACATATAATGTAACAATATGCTGGTTGCAAGTCCGCTTGCCAGGAGGCAATCTGGTCTGTGCAGTGAGTTCTGGTTCCAGAGGGACAATACAGAGAACATGTGGAAAGAGGGGCAAAATTCAAGGGAAACTCTGAGATCCCCTTGGGATCTCATTAAGGAGACAACTCCGGGGCTTTCCCAGCAAAAAAAAAAAAAAAAAGTAATTTCATAAGCCTCACAACTGTGTCTGTGAGGCTTATAAGAGAAACAAATAGAAATATTTACCTTTGGATTTACTGCATACATCAGGTATTTTTCTATCCTCACATGTAATTTCCATAAAAGCTGACAATAAAAGGCTGTTTTGTACTTAGCTGCTAAGAATCATTTTGTCACTTTGTATAATAGTGAAATGTTTAATCACAGACCTCAACTTCTCTTACAGATCAATGTGACACATCAAAGACCCTCAACGTAAAAGAGACACAACTCTACTTAAAATGCCAAAGTCCATTCTTGTTTCATATGATCACGGTGATGATTCTATTTGACCATTTAACCCATGATTTTCAGGCAAATGGCACTGTTATTAACAGCAATATTAACAACAATATTAACACGTGATTATATAGGCAGAATGATGAGTAAAACCAACAACAGCCAAGAGTCAGGATTTATGTATTTTTAATAACTGAGACTTGTTTGTGTCAGATAGCTAATAGCTCTTCCCACAGATTTATTAATCTACATTTTACAAATCAAGTGGAAAAATTATTTTGATTTTGAAGCTAATATGAATCCTGTCATAACTTATGTCTTCACTTATTTATTTTTTTAATAAATTTATTTTAATTTTATTTATTTATTTTTGGCTGTGTTGGGTCTTCGTTGCTGCGCACGGGTTTTCTCTACTTGTGTCGAGCGGCAGCTGCTCTTTGTTCCGGTGAGCGGGATTCTCACTGTGGTGGCTTCTCTTGTTGCAGAGCATGGGCTCTAGGCCTGCGGGCTTCAGTAGTTCTGGCTCGCAGGCTTAGTTGCTCCGCAGCATGTGGGATCTTCCCGGACCAGGGCTCGAACCCGTGTCCCCTGCATTGGCAGGTGGATTCTTAACCACTGCGCCACCAGGGAAGCCCTGTGTCTTCACGTATTGTAATAGTTCAAAAGTAAATACTTACATGAAAATAAGTAATACTATATTTGAACACAATTTTGCATGCAAGATGAATGTTTATTCAAAAGTGAAATGTTTTGTTTGTATGCCACTTAGCTTTAAATGTACAAAAGCCACAAAATGCTTATATAAATTAAATAATCCTTACTACCATTCCATTCCATTTAAAAAGAACCATATTTTTTCCACTATCTAGAGAAACAAAGATTGGAGGTTAATGGACAGAGAAGTGTGGATAATTTGTGTAATATCTACAGTTTTTTTATAAAAAGTTTTAATCCCTCATCTTGATTTATTTTAAATATTTCATCTTCCAACCCCCTAAAGAATTTATATCTCATAGACAAGGATAATATAAAGAGTGAAAAATCTCATTTTATCCTTGATGCCATAGATAACCACTTGAAGAGTTTGGTATATATTTTCCAGAATTAGGTGTGCATATGTGTCTATGTGTAACTTAGTATGTATTTTCTGAGTTTATCCTTATATATATTTTCCCAGATTTAGTTCCCAGTGGAAATACTGTTTGAAATAATATTTTTCTATATAACAATGCATCCTGCCTCTCTTTCCATGTAGAGACTGAGAGGATTATTTTGCAACTTTATATTCCACTGAAAATATTAATATTATATAACATTCATTTCATTACATACTAATCCTGAGATTTTTAAAAAATATCTTACCATAACTAAACTTTCCACATTATGGGGAGGTGAACATAATTTTTTCTTGCAATTGCAAATGGAAGTTGTTTTGTTTCAAATGGGAGTTGATTTGAATCATTTCCAATTTGCAGTGATGGCTGTGAATTATAGTGACCAATCATGGCTCTGTTACCTCATTTGAGACTTGTTTTATTTAACTCATTAATGAGAGAAGTAGAAGGATGACAAAGCAGGTTCAAAGAAAAGAGAATTTGAGAAATGAAATTTTTACAGTCTGGTGGTGGGAGTGAGGGAAGTCTACAAAAATACAAGTCAGATTAATGTCTACAAGGCAAACAACAAGAAACAAACAAACCATAAATTTTGGTAAAATCATATGTAACAAGTTTCACAGAACAAAAAGTTTTCTGGATTCTAACCTACTATGTAAACAAACTTCCATTCTCCTAAAGTAGCAGACGGACCTTGGGTGTCAGTTTATAAGAAAATGCCCTAATATGCAGTAGAAAGGACTTAGGGTTATTCTTATACCTTTTTCCAAGTTTTGGATATTTGTCTCACTACCATTAAAGTTTATTTTGTTTTTCTGAAATATGGTGTCTATGTATCTTGGTAACATTAATTGAAAACCATGGTCATCACAATTTTTAAAATTTCCTTAAGCTTAGACTATCAAAGGAAATTTGATAAAGATTTTCTTGAAATATATTTGCATAATATTTCATTTTATGGATGCCATGTATGATAGGAAACATATGTCCCACTTATGGATGTTTAAGTTATTTCCAGTATCTCACCATCTTAAATAATTCTCAATAAATAGTTTCATCACTTTTAACTTTGCACAACTCTATGTATATATTCATAAGCTAAATCCTAGAAGTGGAATTGCTGCTTCATAATTTAAATACATTTAAATATTGTAAACAAAATTGCCAAATTTTTCTCTAAAGTGCGTTTTTGCATTCACAAGGAATCACAGATATATTTTAAATAGAGAGCCATTTGGGTCACCCGTTTTGTTGTTTTTGTGTATGTCTTTACATAATTAATCGATTAGCTATCTTAAGTTCCCTGGTCATTATTAACCTATTTGAGAAGAAAGAACATGAGAAATGAAGGAGGGAAGTTCCAGGGAGTTCAGGAAAAATTGGAAAGCAAATAAACCAATGAACAAATAATGAATTTAGATAGTAAGGCATGGAGCTTTCCAAAGACACGACAGAAAAATTAGCTAGGAACTAAGAGTAAGTGGTTATTTGAAACTTATGAGAAAATAAATGGCAAATAATGCAATTCCCTAAACGGTTAGAGATGAGGCTTTGGGCTAAAGTCAAAGCTGAAGGAAATGGAAAGGAAAAGTTACAGACCCTTTTCAATTGCTGATTCATTCAACAAGCATTTAGCTGCTAACTCTAAATGAAGGGCTCTGCAGGTAAGTGAAGGAGTCTTCAGTAGGTAGTTAAAGAAAGAATGGGCAGAGAAGAGAAGTAATGGACCTAAGCATGAACTGGAGAAAAACATTCTAACTTTTGGTTCAAGAAGGCTTCTAGGATAAGGCACTGCTTTTGCTTAGGAATATAATTGACGATAGGGAATGGAAGGTCATGGATTGGAAAATAACAGTAAAATAAAGAGACTGATAAATTGAGTTTCATGTACAAGAAGAGGAATTGAGATAGGAAGAGGAGAGAAAAGGGCTTGCTCTCAAGAGGAGAGAAGGAGCCAGACAATGTGGAAACTTGAGTCTGCAAAAGAAAATGATCAGTCAAGAACTGATATTAAGGTAGTGAGTAACTAAAAGACATTAAGAACTAACAACTAATAACTCTGATCCAATTTTAAGTTTCAGTTGCCTAAAATCTTCAGAAAGGCTACTATGTACAGAAACTGGCATATCTAGGTAAAAATAAAAGAAAACTAGGACTAGGAAATGAAAAGCAAGTGAGACTGAAAGTTCAGCAAAAGCAGAAGTTCCAAACTGGAGGTTTACCGTGAGATTTTAAGGGATCCAGAATTATCAGAAAACATGGAGAGACCTTTGTTCAACGTTCCTAATTACTCAACATTACTAAAATTGAGGATGACCTCAGTTAGCACTCACATTACACAAACATTCATCAGGATTAAAAAATAAAGCACAGATGTAGAAAATATTATGTTGCAAGAGAAAGGGCAGTGAACTAAGAATTGGAAGGTCTTGTTGCAATGTTTCATTGTCTTCCTCTGATAGTGGCGTATTCTTGAGCCAATTTCCTCACTGGTAATAGATCCATAATAACATCTGTCTATCATTGGGTAGTTGTGAGCAACTAATCTAGATAAATATATATATATGTGTGTGTGTGTATATAAAGTCTATAAAGTATAAGTATATAAAGTCTATATCAAATGTAACATTGTTATATTTAAAATATTACCACCTAAACAACAAGTTCCTACTGTGTAGCACAGGGTACTATATTCAATATCCTGTGATAAACCATAATGGAAAATAATATGAAAAAAAATATATATATATGTATAACTGAATCACTTTGCTGTACAGCAGAAATTAACACAACATTGTAAATCAACTATACTTCAATAAAATTAAAAAAATATTACCACCAATAACTACATTTATATTTATATATCCATATTTACAGCAAAAGATTTATAGCTTTCACCATATCTAGATAGAGCTAAAACTTATATTGACTCCCACGTTTACCCCTGGGAATTTCCAGATCTCTAGAATAATCAAGGAAAGACACAGAAAGGTTTTCTAATTAGTGCTTGCTTTTTGCAGAAGCACTGCCATGATAATCTGAGCTGGTTTTGAAGCCCTTTGGAGAAGGAGATTCTATATTTATCTTGCAGACACTATCTCAGGGTTAAGAGGCATCAATATCCCCAATCTTTCCTCTGTCAAACTCTAATCCCTTGGGCATTTTAAGGTTATTATTAGTCAGACTCTTTTAAATTAAACTTCAGAACCAAATGGCTACTTACATTTTAATGCCATAGTATCTGTTCCTTAGTTTGAAAATCATGTGACAATTCTAATTGAGAAGGGGGAATTCTTTGTACAAATTCAATATACAATCCCTGTTCCCCTCTGAGGTAGCTTAGAATTTAGCTGTGTTTTCTAGATGTTCATATAATTGTCACAGCAACACTCTTGAAACTTGTTTTATCCCTGTACAAATTAAACAGAAACTAAATAAGCTCTGTGAAGTAAAACAGTCCTTCAGAAATGTAAACACTTCCTGTAGGAATATTAACAGTTTTCCACTTTTTTTCTTCAAAGCAGCATTACTTTAGATTACAATAAAAAATAAATGAGAGATGGGATTTACTCAACACTATCACCCTTGAAATAAAGAAAAAGAAAAACTTGATTTCAAAATTCCCTGTGCATTCCTCTCTGTAGGCTTCCTTCACCATTTCAAGAATGATGGCAAACTCTACAAGACTTTACATCACCAAAGAGAGAAAACAATTCACACCACTTCACAGTCAGAAATAATTCTGAGGAAGCAGCACAAACAGTTGGGGATTCCTTCTGATAGGTGCTCCATGAATCCTGAGAGGCATAATCTCCAAAACAGGATGCTTTGGCCTATAATAGGTGTGTGAGAAAGGTTGACTCTGGTTATCAACAGAATAGGAGAAAACGCATCCACTACAGCTCTGGTACAAAGATTGCTTTCTCCATTACACTGATTTTCTTTTTTTTTAATTTTTTTTATGTTATTTAAGGTTTCCTCCATCCGTTCTCCATCACCAATGAAGGGAACAAGTGTTTCTGAATATGGAACTGTCTGAATGACCACTGCCTGTCTTGTAAAATCCTAACTATCTTACAGAGAGTGACATACCACTGCAGAGTCAGCCTCACTAATAATGATTCCTATCTGTATGGCATAATTCTTTTATACTATGGGAAACACTTTACATCGATGTTCTTTATCATTGATTTATCATTGATCCTTGCAGCATTTTTGTCAGAGGGGTGAAACATATCTCTTTGGGCAAAAAATGGTGGAGCTTTGAAATGATGGACATAAAATAACTCATCATGTCTAAACAGTGTGATTTGTGCACCATCAGCATCGGTGATAACATGAAATTCATGTTATTAAAGAGTGTTATTACTCATTGCTTAAGAGCTTTGTGTCAGTGTTGCTTTGTAACAAAGCCCTCCTGCTAAACACCTATTTTAAACAGGAAGTTTATTTCTAAAGTGAAAGTCTCCAAACTCAATCTCACCCAACCCCAACTGACCTGTTGTGAATGGGGTCATTGTCAACAAGTACAGAAGGCCTTAAAATTTGCAAATGCATAAAATCTGTTCTTTGCCATGATTTCTATTTCACTAGAGCTGGGGTTGCTGTTTCAAGACTTACGTTCATTTTGGAACATCATTATTTCATGAATGAACCATATCAAATATGAAAGGTGATGGCCATCTTGTTGTGGAATAAACATGGGGAATCAAGAAATCTGGGTCTAAATTCTGGGCTGGTTACTTGGCAGGTACATGGCTTTGAGCATGTTTTCAAAAAGTATTCCTAGGTCTTGAGTAAATGGTCTCTAAGTTTCTGTGCAGGTCTCAAATACCATGACTCTGAGATTCAGCTTACTGGTGCCTGGCATTGAAAAGTACACTCTTGGGTCCAATGCTTAAGTTGTATTTGCAATATGTGGAGAAGATGTAAGATACTAACAAATACTCAATTCAATGTATTAAAGCAGTCTCTCCCTTTGATGGAAATAAAAGAAAAAACAAAACAAAACACACTGGAGCAAGAAATAAGTATCTTTCCAAACAAAATCCTTAATTTACTTCCACCTGATGAATATCCTCTGTCTCTAACAACAGGAATTTCCACGATTCTTAAATCTATTTGCAGAAGACCTGTTTTACTAAAGCAGTCCAGTCAATAAAAGTGCCACATAAACAGAATGAAAATAATTAAACAGCTGGTAATTATGATAATTATACACTGCCTCTTTTGTTAAGCCAGGAAGGGATAAATTTTAAGAATATGTACTGGGGATTCAGCCATGTGTCATCCATTCAAGTTAATGGAAATGACAATCTAATCCTGCCCATCACATTCGACTTTATTTCCAAAATTTACTTGGAGGAACTGTAAGTGATTTCCCTTCCTCTTCATCAAAATTTTCTTTAATACTGCTATATATTTTTAAAATGTTATATATACACATAAATATCATTTTGATCATATTGATGAATATGGTCCTTATTTATTTTTCAGCTTCTTGTATACCTCAAACTGTATACAGACACAAAAGAATCCATATACTGTATATAAATGAGTGAAACTTAAGATATTATTTTATTATTTAAGAGCAAAATACTATAATAATTTATAACCCAGAAGCCATAAGGAAAATGACTGACAGATCAGAGTATAAATTTTTTAAACTTTTATCATGGCCATCATTTTAATGTTAAAAATTTAATCAAAAACATCTGAAGTGGCGATTAATTTCTTTTTTGTAACATTATTTCTTAAAAATGTGATTTATAAAAGCCAACAAAAATAACTGTAATAATTCTGAGTGTTTAAAATGGAAAAAGCTACTAAGAAAATAAATTTAAAGAAAATGTTTTATAAGTTTCTGCCCGGGTTTTATGCATAAATAATAAGGAATGCATGATATGAATATGACAAAGAATATAAGTTCTGGAATCTTGCTGGTAAAAGTGTCAGAGTCTATGCAAAAAGAAACATTAAACAGGAAATAAATTGCTGTGTACTAACATGTTTAGAAAAGGAATATGCACTGGTATCAATTATTTACTGACATACTATATTCATATTTCTCTCTGGAAATTCACTGAAATTTCCTAGTTCCAAGGTGACTAAAAACCAGGGAGTCTCCCTAACACCATACACAAAAATAAACTCAAAATGGATTAAAGACCTAAATGTAAGGCCAGACACTATAAAACTCTTAGAGGAAAACATAGGCAGAACACTCTATGACATAAATTACAGCAAGATCCTTTTTGACCCACCTTCTAGAAAAATGGAAATAAAAACAAAGATAAACAAATAGGACTTAATGAAAGTTAAAAGCTTTTGCACAGCAAAGGAAAGCATAAACAAGATGAAAAGATAACCCTCCGAATGGGAGAAAATATTTGCAAATGAAGCAACTGACAAAGGATTAATCTCCAAAATTTACAAGCAGCTCATGCAGCTCAGTATCAAAAAAACAAACAACCCAATCCAAAAATGGGCAGAAGACCTAAACAGACATTTCTCCAAAGAAGATATACAGATTGCCAAAAAACACATGAAAGAATGCTCAACATCATTTATCATTAGAGAAATGCAAATCAAAACTACAATGAGATATCACCTCACCGCAGTCAGAACAGCCATTATCAAAAAATCTACAAACAATAAATGCTGGAGCGGGTGTGGAGAAAAGGGAACCCTCTTGCACTGTTGGTGGGAACGTAAATTGATACAGCCACTATGGAGAACAGTAAGGAGGTTCCTTAAAAAACTAAAAACAGAACTACTATATGACCCAGCAATCCCACTACTGGGCACATACCCTGAGAAAACCATAATTCAAAAAGAGTCATGTACCACAATGTTCATTGCAGCTCTGTTTACAATAGCCAGGACATGGAAGCAACCTAAGTGACCATCAACAGACGAATGGATAAAGAAGATGTGGCACATATATACAATGGAATATTACTCAGCCATAAAAAGGAACGAAATTGAGTTATTTGTAGTGAGGTGGATGAACCTAGAGTCTGTCATACAGAGTGAAGTAAGTCAGAAAGAGAAAAACAAATACCGTATGCTAACACACATATATGGAATAAAAAAAAAAAGTCATGAAGAACCTAGGGGCAAGATGGGAATAAAGACACAGACCTGCTAGAGAATGGACTTGAGGACATGGGGAGTGGGAAGGGTAAGCCGGGGACAAAGTGAGAGAGTGGCATGGACATTTATACACTACCAAACGTAAAACCGATAGCTAGTGGGAAGCAGCTGCATAGCACAGGGAGATCAGCTCCGTCCTTTGTGACCACCTAGAGGACTGGGATAGGGAGGGTGGGAGGGAGGGAGACGCAAGAGGGAAGAGACATGGGGATATATGTATATGTACAACTGATTCACTTTGTTATAAAGCAGAAACTGACACACCACTGTAAAGCAATTATACTACAATAAAGATGTTAAAAAATAAAGACTGAATAATCAATCAATGCAGTTCACCATATTATTAGACTAAAATTAAAAAAAAGACAAAAAACCAGGGAGTCATATAAGTACCAAAAGACTGACTCAATGTGCATGAGATTGAATCAGAAATCATGTTTATGTGGAGGTGGTGTGGTTTTTACTTTTTTGTTGAGAAAATGTATTTTATACATATAATAAAGTACATGTAGTAAAGTACATATATATGTGAAGTTATATATTGGCATGTATATATATATGAATATGTATACATTTATATATTCAAGGCATAACTATTGTTTTCACTACTGTACAATCATATACACATGTGATTCTCTGACTCATCTGCAAAGGTGGTAATTCTACATAACACCTAAAGGAGTTTTGATTCCTATTAAGACAGTGCTAAGAGAGGCTGAAAATTAATTAAAAATGTAATGTCTTGAGACTTAGAGCTTGCAATGTTTTTTTCTTTTTTCCTTCTGTTGAAATCCCTATTACAAAATGTAAAAAGAGAAGCCACCCAACTCCCATTTGCATGCTGAGTAAATAGAAATCAGCAAACGATAGTGTACCTTATTAAATTTGCAATGTCTTTTATGAACGTATCTGTTCATTGTCTGTCTTGAACAGCTTTGCATTTCCTGTAAAGGATGATAAATACAGCAGTAGGTTCCTTTTAAATGTTTAAGTTCTAGAGACCAATAGCTTATCTGTTTCCTGCAGGAACTTATAAAAGTAATCATCATACAGATATAAAAATGGCTGCATTTATTCCTCTGGATGAATTCTAGTAGATCAGCTGCAGGAAGTTAAAGAAATGACAGTAATATGGTGATTAATTTTTTCAGTCTAGCTCCACACATTAGAAAATAACCTCAAAATTAAGCCTGTAGGAAATTTAATATACGTTATCAGGAATTCATATGTATTTTAGATAAAAATGAAGCAGGGATCATTATTTGTCAGGTAAATTTCAATGAAGATTCCCTCAGTGGCAAAGGTTGTAATTCTGGCAAGAATTCAAAGCCTCTGAAAGCCATTGATTAGCCATCTGTGACAGGAGAGCAAATGAGACTTTAAAGTAGGGACAGCAGCTATTAGACCCCTCCTGGTGGATCCTAAACTGCTATCTATGCCAATTGCAAAACCAAAAAAAGAAACTCCAAAACACCAAAAAAACCCCCAATACCTTGATTCAGGCAGACAAAGTATGCAAAATGGAGTACTGATTAAGGGGAAGGGTACCATGAATCAGATTACCAGGTCTGAAAACTAGTACCACCAACATTTACTATACATGTGACTCCAGAAGTGGTATTTAATTTCTCCATATCTTTGTTTCCTCTTTTGTGAAATGGGAAAAAATATAGTACCCACCTATTAGAGATTTTATGAAGATTATATGAGATAATAACTATAGGGTACTTATAGTCCAACGTTTGAAACATCACAGTTACTCATTAAATACTGGTTGTTGTTATTGTTATTATCATTACATGATTACTTATGGCCAAGGGTTACTGTCTAGTAGCCTTTGAGTGAATTATGAGAAGTATTAAAATATATTGATTATTTAAAATTCAGGACTCACTAGAGTTTATGGGGGACTTTCTTCTGTCTTCTTTTAGAAGTTATATTGCCACACATTTTTAGCAGTATTGCAAACTTACGTTCACATAGGCAGTTTCACAATTTTCGATAACATGCTTTATGATCATTGTTGTGTTGGACTGATCATGGTTTCCAATTGCCATTATCCATTTATTAATCTTTAGTCATCATTTGCTTTTAATTGCTGTGCTATTTTCACCTGGATGGTTATTTCAACCCTCTCTGTTCTTTGTATAACTCACTTTTTATTCCCACTACAAAGTGAAAACTTGTGCGACCATGTACTCCATTGGAGTACAAAGTGGAGTACAAAGTGGTCCATGTACTCCATTCTCTCACCCATGTTTGTCTTAGGATTTTTGTTCTACCTAAAAAGGTGAAGGTCAGAAAAATTTAAGAATGACTCTTTTAGAGGCCTAAGAAAGTCAATGGATTTTTTCCAGAAGAATCTAATAGATTAACACAATGTGACTAGTATTCCTTGAATAGAGATCTGTTATAATCTATTCAGTTCTTAAAATTCATTGCACCTGCCACTGACTTCATTTTTGTCCTCTTTATCTCTCTAAACTGAATTTCTACACAGCTCCATCTTCCTTTTCCATTGCTAATCTCTGCCTCCTCCATTCCACCCATTTATTGTCATTTGTTGTGTTTCCAAAAAGCAAACCCTTGATATTTCACTGACTTTAAAAAAAAAAAAAAGGTTTAAAGGCTACTATTATATAAGGTGAATTTGGCAAAAGCAAGCAGATATAAAGCCATTGACCAAAAGATTTTGCTAATTAAACAGCAATTTTTACTCCTGAGTCTAGTGTGTTGAATATGCTCAACAGAGATTATCAGGTGATTACTACCAATGAGAACTGGTAAAGGAGATAAGACCTGCCTGCCATCCTTGGCTTATGGAATCACATTCGCATTCCTTAGGAGAGCATGAAGATCCTTGTATTGTGGTCTCAGCCTGTACCTTTCTAGTCTTACATTAATTTCTTTCCCATCACTCTACCATATCACAGCACATTTCGTGAGCTCTAAGTCATCTTTAAAATTTTGTAACTCTTCTCACCTTTCTGCCTATATCTTACTTGGTTTACTTAATATTCATAGAATAATAAATACCATAGCATAACCTCCACTGGTCAATATTTTCTCTAGTCGATGGCAGGCATCACTGTGCTTTACTTAGGCTTAGATGATCTGGATAGAGGCGTATAATATAGGAAACTGTACTCTATGTGGAACAATTTAACTTAATTTGTCCAAAGTTAATCCATTCACAGGACTGTGCTAATGATTACCTTATATTGCAGACATGAATATATCTGAAAAATGCCATATCCTTTTTTCTTCTTCAAGTTAAGGGTTCTGTGGTAATTAATAGACTTTCTACAAGATGACTTGGTAAAGTGAAAACATCATTTTCAGTTCACTTTCTACTCTTTTCAGAAAGGAATGCAGCAGCTGTTTGTGACCACTGACATCTAAATTTAATTTTTAAAATACTCCCTAGACCAATAAAATGAGATTCACCTGATTTAATTAGGTCAAAATGGGTCTTCTTGAACTGGGTTTTGAAAGTCAGGATGCTTTTATTTATTTTAGTCTTTATAAAGATGTTTTGAACTGCTAAACTTGGCTTTGTTTAATCCTAAAGTTTAATGTTCTAATAACATATCCTTCCACTCTTGTTTTGTAATATTTTTCAGCTACATTTTTTGAGACAGGCAGCTATCTGAATATGGCTTATAAATCACACAGCCTCCTACTTCTGCAAGAAGGGCCAATAACATGTGTGTAGAAAGGTGAGTGGCCACTTTCAGAAGGACATAAGAGGTGGAAGGTAAGGTCTGTGTAGCTTCAAGATCATGGCTTCAGTTCTTTATGTTAAAAAAAAAAACAAAAAAAAACCCCACCTTATCTCTAGGAATTCTCCATTAAAAGCCATACTTCCTTGAGAAGAAAAATATAATACAATGAACCGATATTGGGTATTAGTGTTGTACTTGAAATAAATTCCATATATTAATCAATTAGTAATGCCTTTACAAAAAGAATAGGATCTAGAAAAGCATTTGATTCTAGAAAGTTCCTTTCTTCCTTCCTTCTCTCCTTCCCTACTTCCCTCTTTGACTTCTCCTTTCACCTAAAATTTTATTTATTGAGCGCCTAAAATGTACCAGACATTTGGTATGTTCTAGGAGCAATATGAGTTTCTTTTAAGGAATAACATATCCAAGTCATTGATTTCCAAGAACTCTAGTCTTTTTTTTTTTTTTGAGGCTGAGGAGGAAAACAAAGATTACAGATCTGGGGATGGCTTCCTGGTCACTGCTCTTCCTTTATTCTCCTCTTGTGTAACGGGTTGCTCCTTAAGGATGTCATTCTCATTATCTGTTTCCTCTGAAATGTGTGCCTGCAGCCCAGACCTCTCCCCTGAACCCGCATCTAGTACATCCAAATGTCCATGCAACATCTCCACGTGGACGTACAATAGGCATCCTGAGCTTAATTTTTCCCAAACTGAACAAATGTAAAGACTAAGGAGAGAAAATGCTCGTTACAGTCCAGTAACAGCAAGAAGTATAGTTTTCTTGGAGCAAAATAAGTAAAGAGAGTGATGGTAGAAAAAGTCTGAGAGGGAGCCTGAGGCATGATTTTCTCTTCCCGCTTAAATCTGTTCTATGGCGGTATAGTACTTCCAAATTCAAAAAGCAGTAAGCTCTGGTTTCCACATATTATGGGCAAATATAGGGAGAGATCTTTAATTCCCCAATTTCTCTTTCATATCCCTACCTCCCCCCTCAAAGACCCCACAGCACTGGTCCTTCCTTTAAAATATATGCAAAATCCAAACACCTCTAGCCAACTCCACTGTTAACACCTTGATCCGAGCCACAGTCATCTCCTGTCTGGACCACTGCGATAGCTTCTTAATTCATCTCCCTGTTTCTACCCTGGTTTCCCTGTACTCTATACCCTTCACTATGGTAGGAGAGATCCCCATGTGATCAGATCATGTCAATATTCTGTCCAAAACCCTTTTGTGGCTTTACTCAAAAAATTCCAAGTCCTCACCTCCAATTACATGGTTCTATACGATCTAGCCTTATCTACCTCTCCAATTTCACTTCCTACATTTCTCCCTTTACCCACTCTGTTCTAGTTTTTCTGGCCTTCTTGCTGTTCCATGACATTCAAAACCTTTGAAATTATCATTCCCTTGGATATAATTTCTCCTCCTCCACATTTCCCCTCATTTGTTCCCTCTTTTCATTCATGTTCCCTCTCAAATACATACCATTTCACATTAGGGAACGTTACCTCCACCACTTTATTCTCTACTCCCCTTATGCTGCTTCATGCTTCCACACAGCACCATTGCCATCTGGTAAATAGTTATAGTTAGTTAAACATTATCTGTAGTCCTATAATCTATATGTTCCTATTAATCTTATAAGGCCCTTTAGGAATGGGTACTTATAAAGAATGCTGCTGCATTCTCTGTTGTATCCAGGTCCTGGATCTTGGCCCAGCTGATAACTGTTGCGGAAAAAAACAGTTTTTGAATGAACCATTCCGGGTGTGGCAGTATAACATGAAATTACTTGTGCATTACTGTAAAGTTCGGAAGCAGAGGGAAGGTCACACACAACACATGTAGAGCTTCAGTCAGGCAAAGGAATCTATATGTATAGAGTTTTAGGTGTCATGAAAATACTTGTACAGTGGGAGTGGAAAGAAATAGAGGTAAAAATATAAGGGAAACAGAAAGGTATCATTCATTTTAAATTGTGCCCAATATCAGCTCTAAATGTTCTTATAAATAAATCTAACATATCCATGATGATTTGGAAGGGAGGGCATGTTGTCCCATTTTTTTCTTAATTTCTATTAACCAAAATTATTCCTTTATACCAGTGTGGAAGATGATGACTAGAAATATTTCCAAAACATGATTTTCATCCTACAAAACTTAACTGAAGATTTGCAAGTGGCTTGCAATAAAATTAATAGAGATTTATTGCACAATCCTTTCTTCTGTATTACGTTAGGCTGGTTATGATGGCTCTAAGGTCTTTGAGCAATTTGCTCTAAGTACCTCTTATTTTCCTATGGCTCATTTATTTCTACTATATCTTGCTTATGTTAGGAATAATTTGGTTTTCTTCCTCCTTACCTGCTGATCTCTTCACAATTAAAGCAGTTTCTTTTCTCTGTCACATCCTGCCCTAGGCCCCTTCTCTTTAGTAGTTATGCTGACATTCTTCCAAAATGCCAATAACAAAATTATGATGCTAATATATCCAATGAGTCAATTAATGTCAGAGAATTCTATTGATTTGTTTTTCTCTATCTCCAGACTGACATCAATTCTCATTCTTGAGAACAAGATGTCACTTTGAAAGAGTGACAGTGAAACTATGGTATTTTACTTTGGTTTTTACATTTTTTACATACCTGAACTCTTTTACTTATGTTCCAGCTGCTAAGAACTAGACACTCACTATGGTGTCTTCCAATAATAAACTACTAGAGTGAGAAGAAATCATTTAGACCAGTCCTTTATTTGAGAGATGAAAACACAGAGGTGTGAAGTAACTTGTTCAGGGCCATATTAATAGAAACTAGAAGTGAAAAGGGTATCTTAAGACATGACAGCAGATATGACATCTTTTAGGAAACTAAGCTGCTCATAGTGTTTTCAGATAAGAATTAGAAAATCAGCTTAATTAGAAATATTATGTAATACATACATAGGTTATACATATGTATATTGATTGTATATTGCCAATACTATATGTATATATGCATATATTATTAAATACATTGATGTAGGAAAATGTAGTGATAGTAGTGTTATATCTATATAGGCAAATGAAGATGGGGGTGCTGATCAATATTTAATAAACCATTCATTAGGATTAAATTCCAAGCCACTGTTTTCAGTCTTCCAATCCACTCTGCCCCTATAAACACATCCTGTATCACATATGTGTTGGTTTGCATGAGGGAGACTCCCTGGGTGAAATCTATTTAATTACACTAACAGTTAAATTTAAGCATTTCATAAAAAGAAAACGGGTTTATTTTTGCAATTTTGTATTTACTCAAGTCTTTATACAGCTGGTAGAACTGTTATGTGTAAGTCACTAAAAAATGTTTATTCAAACATCCATTTATGAAGTGCTTTTATATTCAAGTCATCTCTTCAAATTTTAATTTTTCATGCATACATCTATAAACTTTATTTTAAAGTGTATTAAAACTCTTGTGCATTTCAAAATGAGAAGACATATAAAATATACTAAATTTAGCTTATATACATATTTAGATGTACATTTGTTTGAACGTAAAGGGACAGACTAAATGATCCATGGTTCCTCAGATAGTATAATGTCCTTATTTCTTGGTAAAAGTTCATGGACCTGTAAACTAGATAAACAAACAGTATATATGGGCTTTGTCGACCTCAAAAACTATTTGAAAATATTTAAAAAATGATGGTCGAAAAGCAAAATGGGACAATATGTACAGGATAATTGTATAACTTGACATAGACATATACTGGTCTCTGCAGGAGTCACAGAAAAGCAGCTCAGTGTAACCAACATAAGTAATTAAAAACTATTTCCAATAGTTCCCTCAGTCCTCATCCTTTCTTTTATATATCACCTTATTCTCGGACCAATTCTCCTCCTTCTCTCTTTCTGCCCACTCTTTCAATACGAGCTTTCCTAATTTTGCATTACAAAAGATTAAAGATTATTTGCAAAGATAAAACCCTCTTATATTGGAGGTGGAGTGAGGAAATGAGTTGAACTCAAGGGAGAGGGAGACCAGACTCTTATCCATTACTAAATTCTACTCCTCTTCTATCAACTCGGTTTGCAGATGCTTGAATTATTATGCAAAAGGAGGTTGACTGCAATGTCACTTATAGATTTACTAATTTGTTCCAACACAGAAAATACTTTACACGAAAGAATCGAATTCCAGGAAAAGATTTCAATTGACCAAACGTAATAATGAAAATATATAATAGATAAGAATAAAGTTTTGGGCATAAAATTAAAAAATTAGACCATTGTATTTGTGGTGGGAATAAGATTTGAGTAGGGGATAACTTAAACTGATAAGAAAGCATAACTCTTTGTTACTGGCCAGTGGCACAATGTGATTTGTACTGTGTTGTGATGAGGGAAAGTAGCAGAAAGAAAGAAGTGATGGTTGCTACATGAGATTCTCTTTCGTGAGTTACTCAGGTATTGTGTCTACTTGTGTGAAAACTTGAACACACTCAGTAGAGAGGAACTGAGATGCTGAATTGACTAAAACCATGTTAAATTAGAAAGCATGTCATACAAAGAAGAATAGACATGAAGGGGAGGAGAGATATAATAGGTGTTCTCAAAATCATATCTAAAGTTTTATCAAACAGCCCTCAGAATAAATTCATTTTGTGTGGCTTTCATGATAGAACTAGAATCAATTAAGCGAGGCAAGAGAGAGCATGATTCAAAGAGAGGAGGCATTTTCTATTATCAGATATTTTAAGAAGCAAAGGCATGTGTCAGGGAGCGCTGAGTACTGGACACTTCATGAAAATATTTGGTCAAAATAAAAAATAAACAAGGTTGGAGGAAGGATAATCTGAAGGACTAAAAACCCTTACCATTCTTAAGAATTTTAGATTCAACATACTACGATGACCTAAATGGAATAAAGTCTTCTCTACTCTAAATAGAATTTCTTTTTCAAAAATTTGTGTGCATTTTCCAAAGACTTCAAAATTTTAAAATTTTATCTCCGTGAGTTAAACATCTTTATTATTCCATAGGCATCCAGATGCATCACACCTAAAAATATAACCATAGCAACAAAAACAATAATAATAAAATTTACTATATAATGAGCACTCGATAAATATACGTCAGGCACTAAGCATTTTAACTACATTTTCTTCATTTATACCCCAAAACCTGTTGGGCAGGTAGGATGGGATTCATGGAGTTGACAAGGCACACAGCCGGTAAGCAACAGAGCTAGAATTTCAACTCAGGTTTGTCTGAATTTAATCCCTTTACCTAACTGCTACACTATTGTTATGGCTTGTTCTGTAACGCTCCTCTAAATGAAACATGAATAAATGGAGCATGGAAGCCAATATTATACAAAAGAGAACTCGTTATACCACTCAGATATCCCCAGGTATAGACCTGGAATTCATAAATTTTCAAAAGGCACTCAGTAACACTGTGGAGATCTGCCTTTAAATAAGCCTCACAAGTGAACCAAATGGGCATTTTGTGATATAACAGTCAATTCCTAAGATATTACCTTCTCAGCTTAATGCTATCAATGCTCATATGAAAAATCAGGAATAATTTATTACAATTCTCCAATGAGGGGAACTAGTTCATTATAATTCATAAATATAGAAAGGTTTTTACATCTTCTACACAAAACTAGTTGTTTCTCTGCATACCTGGGAATGAAGCTAGTCATGCAATAAAAGTCTTTGTGAAATTTTACAGAGTAAAGACAAAGTGAGAGAGCAGTAGTTTTACAGTTGTTTTTTTTTTTTCTTCTTTTCTTAAAGAGGGTTCTTCTTGAACTTTTAACAAGGTATAAGGGGTAGTGAGCATGTTAAAGTAGTTTTTTTCTTTTGAATCAAACCTGAACTAAAAGAATAGAGACAGAAATGACAATAGCAGGAGTCAAGATGGCAGACTAGGAGGATGCAGAATTCGCGTCTCCACACAACTAGGGCACCTACCAGGCACCGGTGGGGGACCATGGGCACCTAAGGGGACAGGAGCAACCCCCAGCGACCGGGTAGGATGTGAGGACTGGGGGGGAGTGAGGGGGTAAAAGTGGAGGCAGGAGGGGACCGGCACCCCTAAGGGGTGGCTGGGGGAGGGGAAGGGATCCAACGCCTGAAGAGGGAAATTGGGGGACCATTGGGAGGGCAGAGGATCAAAAGGGAGAGTGGCCAGGTTTCCCCTGCCCTCTTGGGCCCCCGGGAGCCTGTTGAGATCTGGGCCTGATCCTCTGCCCATCGAGGCCCCCTCCAGCCACACGGATCCTGAGGGAGTGGGAGGGAGGGAAGGGGGAGCAAAAGTAAAGGCCGGACCTACTGGATTGGCACCACAGAGGGGCAGCTGGGGGAAGGGAGGAGTTCCTACACCCAGCGGGACCCACCCACAGTTAGTGGTCCAGCTGGGGCAGGGGAGACCCCAGGGGAGACGTGGCGGGGGTTGTGGAGGAATGGAAGGGAACTTGGCCAGCGCTTTCCCTGTCCACTTAGGCACCGGGGAGCCTCTTAGGCTCCCGGGCCTAATCCTCTGCCCTCAAAGCCTCCCTCTTGCCTCGTACAGCCCAAGCCCCGCCCCTCCACCCCCACCCAGGCCCTACCTCCATACTCAGAGACCCCTGAGATCCCCTCCAACTGCGCTGGGCCTAAACCCCACCTACACACCTTCACCCAGGGCCTTACCTCCAAACTCCAGAACTCCACACTCTGGAGGCAGCCCATTGGACGAGCTGACTCTCTGCTTCCAGGCAGGTCCTAAGCAGAGGCCCCATCCCACGCTTGAACGTCACCCTGCCTACCCCCCACCCCCAAGGCCTTTTTCAACTGCCTGCATCCTGAGCCTAGGCTCCACCCCATGCTCAAACGTCACCCCACCCCCCGCCAGGCCCGCCCCACCCTAAACCTTGCCCCTACCTAATTTCCACCTCTGCCTAAACTCCGCCCCCCAGAGCCAAGGTTTTTTTTTGTTTGTTTTTTGTTTTTCTTTTTTCCTCTTTTAGATCAGGGTTCTTTTTACCTTGTTGTTGATTCGTTTATATTTTTCTTTTTTCTAATAAATCTTTTATTGTTCTACTTTTATTTTATTCTTTAGGGTTTGTTATTGCTCTGCTCCTTTTGGCTTGTTCCGCTTTTTTATTTTTCTTTTCTTTTTTCTGTTGTGATTTTGTTTTACCTTATTGCAGTTGTTTCCATTATATTTTTATTTTTCCTAATATATTTTTTATCTTTCTAAGTTTATTTTGTTTTTTATTCTTTGTTATTGTACTGCTCCTTTTCTTCTTCTTTTTTTTTCCTCACGTGGCTTGTGGGATCTCGGTTCCCAGGCCGGAGGTCAGGCCTGAGATCCTGTGTTGGGAGCTGAAGTCCAAACCGCTGGACTAACAGAGAACCTCAGGCTGCAGGGAATATTAATTAGAGTGAGGCCTCCCGGAGGTCCTCATCTCGGCTCCGGGCTCTATCCAACTGCCGGCAAACTCCAGTGCTGGATGCCTCAGGCCAAAAAAGCAGTAAGACAGGAATACAGCCCAACCCATCAAAAAAAAAAAAAAAAAAGAAACAACAAAAAAATATGTTATAGAAAAGGAGAAAGGTAAAAACATACAAGACCAAATAAATGAAGATGAAATAGGTAAACTACCTGAAAAAGAATTCAGAGTAATGATACTAAAGATAATCCAAAATCTCAGAAACAGAATGGAGAAAATACAAGAAACATTTAACAAGGATCTAGAAGAACTAAGAGCAAACAGTGATGAACAACACAATAACTGAAATTAAAAATACTCTAGAAGGAATCAATAGTAGAATAACTGAGGCAGAAGAACGGAGAAGTGACCTGGAAGATAAAATAGTGGAAATAACTGCCGCAGAGCAGAATAAAGAAAAAAGAATGAAAAGAATTCAGGACAGTCTCAGAGAACTCTGGGGTGAAATTAAATGCACCAACATTTGAATTATAGGGGTCCCAGAAGAAGAAGAGAAAAAGAAAGTATCTGAGAAAATATTTGACAAAATTATAGTTGAAAACTTCACTAACATGGAAAAGGAAATAGTCAATCAAGTCCAGGAAGCAAGGAGAGTCCCATACAGGATAAACCCAAAGAGAAACACACTGAAACAAATATTAATCAAACTATCAAACATTAAATACAAAGAAAAACTATTAAAAGCAGCAAGGGAAAAGCAACAAATAACATACAAGGGAATCCCCATAAGGTTAACAGCTGATCTTTCAGCAGAAACTCTGCAAGCCAGAAGGGAGTGGCAGGACATATTTAAAGTGATGAAAGGGAAAAACCTAAGACCAAGATTACTCTACCCAGCAAGGATCTCATTCAGATTTGATGGAGAAATCAAAAGCTTTACAGACAAGCAACAGCTACAAGAATTCAGCACCACCAAACCAGCTTTACAACAAATACTAAAGAAACTTCTCGAAGTGGAAAACACAAGAGAGGAAAAGACCCACAAAAACAAACCCAAATCAATTAAGAAAATGGTAATAGGAACATACATATCAATAATCACCTTGAATGTAAATGGATTAAATGCTTCACCAAAAGACACAGAATGGCTGAATGGATACAAAAACAAGACCCTTACATATGCTGTCTACAAGTGACCCAATTCAGGCCTAGGAACACATACAGACTGAAAGTAAGGGGATGGAAAAAGATATTCCATGCAAATGGAAATCAAAAGAAAGCTGGAGTAGCAATACTCATATCAGATAAAATAGAGTTTATAATAAAGACAGTTACAAGAGATAAGGAAGGACACTACATAATGATCAAGGGAACAATCCAAGAAGAAAACATAACAATTATAAATATTTATGCACCCAACATAGGAGCACCTCAATACATAAGGCAAATGCTAACAGCCATAAAAGGAAAAATTGACAATAACACAATAATAGTGGGGAACTTTAAACCCCACTAACACCAATAGGCAGATCATCCAGACAGAAAGTAAATAAGGAAACATAAGCTTTAAATGACACAATAGACCAGATAGATTTAATTGATATTTTTAGGACATTCTACCCGAAAGCAGAAGAATACACTTTCTTCTCAAGTGCACACAGAACATTCTCCAGAATAGATCACATCATGGGTCACAAATCAAGCCTTGGAAATTTTAATAAAATTGAACTCATATCAAGCATCTTTTCCGACCAAAAAACTATGAGATTAGAAATCAATTACAGGAAAAAAGAAAAAACAGTAAAAAACACAAATACATGGAGGCTAAACAGTGCACTGCTAAATAACCAAGAGATCACAGAAGAAATCAAAGAGGAAATCAAAAAGTACCTAGAAACAAATGACAATGAAAACACAATAATCCAAAACCTATGGGACACAGCAAAAGTAGTTCTAAGAGGGAAGTTTATAGCAATACAATTCCACCTCAAGAAACAAGAAACACCTCAAGTAAACAACCTAACCTTACACCTAAAGCAATTAGAGAAAGAAGAACAAAAAACCCCAAAGTTAGCAGATGGAAAGAAATCATAAAGATCAGAGCAGAAATAAATTAAATAGAAACAAAGAAAACAATAGCAAAGATCAATAAAACTAAAAGCTGGTTTTTGAGAAGATAAACAAAATTGATAAACCTTTAGCCAGACTCATTAAGAAAAAAAGGGAGAAGACTCAAATCAATAGAATTAGAAATGAAAAAGGAGAAGTAACAACTGACACTGCAGAAGTACAATGGATCATGAGAGATTACTATAAGCAACTATATGCCAGTAAAATGGACAACCTGGAAGAAATGAAGGAATTCTTAGAAAAGCACAACCTTCCGAGACTGAACCAGGAAGAATTAGAAAATATAAACAGACTGATCACAGGTAATGAAATTGAAACTGTAATTAAAAATCTTCCAACAAACAAAAGTCCAGGACCAGATGGCTTCACAGGCGAATTCTATCAAACATTTAGAGAAGAGCTAACAGCCATCCTTCTCAAACTCTTCCAAAAAGTTGCAGAGGGGGGAACACTCCCAAACTTGTTCTACGAGGCCACCATCACTCTGATATCAAAACCAGACAAAGATATCACAAAAAAAGAAAATTAGAGACCAATATCACTGATGAACATAGATGTAAAAAATCCTCAACAAAATACTAGCAAACAGAATCCAACAACACATTAAAAGAATCATACACCATGATCAAGCGGGATTTATCCCAGTGATGCAAGGATTCTTCAAATAGATGATGATGAATGAGGAGGAAGAAGAGGAGGAAGAGGGAGAAGGAGAAGGAGAGGAGAAAGAGGAAGGGGAAGAAGAAGAAAATATGGCACATTGATGGGCAGGGCTCCCCAGAGAATAAAATACTCTCTGGAAAGTTAAGTTATAATCATGGTATAAATGTAAGCCAAATTATTGACTTTATTTAGGTATTTACCAGCCATAAATATTCAAACACATTCTTAGTAGAAATAAACTATCTTAAAAAGCAAGGAGAAATACATTTCAACAGTTCTCTTACTTGACTGGGTTTTTTGTTTGTCTAAGAGCCAAGACCAGATGTCAAAAGATGTTTTTGTTTTTTTTAATTCAACTTAAAGAAAATATTATTTCAGTAAATGGAAGATGAAGGTGAGTTTTTCTGAAAAATAAATGTGTTAAAAGTGATACTTTTTTTTTCTTAAGGATATGCTTCTTGGATGTGAGAAATCCTGTCAGGAAAAAAATACATAAATTTGAATTTTTCTAGATGTGGCTTCTGTTTTGAGTCACAAGAAATGGGAAAGGTCTCATGATTATTCCTTATTCCTTTCTCCTTAAAGTGCAATTGATTTTTATTAGTAACCATGAGCATTAGAAAAAGAGTTTCTGTCTCTGTTAATGAACTGAGGTGTACAGGCACATATGATATGTTCATAAAAAAATCAGGGCTCTAAAGTGCACAGATTCTCCCCAATTTTCTACAATATTTTCTGTTTCTTGTCATTACGACTAAATAACAACGGCAAAACTAATGATGCCATTACCCTGTAATTGGGAATTGAGCCTGTTTAGCAATGATAAAGCATGCACTGAGCAGTTAATGGGCCAACCAAGCAGCCCCACTGGGTAGCTAGTCCCAGAGCACAAAGACTGAACATTTGCAAGGTAAGATGCTGTTCATAAAAGGCAGTGAGCAACAGGAAGTGTTTTCTACTGATTATTGTCTACTGCTCTGTCAACCTAGGGAAAGATGAGAGCTCAAGTAAAGATCTGAAGTGATTCTTGATGTGAAGAGCCATCGTTCTCCATGACTGAACATTTTAAAAACTTCTCACTGACTTTACTTTCACAAAAGAATCCATTATTGTAATACTATTATATTCTGCACATTTTACCTCCTAATTTAAATGGGAAAGATATTATAGATTTTAGGGGCTATATGCATGTGTTTTTATTTATAATACTTGTTCCATCATGGTAGTTGGAACATAGTAGGTGCTCAGTTAGCTATCTGTTCAATCAAGATGCTTGAACCTCTTATATAAAATATAAAGTGATATACTTACCCAAGAATATACCATAGCTCAACTTAGGGAAATAAAACTGAAGTTCTTGCAGATTCTAACATCAAAAATGTTTTCCCCAGACTGGTCAGGTTACAATGAAAGCAAGATTCTGGTGATTCAGAAATAAAGATTGGGAGGCATGGAGGAAAAAAAAAGCACATAGAGTAATGTACCCCTGAAACTGTTCCCTGGATTCGGATGCAACAGCAGGAGGCATTTTCCAAAGGTACCATTCTCTTTATGCAAACAAGCCATGTTCTATAATTTTTTTTCACATAGGTTAGGTAAGAAATGAAATGTCACTAGTGTTAATAAAACAATGCCTCTCATTTAGTAATAATAACTATTATTTGTTGAGGTTTTACGCCAGGCATTATGGTAGATTATTCCATTTAATCCTCATAATAATCCTTTGAAGTGAGTTTGATTAACTTCTCCATATTTTATTTTGGAAATATGGGGCTTACAGAGGTAAAGTTAGTGGGCCCAGGGTTATACTGTCAGTAAGTCATAAAACAGGGAATTAAAAGAAGCCTGATTCAATTCCATGGTCTGACATTAGACGGCACTGTAGCACATCATAGAAAGCGCTTTCCATGCGTTGCCTCAAGTGAGCCTCCCAAATGTTCTTTCAGTTAGGTTGAACTGGTTTTGAGCTCCATTGTACAGATGGGGGTTTAAAGATGTAAATAACTTGCCCAGGGTTCACACAGGTATCAAATGACAAAACCAGTTCACAATCCAACTTTTCTCTCTCTGAAGCCAGGGCTCCTGGATGTGCAGTGCATTACATATTTCCCATCCAATCCCCAACAGAAGCCTTCAGCACTAAATGTTAGAGGAAAGTGCCTTATTTTTGGAACACCTAATACCTTCTTTCTAAAAAGGGACACCTCCCCTCTATGTCATTCCTTCCTTCCAACAAGAGGATAGAGATGCACCCTGGGAGGATGATGCATCCTGGGCCCAAGGCCACCTCCCTTGTCTCTTTCAATCTTTTCAGTGAAGTTTTTTTCCTGCCACACACATCTGAATCTATACATAAAAGTTTTCAGGTCATTTTAAGGTGGATTCTTATCACAACTCTTGATTTTACAGAATGCAAAAGGACATTCTGCTCTCACTTATGCCCACCAGAATGGCTGCTCTTCATCCTATAATCCCTAGGAGGCATCTCTCTGTGGTTTGGGGTTTTAGATATTAGTGGAAGCTGCTGTGAGTACAGCAACATTCACCCAGTTGCTACTGTTACTCTAATAATCACAGAAGCAAAGTGCACCACATGCCACAGAAGAGAGAGTCACAGAACAGATCCTGGGGACTTCTGGGGCATGTGCCGCAGCCCAGGAACAGCTTTATTAACCTTCTCCAAATTTCTGACTTATTTTGTTGTTGTTTGATTTTATTCAGGATTGCCTAACTTAAAATATTGTCACACACTCTTCCAGAAATAATTCTGGTCAGCTAAAGGGTACAGATCAGCACAAGACTTCTGACTAAACATCCCTCTATTCAAGTAAAAGATTCAAATACATTTTCCCCCCACTGGATTTTCCAGAATTTAAAAATGTTTTGGCCACTATTATAGATGCATGTTGACACCTTCTGGGCATGTAGAGGAGGAAATGGTGACAGTTTAATCAAGTACACATGGATGGGTATGTTTGTAGCTGGGTATAAAGATAACACATAGGAGAATTTAATATACAGTGCTCCTTACCCTAGAAACTTTTACAGATGGGAACCTGGGCTGAGATCCCAAGGAAGCATCACAGATTATGCAGTAGTACAGCACTGCCCTGGGTCCACAAAGACAAAGGCAAGTCAAGTTAAAGACAAGGGGGATGGCTGAAAATTTTGTGATAGATGCAAGGAAATGAATGGTTTCTTCAGTTTATCCTTTTTTTTTTTTTTCCATTTTTTCTTCCTTCCTCCCTTCTTCCCTCTTCTATTTTATGACCTAGCATTGATCAGGAAATTTCTTTTTCACCTCTTTTCCTTGATGGAAAAGACTTATATAAGCAATCCTTTACAAAATATTTTTTCTTATAAATAGACATTTTCCCCTACTCCCTTCCACTGAACTACATCAGAGAATCTTGAGTATAGGCTAATATTCAGGGTATCATGAAGATTCAGTTCTATCCATTCACATATCAAAGTATTTATTGATTATCCACTGTATGCTGAGCAATTGTCGGGGACTGAATAATGATTCTCAAACAAGCATTACTGATGATCAATGACTTTCTTATTGGAAACATATTTTTGTGCTTATTTTCACTTATGCGTTCCAGAAGCAACCAATCATTTATTTACATTCTACAGAGCCCTGATATCATTGTATTAAGGTATTCCATTTACAGAAAAGTAAATCTTGCCATTGATTCTAATGATCTGTTTTTCAATTGAAGAAGGAGTACTTTGAGTCTGTCAAAGCATTACAATATTTAGCTGAAAGAAAAAAAATTCTAAGAATTGCTAATTTAAAGAGAATAGTGCCATTAAGAAGTGTTCAGTTTAGGGCAGACATTACTGTCTGTGACATTTATTAATTGCCTGATCTGTCAAAAGTGGAATGTGGTATGAAGTTTAATAATCTTTTTCAGTGCTACCTTTGACCCTTGCTATCTGCTGATGCATAACCTGTGGATACAGAGGGCTGACTGCTGTAAGTCATTTTAAACAAGGGACTTGAACATTCTCGGATACTGGTATCTGCTAGGGTCCTGGGATCTTTTAAACCCCCAGGATACTGAGGACAACTATAATTTACAATGATAGTCTTATTTGGGCTCAAAATAAACTTTTAAACTAGGGAAGGAAGTTATCACTAGTGATTTTAATAATGGTGCTAGCAGTAATAGAAAATAGAAGCAATAGAAAGAGAATAAACTTTCACCACCACATCTACCCACCTCTGCAGCATCTGTACCTACTTTCTCTGCTTCCATTCTTCTTATTGTAGGTGCAGTCTCCATACTCCTATCTAAGACTAATCCTCTACATATGTACAAGATACCAATCCTTTTAATCTAGTCAGAACCACCACTCCAGCAAATCCCTCCCCTCTCAGAATAACACTGTTTTCCTCTCTCTACTGAATCATACCCATCAACGTATAAATATTTTGGTATTCCTGAAAAACCTCTCTTGACTATACATCCCATGTTCTATTTGCTGCCATTTGTTTACTCCCATATACAGTAAAGCTCTTTAAAATACTTTATGTTCCCTGGCTCAGTGAGATAGATATTCACCCCTACTACCCTCTCCCTCACCTAAAACTGGCCAGTTATGGTAGCTGTGACTTTCACACTACTGAACCCAAAGTCAACTCTCAGTTGTCTAATTGATCCAGCAGCAACATTTGTCACAGCAGACATCCTTCTTCCTGGAAATACTTTCTTCTCTTGGCATCCTAGATCTCTCTCTCTCTCATGCTCTCACTCTCTCTCTCCCTCTCCCTCCCTCTCCTTTCTGTCTCTGGCTCTGGCTTTTCTTCTCCTACCTCACTGGCAGCTTTTACTACATCTGTTTCTCTTTTTCCTGACCTGCTGAAATCCAGATTTCTTTGCTTCTTTGTTTACTTGATACCTCTTACTAAGATGCTAATACATATCTCGAGCCAAACATACCCAAATCTGAGCCTCTAATCTTCCCCCAAAACCTTTTCCAATTACATCACAGCTAATGACATGTCTATCCTTGCAGGCACCTCCCGCATTTACAGTCATTCTTGATGTATACCTTTTTCTTATACTACACAGCCAATCAGAATATTGGGTTGTTTCTACATTCAAAATATATCCAGAGTCAAACATTTCTCACTATCTCCATTGCTAATATTACCACTCTCCCCTGGATTATCGTAACCAGTATCTCTGCTTCCACTCTTGCCTCTCTTCTATCTTTTTCAGTTTATTTCAAACACAACAGTAACTCTTTCATAGCACACCAATGACTCCTATTTCACCCACAGTAAAACCCAAGTCCTTGAAAGGCCCTCTAAATCATAAAATAGTCTGTTTCCTTTCCCCCTCTGTTAGGTCTCCTAACCTTTTCTAATATTACTTTCCCCATGTTCATTCTACTCCAATCACATTTTTCTCTATATTGTGCCTCAGGCACATCAGACATGTTTTTAGCTTAGCACTGGGTAGTCCATCACGTTGGGATGTCTTTCCTGCAGATATCGACAGTATTGAAGGCTCATTTACTCACCACTTTTCAAATAAAATTTACATCTTAGAACAGTTTAAGATTTACAAACAGATTGTGAAGATAGCACAGAGAATTTCCATATACCACATACTCAGTTTCTCCTATTGTTAACATCTTACTAATTTAGGATGTACTGGTCACAATTAATCAACAAATAATGATACAGTATTACTAAATAAAGTGTATGCTTTCTCTGGATTTCCTTAGTTTTTACCTTATGCCATTTTTATTTTCCAGGATCCCACCCAGAATACCACATTGCATTTAGTTGCCATGTCTACTTAGCCTCCTCTTGGTTGTGACAGTTTCTTCGAATTGCTTGTTTTTGATGACCTTAACAGTTTTAAGAATTTTACATTAAATCACCTCTATTTGGATTTGTATGATGTTTTTCTTATAATTTGATTTGTGTTATGGTTTTTGAGAGGAAGACCAGAGAGGTAAAGTGCCACTTTCATCACAACATACCATCAGTACATACTCTCAGCACAACTTGTCACTGTTGATGTGGACCTTGATAACCTGGCTGAAGTAGTGATTGTCAGAATCCTCCATTAATAAGTGCAGAATTATGCTCCAGTCCCTGAGGGTTGAGTATCTACATAGTTCTTTGCATAGGAGATTCTTCTCCACAGGAGATTTGCCTCTTCTCTCCCATTTATTTATTTATACCATCATTTATTTATAACAGTATGGACTCATGGATATTTACTTTTTGCTTTGGATTATAATTCAGTATTACCTTATTTAATTTGTTAAACAAATTGTTCCAGCTTTGTCCACTGGGAGATCTTTCAGTTGGATCCTATGTCCCTTTTATAAATCCTACATTTGTGTGTGTGTGTGTGTGTGTGTGTGTGTGTGTGTGCATTTTGAGTATTTACTTACTTTCCAGCACTACAAGACACTACAGGCTCATCTGGTATACATTCTGCCCCAATTCCAGAATCAGCCATTTTCTCTAAGGAGCCCTGGTTCTTTTTATTAGAGAATCATATTAGAATCCAAGAAATGGGTGCTAGATGTGCTCACTATTAGTGGGAGGAGTCACTGCTTCTGCAACTTTTCAGCTAACAAAGGAAGAAGTTATACATCAATATATTAACCTGTGTATGTATACATATCTGAATATTTGTAGATGTTAACTGTGAAATAAAAGTCATATTTTATGGGAAGACTAGAGAAATTTAAACAAAAAAATCTTCTCTGCCCTTTGGCCTCCTCTCTCCCCTCACTGTGCATTGTGTATCTGCATTATGCATCAACCAAATCTCCCCCATCACCAAACCTCCCCCATCAGCAGGAACATCTGCTCAACCATAAAGAGCAACATTCTCCCAGCATCAACAAGACAACTCCTTAAAAGACAAGATTCCTTCTTGATCTTGTAAGGGGCCACATGACCCACAACATGATGCTTAGATCTGGATTATGTAAACTGTCAGTAACACATCATTGGAGGTACAGTCCTCTGTCTCAGAAAACTTATATTTTTGACTTCTAACTGGCTGAACAGTTCTCAGAGCTTTCTGAGATGCTCTTCCAGGGTTATAATCCTCAAATTTGGCTCAAATAAAATTTTCCATTTCTTTCTTAGATCGACTGATTAATTTTTCATTGACATAACCCTCCATGCCTATAATAAGATAAATTAACTTCTGGCAAGGCAGCATGGGGAGCACAAAAGCCCAGGATCAGATGGCTTCACAGGCGAATTCTAGCAAACATTTAGAGAAGAGCTAACACCTATCCTTCTCAAACTCTTCCAAAATATAGCAGAGGGAGGAACACTCCTAAACTCATTCTACGAGGCAACCATCACCCTGATACCAAAACCAGACAAAGATGTCACAAAGAAAGAAAACTAGAGGCCAATATCACTGACGAACATAGAGGCAAAAATCCTCAAGAAAATACTAGCAAACAGAATCCAACAGCGTATTAAAAGAATCATACACCATGATCAAGTGGGATTTATCCAAGGAATGCAAGGATTCTTCAATATTTGCAAATCAGTCAATGTGATAAACCATACTAACAAACTGAAGGAGAAAAACCATATGATCATCTCAATAGATGCAGAAAAAGCTTTCGACAAAATTCAACACCCATTTATGATAAAAACCCTCCAGAAAGTAGGCGTAGAGCGAACTTACTTCAACATAATAAAGGCCATATATGACAAACTCACAGCCAACATCATTCTTAATGGTGAAAAACGAAACCATTTCCTCTAAGATCAGTAACAAGACAAGATTGTCCACTCTCACCACTATTATTCAACAAAGTTTTGGAAATTTTAGCCACAGCAATCACAGAAGAAATAGAAATAAAAGGAATTCAAGTCAGAAAAGAAGAAGTAAAGGTGTCACTGTTTGCAGATGACTTGATACTATACATAGAGAATCCTAAAGATGCTACCAGAAAACCACTTGAACTAATCAGTGAATTTGGTAAGGTTGCAGGATACAAAATTAATGCACAGAAATCTCTTGTATTCCTATACACTAACAACAAAAGATCAGAAAAAGAAATTAAGAAACAATCCCATTTACCATCGCAACAAAAAGAATAAAATACCTAGGAACAGACCTACCTAAGGACGCAAAAGACCTGTACTCAGAAAACTATAAACCACTGATGAAAGAAATCAAAGATAACATAAACAGATGGAGACATATACCATGCTCCTGGATTGGAAGAATCAATATTGTGAAAATGACTATACTACGCAAAGCAATCTACAGATTCAATGAAACCCAATCAAACTACCAATGGCATTTTTCACAGAAATAGAACAAAAAATTCACAATTTTTAGGGAAACACAAAAGACCCCGAATAGCCAAAGCAACCTTGAGAAATAAAAACGGAGCTGGAGGAAACAGGGTCTCGGACTTCAGACTATACTACAAAGCTACAGTAATCAAGACAGTATAATACTGGCACAAAAACAGAAATATAGATCAATGGAACAGGATAGAAAGGTCAGAGATAATCCCACGCACATATGGTCACCTTATTTTTGATCAAGGAGGCAAGAATATACAATGGAGAAAAGACAGCCTCTTCAATAGGTGGTGCTGGGAAAAAATGGACAGCTGCATGTAAAAGAATGAAATTAGAACACACTCTACCACCACACACAAAAATAAACTCAAAATGGATTAAAGACCTAAATGCAAGGCCAGACACTATAAAACTCTTAGAGGAAAACATAGGCAGAACACTCTGTGACATAAAACACAGCAAGATCCTTTTTGACCCACCTCTTAGAGAAATGGAAATAAAAACAAAAATAAACAAATGGGACCTAATGAAACTAAAAAGCTTCTGCACAAAAAGGAAAACATAAACAAGATGAAAAGACAACCCTCAGAATGGGAGAAAATATTTGCAAACAAAGCAACTGACAAAGGATTAATCTCCAAAATATAAAAGCAGCTCCAGCAGCTCAATATCAAAACAACAAACAACCCAATCCAAAAATGGGCAGAAGACCAAAATAGACATTTCTCCAAAGAAGATATACAGATTGCCAACAAACACATGAAAGAATGCTCAACATCACTAATCATTACGGAAATGCAAATCAAAACTACAATGAGGTATCACCTCACACCGGTCAGAATGGCCATCATCAAAAAATCTACAAACAGTAAATGCTGGAGAGGGTGTGGAGAAAAGGGAACCCTCTTGCACTGTTGGTGGGAATGTAAACTGATACAGCCACTATGGAGAGCAGTAAGGAGGTTCTTTAAAAAACTAAAAATAGAACTGCCATACAACCCAGCAATCGCACTTCTGGGCATATACCCTGAGAAAACCATAATTCAATAAGAGGCATGTACCAAAATGTTCATTGCAGCTCTATTTACAATAGCCAGGACATGGAAGCAACCTAAGTGTCCATCGACAGATGAATGGATAAAGAAGACATGGCACATATATACAATGGAATATTACTCAGCCATAAAAAGAAAGGAAATTGAATTATTTGTAGTGAGGTGGATGGATCTAGAGACTGTCATACAGAGTGAAGTAAGTCAGAAAGAGAAAAACAAAAACTGTATGCTAACACATATATACATGGAATCTAAAAAAAAAAAAAAAAAGGTTCTGAAGAACCTAGGGGCAGGACAGGAATAAAGACGCAGACATAGAGAATGGACTTGAGGACACAGGGAGGGGGAAGGTTAAGCTGGGACAAAGTGAGAGAGTGACATTGACATATATACACTACCAAATTTAAAATAGATAGCTAGTGGGAAGCAGCCACATAGCCCAGGGAGTTCAGCTCGGTGTTTTGTGACCACCTGGAAGGGTTGGATGTGGAGGGTTGGAGGGAGAAGCAAGAGGGAGGAGATTTGGGGATATATGTATATGTATAGCTGATTCACTTTGTTATAAAGCAGAAACTAACACACCACAGTAAAGCAATTATACTCCAATAAAGATGTAAAAAAAAAAAAATCATGTAGTTGGATTTCAGCTTGTAGACTATGAAAATGTATGAAGGTTACTCTGGTATTCTTACCAAGTTTAAAATATGAATCTCTGAAACATTTAAAACATAAGACCTAGAGAATTTCATTAAGAGCCCACTGTATACTTCAAATGACACTTCATGTATTTGAAAGTGAATTAAGGCTCAGGCATTAGAGAAGTGCAAATCCATCCATAAATTATCTATGAATGCGGTAGTGCAAATGAATACTCAGCCTCCGGTTATATTTAGAATCTTCAACTGTACAATCTAACATACAACCATGAAACAGAACACAGGAGTTTCCAAAATATATATCTATGTATAAAGTAATACTTTAGACATCATTTTAGAACTGTTATTCTATATCTTGGGATTTCTCATCAAGATTGAAAATTCTTATTTTAATCTACATTAACTTTGGTTCTCTATGTATGGAATGTAGAAAAATGGTACTGATGAACCTAACGGTAGGGCAGGAATAAAGATGCAGACGTTGAGAATGGACTTCAGGACACAGGGCGGGAAGGGGAGGCTGGGACGTAGTGAGAGAGTAGCACTGACATATATACACTACCAAATGTAAAATGGGTGTCTGGTGGGAAGCTGCTGCATAGCATGGGGATATCAGCTTGGTGCTTTGTGACGAACTAGAGGGGTGGGATAGGGAGGGGGGAGGGAGGTTCAAGAGGAAGGGGATATGGGGATATGTGTGTGCATATAGCTGATTCACTTTGTTGTACAGCAGAAACTAACAAAACATTGTGAAGCAATTATACTCCAATAAAAATGTATAAAATTGCCTATATTAAAACACAGAGATGCCAATGTTCTTGCTTACTTATGCGACCTTCGTGATTGACACATACACACTCACAGAAATATAAATGAGCAAAAGTCTCTCTAAATACATATTTTATCATTTAGCCAGTTAAATCAATTAATTCATGGTTGAGTAAATTTTCTAAATTCAACTGGATAGTCTAAGTTAAGAATAGATACATTTTCAGACCTAGAAATGACTGTAAAGATTACAGTCTGCAGCCCTTTTATTTTACAGTATGTAAATTGTGCCCACGGAGGGACAGTGATTTAACATACCACCAAGCCAGAAGTACAATGCAGATGTTCATGTCCCAATTCAGCTTATACCTTCGTGATATAATTTATTTTCTGGTTAAGATTTTACTATTATTTATTTTATGCTTTTTGGGGTAACATTTATAAGTGAATAAAAGTGACTTAAGGGTGAAAGTGAATAACACCATGACTGTAGAAACAAAAATTGATAGTAAAATTATCTTTCTCACTTTAAAAGATCAGTGACAGTAAATAATATTTATATCCTAACATCAGGCATTTGAGTAAAATATTATTTAACTATTAGCTAGATTCTAGAGCTTTATTGTTAAACTGCCAGTTAGAACCTTCACTCTCTACAATAATTAGCCAACTTAATCAAGAAAGTGATATTGCACCAGATTAACGATGGTAAGGTATGTAATGTCATTTTACTGCTTTTATTATTGCCACAACATATTTTCACTATTCTACCTATTCCCTCCATATACTGTAAACATATTATCATGTCATTCCAAATTCAGAAATTTTCAATTCTCTTCTTAGCTCGTGGCACTGCGTGATGCCATCCATGTTTATAGTTACTTGGTTCCAAACTACTTCAAAACTCAGACATGAAAAGATGACATTTCTTACACATTAAGATAAACACTGCATTCCTTCTATTATGTCAGGGAATATGTTAGTCAAGTGTTATAATTTTAGCATTTTGCTCTTTATAATATTAATAGCTACACAATAAGTGTACTATTGAACTGTCAGGAATGATTTGTTACCAGATGTTAGCATAATTTGCCAGCTGTCAAATTTTATAATTTTTATTTGCCTAAAATGTGACACTTACCTTTCATGGTAAATCAAGTTATATAACAGAACTTATTTGATATTACAGAAACTTAGGGAAAGATTGTGTGTGGCTTGAATTGACCAGACACTCAGCACATGGTATTCTGAATGCATTTTTTTGTGATAGATTGCAAAGTTTGTGCTTTGCTGGGTGCTTTTTATTCACTGTGTTTTGGGCAGAGCTAGACAACCTATAGGGCTTCGGTAATTCTAAGCTGGATGCGACAATAAAAATTTACTTTTAAAATGTTAGTTTCGGGGGGACCTTCAAGATGGCAGAGGAGTAAGATGTGGAGATCACCTTCCTCTCCACAAATACATCAGAAATACATCTACATGTGGAACAACTCCTACAGAACATCTACTGAAAGCTGGAAGAAGACCTCAGACCTCCCAAAAGGCAAGAAACTCCCCAAATACCTGGGTAGGGCAAAAGACAAAAGGTAAAACAGAGACAAAATAATAGGGACAAGACTTGTACCTCTGGGAGGGAGCTGCAAAGGAGGAATTGTTTCCACACACTAGAAAGCCTCTTCACTGGTGGAGACGGGGTGGGCAGGGGGGAAGCTTTGGAGCCACGGAGGAGAGTGCAGCAACAGGGGTGCAGAGGGCAAAATAGAGAGATTCCCGCACAGAATATTGCTGCCGACCAGCATTCACCAGCCGGAGAGGCTTGTCTGCTCACCCGCCGGGGCAGGTGGGGGCTGGGAGCTGAGGCTCGGGCTTCGGAGGTTGGATCCCAGGGAGAGGACTGGGGTTGGCTGTGTGAACACAGGCCTAAAGGGGTCAAGGGCACCACAGCTAGACAGGAGGGAGTCCGGGAAAAAGTCTGGAACTGCTTAAGAGGCAAGAGACCATTGTTTTGGGGTGCACGAGGAGAGGGGATTCAGAGCACCACCTAAATGAGCTGCAGAGATGGGTGCAAGGCATGGCTATCAGCACGGACACCAGAGACAGCATGAAATGCTAAGGCTGCTGCTGCAGCCACTAAGAAGCCTCTGTGAAAGCACAGGTCACTATCCACATCTCCCCTCCTGGGATCCTGTGCAGCCCGCCACTGCAAGGGTCCCGTGATTCAGGGACAACTTCCTTGGGAGAACACACGGCACACCTCAGGCTGTTGCAACATCATGCCAGCCTCTGCAGCCGCAGGCTTGCCCCTTATTCCGTACCCCCCACCCCCGGCCTGAGTGAGCCAGAGCCCCCTAATAAGCCGCTCCTTTAACCACCTCCGGTCTGGTCAATGAACAGATGCCAGAGGGCTACCTACATGCAGAGGCGGGGCCAAATCCAAAGCTGAACCCAAGGAGCTGTGTGAACAAAGAAGAGAAAGAGAAATTTCTACGTGAAGCCTCAGGAGCAGTGGATTAGATCTCCACAGTGAACCTGATGTACCCTGCACCTGTGGAATACCTGAATAGACAACGAATCATCTCAAAATTCAGGTGGTGGACTTTGGGAGCAACTGGAGACTTGGGGTTTGCTTTCTGCATCTAATTTGTTTCTGGTTTTATGTTTATCTTAGTTTAGTATTTAGAGCTTATTATCTTTGGTAGATTTGTTTATTGATTTGCTTGCTCTCTTCCTTTTTTTCTTCTATATATGTATATATATATTTTTTATTTTTATTTTTCTCTTTTTGTGAGTGTGTATGTGTATGCTTCTTTGTGTGATTTTCCTGTATAAGTTTGCTTTTATCATTTGTCCTAGGGTTCTCTGTCCTTTTTTTTTTTTTACTGTAGTTTTTAGTGCTTATTATCTTTGTTGGATTTGTTTATTGGTTTTGTTGCTCTCTTCTTTCTTTTTTTAAATTACTTTTTTATTTTTTACTTTAATATTTTTAATTTTTTATTTTAATAACTTAATTTTATTTTATTTTTTTCTTCCTTTCTTTACTTTATTCTCCCTTTTCTTGTGAGCCATGTGGCTGACAGGGTCTTGGTGCTCTGGCCGGGTGTCAGGCCTAAGCCTCTGAGGTGGGAGAGGCGAGTTCAGGACATTGGTCCACCAGAGACCTCCCGGCCCCATGTAATATCAAATGATGAGAAGTCTCCCGAAGATCTCCGTCTCAACACTAAGATCCAGCACCACTCAATGACCAGCAAGCTCCAGTGCTGGACACCTCATGCCAAACAACTAGCAAGATGGGAACACAACCCCACCCATTAGTAGAGAGGCTGCCTAAAATCATAAGTTCACAGACACCCCAAAACACACCACTGACGTGGTCCTGCCCACCAGAAAGACAAGATCCAGACTCATCCATCAGAACACAGGCACCAGTCTCCTCCACCAGGAAGCCTACACAACCCACTGACCCAACCTTACGTACTGGGGGTGGACACCAAAAACAACAGGAACTATGAACCTGCAGCCTGTGAAAAGGAGACCCTAAACGCAGTAAGTCATGCAAAATGAGAAAACAGAGAAATATGCAGCAGATGAAGGAGCCAGGTAAAAACCTTACAGACCAAACAAATGAAAAGGAAACAGGCAGTCTATCTGAAAAAGAATTCAGAGTAATGATAGTAAAGATGATCTAAAATCTTGGAAATAGAATGGAGAAAATACAAGAAACATTTAACAAGGACCTAGAAGAACTAAAGAGCAAACAAACAATGATGAACGACACAATAAATGAAATTAAAAATTCTCCAGAAGGAATCAATAGCAAATAACTGAGGCAGAAAAACGGATAAGTGACCTGGAAATAAAATAGTGGAAATAACTATCACAGACCAGAATAAAGAAAAAAGAATGAAAAGAATTGAAGACAGTCTCAGAGACCCCTGGGACAACATTAAATGCACCAACATTCGAATTATAGGGGTCCCAAAGAAGAAGAGAAAAAGAAACGGACTGAGAAAATATTTGAAGAGATTACAGTTGAAAACGTCCCTAATATAGGAAAGGAAATACTCAACTCCAGGAGGCACAGAGAGTCCCATACATGATAAATCTAAGGAGAAACATGCCAAGACATAATCAATTAAACTATCAAAAATTAAATACAAAGAACAAATATTAAAGGCAGCAAGGGAAAGCAACAAATAACATACAAGGGAATCCCCATAAGGTTAACAACTGATCTTTCAGCAGAAACTCTGCAAGCCAGAAGGGTGTGGCTGCACATATTTAAAGTGATGAAAGGGAAAAACCTACAACCAAGATTACTATACCCAGCAGGCATCTCATTCAGATTTGACAGAGAAATTAAAACCTTTACAGACAAGCAAAAGCTAAGAGAATTCAGCACCACCAAACCAGCATTACAGCAAATGCTAAAAGAACTTATCTAGGCAGGAAACACAAGAGAAGGAAAAGGTCTACAATAACAAACCCTAATCAATTAAGAAAATGGTAATAGGAACATACATATTAATAATTACCTTAAATGTAAACAGATTAAATGCTCCAAACAAAAGACACAGGCTGAATGGATACAAAAACAAGACTGGTATATATGCTGGCTACAAGAGACCAACTTCAGACCTAGGGACACATACATGTTGAAAGTGAGGGGATGGAAAAAGATATCCCATGCAAATGGAAATCAAAAGAAAGTGGGAGTAGCAATTCTCATATCAGACAATACAGAGTTTAAAATAAAGACTCTTACAAGAGACAAAGAAGGACACTACATAATGATCAAGGGATCAATCCAAGAAGAAGATATAACAATTGTAAATATTTATGCACCCAACATAGGAGCACCTCAATACATAAGGCAAAATGCTAACAGCCATAAAAGGGGAAATCGACAGTAACACAATCATAGTAGGGGACTTTAACACCCCACTTTCATCAATGGAGAGATCATCCAAAATGAAAATAAATAGGGAAACACAAGCTTTAAATGATACATTAAACAAGATGGACTTAAATGATATTTATAGGACATTCCATCCAAAAACAGCAGATTACACTTTCTTCTCAAGTGCTCATGGAACATTCTCCAGGATACATCATATCTTGGGTCAAAAATCAAGCCTTGGTAAATTTAAGAAAATTGAAATCAGGAAGTATCTGTTCCCGACCACAATGCTATGAGACTAGATATCAATTACAGGAAAAAATCTGTAAAAAATACAAACACATGGAGGCAAAACAATACACTACTAAATAACCAAGAAATCAAAGAAGGAAAGAAAAACACCTAGAAACAAATGATAATGAAAACACGATAACCCAAAACCTATGGGATGTAGCAAAAGCAGTTCTAAGAGTGACGCTTATAGCAATACAATCCTGCCTCAGGAAACAAGAAAATTCTTAAATAAACACCTAACCTTACAACTAAAGCAATTAGAGAAAGAAGAAGGAAAAAAAGAAGAAGAACAACAAAAAAAACCCCAAAGTTAGCAGAAGGAAACAAATCATAAAGATCAGATCACAAATAAATGAATAAGAAATGAAGGAAACAATAGCAAAGATCAATAAAACTAAAAGCTGGTTCTTTCAGAAGATAAACAAAATTGATAAACCATTAGCCAGAGTCAAGAAAAAAAGGGAGAAGACTCAAATCACTAGAATTAGAAATGAAAAAGGAGAAGTAACAACTGACACTGCAGAAATACAAGGGATCATGAGAGATAACTACAAGCAACTATTTGCCAATAAAATAGACAACGTTGAAGAAGTGCACAAATTCTTAGAAAAGCACAACCTTCCGAGACTGAACAGAAAGAAATAGAAAAAATAAACAGACCAATCACTAGCACTGAAATTGAAAATGTGATTAAAAATCTTCCAACAAACAAAAGCCCAGGACCAGATGGCTTCACAGGTGAATTCTATCAAACATTTAGAGAGAAGCTAAAACCTATCCTTCTCAAACTCTTCCAAACTATAGCAGAGGGAGGAACACTCCCAAACTCATTCTACGAGTCCACCATCACTCTGATACCAAATCCAGGCAAAGATGTCACAAAAAAAGAAAATTACAGGCCAATATCACTGATGAACACAGATAGAAAAATCCTCAACAAAATACTAGCAAACAGAATCCAACAGTACATTAAAAGGATCATACACCATGATCAAGTAGGGTTTATCCCAGGAATACAAGGATTCTTCAATATATGCAAATCACTCAATGTGATAAACCATATTAATAAATTGAAGGAAAGAAAACATATGATCATTTCAATAGATGTAGAAAAAGCTTTTGACAAAATTTAACATCCATTTATGATAAAAACCTTCCAGAAACTAGGGAGAGAAGGAACTTACCTCAACATAATAAAGGCCATATACGACAAATCCACAGTCAACATCGTTATCAATGGTGAAAAACTGAAATCATGTCCACTAAGATCAGGAACAAGACAATGTTGCCCACTCTCACCAGTATTAGTCAACAAAGTTTTGGAAGTTTTAGCCACAGCAATCAGAGAAGAAAAAGAAATAAAATGAATCCAAATTGGAAAAAAAGAAGTACAACTGTCACTGTTCGCAGATGACATGATACTATACATAGAGAATCCTAAAGATTCTACCAGAAAACTACTAGGTCTACTCAATGAATTTGGTAATGTAGCAGGATACATTCCTATACACTAATGATGAAAAATCTGAAAAAGAAATTAAGGAAACACTTCCGTTTACCATTGCAACAAAACGAATAAATTACCTAGGAATAAACCTACCTTAGGAGACAAAAGACCTGTATGCAGAACACTATAAGTACAGATGAAAGAAATTAAAGATGATATAAACAGATGGAGAGATATACCATGTTCTCAGATTGGAGGAATCAACATTGTGAAAATGACTATATTACCCAAAACAATCTGCAGATTCAATGCAATCCTTATCAAACTACCAATGGCATTTTTCACAGAACTAGAACAAAAAAGTTCACAATTTGTATGGAAACATTAAAGACCCCAAATAGCCAAAGCAATCTTGAGAAAGAAAAACAGAGCTGGAGGAATCAGGCTCCCTGACTTCAGACTATATTACAAAGCTACAGTAATCAAGACAGTATGGTACTGGCACAAAAACAGAAACATAGATCAATGGAACAGGATAGAAAGCCCAGAGATAAACCCACACACATATGGTCACCTTTTCTGACAAAGGAGGCAAGAATATGCAATGGAGAAAAGACAGCCTCTTCAGTAAGTGTTGCTGGGAAAACTGGACAGCTACATGTAAAAGAATGAAATTAGAACACTCCCTAACACCATACACAAAAATAAACTCAAAATGTATTAAAGATCTAAATGTAAGGCCAGACACTATAAAACTCTTAGAGGAAAACATAGGCAGAACACTCTGTGACATAAAACACAGCAAGATCCTTTTTGATCCACCTCCTAGAGAAATGGAATAAAAACAGAAATAAACAAAAGGGACCTAATGAAACTTAAAAGATTTTGCACAGCAAAGGAAACCATAAACAAGACAAAAAGACAACCCTCAGAATGGGAGAAAATATTTGCAAACGAAGCAACTGACAAAGGATTAATCTCCAAAATATACAAGCAGCTCATGCAGCTCAATATCAAAACAACAAACTAGATTGTCCAAAAATGGTCAGAAAATCTAAATAGACATTTCTCCAAAGAAGATATACAGATTTCCAACCAGCTCATAAAAGGATGCTCAACATCACTAATCATTAGAGAAATGCAAATCAAAACTACAGTGAGGTATCACCTCACACCAATCAGAATAGCCATCATCAAAAAATCTATAAACAGTAAATGTTGGAGAGGGTGTGGAGAAAAGGGATCCCTCTTGTACTATTGGTGGGACTATAAATTGATATAGCCACTAAGGAGAACAGTATGGAGGTTCCTTAAAATACTAAAAACAGAATTACCATATGACCCAGCAATCCCACTACTGGGCATATACCCTGAGAAAACCATAATTCATAGAGAGTCATGTAAAACAATGTTCATTTCAGCTCTGTTTACAATAGCCAGGACATGAAACCAACCTAAGTGTCCATTGACAGATGAATGGATAAAGAAGATGCTGTATATATATACAATGGAATATTACTCAGCCATAAAAAGAAATGAAATTGAGTTATTTGTAGTGAGGTGGATGGACCTAGAGGCTGTCATACAGAGTGAAGTAAGTCAGAAAGAGAAAAACAAATACCATATGCTAACACAAATGTATGGAATCTAAAAAAAAAAAGGTTCTGAAGAACCTAGGGGCAGGACAGGAATAAAGATGCAGACGTAGAGAATGGACTTGAGGACACCAGGACGGGGAAGGGTAAGCTGGGACAAAGTGAGAGAGTGGCATGGACAGATATACACTACCAAATGTAAAATAGCTAGTGGGAAGCAGCTGCATAGAACAGGGAGATCAGCTCTGTGCTTTGTGTCCACCTAGAGGGGTGGGATAGGGAGGGAGAGAGGGAGGTGCAAGAGGGAGGGGATATGGTGATATATGTATATGTATAGCTGATTCACTTTGTTATACAGCAGAAACTAACACACCATTGTAAAACAATTATACTCCAATAAAGATGTTAAAAAATAAATAAAATAAATGTTAGTTTCTTTATTTAAATGTATTTCATCTTGTTTCCATTGTCTGATAATCTCATGCAGGTGCAAAAACGGGAAAAATGATCCCTGAAAATGAATATGTATTAATGTTTAAATATTTACATTTTATCTATTATACATATTAGACTCAGCAATATAAATTCAGTCTGCCAATAACTTTTCCAGGCTCTATGAGGTAACCATCCTTCATACCAAGAGTTATTACCCTAGGACTATACTACAAATTTGATTTGGTCAGTTCATTCTAGTGACTTGCAATCCAGTGGGGAAAACATCAACAACAGCTTCCAGTGTTATTGGATTCACTTCCATTACTTTTCAATACATTTAAAAATCTTCACCCAGTTGTGTCTATGGCAAAGAAAGTGAAAAAAAAGTTATCTATATCAAGCAATTTCCCAAATTTGAGATTTTTTTTTTTTTTCCATTTTATAGTCTGGGAAATTTTTTAAAAATGTACAAAGTTCCATTAAGCTCACATTCAACAAAATCTTTTATGTTGATTTAGTAAACTTACTTTTGTTGGGAGACTTTTTTGATTATTGATTCAATCTAATTACTAGTGATTGTTTTGTTTAAATTTTCTATTTTTTCTGAATTAAGTCTTAGAAGAGTATATGTTTCTAGAAATTTATCCACTCTTCAAGGTTGTCCAGTTTTTTGGCATGTATGTGTTCATAATAATCTCTTTTGATCCTTTGTATTTTGGTGGTGTCAGTTGTAACTTTTCTTTCATTTCTGATTTTATTTATTTGGGTCCTTTCTCTCTTTTTCTTATTGATTTTGGCTAAAGTTTTTTCAATTTTGTTTATTTTTTCACAAACAAGCTCTTAGTTTCATTCATCTGTTTCAGTGGGTTTTTTTAATGCTCTACTTCATTTATGTCCACTCTAACCTCTATTATTTCTTTCCTTCAACAGATATTAAGCTTTATTTGTTCTTTTCCTCTTTTCTTTAGGTGTAAGGTCAGATTTTTTATTTGAGATTTTTTTTCTTGTTTCTTGAGGCAGGCCTGTATCACTCGAAACTTCCCTCTTAGAACTGCTTTTGCTGCACCCCATAGATTTTGGAACATTGTGTTTCCATTTTCATTTGTCTCAAGGTATTTGTTTAATTCTCCCCCTGATTTCTTCATTGACCCATTTGTGGTATAAACAGCATGTTGTTTATCATGCACATATTTGTGATTTCCAGTTTTCTTCTTGTAATTGATTTCTAGTTTCATACCATCGTGGTTGGAAAAGATGCTTGATATGATTTCAACCATCTTATTTTTATTGAGACTTGTTTGGTCCCAACATGTGATCTATGCTGAAGAATGTTTCATGTGCACTTGAAAACAATGTGTATTCTACTGTTTTGGGGTGGAATGTTTGTATATATCTATTAAGTCAATCTGACCTAATGTGTTGTTTAAGGCCAATGTTTCCTTATTGATTTTCTGTTTGGATGTTCTATCCATTGATGTAAATGCTGTGTTAAAGTCCCCTACTATTATTGTATTACTGTCAATTTCTATCTTTATGTCTGTTAATATTTGCTTTATCTATTCTTCTCCCTAGGTTAGTGAGCATCCTTATGACTCTTAATTTGAACTCTTTATATGGTAAATTGCTTATCTCTGTTTCATTTAGTTCTTTTACTGAGGTTTTGTTTTATTCTTTTATTTGGAGGGTATTCTGTTGTCTCCTCATTTTGCCTAACTCTCTGTTTCTACATATTAAGTATATCAGTATTAAGTATAAGTATTAAGTATATTAAGTATATCAGTCTCCCAGTCTTGAAAAAGCCACTGGATATGAGTTCTGACTATGCTACATCTCTGCCCCTCCTACCTATCTTGATGTGGCATTTTCTTTATAACGTTGGTTGTAGAAAATCTGTTCTGCTAGTCTTTAAGTCATTCTCAGAGACAGGTGTTCTATATGTAGTTATACTTTTTGTGTGTCCATAGCAGGAGATGAGTTAAGGATCTTCCTACTTTGCCATCTTGATCTGGACTGCCTCTCCCTCATTTTTAAAGGATTGTTTTTTGGGGAGTGGGCAGATAGTGAATGCTTTGTTCACAGTCTTTTTCTTTAGCACTTAACTATTTCATACCACTTTCTTTTGGCCTCTGTGGTTTCTGAGAAAAAAATCTATGGTTAACCTTATAGTCACTTCTCTCTTTCTAATTTCAAGGTTTTTCTTTGTCTATGGCTTTTAACAGCTTAATTATGATGTGGTTAGGTGTGGATTTCTTTGAGCTTATCCTATTTGGAGTTCAATAAGCTCCTGTTTGTGCAGATTAAAGTTTTTCATCAATTTGAGACATTTTAAGATATTATTCCTTCATATATTCTTTCTGCCTCTTTCTCTCATCTTCTGGGACTTCCATTATGCATATGTTGGTATTCTAGATTGTATCCCAGAGATCTCCAAGGACTTGTTTATTTTCTATTTTTTCTGCTCTGCAGGCCAGATAATATCAATTAACCTCTACTGAAATTTGCTATTCTTTCTTTTGCCAGAAAAAAATCTGCTGTTGAGCCCCTCTAATGAATTTTTATCTCAGTTAATGTACTTTTCAAGTACATAATTTCTACATAATTTCTATCTGGTTCTTTTTAATTTTTTAAAAATAAGTTCTCTCTCTTTGTTGACATTTTCTGTTTGGTGAGGAATCATTCTCATACTCTCTTTTAGCTCTTTAGACATGGTTTCCTTTAGTTCCTTAAATTAGCATATTTAAAGTCTATAATAAGTCCAGTAGATGGGCTCTTCTGGGTGGGTTTCTGTTGATTACTTTTTCCTTGTATATCAGGTATGCTTTCTCACTTCTTTGCATTCCTCATATATTTTAGTTAAAACATGTATATTTTGAGTAATACAATGTGGCAGCTCTGAACACCAGAATCTGCCCCCTTACCAAGGTTTGTTGTTGTTGCTGTTTGTTGCTGTTGCTGTTGGTTTATTTAGTGACTTTCCTGAACTATTTTTCTGAAATTTTTGTCATATGTGGTCTCTGAAGTCTCTGTTCATATAGCTTAGTGGCCAACTAGTGATTGAACAGATTTCCTTAAATGTCTGAAACTCATCAGTCTACCATCTTTGCCAGGTACTCTTAGTATTTGTTGGGGGCAGACCATCAATGACAAGGTAGAGAGTTTACAATTCTGCCTTAGTCTTCACTTTTTGCTTCCACAATTCCTCATGATCAGCCAGACAAAGAAGTGTAGGCATTCTTGGGTCTTTTATGGGCATGTGCACAGTACTATACATGTACCTAGTCTACTAGCTCACCAGATATTTTGGAGCTTTTCAAAGACCTCTATGGATCTATCACTCCCCAACTTTTCCTTTACATGTTTGGTCAGCTTCTTGTTTGCTCCAACTGTTGTTACACCTCAGACAACTGCAATGCTACTGATTGTTTTGATAAATGCCCTGGAAAAAAGTTGGTTGCAGTCAGTGAGTTCTGAGTCAGGTCAAATAATGACAAACTCTGTGAATGGTGGTTTCCAGGGAAATGGCATGAAATTTTTCATGAAATTTTCATGAAAAATCATGAAAATTTTCTGGGAATGGGACTCTGGAGAAACTCAGAACTGTTTACACTTTCTAGTGGCTGCTATGCTTCTGTTTTTCCTGACTATGATAATTGCAAGGTTGCTCATTTTTATGAGAGCCATACAGCAGGGGAGTGGGGGCTAAAATGACACAAAGCTCACTCTTATTACTAAGATTCGCCCATTTTTCTGGAGTGAATGCGCCTCATATTGCCACAAGCCTTTGGTTGATTTCCACAGTTGATTTTGACAATTTTTGCTAGTTCTCATTGCGTTTATGGATAAGTAGGTTTTGGGGGGGGGTGCATATTTTGCCTTTTGTGTTGACATAACTTCTCTGGGTGGTTCAATTTTAATCCATATGGCTTCATTTAGAGTGGTTGGGTCTGGAATATCCTCTTTCAAGTTGGTCTGTCATTTGGATTTACTATGACTTCTCTCCTTCTTTTTTTTCTCATGTTTTTTCATGACCCAGAACCCTCTCTACATGGCTTAGGCCCTCCTCCAGTATGATGGCACCACAGTGTTTTATGCATGATGACATGCTTTTACAATACCAAGTCAAAAGCTGTCAGCCCTCTTAAATGAAATATAGTAATTTCTACATACTTTATTGGTTATATACAGTTACAGACTAGCTCAGACCCAAGAGACTCCACATTTTACTGGAAGAGCATCAAATAATTTGTGGTACTCCAAAAATTTGCCACATGCATGTTACCTATTTTATCTTCACAAAATTTTATGGAATACATATTGTTATTCTCACTTTAAAAATGCTAAAACTGAGACTAAGTTAAAATATACAGAAAGTATAAAGCAGTGACATGAATCTGTTATGTCATACTAACTCTAAAATTTGTGTCCTTCAGCGATGACATAAGTAGACAAGCATTTTTCCTAAATCTTTTTCACAGAACCATAGTAATTAGAAATTTTCTGAAAAAGAAAAGGGATGTGAAATAAAGTATTTCAAAAGTAAAAATAAAAATCAGTATATTTGAAACCCTTTTTAGAGACTTAAAATGTATATTTTCATATAAGGTTTTTTCTCTGCGAAGTAAGTTTTGTGTAAATAACTGTTATTATACTCCAATGGAAAATTTAAGGAACACACTTTTGGGAAAGACTTAGTAGGTGATCACTCTTAATGTTTACTGAATCGACTATAAGGCGGTCAATCATCAGCAAGTGCCACTGAAATTTCAAGGCTTGAGTAAATTGTTACATTTCTAGACAAGAAGTTGAATCATGTGCTTTAAACAAGGAGGTGGGTAGGATTATGCAGATGCAGATATTGTTCATTTACCTAGTAAGTATAGCAGAGCTCAATTGTGGAAATGGGTTGTTTTATCTGGTGACATGTACCATAGCATTTAAGAATATGGAGGTAAGATCACAAATGCCACTTTTCAGATCTTGGCTCCTCCTCTGAGAATAAGTATAGCATTTGCTAAACTGTTTACACTCTGTGCCTTTGATTCCTTAATGTAACACGAGGGCAAAAATAATACTTTACTGAATTTTTAAAGTTGAAAGAGGAAATGCCTACAAAACTCTTGGCATATTGTAGGCAGTCATTAAGTTTATATGAGAGTAGTAATTACAAATTTGTGGTATTCAAAAGTCTAACAACAGTCTATTGTGTTTATAACACAATTAGCCAGACACAGTAAAGTCAATAAACTAAAGCCAGGATTTTTTTTAAGGCAGATCTCAACAAGTAAACACAGAGAATGGTAAAGTAGGTTCCTTGCTGGCCTTACACATTTTAAGATATGTTTCATAGATCAAGAAAACACAAATAACAAACACTGGCAAGGATGTGGATAAAGGGGAACCCTCCTACACTGTAGGTGAGAATGTAAATTGGTGCAGCCACTGTGGAAAAAAGTATGGCGGTTTCTCAAAAAACTAAAAATAGAACTACTCTATGACGTGGCAATTCCACTCCTAGGTATATATATCCGAAAAAATCAAAAACACTAATTTAAAAAGATACATGCACCCCAATGTTCATAGCAGCAATATTTACAATTGCCAAGTCATGGAAACAACATGTGTCTATCGACAGGTGAATGGATAAAGAAGCTGTGGTATATATGCACAATGAAATACTACTCAGCCATGAAAAAGAATGAAATTTTGTCATTTGCTGCAACATGGATGGACCTGAAGAGAATTATGCTAAGTGAAATAAGTCAGACACAGAAAGATAAATACTATATGAGATTGCTTACACGTGGAATCTAAAAAATACAAAAAAAAAAAAAACCCCAACACCAAAAAACAGTGAATATAACATAAAAGAAGCAGACCACAGGTATATAGAACAAACTAGTAGTTACCAGTGGGGAGGGGGTGGAGGGGCAATATAAGGGTGGGGGAGTGAGAGGTACAAACTATTGGGTATAATAGGATAGGCTCAAGAATGTATTGTACAACACAGAAAACATAGCCAACATTTTATAATAACTGTAAATGGAAAGTAACCTTTAAAAATTGTATAAAAATTGTAAAATATTAAAAGAAATGGGGGAAAAAAGCCTTTTGATCACTATTTTTCTTAGTGATAAGTCTCAGAAATTTCTGTCATTGTATTCACATAATTTTTCTTCCTATCATTAAATATTGATTTAATATATTTTCTAAAAAAAGAGCTGCTTTCTCTGCATGTCTACAGGGATAAATTGAAGAGTTGAAATGACAGAATAGAGACGACTTTTTTCATATTTATAATACCCATATAAGTCTCAGGTTGTGTTCAGACTAATCAAGTGTTTTTCTTTTTTTAAAAAATCCAATATAGATTGAATTTATTCACACCTAAAATATATTATTGAAAAAAGAAGGATAAGTTGCAAAGTAATATGGACATGTCGTTTTCAATAAAAAATAAAAGATACATATTAAAATCTGGAGAAATATGCATCAAACTATTCAAAGTGTTGTGTCTTTGTGGGGAATTGCATAAAATTCCCTCTGCTATATATTTCTGAGGTATTCGTATTTTTAACAATTATGTGTATACTTTTGTAAGTTAAGAAGAAAAAGTTGATTTTAAAAATTGATATTTGTTCAGTTAACAAACAATTTAGAAAAAAATTAAAATGGAATTGCATGAATTCAGATATTAGCTAGCTGCACCCTCTAAATGCCCAAATAACTTCTCTGGTTAAATCCAAATGTTTTTTCCAAAACTTTGAGAATAAAAGCATAGTGTTTATGTCTGATTATTAAAGAGTAAATTTTAAATTTCATCTTTATTATTATATACAATTGGAAATATAGACACCTCAAAATAACCAGATTTAAAAATCTGTTAGTAAATATTTTGTGAATCATATGCCTCTTGGGAATAATTAGTCAATATAAAGTTTCTTTAGTTAGGAAACATGGTGTAGTGCCTTTGAATAAAGATAATTCAAGTAACTGGTGGAAATGTTTATTATTTTAAACATTAAGTTGAGAAACTTATATTTGCCTATTTCCTACACACAAATGGTTATGGAATAACAGAAATGAAAGAGAACTGCTTAAAACAATTGGTTGAGTTCTATAAAATTTGTCTGGAAATGATCCATTTGCCCCTAAATATTAAAGGCTAACGAATTCAACAATTTAGCAATTTTGCTTCAATTAAATGAGCTTGCAAATTTGCATGTCATTTTAATTCATGTCAGAAATGCTTGTGATAATGAAAGTTTAAAAAAATCCAGTGATAAAATAGTATTTCGAACATCAAACACATTTATTGCTTGCAATAAAAATATGACATCATATAAAATGCAGTGAATATATTAAAAAGGCATCTTATTTATTATAACTGTTAAAATAGCAAAAGCTTAATAACTAATAAACCCTGACAAAACTTTGTTTTCCAATAAATTTTTTGATAAAAGATAATTTTGACAAGAATGTTCTCCATGAAATACCTACGATGACAGCTAATTATTGTGTTTAGTAAGTGATGAAAAATACATTTTCTTATACATAAGTAGCTTAAATATGCACTCTGCGACCTTCTTGAGAAATTTTAGCCAAGTCCAATTAAAGGTTTCTAATTAAAATTGTGTAGATAGGAAGGAAATTAATGGCTTCGTTTGAACTATTTATTTCATCATCAAGTGTACTGGATATAATTGCAAGGCCAAGAAGAAATCATCAAAATTATTCTTTACCCTGTTGATTTCCTGTTATATCACTTCATTTCAGAACCTTCATTTTTCCAACTTTAAAGGAAAACAGAAGTAGCTAAATATAAGACGTTAACCTAGGAGACTATTTTTCTCCGTCACTATTAACTAGAGACAACATGTACTGAACAAAAGAAAGGTTAAGTTTCAATAAAGCATTCTAAATATATTTAGTGAGACATTGGAAAAGCTCATAATGCTTCTACCTACACAATTTACCAAAAGCCCTGAATAAAGTAAATTGTAACAGAAGCCAAAAGAGTGCTCAGATGCCTTACTGCATCATGTGGCTTTCCATGGTGAATTATGATTGCCCTTACACTAAATACAGTTGTTTCTAGGAGAGGAAAAAAATATGTATTCCAAAAATAAATAAATAAATCTGTTTCATAATTGTTGCCAACATTGCAGACAAAGTCTTTGAGGGAATGGCTGAAAGTAAAGCCTCATACATACTCACTTTCTCCTCCCCAGATTCAAATGCTCTTTCCGGAGGCTAAAACTATGTGGAACCAGGTCACCGACTTGTTATATTCAAGTCCATTTTTGCAGCTAGCGTACTAGAGGTTTATTTGTTGCCAAAACTGGAGGGATTACTCTATGGCTTTAAAATCAGAACAAAAACTCAGCACTAACATACAGATTGAGGAGGACAATTTTCTAAAGAGGAAATGGAGATCATCCCATGGTCCTGGAGGGAACCATTGTTTCTCTCTGCTTCTCCACTTCTGAGAAAGATACCGGACACTGGCTTGAGCACAATTTTCTGATTCCTAACTGTGAGAGCTGCCTTTGTACGTCTTTTTTTCCAACTAAACACGACATGGTCTGAAACAGGTGTTGGGAGCTCAGCTCCCACTCATGGAGTGCTGTGCAAAGGCTTCATTAACATAATAGTCTCTGAAACCCTGGCTGGGCAAAGACCCTCCCCCAGGTTGCTTTAGGTCTGTGTCTCTGCCACTCCTGAAATTGCACAACTCAGTAATTTTGGTAAAAATATCCAACAATTTAGTGAGAAAAAATGATCCAGAGGGTTATTTGGCATCATGTATTTGTTCAACTTCCTCTCTCGCTCTGAGGAAGGTTCTGTGATTATCATTTTAGGTGTGTGCAAACTAAGTTTGGAGAAGTTAAGTCACTCACCTAAAATCACATAAGTAATCAGAATGACAGCCAGGAATCTAACCCCCTACAAGTCTAATATTAATACCTACCCTCTGCTCAATATATTTTATTGCCATCCTTAAAAGCAATTTGTGTGTGTGTGAGAGAGAGAGAGAGAGTTTTTTCTCTTCCTCATGTTTGGAACAATTTACTTTTTATAACAACATCTATCTTTATGATTTAGGGAATTTAACTTTTAGAAAATGTGTTTATACTTGGAATCCTTGAGTCATCAGCTTTCAAAGATATCTGTTTAGATGTGGCAATTAATGCTCTAACACACTGTGGTGGATTTATATTTTGTCAACTTACCCAACCTGGAACAATGTTTTCCAGATTCTCTCATATATATATATATATATATATATATATATATATATATATATATATATGTGTGTGTGTGTGTGTGTGTGTGTGTATATATATATATATGTGTGTGTGTGTGTGTGTATATATATATATATATATATATACACACACACACACACACATATATATATATATATATACACATATATATATATATATAGTATCTGGTTAACCTGGGCCGAAAGACACAATTTACATGAGATTTGAAAGGCAGAAGTTCAGAAAGCAGATATATTATATAGAGTGTGTATATATAAATATGTATATATGTATATTTTAATTGACTTTATTTTTTAGAGCTGCTTTAGGTTCACAGCAAAATTGAGTGAAAAGAAGAGATTTCCACCAATACCCTTACCCCAATACATGCATAGCTCCTACACCACTAACAACATACTGCCCTGGAGTGGTACATTTATTGAAACTGATGAATCTACATTGACACACAAATACCACCCAGAGTTCACAGCATACATTAGGGTTCACTCTTTGAGTTATACATTCTATGATTTTGGACAAAAGTACAGTGATATGTATTGACCAGTATAGTATCCTACAGAGTAGTTTCACTGCCTAAAAATCCTCCATGTTTCACTACGTCACTCTCTCCCCACTAACCCTTGGCAACCACTGATTTTTATTTTTTTTTACTGTCTCTATAAGTTGCCTCCACATATTTTTTACACTCAGATAGTTGGTGTAGGGTATGAGGATTGTTATAGCTCTCACAAGCTGTAGCATCTTTTCTATCTTACTTTCCGGAGTGGGACAGAAGCAGGATTCAGCTCCTTCAGTTTGTGCCATATTGCCTCCTTCAGTTTCTCTGACTCCTGGGACAGGTGTGTGTTTAGTTCTGAGAAGAAGGGCAGCAGTTTCACTTGCAGGTCACACCTCTTTACAAAGTTTGAGCTTGGAGCTGGTGAGAGCCTTATATTGGTTTCAGTCTATCCTTACAGTCTTCTGTTTGTCCATGCTTTTCCTACATCATGTCTTTCTTTTCTCCCAAACTGCCTGCCCTGTGGATTTTAGACCTTAGCACCACACACAGAGGCAACAGTTTTACACAGACTTTTTAACTAGCTCTCACAACTGAAGAACATAAGATCAAAGCCATATAATAAATCTCCTATTGAATGGAGTGGGGGTGGAAAAGAAGGAGAAAGAGAGAGAGCTCTCCCCCAGTGATTTCACTTCTCTGATTGTTCCTTGATTGATACAATGTTTATTCATCTCCCCCTTCCCCATCCTCACCTCCACCATATATTTTGGTTGGTTTTGTCACTATTATTGTTTGATCTATACATACAACTGATTATTTTCTATTTAGCTTATTCCTCTCAGAGGATTCAATTATTTGTATGTTGAATCTCCTTCATCTTCTATTTCTGTTATTTTTTTCTCTAACACTGTAAGCATGCCTTCTTTTCAATTTTATTTCATTCTATTTTCTGAAGGTGACCTTATTTATTCTTGCTATGTTTTGGAGTGCTTTTCATTTTGGTCCTTCCAATGTGACTTTTGCTTTCATAATGTTACTGTTTATCTCTTTCATTTCTTCACTAATCCCTTTCAGCTTACTTTTTATTTTCTAATTCTGTTGTGTTTTTTTCCTCTCCTTTGAACACTTTGAAATTCTAATTTTCATCATTTTTCAGACACTGTAAGTCATATTTTTATTCATAACTCATAATTTAAATCTGCTTTGCTACATACATTTCACGATTTGAATTGCTTTTCTCCCATCAGCTTTTCATGTAAGGAAACTTACATAGTTTCTTTGTATTTATTGTGGTGGTTACTCACTTTTACATGGGAGTACATTTTTTTTCTGGACCAGATGATTTTTGAATAATGTCAGGGAGGAGGTGGGAATGTGAGTTAGATCAGCATCTTGGATTTTAGTCTATTGTTTCAAACACATTCTCAGAAATAATCTATTCCATAATATATCTCTAGTCTGGCCTTGGTCAGAGTGCAACCTGATTTGTTAAAGGTCTTTCTTCTGATTTAGACTGACTGCCATCCACTTTTAATTGGCACACTGTCACACTGATATTCTGATTCCTGCCATGTTGTCTTGTCTTATCTATGCTTCCTCACTTGGCCCTTGACACTTCCATACTATGGTGTTTTGGAGGGCAGAGTTTAGGAAGGCTCTAACAGTACAATTAGTACTTTGATATTCAGTGAAAGGAATTTCTTTTCCTCCTAAAGATGGGAAATATACTTTGGGAGAACTCTGAATAGTTGATCTGAAATATTAACAAATAAAATCATGGTATTTTTCCTTGTTTAGTTGTAATTTTCAAAGCATTTTTAGCCTTCTCTTGATTGTAATTCAGCACTATTTTTATTTTTATGGAAAATCTCATTTACTTTTGATTTTTCTTCTCCTTTGTCCTTTTTATTATCAGTTGTTTTGAAAGATGAAAGCTAGAGAGAGATTCTCCTTACTTAAAAGCAGTTACTTAAGTCCTTCAAACAGCAGTTTCTGCTCCTTTGAACCCAATTAGAATGAAAACCAACAAAAAATTAGGAGCTCAAACTACAAGAGGCTAGACTCTGAAATCAAAGGTTATGATATGACTGGAGATAAATTGCTTGACATGTCTAGAGCCTCTTTTCATACTTCAGATTGTTGGCTAGGATCCTGCTTTCATCCAACCCAAACACATGGCTACTAAACTGGTCCATCACAGAGTAGTTCATTGGGACCTGAATCAAATGAGGATGTTGCCATCACCCTGAGGGATATCATCAGTGTCTGGAATCTTCTGTTCACATATCTTATGAATTTCATCTTTACACCTTGAAGATTTACACCAGTACAAGTTGGACAGAACTTTGCCAATTGGAAATTGTGACTTAGCCTGCTTGTCAGCATCTTTGGAAAGACCAATTCTATAGCCAACTTGTGTCACTTAGTTCTGGTCTATTCACTCCTCCCTGACTTCATCAGCTATTTTCTGAGGTTCCTGGAATGTCCTGAATTAAACCTAAGCAAGCTATATCAACCCTACTGTAATGGGGAAAATCAGTATCAGAGTTATAATCTTATATACAATAATAGACACCAGGTGGAGAGCAAATTCTCTACTGCAACAGTGTCACTCCTGATGAGAAGAAAAATGAAAGTGATAAGTCCAGTTTGCTATCCTTTGGTACAAATCAATTCAGCTATATCGTTTCTCATGAAAAGCTAAGGCATCAAATCTCTTCTACAATGCTACTGGCTAACCTAGTCCCTTGTAACTCCAGTATTACAATTGCCTCTCTTTTTTTCTAGATATAAGGATAATACGATAGAGGGCTTTAATCAGGGAATCTCATTTGCTTATAAAAGCATTTGAATGGCATTACATTGTTTGTATACACTCACATATATTATCCTATATAATCTGATTTAATGGAGACTGTCTGAAGCACACAATGCTTACACGCTCACGATAAGCCTTATGGGAAGCTCAGAGAGGATTTCCATTAGCTTATTTAATGTATAACTATTTCAGTGAGAAAGAATGCTGTGACAATATATACACTTGTCCATTACTGTGAATTAAAAATAATTATTATTATTTACTAGGATAAGTGATAAACCTGATATTCAAGTTCTGATTCTGCCATATGTTATACAGATGATTTTGCATAATTTATCTAATTTCTCATCCCAAGTTTCTTTCATGTTAGTATTGCCTGACTCAAGAGTTGTATCAGTCATTAAAGGAGAATGCTTTGTTTAAAGAATAACCATGTATCATTTAGCATGTGTAAATCAAACAGCTTGAGAAAGTCAGAAAGTCTTCATGGAGGAGGTGCTATATGAGCCAGATCTTGGAGGATCAGCATGATGTATCCAAATGTAGAACTGTAGAAAGGGGATTGCAGAGAGAAGAGTATGTGCAAAGACATAAAAGAGTGATAAGAATGGATAAATTGGAAAATTAAACAATTGGGTGTGAATTAATTAGACTGTAGTATATATTCAGAAAGAATGAGGAGATAGAGATTGGAGAAGTAGAGGGTCATAATGATGCCTTACCCCATGTTTATTGTTTTAGGTGATGTTTACAGATTGTGCTCAAATGTTATTCTATTTTTAATTCATTAGTTTTGTATTGAGTCACTTGCATAATTGCAATCTGGTGATTTGTGCGTTTTTTATGTGTGTGTGTTTTATTGTTCTACAGTTGGTACTTTTGTTTGGTACAATTCAAAGATATAGAAGGAATACTGTAGCTAAGTAGTTCTATGCACTATATAGTTGGATCTTGCATTCTCCCTTAAAAAAACAACAACAAAAAAAACCCAACCTAATAATCTCTGCCTTTTAATTGGGGTGTTTTGACTATTTACATTTACTGTGATTATTGACAAAGTTTGGTTTCAATATAACATCTTGCTATTTGTTTTCTATTTATGACATCTGTTATTACTCCATTTTTTTCTCTTTTATTGCTTTCTTTTGGGTTAAGTATGGTTTTAATAATTTCATTTTACTTCTTTTGTTAGTGGTTGTTTTGGAGCTGACAGTATACATTTTTAATATCATAAGTCTATTTTAAGTGATATTATACCACTTCAGTATATTAAAAAAATACAATGGTATACTTACTTTACCATCTTTTGTGTTAGTTTTTATATTTTACTTCCACATGTATTATAAACTACACTATGTATTGTTACTATTTTTGCTTTAATCAGTCAATTTTAAATACCCTTTAAAAATAGGAAAAATATATATTTACATACAAATTTCCCATTTCCTTTGCTTTTCGTTCCTCTGTGAAGATCTGGCTTTCTATATGACATCATTTCCCTTCTGCCTCTAGGATTTACTTTAACATTTCTTTGGTGTAGGTCTGCTGGTGATGAATGCTTTCTGCATATTTATGCCTGAGGAGTCTTTATTTTGTCTTCATTTCTGAAAGATATTCCTGCTCTGTATAGATTTCTACATTGATAGACTTCTCTTTCAGTACATACTTGGAATATGCAGCTCTAATGTCTTCTGGATTGCTTTGTTTCCTATGAGAATTCTTCTGCCATTCTTATCTTTGCTCCTCTGTATGTAATGTGTCTTTTTCTTTCCCCCCTCAGACTGCTAATAATATATTCTCTTCAACATTAGCTCCAAGAAATTTGATTTTGATATGCCTTGGTATAATTTTCTTTATATACTGTGTGCTTGGGGATGGTTGTGATTCTTAGATCTATGTCTAATTTTTATAAAATTAAAAAAAAAAGCAATAAATGTTCAAATTTTTTTTCTGTTGCTCCTTCTCCCTATTCTCCTTCAGGACCACAATTACATGTACATTAGGCCATCTGAAGCTATACCACAGCTCAATGATGGTCTCTTTATTTTATTTTTTTTCTGTTTCATTTTATTATTTTTTAAAGTTTTTATTATTTATTTACTTTATTTATTTTAGGCTGTGTCAGGGCTTAGTTGTAGCATGTGGGGTCTTTCACTGCGGTGCAAGGGCTTCTCTCTAGTTGTGGTGCGCACGCTCCAGGGCTCTGTAGTTTGCAGCACATGGGCTCTCTCATTGAGGTGAGCAAGCTCAGCAGTTGTGGCACGTGGGCTTAGTTGCCACGTGGCATGTGGGACCTTAGTTCCCTGACCAGGGATCAAACCCGAGTCCCTTGCATTGTAAGGTGGATTCTTTACCACTGGACCACCAGGAAAGTCCCATTTCATTTTCAATAGTGTCTATTTCTATGTCTACAATTTTACCAATCTATTAATCTCTTACTGGTCCTTCTTAACATTCCAGCTCCATTTCCTAAACTCTGGGCATCCACTGGGCTCTGCCTTAGTTTCTTCCTCCTCTACTGCTACCTATAAACACTCTCCACATACTAAACTGCTACATTGTAGGACTCACTTCACTTGTTTCCACTCTCTCTAGGAGCTGTTGCCCTGTACTGCACAAAGCTCAATGCTGGAAACAATTATCTCACATTTTGTCCATTTTTTTAGTTGTTTTTGGTGGAAGGGTAAATACCTTGACTGGAAGTGGAAGTACTATTTTAAACCCATTTAATATAAATAAACAAGTTGGTTAACAGTAAAAGAATGGAAAAACAGACACCATCCCTACATTAATCGATACAAAACTGGAGGACCCTATATTGATGTCAGATCAGATAGATTTCAGAACAAAGAATATTACCTGGGATAAAGAGGGTTATTGTTTGATGCTGAAAAAAATCAATTCAATACAATGATGTAGCAATTGAAACATCTATTTGGGTTGGAAACAACCCAAATTTCCATCAACAGTGAATGGGTAAACAAATTATGCTGTGGGATATTACTCAGCAACAAATATAAATGAACTATTGATATATGCAACAACATGGATGGATTTCAAAATAATTATGTTGAGTGTAAAAAGCCAGGACAAAAAACCCTACATACTCTATGATCCCATTTATATGAAGTTCTAGAAATGAAAATTAATCTTCAGTGACAGAAAACACAGCAGTATTTGTCTGATGATGTGTGGGTAGGGGAAGTCAGAGGGAATGACAAAGTGGCAGTGGGGGAAGGGTGACTATTATGTTCATTATCTTGATCACAGTGATGATTTATGTCTGTATACATATATCAAAACTCATCAAAATGTGCACTTTATATTGGACCCATATATTGTTAATTACACCTCAATAAACCTGAACAAAAATGTAAAACAGATAGGGAAACAGATTCAGGATTCCACATATCTGTGTATTGCCCCACCTCAGCTCCCTACCGGCAATTTCAATAATTCGGAATCATTATGAAAAAACTACTTCACTCGTTCTTTCAACAAATATTTATGGATTCCTGCAATGTGCCAGTCCCCACTTCAGTTGCTGGAAATAAAATGGAAACAAGGTACACAAGGTCTCCAGACTCGTGAAGATTACATTTTGTTGGAGAAGGAAGACAAAATCAAGTAAACATAGAAAAATAATTACAATGAATGATAGACAGAATACAGTGTTAGAGAATAACAGAGGAACCTGCATTACAGTGATCAGAGGGAGGCTCCTCTGAGTAGATGACATTTGAGTTGACCCGTGATGTTTGAGAAGGAGTCATTCAGACAAAGATACTGGAAAAAAAATTCCAAATTCCAGGTTTAGGGCCAGAATGTATTAAGGCTTGCCCATGAGACTAAGCTAGGCTTGTTCCTGAAATTGAGAGAAGGTCATTATGACTATATCTCTAGAAGCAACACGTACAGGATACTCATTCTATGCTCATCATTTCACTTTAATTTTGCAGACTCAGGCCCTCCTCTCAGAGCCATCTAATAAGCATCTCTAGTAACCTTTATAATTTCTTCCAAAGCATACATTCCAAGCTTCAGAAAAAAATCACTGTGAAAAACTGGAAAAAGAAAGAAGATTCTAAATCTTTGAAATATTAATGAAGCCACATATATTGGAAAAGAGATGTTCTTGTTTTTAATCATTTTTGCCACATCTTGCTTTACAATCAGCTTAAACTGGGAACAAAGATTATTTCATTGAAGCAAGATTCCTCTGGAATTAGTGCCACTCATATTTCTGTAGAGCATCAGAGCCAATATCAGAAAGAATAAAACAGAGAGGAAAAGAAGGTAGAAAAGAAGGAGAGAGGGAGGGAAGAGATGGAACATCAAGAATAGGATTAAAATTATAAATGTACTTTAAAATATATCTTTCAATATTGCCTATAATGGGACTTCCCTTTTGGTGCAGTGGTTAAGAATCCTCGTGGCAATGCAGGAGACACGGGTTTGAGCTCTGGTCCAGGAAGATCCCACATGCAGCGGAGCAACAAAGCCCGTGTGCCACAACTACTGAGCCTGTGCTCTAGAGCCTGTGAGCCACAACTACTGAGCCCGCATGCCACAACTACTGAAGCCCACGTGCCTAGAGCCCGTGCTCCACAACAAGAGAAGCCTGCACACGGCAACGAAGAGTAGCCCCTGCTTGCAGCAAGTAGAAAAAGCCCACGTGCAACAACAAAGACCCAATGCAGCCAAAAATAAATAAATAAATAAATAAACTTATAAAAAAATATTGCCTATAATATTTACCTTGTCATTACCTTTTCAAGAAGTGTTAGAGGGTGACAACAGTGTAAAAATAGCAGTCTCTGTATTCTCTATATCAACATGAAAGAAGCATCATGAATCCTAAAAATATCGGTACTCAGTCTCACTAGAATAATCACAGATTCTTCATTTGTGAGCTAGCGTGTTATATGACAGATGAGGATGCTAAAATTGTTTGCCAATTCTATAAGGTACAACTCAAGGATGCCAGGGGAGTATTAACTAATGTAAAGCGATCAATAAAGTCCAAAGGTTGCCTTCAAGGAGTGGAAGTAATGATTATAAATATGTGTCCCAGCTGCAAGGAAGCAGGATCTGCAAGACCAGCAGGTTTGACTTCAAAAGCAACACAAAGATTAATAAAACCAAGGAACTTTCCTAAAGAGAAATGAAACTACCAGATGGGTAATTTCTAAAAAGTTCCTATATGTGCTTTCATTTGGTAAAACTTGGTCTTGAATATTGCTCAAATCTAAATCAGCTGAACTGCGGTGAGAAGGCAGTTACCAAGGGAGAAATTTCTAAAATAGCATGTTGCCTTCTTTTGAAGTTTCCCTTAGGGATTAATGCCATAAGAGCCTTCTGTTCCTGTTAGCTCATCAGCGACAGCGGTTTGGAATTAGCCAATTAAGCTGGACTGACCCAATGGTCAATGGTCATTGGACTGATGGCTCCCAGTCAAATGTGGTTGGAGGGGAAGTGCTGTGTGGTGTTATAGAAACCCCAGGACTGCTGACATCAGAGAATAAGGAAGAACAAGTTGGAGTTTCCACAGGTATCAAAATAAACATAGATGATGATGGCAAGTATGAGGAACCAAAGAGAAGCCAAATGGTCCCGGCTCTACCACTGCACTTTGAATGAACACATCATATAGAGTCACGCATATCTTTTTCACCTCTGAAACAAGGCCATGTTGTCCTACTTTGCCGTTACATTGTGAGAATTAAATAAGATAAATAATATAAAAGGACACTGTAAATTGTAAAGCCCACACAGATGTTAGCTATTGCTGTGGCAATACAGCAGGATGGCACAGTGTTCTGTTTGCCATTGCATTACTGTGAGGAAAAGGTTTTGGCTCCAAATAAATTTGGATGGCAACATAGTTTAAATCAAGTGGTACAGTGGCAGAAAAACAACAGCTGGTTGTCTCTATTAGTCTCTTCTACTGTTTTCTTCAGTACTGGGTTTCTATCACAGATAATACAGCCCCTAATTATCAAACAGCATGTGGCTTGGAAGGGCTCAGTGGTTTGTGAAATAAAAACCTTCCTGAAGACTCACTATGGTCATAAGCTCAAATGGATCCAGAGGGGCCTGTCGAGTTGCAATACATGCTTTAATAAATTTTTAATTTGCTTTTTTCTTGAAAGAACTGGATTCTTATGTCTCATTGAGCAAATAAGACTCTGAAAAGAACTGTGGCCACAAAAAAAAAAAAAAATGCATGTTAAGAGAAAGAGTGTAAAGAAACCTGCCAGGGTGAGTTATAAGAGGTTAACATGGCAAGAAAACTAGATAGAGCCCTTGGGATTAAGACTTAAAAGAAATCATGCCGTGGGCAATTATGCATTTTTATATAATTGGGAGCCCAAAGCTTCAGCACTGTAACATTTTTGAGGCTACAATCGATATTTTGCCTTAACCATAATTCCTGTGATGTTGGGAGATACAAGGTGAAAATTGATAGAAAAGCTGGTTTAGTACCCACAATAACCCAGTATCTATTATTTGCCCCTGTGTATTTTCTCTAGGAAACTTTTATTACTAAATACTAATGTCAATCAAAGAAGGCTTGGGTGATTTTCACCTCACATTTCATTCATTTAAACACATTTTGAGCACCTATGTACTGGACCATGTATGTGTTATTCAGTGGTTTAAATATAATAGTTTCCTACAATAAAAACAGACATAAGATATCATAGCAGACTTTAGAGAAAGAGCTGATTTAGACATAATTTCTATTGTTACTTTGTCTTGGGCTCACAGTTAACAAATGTGGAATCCGGGTATGAACTCAACATTCTGACTCAAGTCCATTCACATAACCACTAAGCTATACTTCTTCTCACGTATTCTGAGAAATACTAAAGACTCTCTTAGTGTGTGAACCAATCAGAATTATCCCCATCGGGAAGCCATAGCCAAGTATAGTTATAAGTCATGAAGTCACCAATCGACAAACATTCACATAAACCCAGCTTTCTTGTAGGAAGGCAATTTGTGAAGGAGGAACCTATGAAAATTCAGCACTGTTAAAAATCACCAGCATATGGCTAATTATGCAAGAGAAGCTATACCTCAAGGATGCTATGAGCTTAAAATCAGAATTGCCCCTTTCTAGTTGTGTGCCTTCAGACAGTGCACTGCTGCAGGCTTCAGTTTGTTCTTGTTTAACATGAGGAGAACACCTTAGTTAATCATAAAGTAAAATATCCATATAAGTTATAAGTAAATAATTTTAATATAAGATATAAAGGGCTAAACACATGTAGGTACAAATAGAGTAACGCAGTAGCTTAAAAACAGTTGGCATGGGTTTGTCACAAGTATGAAAATACCCATATAAAAGTGACTTTAAAGATTTATTTTTCCTTTGTAACAAGAAGTGTGGAGCCAGGTGGCACCTGGATTGGTTGAGTGGCTCAATAATGGCAGTACTCTGAATGGATTTCTCTTGAGATTGTCTCAATCTCCCCATCAGAGTGGTAAATTGGCTACAGCAAATACATATCTGCATCTCAGTTCTACAGCTAAAGATGGAAGGAAGGGGAAGGGACTTTCCTTACACATATTATTACCATGGTGGAAATGCTTCCTAGCAGATTTCTCCTCCTGGCCTGTTGTCCAGGAGATGGTCACATAGGTATATATACTAGTGATAAAGAAGGTAAGGCAAGCACATACCTGGAATCTTCAGTGTGTTTAAACTGGCCCTACCCTCCATGAACAAAGGTGGAACAACAGCTGTTGGAGAGGCTATTGAAGCTCTGAGACAGGAAGGAGGCACTCTTGATTCATTGAATTACAGGGGCAACGCCATAAGTGGAAAGGAATCATGAAGCCAGGTGGTGGTAGTGGTGGAATACAGGAAGATAAACATTTTGATTTGATTGGACTTGTGTGGAACTTTAAGGAAACCTGCAGAATAAGATATTTTTCGTTCAGTTACCAGTTGCTAACTTCTTTTCATACATATGAGGTACATATGTACCTGTAGCCAGATCATGGAAGACCTTAAATTTCATGTAAAGGAGTTGAAATCATGGTGCTTGCAAATGTAGCATCTCACGTTTTAAAGCATTGAGAGTCCTAAATACCAGGGCATACATGTCGGCTGATTGAGGCCAGGAGGTCTACAGAAATTAGTGATAGATTCATGATGAAAATAAAATAAAAAGGGGCAAGATGGCTAGCACATATTTACAACCACTGTTTTCTCTGAGGAGTTAAAATTCCCTAAACTTTCTCAGTGTGCTGACATATTGGACAGGGCAGAACCGTGGGGCACACGTGGTATAAGTATGCCCTCCAGTGCCTTATGTTGTATTTCCCGTTCCTGTTGTTTCCTGGGGACCAGCGGGCTTCTCTACATTCTGTGAGGACCAACCTGTATTTGTGGCTTCAGCCAACCATTTTGTATATTTATGAACTCTGCCTTAGGGAAGACCAGCAAAAAGATGCATTTGTACAAATCTATCCATCCTACCAGAGAAATTCGAAGGATCTTGACTACATTGATGATAGAGTATAATTTCTATAAGTGTCATGAGATCAGACACCTCATTTGTTTCATCCACTGCTATATCCCTAGGGCCTAGAATGCAAATAGCACATAGTAGACAGTGAATGATAATTATTTTACTAATAGATACATCTACTAGTTATTAGCTTCCAACTCAGCTATTTTCAAAGATAGAGAACTGCTCTGACCAATTACCTCAAAATGAAACATTACCTGGGAATTTGGAGGTATGTGTCCTTCTCCTAGTTCTAATACTAATTCTTTGTGAACTTAGACCCACAATTTAACTTCCCTGGATCTCAATATCCTCATCTACAAAAGAAGGAGATTTGACCAAATGATTTCTATATTAGCTTAACTTCATCAGACAGGTAAAGTATTTTAAGGACGTAGAGAAGTCTTACAACACTCAAGGGCAAAATTGGAACAGGGCTTCGGAAAGAAACTAAACCAGGGCTTGAGAAGCTCAGCAAGAAGTCTTAAAACATTTGCTTCCTTTTTCTCTTATTTGTTGATCTGCCATATCTGCTTCCCAGTTCATATAAGCCAGAAAACCTGGCTACTCATAGATTCTGAAGTCACATAATAAGATCTAAGCACCTACAAAGGTGCCTTCCTTCACTGAGTCCACATTCCAAATTCTTAGGAAAGAGGTTGTAGTCGTATCAAATTTGAATCAATTGTCCACGTGAGCAGCAAGAACGAGGGGTTGGAAGATGGAAGATATAAAGCGTGAAACGGCAGCTTGGATTCCACTTGTGCCTCAGGTACAGGCAGTCACCAGAGAGGCAGGTGTTGTTAAGAGCTGAGAGTGGAACACAGTAAAGTCTCCTAACCTTAGCAGTTAAGATTGCCAGATAGATTTCTTCCTTTTGTGCCAAACTACATCAACTGGCACTGTAATGCTGTCCTAAACACTACAGAAAACTGAAATGAAAAACATCTGACTGATGATTAACAATTTAAAACCTAAAGTTATAACAGTGTTAAACATAGAGATTATTATATTCTTGATTATCAAGGAAATGAGCCATTTCATTAAATAATCCAAAATATCTGTTAATACAGATATGATACATATTTGTCTTTGGGAATGCATGAATTTCTAAACAGACTTAGCTTTTTAAATGTTAGTTCAGGCTAATATTTAAATTAGTCTGCATTTCCTAAGCACATATCAATTGATGGAACAGAGAGTGATATCAGATGTGTGCCGGGGAGGCACAAAGAAATCAGCCTGAGATTAACCAGCCCTGAATACTTCATACATGCATAATTGAGAGATGATTGACAACCAGCAACTGACTGACAAATAACATTTGCAGGTATTTATAAAACTTCCCTTATGAGCGTAAGATATATTTGAAATGGTAAAGTACATCATGACTCTTGCCCTGTTTATCACTCGTATTAGTCAGGGTTCTCCAGAGAAACAGAACCAACAGGATAGGATAAATGGATAATTTTCTTCTGCCTTCTGTTCTATTCAGGCCTTCAATAGGTTGGATGATGATCACCCACATTGGGGAGGACAAGCTACTTTACAGAGTCTACTGATTCAAATGCTAATCTCTTTTTTTTAAAACATCTTTATTGGAGTATAATTGCTTTACAATGGTGTGTTAGTTTCTGCTTTATAACAAAGTGAATCAGCTATACATATACATATGTTCCCATATCTCTTCCCTCTTGCATCTCCCTCTCTCTCACCCTCCCTATCCCACCCCTCTAGGTGGTCACAAAGCACCGAGCTGATCTCCCTGTGCTATGTGGCTGCTTCCCACTAGCTATCTATTTTCCATTTGGTAGTGTATATATGTCCATGCCACTCTCTCACCCTGTCACATCTCACCCCTCCCCCTCCCCACATCCTCAAGTCCATTCTCTAGTAGGTCTGTGTCTTTATTCCCGTCTTGCCAGTAGGTTCTTCATGACCTTTTTTTTTTTTTTTCTTAGATTCCATATATATGTGTTAGCGTACTGTATTTGTTTTTCTCTTTCTGACTTACTTCACTCTGTATGACAGACTCTAACTCCATCCACCTCATTACAAATACCTCCATTTCATTTCTTTTTATGGCTGAGTAATATTCCATTGTATATATGTGCCACATCTTCTTTATCCATTCATCCGATGATGGACACTTAGGTTGCTTCCATGTCCTGGCTATTGTAAATAGAGCTGCAATGAACATTTTGGTACATGACTCTTTTTGAATTATGGTTTTCTCAGGGTATATGCCCAGTAGTGGGATTGCTCGGTCATATGGTAGTTCTGTTTTTAGTTTTTTAAGGAACCTCCATACTGTTCTCCATAGTGGCTGTATCAATTTACATTCCCACCAACAGTGCAAGAGGGTTCCCTTTTCTCTACACCCACTCCAGCATTTATTGTTTGTAGATTTTTTGATGATGGCCATTCTGACCGGTGTGAGATGATATCTCATTGTAGTTTTGATTTGCATTTCTCTAATGATTAATGATGTTGAGCATTCTTTCATGTGTTTGTTGGCAATCTGTATATCTTCTTTGGAGAAATGTCTATTTAGGTCTTCTGCCCATTTTTGGATTGGGTTGTTTGTTTTTTTGATATTGAGCTGCATGAGCTGCTTGTAAATTTTGGAGATTAATCCTTTGTCAGTTGCTTCATTTGCAAATATTTTCTGGAAACACCTTCATAGACACACCCAGAAATAATGTTTAATCTGGGCATCCTGCAGCCAGTCAAGTTGACACCATAAGATCAACTGTCACACTCATGGTCCAGGTCTTCCAACAATGACTGAAGCAGAAACTGAGTAATTTTCTGTGTGCTCAGGAATCTAGGGTATTCAACAGACTTTAAACCTTATAAGACTTAATTTTGTTTTGTGTGGTGAAAACATTTCAGCAGGATTGTATAGTCATTTTAGAGGTTCTATTAGTTTACTAGGGCTGCTGTAATAAAGTACCACAAACTGGGTGCCTTAAAGAACAGAAATGTATTATCTTACAGTTCTGGAGGAGGCTAGACATCCTGAAATCAAGGTGTTGGCAGGGTTGGTTCCTTCTGAGGTCTATGAAGAAGACTCTTTTGTCATTCTCTGGTGTGTAGATGGCCACCTTCTCCTTATGTCTCCTTACACTGTCTTCCTCTATGTGTTTCCCTCTGTTTACAAATGCCCTCTTTTTATAAGGACACCAGTCATATTGGATTAGGACCCATTCTAAATGACCTCATTTTAATGTGATTACCCCTTTAAAGACCCTATCTCCAAATAAGATCACATTCAGAAGCACTATATCTTCACTGGAGGGACACAAGTCAACCTATAACAGAGGTGATGACTTGGGAATAATAAATCAAAACAAATATTAACACAAAGTATATAGGTTAATGACAAAATACTACCAAATATTAATTGTATATGAAGCATGTATGCAATGTAGGGCATACATGATATATTATATTTAAACTTTGCCTTTAAAGAATTTATGTGAAAAGCAATAAGAATTTGTAGTTTAAGAAAATCAAAAGAACTTTAGAAATATTTCAGGGAAGTTCATGTATAATTGACAAATTAATCAAATATGTAGTAGTGACTGCCAAAGTTCAGAAAAGGAGAATGCCCCTGTAGACTGGGTGGTGAGATGTTCAAATGCTTTTAAGTAGGTTGCAAGCTCTGGCTGCATATGTCTAAAACCAATAAGAAAAATTTCCAGATATTCCATAATTCATTCTCCTGCTATACTGACCTGCTTTAGTTTGCTAGCCAGTGTCCCACAAATCCATTTTAATTATTATTTTCCTGCCTTTGCTCCTATCTATATAGATTAAGATGTCCTTTCCATCTCATCTCATCCTTTTCACTTTCTCTCTATTCTCTCCATCTTCAAATTCAACCACTTTCTTTAAATTTAAAGAAAGCCCCAAGTAATTTCCTATTCACCTATTTTATGATACGATGCCCTACATCTGTATCACCATGTACACCTCCCATTGGACTTACCAGATTATTAGATAATATAATATGATACTATACTAAATAATGGAAATAAATAGTTATGTGTCTGTATCTCTTCCCAATTTTTGTTGCCTTAAAATTAAGGATGATATTTCATTTGTATCTCTAAAAGCCTAGCATCCTACTGGAAATATAAATTCCAAAAATTAATTTTAAAATATTTTGTACAGAAGGAAAAAGTCAGAGTAAAATTCTAGTTTTGATGTTCTGTAGTGGAATTGGAATTGTCTATATATTGGCTGAAAGAATGCTGCTGTGGGCATGAGAGAGCTCAAATGGGCAAAACTCAAAAGTGCTGGTCACTAATTTCACAGCTATGCACATGCACAAACATACCTTCTCTGAGGAAAAGTGATAAAGTGGTTTGTTTTGTGACAATCATTGTTTGCATTTTCAAGAATTAAAAAAAGAGAATCTTAGAAAAATTAATATTTCCCTGTGAGAACATCACATCTTATCTAGAATCAGATACACAGCTTGAAGTACATTAAGAAAGACTTTAGAAAAGAAGAATAAACTTAGCTCATTGGGGCATGTTATGTAGATCTAGTTCAGGTCCTCTATTTCATAGATAATAATAAGGACAACTAACATCCAAGGGCCATACTATATGCCAGGGGTTATGCTGAACACTTTCAATGGATGAAGAAAATGCTCAGATTTCATAAAGCTATAAGCAAACTTGTGATTATATACTCAAACTGCAACTCTAGAAACATTTCCAGTTATAAAATTTTTAGACAGCACTATCTTTTATATACCTGTTAACCACATGTGTAAAAGATGTAATAAACCAGTTTAAAATGCTGCCTGGTTTTTATATATCATGAGAGTCTATCAACAGTCTTTCCTGTGTTTTTCAAGGCTTAGAAGAAGTTTTCAATAGAATAGAAACAATATTAAGAAGCTTACAGAAATGAAATATTTTTTTCCAATATGCAAGTTATAGCACATTCTAACTATATTATTTTTCAATACTAGCAACTACGGTTTGCTGGTAAAACAGATCAATACATTATAATTTCACTGTATATCTTCACTGTGATATTTTTGTTCCATTAAAATTACATACGGTTATCTTCTCTATATTTAGAATAATATGACACAATTAATTTCTCTAAATCAGGGATTTTATGACCAGAATATTTTAATGGTAAGAATGTAGAGAAAGGGATATATTTACAATTTAACAGACTCAGTAACCTCAGTTAAGATAACCAAAAAAATACCAGAGAAAATCATGTAATTCCACGTCCTCAAAGCAGATATTTTAAACAAATTAACTTGACCCGTGCTAAGGTACATATTGACAGAGATAAACCGAGAGGCCAAGTCATCAGTAATTGAATGAATCTATAGTTATTCACCCCCTCTGTCACCATCATATCAAACTGCTTAATTTGAGCAAGAAACCCATCTCATCTTGAACTATTTCATGCAGTATAAACCAACCAAAGAATAAAAATATCTGCTGAAAGCTTAATTGGAAAATATTTCCTTAGACACTAGGAAATATCAGCTTTTAGACTTCTAAATATACTAATGTTATAGATGCCACAGTGGTAAGGATATGTTTTTCTTGATTTCAAATTATATAGTCATACATTCTGAATTATTATAAAATCGTTCTCTAATATTCTACTCTTTCATAGAGCTAGTTTATGTATTAAGTCACACTGAACCAAAGATAATTCAATTCTTTGATGACCACATCAGGTTCAACTTAAACTAGAAAACATATTGAACTTGGGTACCAAGTAAAACAGTCATTTGAATGATTTCTCCCTCTTTAAAAGCCAGTTGAGTCATCAAGATATTCATAGGTGAATGACTTAAACCTCTTTGGAGTGTGGATGAATTATCTTATATGAAGTCAAGAGCATTTGCTGGCCACAGCATGCAAGAAAACAGCAACCAAAATAAGTTGACTGAAAGGGCTAAAGGAAGCCCAGACAGAGCAAAGGCTGAAGCCCAGACAGAGCAAAGGCCAAAGCCCACATGATTCCAGAGTACGCTGCCATTAAGGTAAATGTGCTGTGGTCATGCAATTACACTTGTGTAAGTGACTTCACCTCTCCTTTCCTCATCTGCAAAATGAGGAGGCTCAGTTGAATAAAACCAGATTATCTCACAGTTTGAGGAGACCCTTGCAGGCACTCAACCGAACTTGAAACTAATATTGAAGACCTACTGTGCATAAGCATCATGGCTCAACTTAAAGAGGACCTATTACTCGGTGCGATGCCTTGTCCCATGAAGAGACAGTTCCAGTAAGTGACAATGATGTATTTGAGCAGAACATTGAAATTTAGACGAGACTTTCATTTATATTATTTTTCATATTCATATAAGTTGTATGGAGAAGGACAAAGTTGTTGTTAATAATTTTCATTTTGTGCATCAGGAAATTAAGATTTAGAGAGAGAAAGCAACCTGTCTGAAATCACAAAGCCATTAAGTGGTATTGTAGGTGCAAACCAAGGTGTTTAGATTCCAAGTACAGTGTTCTTTCTACTACCTCCCCCATTGCCTCTCTAAAAGTGTCTGCTCATGTTACACTAAAATCTACCTGTCTCCAATCCCCACCTGTTGATTCCAGTATTATTATTTGGACCAATAAGTATTTGATATATTTTAACATAGCCAATCTTTCAAACATGGGCTTAATTCACTGAAAGATCTCTTTAAGAAGCCATTTCCCTGCAATGTGTAGATATTTGTTGGTATGCTTATAAATATATTTGATGAACAGAGTGAGGTAGGGAAGGAATCAGAACAGAAATAAAAATTGTAAGTGTAATTCAGACAGAGCCACTGCTAATTATAAATCAATGTGAAATTCAGAAGATGCCATTTTGAATGAGATAGTTAAGAAAATATAAGGTAACAGAAGAGTGATAGTTTCAGTTAGTTTAGGAAAACTTCATGGAATGGATGAGAATTTGGGGGTTTTGAAACAGAACGTATTCCATACAGTTGTTGCATGTCATATGAACTTTGCAGTCCTGTTGTTAGATTTCAGAAAGAATGTGTAGACCAAGGAAGCAGAGCATAAGAGGGGTCTTAGGGTGTGATGAAGCTGGAAGGTGGCTGGCACCTTGCTTCTACCTGTTGCCATTTACAAAAGAGAGAAAATTTCATGATTCTTATGGATGACCCTTCACCTTGATGATCATTTTCCCTCCCAGAAAGCACTCCAAACAAATGCAAACCTCATTCATTTATTCCATAAATATACATGTAACACCTTCTCTGAAACAGTTATGTCAAACAGTTAACCATGCACCAAAATTTATGCTGCTCCTCCACAGAATAGGTAGTGGCTGGGAACTGGATGCCCAGACAGAAAGTACATTTCCCAGCCTCCCGTGCATTTAAGTGAAGCCATAAGACTATTTCTTGCTAATGGAATATAAAAGTGGCATATGTCACTTTTGTTGTGACAAGGTTAAGAAGTGTTAGGGCTTCTCCACCTTCTTTTTTCCTTTTATTCTACCTGAGCACAGTCGACTCTAGAATGCTAGAGAATAAGAGAGGCAGTGCCACGATGGAAAAATCCAAATGCCTAAATCTTCAGGTTGAGTACGGCCACATTCTGACTAGGAACACCTGCATCAGAACTGTTATCCAAGCAAGAAATTAGCTTCAATTATGTTAAGTCAATACAATTTTGAGGTTTATTTGTCACATTAGCTTGCATTACTCTAGTTAATATAGGAAAGCACCGATGAATAAGATGAGTTGAAGGAAAGTCAGAAATAAGTTTTGTTGCTGATTTCTTATACAATATTCATCCTCATTTCTTAGAATTAGTTTCCAGTATTCAGGCCAATTCATACTATATTTTCTAAATTTAAAAACAATTTTCAAATAAGCAAATTTTTGAAGTTTAAACTCCTTTTTTCAAGTTTTAAAGGTGAAAATAATAACACATGTTTCATTATTTTCTCTTGCTTGGGCCTTACTGAAATTTCATATGCATAAAAGTGCTGGAAAAGAACATGAATTCATATTTGTCTCCCTTTCATTATTCCATTCAGAAAGCATTTGTATCATGGACTATTCCACTAACTTTGTATTCTTTCCCAGGTTTGCTCTCCTACTGTTATAATATTGATTACTAGAACCCTCTTCTAATACACTCATTATCAGAGAAGCATGAAAGATTTTGACAACAACCTTTAATTGTGTGAGCATTTAAGGTTAATTTGGTCTTCATTACTCTATCTTAAATGAGGTTTCATTTCCATACTAAAATTATTCATACCTTAATTTTATAACATAACTCATTCATCCCCTTAAAGGAAGAATGTTTCTCAATTTTAAATTTTAAAATGTAAGATCTAACAAGAATTCAAAAAAGTACAGTAAATGTTATTTAACATCTTATTGGCCATCTGTCATTGTGTGAATTGTAGTCAATAATAATTTGCCAAACAATTAACAGAGTTAATAAATAGTCACAGAGTAACCTAATCTGCCTGCCACTAGTAGTAACTAGTTGGGAATCAATGTACTGAAACTCTTCAGCATCACACCTGATACCCAACCAGATGGAGAGCAAACATGACATAACAGATGATGATTAATGATAAGGATGATATAATTCACTAATAACATTTTAGGTGCTAGAAATCCTTTCTCTTCTCTCTCCTTGTTAAGTTTGCAACATGTATCATACACTAAAGACTCTTTTAGGCAGAACTGTATGCATTCTTGGCAGTTTTTGCAAAAACACATGTATTAAATAAAAATGAAGCTGAGGTCTAAATTACTTGTTTATATCATTTCTCCACTTGAGTTGTTCCACGATAGGAAAAATTATAATGTGTGTTATTAAAAAAATTGAAATGTTAACATTTATCCAAGTCACCAAGGGACTAAGTAATCATGTTTATAAAACTAATACTTGCCCATGTGCACAAAAAGTGTGCGCATTTCAGCATTATTTGTGACATTAAAAATGGGACAATACCTTAATATCTATCAAGACGTATATGGTCTACAAAGCAATAATCTGTACTATGCAATATCATCTTCCAGCTAAAACGAATAAGATAGATTCACGGAAAGATCTCTAAGACATGTTTTTACATATATATGAAGATATTTTGGAAAACTGTTCATTCTATATCCAGGATTGACAAACCACTTCTTAAAGGGTCAGAAAGCAAATATTTAAGGTTTTGCAGACCAAGACCAAGAGACAAAATTGAAGTTGTCATATGAGTTCTCGTATAACTATTTGAAAGTAACAATTAAAAAATGTAAAAACCAACCTAGCTCACAGGTAGTAAACAAACAGGTGGCCAAAAAGATTTGACCCCCAGGCTATAGTTTTCTGATCCCTCTTGTATATAATCCCATTTTAAACATACATATATGATAACATAAATATCTATGCATAGGTCTGGAAAAATACCAAACTGATAGTATGTGTATCTGGGACAGAAATGATATTGGAATGGGGATGTGGTAGTCAAGGGGTTATTGCTTTGTCTATATTATTTAAAATTTTTACATGTATTTTACACACACATACACACGCATGAGAGGGATCAACATTCAACACTCTTGGGGATGATACAAACAAGGAGAGCATTCTAAGTAGCAAGCTGCCTGGACTCCTGTACCAGTCCCGGTCCACTTTAGAGCATTAAACAAGATTTTCAGCTTTTCCTCGTATATAGGGCCTCCTATAGCATCAAAAAGCAGAGGAGAAACTATGTGAAATTTCAACTTCCTCCTTTATTACCTACTCTGATTTGATAGTGTGAAGGGGGAAAGCAACAGGTATGGAATTGCCAAAACTTCTCTTGAGTGCATAGACATAAACTCATCCCTGAGCATCTAACTCAACTTCTTCTCCTTTGAGATGTCATTGTTTCTCTGGAGCATAACTCCCTTTCAAACTCCTTTCCAGACTTTCACTCAAGATGGAGCTATCTAGATGATATGCAGCAGTGCTTCTAATTACTGTTTATTTCATTTGCATGACATTTTCCTCAATATACTTCCATTCTTATGAGTTAGAGTCTGCAGAGTGTAGCCTTAACTTTGATTTAACTCTACTTGGTCAGATGTCTACTATATTCTTGGTCTTTCTCACTTTTTTGATTAAAAGATGCAAACTATTCCACACTTTGGCTTGTTTTCTTTCTTTTCCTTTTTTTTTTTTTTTTTTTGGCCACGCCACCCGGCATGTGGGATCTTAGTTCCCTGATTAGGGATGGAACCCACATCCCCTGCGTTGGAAGTGAGGACTCTTTTTTTTTTTTTAATATTTATTTATTTGGTTGCACTGGATCTTAGTTACAGCAATTGGGCTCCTTAGTTGTGGCATGCATGTGGGATCTAGTTCCCTGACCAGGGATCAACCCCGGCCCCCTGCACTGGGAGCGCAGAGTCTTATCCACTGCGCCGCCAGGGAAGTCCAGAGTCTTAATCACTGGACCACCAGGGAAGTCCCTTGCTTGTTTTCTTATTGTATTTTTCACTTCTCCATAAGTTTCTTTTGGCCTATATGTTTTCTCTGGAATTAACTGATTTAATTTCTCTTACTTCTAGAAGTTAACCACAATGTCTTTTCCTCCTCTTACAAGGCATGTTTTTCCATTTCTTACCTTTCTAATCAGTATTTCACACTTAGCATTGCAAAAATAGCCTCTTCTATGAAATGAGCTATAAAATTAAGAAGTGAAATTTCCTGGTTCTTCCAAGGTGTTCTACCATCTTGCAAATCCTCCAGAGAATGCCTTCAAGGGCTTTTGTTCTTTTCTAATCTGTTTTTCTCTTGAAGAAATTCTCAAGAAATTGTGGTTACTTCTCATAACCAGGGCTTATCTTTATCCCTTTCAGTTTAGGTTACTCTAGTTCTTTTTTTACAGTTCAGCAGGATCTCGTTCTTTTTTATTTTTTTTTAACCCCTTTTTTTTTTTGGCTGCGTTGTGTCTTTGTTGCCGTGTGCAGGATTTCTCTAGTTGCGGTGAGCGGGGGCTACTTCGCTGTGGTGTGTGGGCTTCTCATTGTGGTGGCTGCACTTGCTGAGGAACACAGGCTCTAGGCGGGCAGGCTCAGTAGTTGTGGTGCACGGGCTTAAGTTGCTCCATGGCATGTGGGATCTTCCCGGACCAGAGACTGAACCTGTGTCTCCTGCATTGGCATGTGGATTCCTAACCAATGCACCACCAGGGAAGTCCCAGGATCTCATTCTTAAAAAAGAATGACACATAACTGAAACAAAGGTTTCTTTTCTTTTAAAATTACCAATCCCTAGAATGATTTCAGAGGCACCACCACTGGCCCTTGGAATCATATAGAATAGAGGTTGAAAACCTCTAGATTATAACTTTTGTAAGCAAACAAACATCTAGATCAGTGCTTCTCAAAGTACCTGTGGTGAAAGAACCACTATGTTGAGAAACAATTATCTATGGGATCGTCATATGTTTGCATGTCTTTTGAGTGAAAGAGATACTCACTGCTTTTTATTCTCAATTATCTTTTCAAGGATGTTTGTATTGTGAACAGCTTAGGAGGATAAAGATAGAGTTTTCCTCTGGAGCAAAGCACAAATTTGCTTACAACCTGGAAGGCAGAGATAGCATCTGCTTTGGGGGCAAAGAGCAGATATGCTTACTGTTGATTACAAAATATTTAGGTTTGCTGAACTCAGGGTTCCTCACCTGTAATGCAATCCACTGCTTGTGCAAGAGTAATCTGGCACTCTGTTTCATTTGGCAAGAATTGGATTGATAAAACAATATTAACAAATGCTGATGTTCTGGCTACTCATTATTTCAAGTGATAAAGCGTCCTTAGTCTCTGAACCCATAGTTTCTTGTCTTCCTACCAGAGATCCATGAAATTGTGGCAGGCTAACTTGTTAAATGGCATACAGCACAGAGTAAAATGCCAATCCCTTCATAATTTTTTTTTTATACTGCAGGTTGTTATTAGTCATCCATTTTATACACATCAGTGTATACATGTCAATCCCAATCTCCCAATTCATCACACCACCATCCCCACCCCCCCCGCCGCTTTCCCCTCTTGGTGTCCATACGTTTGTTCTCTACATCTGTGTCTCAATTTCTGCCCTGCAAATCGGTTCAGCTGTACCATTTTCTAGGTTCCACATATATGCATTAATATACAATATTTGTTTTTCTCTTTCTGAGTTCCACATATATGTGTTAATATACAATATTTGTTTTTCTCTTTCTGGCTTACTTCACTCTGTATGACAGTCTCTAGATCCCTCCACGTCTCTACAAATGACCCAATTTCGTTCCTTTTTATGGCTGAGTAATATTCCATTGTATATATGTACCACATCTTCTTTATCCATTCCTCTGTCGATGGGCATTTATGTTGTTTCCATGACCTGGCTATTGTAAATAGTACTGCAGTGAACACTGGGGTGCGTGTGTCTTTTTGAATTATGGTTTTCTCTGGGTATATGCCCAGTAGTGGGATTGCTGGGTAATATGGTAATTCTATTTTTAGTTTTTTAAGGAAACTCCGTACTGTTCTCCATAGTGGCTATATCAATTTACATTCCCACCAACAGTGCAAGAGGGTTCCCTTTTCTCCACACCCTCTCCAGCATTTGTTGTTTGTAGATTTTCTAATGATGCCCATTCTAACTCGTGTGAGGTGATACCTCATTGTAGTTTTGGTTTGTATTTCTCTAATAATTAGTGATGTTGAGCAGCTTTTCCTGTGCTTCTTGGCCGTCTGTATGTCTTCTTCGGAGAAATATCTATTTAGGTCTTATGCCCATTTTTTGATTGGGTTCTCTGTTTTTTAACATTGAGCTGCATGAGCTGTTTATATATTTTGGAGATTAATCCTCTGTCTGTTGATTCGTTTGCAAATATTATCTCCCATTCTGAGGGTTGTCTTTTCGTCTTGTTTGTAGTTTCCTTTGCTTTGCAAAAGCTTTTAAGTTTCATTAGGTCCCATTTGTTTATTTTTGTTTTTATTTCCATTACTCTAGGAGGTGGAGCAAAAAAGATCTTGCTGTGATTTATGTTAAAGAGTGTTCTTCCTAAGTTTTCCTCTAAGAGTTTTATAGTGTTCAGTCTTACATTTAGGTCTCTAATCTATTTTGAGTTTATTTTTGTTATGGCGTTAGGGAGTGTTCTAATTTCATTCTTTTACATGTAGCTGTCCAATTTTCCCAGCACCACTTATTGAAGAGACTATCTTTACTCCACTGTGTATCCTTGCCTCCTTTGTCATAGAATAGTTGACCATAGGTGCATGGGTTTATCTCTGGGCTTTCTATCCTGTTCCACAGATCTATATTTCTGTTTTTGTGCCAGTACCATACTCTCTTGATTACTGTAGCTTGGTAGTATAGTCTGAAGTCGGGGAGTCTGATTCCTCCAGCTCCGTTTTTTTTCGCTCAAGACTGCTTTGGATATTCGGGATCTTTTGTGTCTCCATGCAAATTTTAAGATTTTTTGTTCTAGTTCTATAAAAAATGCCATTGGTAATTTGATTGGGATTGCACTGAATCTGTAGATTGCTTTGGGTAGTATAGTCATTTTCACAATATTGATTCTTCCAATCCAAGAACATGGTATATCTCTCCATCTGTTTCTATCATCTTTAATTTCTTTCATCAGTGTCATATAGTTTTCTGTATACAGGTCTCTTGTCTCCCTAGGTAGGTTTATTCCTAGGTATTGTATTCTTTTTGTTGCAGTAGTAAATTGGAGTGTTTCCTTAATTTCTCTTTCAGATTTTGCATCATTAGTGTATAGGAATGCAAGAGATTTCTGTGCGTTAATTTTGTATGCTTCAACTTTACCAAATTCATTGATTAGCTCTAGTAGTTTTCTGGTGGCATCTTTAGGATTCTCTATGTATGGTAACATGTCATCTGGAAACAGTGACAGCTTTATTTCTTCTTTTCCAATTTGTATTCCTTTTATTTCTTTTTTTCCTCTGATTGCCATGGCTACGACTTCCAAAACTATGGTGAATAATAGTGGCGAGAGTGAACATCCTTGTCTTGTTCCTGATCTTAGAGGAAATGCTTTCAGTTTTTCACCATTGAGAATGATGTTTACTGTGGGTTTGTCATATATGGCCTTTATTATCTTGAGGTAGGTTCCCTCTATGCCCACTTTCTGGAGAGTTTTTTATCATAAATGGATGTTGAATTTTGTCAAACGCTTTTTCTGCATCTATTGAGATGATCATATGGTTTTTATCTTCAATTTGTTAATATGGTGTATCACATTGATTGATTTGCATACACTGAAGAATCCTTGCATCCCTGGGATAAATCCCACTTGATCATGGTGTATGATCCTTTTAATGGGTTGTTGGATTCTGTTTGCTAGTATTTTGTTGAGGATTTTTGCATCTATATTCATCAGTGATATTGGTCTGTAATTTGCTGTTTTTGTAGTATCTTTGTCTGGTTTTGGTATCATGGTGATGGTGGCCTCATAGAATGAGTTTGGGAGTGTTCCGTCCTCTGCAATTTTTTGGAAGAGTTTGAGAAGGTTGAGTGTTAGCTCTTCTCTAAATGTTTCATAGAATTCACCTGTGAAGCCATCTGGTCCTGGACTATTATTTCTTGGAAGATTTCTAATCACAGTTTCAATTTCATTACTTGTGATTGGTCTGTTCATATTTTCTATTTCTTCCTGGTTCAGTCTTGGAAGGTTATACCTTTCTAAGAATTTGTCCATTTCTTCCAGGTTCTCCATTTTATTGGCATAGAGTTGCTTGTAGTAGTCTCTTAGGATGCTTTGTATTTCTGCGGTGTCTGTTGTAACCTCTCCTTTTTCATTTCTAATGTTATTGATTTGAGTCCTCTCCATCTTTTTCTTGATGAGTCTGGCTAACAGTTTATCAATTTTGTTTATCTTCTCAAAGACTCAGCTTTTAGTTTTATTGATCTTTGCTACTGTTTTCTTTTTTCTATTTCATTTATTTCTGCTCTGATCTTTATGAGTCCTTTCCTCCTGCTAACTTTGGGTTTGCTTGTTCTTCTATCTATAGTTCCTTTAGGTATAAGGTTAGATTGTTTATTTGAAAATTTTTCTTGTTTATTGAGGTAGGTTTGTATTGCTATAAACTTCCCTCCTAAAACTGCTTTTGCTACATCCTATAGGTTTTGGATCATCGTGTTTTCGTTGTCATTTGTCTCTAGGTATTTTTTGATTTCCTCTTTGATTTCTTCAGTGATCTCTTGGTTATTTAGTAATGTATTGTTTAGCCTCCATATGTTTGTGTTTTTTATATTTTTTCCCATAATTGATTTCTAATCTCATAGTGTTGTGGTCAGAAAAGATGCTTGATATGATTTCAATTTTCTTAAATTTACTGAGGCTTGATTTGTGATCCAAGATGTAATCTATCCTGGAGAATGTTCCATGTGCATTTGAGAAGAAAGTGTAATCTGCTGTTTTTGGATGGAATGTCCTATAAATATCAATTAAATCTATCTGGCCTATTGTGTCATTTAAAGCTTGTATTTCCTTATTAATTTTCTATTTGGATGATCTGTCTATTGGTATAAGTGAGGTGTTAAAGTCCCCCACTATTATGTGTTAATGTCGATTTCCTCTTTTATAGCGGTTAGCAGTTGCCTTATGTATTGAGGTGTTCCTATGTTGGGTGTATATATATTTATAATTGTTATATCTTCTTCTTGGGATTGATCCCTTGATCATTATGTAGTGTCCTTCCTTGTCTCGTTTAAAATTCTTTATTTTAAAGTCTACTTTATCTGATATGAGTATTGCTACTCCAGCTTTCTTTTGATTTCCATTTGCATGGAATATCTTTTTCCATCCCCTTACTTTCAGTCTGTATGTGTCCCTAGGTCTGAAGTGGGTCTCTTGTAGATAGCATATATATGGGTCCTGTTTTTGTATCCATTCAGCGAGGCTGTGTCTTTTGCTTGGAGCATTTAATCCATTCACGTTTAAGGCAATTATTGATATGTATGTTCCTATGACCATTTTCTTTATTGTAATGGGTTTGTTTGTTTTGTCTCTTGTGTTTCCCACATAGAGAAGTTCCTTTAGCATTTGTTGTAGAGCTGGTTTGGTGGTGCTGAATTCTTTTAGCTTTTGCTTGTCTGTAAAGCTTTTGATTTCTCCATCGAATCTGACTGAGATCCTTGACAGGTAGAGTAATTTTGGTTGTAGGTTCTTCCCTTTCATCACTTTAAATATGTCATGCCACTACCTTCTGGCTTGTAGAGTTTCTGCTGAGAAATCAGCTGTTAACCTTATGGGAGCTCCCTTGTATGTTATTTGTTGTTTTTCCCTTGTGGCTTTCAATAATTTTTCTTTGTCTTTAATTTTTTAATTTTTGTCAATTTGAATACTATGTGTCTCAGTGTGTTTCTCCTTGGGTTTATCCTGCCTGGGACTCTCTGCGCTTCCTGGACTTGGGTGGCTATTTCCCTTCCCATGTTAGGGAAGTTTTTGACTATAACCTCTTCAAATATTTTCTCAGGTGCTTTCTCTCTCTCTTCTCCTTCTGGGACCCCTATGATGCGCACGTTGTTGCGTTTAATGTTGTCCCAGAGGTCTCTTAGGCTGTCTTCATTTCTTTTCATTCTTTTTCTTTATTCTGTTCTGTGGTAGTGAATTCCACCATTCTGTCATCCAGGTCACTTATCCGTTCTTCTGCCTCAGTTATTCTGCTATAGATTCCTTCTAGTGTATTTTTCATTTTGGTTATTGTATGGTTCATCTCTGTTTGTTTATTCTTTAATTCTTCTAGGTCTTTGTTAAACATTTCTTGCATCTTCTCGATCTTTGCCTCGGTTCTTTTTCCGAAGTCCTGGATCATCTTCACTATCATTATTCTGAATTCTTTTTCTGGAAGGTTGCCTATCTCCACTTCAGTTAGTTGATTTTCTGGGGTTTTATCTTTTTCCTTCATCTGGTACATAGCCCTCTGCCTTTTAATCTTATCTCTCTTTCTGTGAATGTGGTTTTTGTTCTACAGGCTGCAGGATTGTAGTTCTTCTTGCTTCAGCTGCCTGCTCTCTGGTGGATGAGGCTATCTAAAAGGCTTGTGGAATTTTCCTGATGGGAGGGACTGGTGGTGGGTAGAGCTGGGTGTTGTTCTGGTGGGCAGAGCTCAGTAAAAGTTTAATCCCCTTGTCTGCTGATGGGTGGAGCTGAGTTCCCTCCCTGTTGGTTGTCTGGCCTGAGGTGACCCAACACTGGAGCCTACCTGGGCTCTTTGGTGGGGCTAATGGCAGACACTGGGAGGGCTCAGGCCAAGGAGTACTTCCCAGAACTTCTGCTGACAGTGTCCTCGTCCTCAAGGTGAGCCACAGCCACCCTCTGCCTCTGCAGGAGACCCTCCAACACCAGCAGGTAGGTCTGGTTCAGTCTCCTATGGGGTCACTGCTCCTTCCCCTGGGTCCCAATGCGCACAGTACTTTGTGTGTGCCCTCCAAGACTGGAGTCTCTGTGTCCCCCAGTCCTGTCGAAGCCCTGCAATCAAATCCCACTAGCCTTCAAAGTCTGATTCTCTAGGAATTCCTCCTCCCATTGCCAGATCCCCAGGTTGGGAAGGCTGACGTGGGGCTCAGGACCTTCACTCCAGTGGGTGGACTTCTGTGGTATAAGTGTTCTCTAGTTTGTGAGTCACCCAGCCAGCAGCGATGGGATTTGATTTTATTCTGATCACGCCCCTCCTACCATCTCATTGTGGCTTCTCCTTTGTCTTTGGATGTGGGTTATCTTTTGTGGTGAGTTCCAGTGTCTTCCTGTTGATGATTGTTCAGCAGCTAGTTGTGATTCCGGTGTTCTCGCAAGAGGGAGCCCCTTCACAATTTTTGACATAATATTGTTTTTTATTTAAAAATTTCCATTTGGTCACATACTGATATATTTATAAAATACAAACCTGTGGTAAGTAGCTTCTAAGGTAACTTCCAATAATACCTAACTTGTGCTTTTAACGCTCTTCTGTAATCTTCCTAAGTGTGGGCGAGATGCTCTGATTTTCTTCTTCTGATAAGAATATGTCGAAAGGGATAGGCTGTGACTTTCAAGATTAGGTAACATATAGACTCTGGTTTCCATTTTGATTTTCTTCTTCTTGTTCTCTTGCTTGCCACTATGATGGAAGCCAGATATCATGCTATGGTGTTCCCTATAGAAAGGTCCATCTGGCAAGAAACTGATGGTAGCCTCTATCCCACAGCCAGTGATGAACTGAGGTCCTTAGTCCAACAACCCACAAGGAACTGAATCTTGCTTAAAACCATGAGAATGAGACGAGAAGCAGATCTCCCCTAGTTGAGCCTTCAGATGAGACTACAACCCTGGCTGACATTTTGATTGCAGCCTGATGAGAGACTCTGAGACAGGAGACCCAGCTAATCTATGCCTAGATTCCTACAGAAAATAAGAGATAATGAATATTTGTTGTTTTAGGCTGCTATATTTTGGGGGTAATCAGTTAAGCAGTTAGGCAGTTCAAGCACTGGCATAAATTCATGGAGCACCCTTGCCTTGCTCTAGATAATATGCTCTGTGAGGGAAGGAATCCAATCTACCTTATTCATCAATGCATCCTCATACAGTGTATGGTACATGATAGGTTACTGATAAACTATTTTTGAAAAGGTTAATGACCCTCTGGTTAAACCCAATTATGGCCAGAATATCTGTTAATAAGATATAAATTGAGAACTGGGAAGCATGAGGGTAAGTACAAGTCATATAGGACAGCCACTGTATTACTAAGAAGACGGTAGGTGATACATATAATGGATGGAAGAGGAGTTTGGAAATAATAATTTAAATAATAATCTATGGGATCTATTCTTGATGCACACATAAACATAAATGAACTTAAATACATATATAAGAAATTCGGATGCTGCGCCCTGGGGCAGGTTTGGGTGATGAAGAAGGGTTACCAGCTGTGTGGATGAAAGGCTCTTGGTGCTCCAGCCAAGCATCAGGGCTGTGCCTCTGAGGTGGGAGAGCCAACTTCAGGACACTGGTCTACAAGAGACCTCCCAGCTCCACGTAATACCAAACGGGGAAAATCTCTCAGAGATCTCCATCTCAACATCAAGACCCAGCTTCATTCAATGACCAGCAAGCTACAGTGTTGGACACCCTATGCCAAACAACTAGTAAGACAGGAACACAGCCCCATCCATTAGCAGAGAGGCTGCCTAAAATCATAATAAGGCCACAGACACCCCAAAACACACCAACAGACGTGGACGTACCCACCAGAAAGACAAGATCCAACCTCATCCGCCAGAACACAGGCACTAGTCCCCTCCACCAGGAAGCCTACACAACCCACTGAACCAACCTTAGCCACTGGGGACAGATACCAAAAACAACGGGAACTACGAACCTGCAGCCTGTGAAAAGGAGACCCCAAACACAGTAAGATAAGCAAAATGAGATGACAGAAAAACACACAGCAGAGGAAGGAGCAGGGTCAAAACACACCAGACCTAACAAATGAAGAGGAAATAGGCAGTCTACCTGAAAAAGAATTCAGAATAATGATAGTAAAGATGATCCAAAATCTTGGAAATAGAATAGACAAAATGCAAGAAACATTTAACAAGGACGTAGAAGAACTAAAGAGGAACCAAGCAATGATGAAAAACACAATAAATGAAATTAAAAATACTCTAGATGGGATCAATAGCAGAATAACTGAGGCAGAAGAGCGGATAAGTGACCTCGAAGATAAAATAGTGGAAATAACTACTGCAGAGCAGAATAAAGAAAAAAGAATGAAAAGAACTGAGGACAGTCTCAGAGACCTCTGGGACAACATTAAACGCACCAACATTCGAATTATAGGGGTCCCAGAAGAAGAAGAGAAAAAGAAAGGGACTGAGAAAATATTTGAAGAGATTATAGTTGAAAACTTCCCTAATATGGGAAAGGAAATAGTTAATCAAGTCCTGGAAGCACAGAGAGTCCCATACAGGATAAACCCAAGGAGAAACACGCCAAGACACATACTAATCAAACTATCAAAAATTAAATATAAAGAAAACATATTAAAAGCAGCAAGGGAAAAACAATAACACACAAGGGAATCCCCATAAGGTTAACAGCTGATCTTTCAGCAGAAACTCTGCAAGCCAGAAGGGAGTGTCAGGATATACTTAAAGTGATGAAGGAGAAAAACCTACAACCAAGGTTACTCTACCCAGCAAGGATCTCATTCAGATTTGATGGAGAAATTAAAACCTTTATAGACAAGCAAAAGCTGAGCGAGTTCAGCACCACCAAACCAGCTTTACAACAAATGCTAAAGGAACTTCTCTAGGCAAGAAACACAAGAGAAGGAAAACACCTACAATAACAAACCCAAAACATTTAAGAAAATGGGAATAGGAACATACATATCGATAATTACCTTAAATGTAAATGGATTAAATGCTCCCACCAAAAGACACAGACTGGCAGAATGGATACAAAAACAAGACCCATATATATGCTGTCTACAAGAGACCCACGTCAGACCTAGAGACACATACAGACTGAAAGTGAGGGGATGGAAAAAGATATTCCATGCAAATGGAAATCAAAAGAAAGCTGGAGTAGCAATTCTCATATCAGACAAAATAGACTTTAAAATAAAGACTATTACAAGAGACAAAGAAGGACACTATATAATGATCAAGGGATCGATCCAAGAGGAAGGTATAACAATTGTAAATATTTATGCACCCAACATAGGAGCACCTCAATACATAAGGCAAATACTAACAGCCATAAAAGGGGAAATCGACAGCAACACAATCATAGTAGGGGACTTTAACACCGCACTTTCACCAATGGACAGATCATCCAAAATGAAAATAAATAAGGAAACACAAGCTTTAAATCATACATTAAACAAGATGGACTTAATTGATATTTATAGGACATTCCACCCAAAAACAACAGAATACACATTTTTCTCAAGTGCTCATGGTACATTCTCCAGGATAGATCATATCCTGGGTCACAAATCAAGCCTTGGTAAATTTAAGAACATTGAAATCGTATCAAGTATCTTTTCCGACCACAACGCTATGAGACTAGATATCAATTACAGGAAAAGATCTGTAAAAAATACAAACACATGGAGGCTACACAATACACTACTTAATAACGAAGTGATCACTGAAGAAATCAAAGGGGAAATCAAAAAATACCTAGAAACAAATGACAATGGAGATACAACGACCCAAAACCTATGGGATGCAGCAAAATCAGTGCTAAGAGGGAAGTTTATAGCAATACAAGCCTACCTCAAGAAACAGGAAACATCTCGAATAAACAACCTAACCTTGCACCTAAAGCAATTAGAGAAAGAAGAGCAAAAAAACCCCAAAGCTAGTAGAAGGAAAGAAATCATAAAGATCAGATCAGAAATAAATGAAAAAGAAATAAAGGAAACAATAGCAAAAATCAATGAAACTAAAAGCTGGTTCTTTGAGAAGATAAACAAAATTGATAAACCATTAGCCAGACTCATCAAGAGAAAAAGGGAGAAGACTCAAATCAATAGAATTAGAAATGAAAAAGGAGAAGTAACCACTGACACTGCAGAAATACAAACGATCATGAGAGATTACTACAAGCAACTCTATGCCAATAAAAGGGACAACCTGGAAGAAATGGACAGATTCTTAGAAATGCACAACCTGCCGAGACTGAACCAGGAAGAACTAGAAAATATGAACAGACCAATCACAAGCACTGAAATTGAAACTGTGGTTAAAAATCTTCCAACAAACAAAAGCCCAGGACCAGATGGCTTCACTGGCGAATTCTATCAAATATTTAGAGAAGAGCTAACACCTATCCTTCTCAAACTCTTCCAAAATATTGCAGAGGGAGCAACACTCCCCAACTCATTCTACGAGGCCACCATCGCCCTGATACCAAAACCAGACAAAGATGTCACAAAGAAAGAAAACTACAAGCCAATATCACTGATGAACATAGATGCAAAAATCCTCAACAAAATACTAGCAAACAGAATCCAACAGCACATTAAAAGGATCATACACCATGATCAAGTGGGGTTTATTCCAGGAATGCAAGGATTCTTCAATATACGCAAATCAATCAACGTGATACATCATATTAACAAATTGAAGGAGAAAAACCATATGATCATCTCAATAGATGCAGAGAAAGCTTTCGACAAAATTCAACACCCATTTATGATAAAAGCCCTTCAGAAAGTAGGCATAGAGGGAACTTTCCTCAACATAATAAAGGCCATATATGACAAACCCACAGCCAACATTGTCCTCAATGGTGAAAACCTGAAACCATTTCCACTAAGATCAGGAACAAGACAAGGTTGCCCACTCTCACCACTATTATTCAACATAGTTTTGGAAGTATTAGCCACAGCAATCAGAGAAGAAAAAGAAATAAAAGGAATCCAAATCAGAAAAGAAGAAGTAAAGCTGTCACTGTTTGCAGATGACATGATACTATACATAGAGAATCCTAAAGATGCTACCAGAAAACTACTAGAGTTAATCAATGAATTTGGTAGAGTAGCAGGATACAAAATTAATGCACAGAAATCTCTTGCATTCCTATATACTAATGATGAAAAATCTGAAAGTGAAATTAAGAGAACACTCCCGTTTACCATTGCAACAAAAAGAATAAAATATCTAGGAATAAACCTACCTAATGAGACAAAACACCTGTATGTAGAAAATTATAGGACACTGATGAAAGAAATTAAAGATGATACAAATAGATGGAGAGATACACCATGTTCTTGGATTGGAAGAATCAACATTGTGAAAATGACTCTACTACCCAAAGCAATCTACAGATTCAATGCAATCCCTATCAAACTACCACTGGCATTTTTCACAGAACTAGAACAAAAAATTTTACAATTTGTATGGAGACACAAAAGACCCCGAATAGCCAAACCAATCTTGAGAACGAAAAATGGAGCTGGAGGAATCAGGCTCCCTGACTTCAGACTATATTACAAAGCTACAGTAGTCAAGACAGTTTGGTACTGGCACAAAAACAGAAATATAGATCAATGGAACAGGATAGAAAGCCCAGAGATAAACCCACGCACATATGGTCACCTTATCTTTGATAAAGGAGGCAAGCATATACAGTGGAGAAGAGACAGCCTCTTCAATAAGTGGTGCTGGGAAAATTGGACAGGTACATGTAAAAGTATGAAATTAGAACACTCCCTGACACCATACACAAAAATAAACTCAAAATGGGTTAAAGACCTAAGTGTAAGGCCAGACACTATCAAACTCTTAGAGGAAAACATCGGCAGAACACTCTATGACATAAATCACAGCAAGATCCTTTTTGACCCAGCCCCTAGAGAAATGGAAATAAAAACAAAAATAAACAAATGGGACCTAAAGAAGCTTAAAAGCTTTTGCACAGCAAAGGAAACTATAAACAAGACAAAAAGACAACCCTCAGAATGGGTGAAAATATTTGCAAATGAAGCAACTGACAAAGGATTAATCTCCAAGATTTACAAGCAGCTCATGCAGCTCAATAACAAAAAAACAAACAACCCAATCCAAAAATGGGCAGAAGACCTAAATAGACATTTCTCCAAAGAAGATATACAGATGGCCAACAGACACATGAAAGAATGCTCAACATCATTAATCATTAGAGAAATGCAAATCAAAACTACAATGAGGTATCATCTCACACCGGTCAGAATGGCCATCATCAAAAAATCTAGAAACAATAACTGCTGGAGAGGGTGTAGAGAAAAGGGAACACTCTTGCACTGTTGGTGGGAATGTAAATTGATACAGCCACTATGGAGAACAGTATGGAGGTTCCTTAAAAAACTAAAAATAGAACTACCATATGACCCAGCAATCCCACTACTGGGCATATACCCTGAGAAAACCATAATTCAAAAAGAGTCATGTACCAAAATGTTCATTGCAGCTCTATTTACAATAGCCAGGACATGGAAGCAACCTAAGTGTCCATCATCGGATGAATGGATAAAGAAGATGTGGCACATATATACAATGGAATATTACTCAGCCATAAAAAGAAATGAAATGGAGGTATTTGTAATGAGGTGGATGGAGTTAGAGTCTGTCATACAGAGTGAAGTAAGTCAGAAAGAGAAAAACAAATACAGTATGCTAACACATATATATGGAATCTAAGAAAAAAAAAAAAAAAGGTCATGAAGAACCTACTGGCAAGACGGGAATAAAGACACAGACCTACTAGAGAATGGACTTGAGGATGTGGGGAGGGGGAGGGGTGAGATGTGACAGGGTGAGAGAGTGGCATGGACATATATACACTACCAAATGGAAAATAGATAGCTAGTGGGAAGCAGCCACATAGCACAGGGAGATCAGCTCGGTGCTTTGTGACCACCTAGAGGGGTGGGATAGGGAGGGTGAGAGAGAGGGAGATGCAAGAGGGAAGAGATATGGGAACATATGTATATGTATAACTGATTCACTTTGTTATAAAGCAGAAACTAACACACCATTGTAAAGCAATTATACTCCAATAAAGATGTTAAAAAAAAAAGAAATTCGGCTCAATTAGATATTTGTATATTTATACAAACTCCTTGTCCTTCTCCTTAATTTTTTGTTATCATTAACTTTAATTTTTATATATAATTTTAAAAGGCTACCCTTTTGGCTAACATTTTGGTAACAAATTAGTGCTTAAAAACAGTAAGAGAGCCAGACCATTGTTATTGATTGTGTGACTGCTGGCATTTAAACTCTGTGGCCCACAGGGACTGCAACTGTCAAAAGATCATCAGGTAAATGATCTCTAAGGTCTCTTCTAAAAAGTAAAAATTCTATGTATCCTGACTCCGTCTACAAAAGTTAAAATAAGTCAGCCCACATTGATCTGAAAGAAACATTTCATAAGACTTTTTTTTTTTAACATCTTTATTGAAGTATAATTGCCTCACATTGTTGTGTTAGTTGCTGCTGTATAACAAAGTGAATCAGCTACAGGTATACATATATCCCCATATCCCCTCCCTCTTGCGTCTCCCTCCCAACCTCCCTATCCCACCCCTCTAGGCGGTCACAAAGCAAAGCAGGTCTAGTTCTAATTTAAGGCTGCCCCACAAATTTAATAAACCAGTATTAAAAATAAAAAAAAAAAACTAAATACTAAAATTATTTCCTAAAACTAAAGAAATAACTTTTCCAAGGAAAAATAATTATTTGGGGTCACTACAATTTCACTTATTTTACAGAAAGAATTACAAAGGAGAGCTTGCTAAACAGGATAATATTCTTTAAAATACTGTAATTTCTAAAATTTAATTCATAGTTTATTTTTATATATTATGACCTTTGGAGTGCTTTATATTTACTTTTGATTAAATTTTAGCTGACAGAGGATCTGTCATTCTAGCTTGCAGTTTCTCTATTGCCTGATATCTCTTCCACTGAATTTATGACTTGTAAATAACAAACCAACAAAGAAATTCCATTATGTATTGTTATATTTACAGAGAAATTCATTTTTCCTACTAATAAAATTGTAGCTTATTTCCAATTTTCTCTAATGGATCTTCTTATTTTATACATTCAAGTTTTCCCCAATGGATTTCTTTAATGTAAAGTATGACAATAGTTTCCCACACCTGCTCAAGCTGAAAGTGTTAAAAAAATTATAAAGTATTACAATAAGATGAATAACTTACCACCCAGGGAAGCAAACCTACTTAGACAACAGGCTTAATAGCTAGCTAAAATTGACTACCACATTCTAGTTCAATAAGAAGAAACAGATATTTATGCTTTAAGAAGTAAATTGACAGTTGTCATATTAAGAAATATTTCAAATTCTCAGTGAACCAAAATTTGTAAGAAAAGTCAACAGTAATTTTTTTACAAAATATAATTCACAATAGAAAAGAAAAATAACACACATAAAAGTCTATGGAAAAATGTGTTTCATTAGTAAAAGGTTATATGTTTTCAGGATTTAATAAATCATAGAATGAAAAATGCTGATTTAGGAGTGATAAAGGTGCTAGAGATGTAAATTAGAAAGGTTTCCATAACTTCTGCTTTTTTGAAAGTACAGTTTCTTTGCTGATAAAAAGTAAATAAGCATTGAGAGGGCTTATCTGTATAAAATGGCAGATATTAATTGTCTCTGTCTATAAGATTCCTCAGCATGTTGGCTAAGATTTATACAAGGTGCCTTCATTTGGTCCCCTTAAGTTTTATGGCAATGCAGCGATTTCTAAGGTTCAATAATACACATTCTCTTACCAGGATATAATTGGACAAACTGAATTTGTAACAAGTGAACACAACCAGAAATGTCACATTTTAATATAAAACTCAACTAATCTGGTGTGACAAGTTCACCATTAAGAAACCTGGGCTGTACTTCATGTGTGGAAAGAATGCTTAAAGGGCCCCTCAGGAAACTCTGAGGCATTAAATATTACTTCCCAGCAGACTGCGGTCAGTGACAAATTTGGGAGACCTTGAAGGAAGGGGGAAAAACTCATCTCATAAATATTGAAGACAAAAATTGGTTGAGATAACTGGTTTTCTGTTCTCAGAGAAGATGACTTTAGAAAACTGATAAAAAGAAAGAAAAGATAATAACTTTCATGATACTTACAGACTCACCATATGGCTATTTTCTATAGGGCTTTAGATTTACTGACCATAGAACAAATGGACTTTTGTGTGTTAACAACACATCTTGTACCTATATAGATAAAATTGATAAAATATACACCATATAACTATATAAGCCCATAGACTATATAAAACAGCCATTGGGATTATTTTAGTAATTATTCCCAAATGTGAGGAAGTCATTCAGAGGAATAGCATCAATATGCTTATGGAAATACATCTTGTCTTTTCAAAATCAGATATAAAATTTAATATAAGGAATGCTTTAAAAAGTTCTTAAAGTAATTTAAAGGATAGAGCAAAGAAAGAAATGCATTGAAGAAATAAATTTATAGAAAAATCTCATCACTATCACTGACTTCTTTCCAGAGCTTGGATTTTAACATTTCCAGATGGTTGAAGAGAAAATTCTGTAGTAGTTAAAGAGTAAGAGTCTCATAATATGAAAAAAAATTAAATGTCATTCTGTGGATAGGCTGGCTTGTATGAAAGAATTTGAAAAAGAAATTAAGACAGTAAAAAATACATTTTCTTAGTCATATTACAGCTGGAAATACTACAAACCTCAGTTTTTAAACACTGTGCTAGTTATTACATACTGTGAAAGTAGGGCTTGCTTTTATTTATTAAACTATAAAATTATTATAACATTATTGACCCAATGTTGAAATGCATTAATAAGAATAGTACAGTTTATTAATTTAAAATTTAGAAGTAAAACTGTAATATATATATGCTCAACACACCATAGACAATTATAAAATTATACTCCTAAAACAGATTTCTCTATTTATGACCTTCTTCCACTCTATTTCAGTCTTTGGGATAGAAATGCACACTTATCAAACCTTTATTTTTATTTGTCTATATATAGGTTAAAGCTTCCCCATCTTTTGAAAATATAAGTAGCTCTCAAAGTTAACCTTATTATTAAACAGAATACAAAAAGTGTTTCCTGACCCCATTTATGCACTAGCCCTGAAATGGATTCTTTAGTTGACACCAAAGAAAAATAAACAATTCCACCTTTGAGGAACTCAAAACCTTGCTAAGAAGCCTAGATGTACACATATAAAACAATAAGACACATAAATGAGCATTAGTAACATAACATTGAAAATAACATTATGATTATATTTTCTTCACTTCATATGTCACTCAATAAAAAACAAGGAAAAAATTATATATATATATGAATTTCAGGATTAGAATAATGGGCATTCACATCCACAAAACATTATTTTATGAAGCCATTACAACTGACTTAGCATCTGCAGTAGCTACTATGGTTATAATGTGCTTTGAGATATTTGAATGAAATACATTAAATCATCATCACTAATGACCATGGTTACTATCTGTCATTAAAAGTCTAGCAGCAACCATGTGAGGGTCTAATGGGGAAAGAGAATTATAATGAACTATAGCGACCGCTAGACTATGTGAAATCTCTCCCTGCTGGTCTCTTCTCCATGGTCAAAACAGGAATCAATATGAAATTGAGTGAGTTGGTATTTACATGAGGGATGATAATCATTTATTTTTTAAATCTTAATGTCTTAACACAGCAGTTTCGAAAACTGTATTTCATAAGCTAACAAAATATTTTAAAATGGGTCTTCTGTAGACTGAATGTATTCATATGTTGAAACTTACTACCTATGTGATGGTATTTGGAGGTTGGGTCTTTGGCAGGTGGAGCCTTCATGAATGAGAGTAATGTCCTTATAAAAGAAACCCTGGGGAACACCTTATGCCTTCCTCCACGTGAGGACACAGCATGAGCACACACCTCTATAAATGAGGAAGCAGGTCTTCATCGGTGCTTAAATGTGCTTGTAGCTTGACCTTGGACTTCCCAGACCAGAGGACTGTGAGAAATAAATGTTTGTTGTTCATAAGCCACCTACTCTATGTTACTCTGTTATAGCAGGCTGAACTAAGACAGCCCAAACTGACTAAGACAGGGTCTACTGCACGTAAGAAGAAATAAATTGTTAAGTAAAGACATAATCTGAAAATTAAAGGCACTTTCTTTAAATTCAACAAATTTAACTCTGTGGGTAAACTTTCACTAAAGTGTCCTTAGTTTTCTTTTTGCCACCAATCTCTGACTCCACTGGGTCTGGATTTAGGGATTCTACTGCTTAAAAGTTCTTTCTCCAGTAGTCCACATTTTATTTCCATCTTGATGAGGAATAGGCTTGTTACTATGTGTGTTACTATATGACACACAATTAACCAGGTATTTATGAATGTCAGACAATGTGAGAATGCACCTAGACCTTAAAATCAGCACCACTAAAAGAAACAACTCTAGAAGCCACATTCATATTATATTCTATGGGAACATATCCCCCTCCCCCAGGGAGCATGGAGAATACAGTGTGAACGATAATTTTGAATCTGGACAACTTGATTTGTCCCCTTAAAATAGAGGGCACGCTGGAATCTAGACAATATCACTTAATTGGCAGTGTAGTAGACTATGAATTGTTAAAAACCAATACATTGCCCTAGAAGTACCAGAAATATTCCTATTGTCTCCACCCCACACCCATTTTTTTTTTTTTTTTGTTAAAGGACACAGTGGGACAAATGTTGTGATGGAGCAACAAGAGAAATAAAACTGGGAGGAGACTATCCAAGATATTTTGCAATTGCAATATTCAAATATTTCTTTTATATCCTTTGTATCACTCTATGAAAGCGATACAGTCTGTGCTCATGATACGCTCTCATGTTAATGACATCAGGGAATTATCTAAGATTCTGTGAACCAGAAAAGGTTTTATCACCTCAGTGTTATGCCAGTTGTCTAAAGACTCTGATGAAGGCTAAAAGAAATTATCTACAATCAGTAATGACCACTATTTGCATATCTAGCCAGGTAAGCATCATAACATGTCATTATATTACTAAGGGACAGGAGTCTTGATGGCATCAAAAACAGTCCGAAATAGAACTGCCAACATTCTTATATCTAAAACCAAATAGTTTACTTAACCTAGTCTTAGAGTTGATATGGGTGTATGTATCTATTTCAGAAAACCTAGGTTGCTTGGTAGATTCTCCTGCAACATTCTAAATTCTAATTGGAAATTACTATTGGATAATATTTAGTTACACAGATTATTTAAATACGTAACTGAATTTTGAGTAAAACTCCAGGAGAGAAAAAGATTTGAGCAAATGTGTTTGTTGTTTTTTGTTTTTGTCAGAAGTACATAAACACTTTGAAATGGTATCAAACAGAACCTGAAACATTACTCTCTGAATGCAGTGATGAACTAGATGTGTGACTGGTTTTGGTAAAAACTGAAAAAGGACTATGTACATTCATTGTTAAATGAATATACTTTTTCCATCTTGTAATAATAAAGCTATCACTCATTCTGCCTATACACTTTTCAGCATTAAACTTTACGTGAAATTGGAGAGATCGTGTTGTAGGATATCTTGCGGGAAGGCACATTTCAATGCTTGTGTGGAGGGCAAATCTACACCTTGTACTTGTGGATGTTTTAAACTGAAGGCAAAAGCCATCACTGAGGTATAAACAATTTGTAGAACCTCATAAGATATTCAACTTTGTTTTCTTTTTGGAGGTAGAGGATTAAGAAGCAGATTCTGAAATATTGCTGCAATCCTATAGAGAGAATTATCCAGAAAACATATTTTAATAATATAGTTTAAGTAGTCTACTCCAAGGATGTTTTGGTCACTTCATTTCATTTCCATTTTTTAACATTAAAGTATTTTTTGTAGAATTTGTCTGATGTGATGAAAATGCATCTCTGGCTCAACTGAAGCTGAGAAGTCTCAACAGTGTTCATGAATAAATGCCTAATTTCTTGATCAGAAATAGTGTTCTACAGAAAAGGCTAGCATGTGGCATTAACACCATAATTTCTCAGTGAGAGAAAAATAATAAAGATAAATAATCTCTGAATGGACCCAAAGAGGATGGAAGCAAATGATGTCAGATGACCTCTGAATGCATGGGAGATAAGAGAAATTGAATCTCATTATATGATCATTGCTAAAGTACACAAGTGAGAGGAAGAGAATACTATAGGACAAAGATGCCTCAATGAAGAAGTATGATTTGAGGCAAACACTGTTGAATTGAATTGGAAAGAACTAAACCAAGCAATGCCATATATCTGCTGCTTAATAAATGAGAAGTGAATGAGGAAGAGCCATGTCAGAAGGCAACTGCTGAGCAAATGTGAATCAAACCAAGATAAATAATGTTCAAGGGTGGTTACTGAGACCAGCAGGGTGAATTAAGATAAATGATATAAATGGCCAATCTTTAAATGAACTAGTGACAAACCAAGATCAATGTTTCCAGATGTAAAAAAAAAAATTAAAAAGGAAGTGACCAAAAGACACTAGCCTCAGGATGCAGCCAAGAGTAACCATGGCAGAGTATTCACAAAGAAAGTATCATTAGCCACTGAGGCTTTCCCAACTTTTCAATTTCCTGTAATGTAAGATAACTTTCCTTATTCTTTCTTTATTTATCTATTTATTTTTGGCTGTGGTGGGTCTTCGTTGCTGTCAGCGGGCTTTCTCTAGTTGTGGCAAGCGGGGGCTACTCTTCATTGTGGTGTGTGGGCTTCTCATTGCGGTGGCTTCTCTTGTTGTGGAGCATGGGCTCTAGGCGCCTGGGCTTTAGTAGCTGTGGCACGCAGGCTCAGTAGTTGTGGCTCGCGGGCTCTAGAGCTCAGGCTCAGTAGCTGTGGTGCACAGGATTAGCTGCTCTGCGGCATGTGGGATCTTCCCAGACCAGGGCTCGAACCGATATCCCCTGCATTGGCAGGTGGATTCTTAACAACTGTGCCACCAGGGAAGTCCTAACTTTCCTTATTCTTTAAGGTAATCTGAGTTTGTACTTTTTTGTTATTATTTATAGTAGAAAGAATTTTAAATGATAAAATAAATCTCTTTCCTGCAGCAAAAATACTGAAACACACAGGTGTTTCAACTTCTCATATATATATATATATATACATATATATGAGAGAGACAGACAGAGCCGCAGAGAGACTTTGATTAAAAACCACCTTCAATTTGAGAAACAATTTTTTCCGATGCCTTTTTTTCAATTGTATAATGTTCTTTAATTATCTTGATTTACTTTGGACTGATTCTTTAAAGCCCACCGGTAAACACTGTGAAATCTACTGCTCAGATGTTTTGAGATGGTCATGGAACTTATTTAGAAATAATCAAGTTCTCCTGAACTTTGTCTAGGACACCCTAGACACTAGAAGACCTTGTTGTTATATCTACTGGGAGCTAACCATCACCACTCTTTCTTTCATGTATTTTGACTGAACAAAAACTTTATTTGAATGTTTACCTATTACACTTAAATAGCCAAAGTTATAGAGAGAAAATAATTACTGAACAAAATGTATCTCCTGGATCTTATTGCCTCTATGACATATAATGGACTATCTATTGACACAAAGAAATGACTCTCACTGTAGGCACATTGCAGGAATCTTGGAGCATATCAGTTCCCACACAACCTTTCAATTTAACATTCAGTCATTCTCTAACCACTCCAGCATCCGACACAGCTGAGGCTGGCACTAGGGTGCAATGAAAAGAGCCCTTTCTTAGAGACAGAAGGTTTAGCTTGTGGCCCTGTTTCTGCCACTTCCTAGCAGTATAACTTTCAGGAAGTTTAACTGGAAGGCTCCCAATCTATTATTCCTTTTTTGAACTCCAGATTCATATTTCCAATTAGCTGGATAACTTCAGGCAAGAAACTATCTTCCTGAGCCTCAATTTCCTCAAGTGATTTGGCAATTTTACAAAGCTGAACTAGGTATCTAGAAGGACACATGTAAATGTCATCTGAGAATTGTAAAGTTCTGTTTCTAGCTACATGATTATTATGAAATACTTTCTTGAGGCCACACAACCTCTTTCTCTCAACTCTCATTACAGATTGGGTTCTTAGGAAACACATGCTGAGATGCAGTTTGGGGTGCAAGATTTTATTTTTTATTATTATTATTATTTTATTTTTTTAAACTAAAAGCTGGGAAGGGAAGGAGGAAGAAGCAAGATTGAGCAGAAGAAATCAAATTGCAATGCAGGCCTGACTGACATAGCCTTGGCCCACCAGGTGTGGGTACAGGAAGCTCTGGAAGGAGTATTATCTGTTAGAATTGTCCCCTGTCTGGTCAAGCTGGCAGATATTTATATGCCTGCCTTGCTCAGTCACTGTGTTTGGGCTGTATTTGGAATGGTGTGACCTTGGGTAGACCAAGCTTTCTGATACTGAGGCAGATCTTGAAGAAGCTGACATCTTGAAGAATATGTCTGCTGACTACTTCCCCACGATCCTTCCTTCAAGGAGGATTTGAGAGCCACATCTCCAAAATACACCTGTTATATAAGTTTGTTATATCTTGTGCTTTCTCTGACATCCTTGACACAGGTGTTTCAACTGTTCAGTCTATGTATTCTACTTCTTTCATTCTCTATTTTCTTCTTTGAAGGTGTCTTATATTTCTTGGGTTTGACTCTTCCACAAAGATAACTCATAATCTATGTCTGACCACTTTCTTGGGCTCTACTTCCATATTTTAGTTGTATTGTAGACAACTTCAATTTGATCCCATTCTGAAAATGAAATCGTTTTAACAAGTCCTCTCAGCTGTCTGTTCTGTTTCCACTGGTACCAAATGCCACAGTAAACAGCCCAAAGATCTTTTCATCCCACATTCTTTCTCCTCTCTCTATACGTCCCAACAAATTCTTCACTGGGTCCTCAAGTGAATTAAGTTTTCCAACTTATTAGCTTGACTTAAATGATCTTTTGGATTCTGATCCAAATCTTCACAGTCATAATTCTCCTACAAAAATTCTCCCCTCTGATCATCTGGTCCAGACACCATCACCGTGCACACCAATAATTTACTACCTTTACACACTGGCTCTAGCCCTTCCTGTTATCTGAAATCTCTATATATTCTTCTCTCCTTTTAGGAAACTTTTTTTCATTTATTACGTACCTTAAAAACTGTATTTTTGGTGAAGCCAATCTTTACCCATTTGATATTATTTCTTAATCCTCTGAGTTTTCATGATATTCATTATTTTTACTACTCATTTGAAACAAAGTGTTTTGATTTTGAAAGAAGATGTATTTCAATAATAATTCTAAAATACCTATAGGATGATAATTATGGACCACATACTTATATTAGGTCTTAGAATTCTAGAGTGAGGGGGGAAATGTTGTTGCACATACACAAAGTACAGATAAAAGACAATTAAACAATAACCAGGTAAATAAATATAGTATTTCTATTGTGTTATTAGAATGACATGTTCTTGGTACCTTGAGTCTACATAAGAAGGAAATTTGACAATATCAAAAAGGTCAGTGAAAGTTTCCCTTAGGAATTAAGTATTGAGCTGAAATCTACTTGATAGAGAGAAGTGAATTGGTTGAAAATGGGAGGAAAGAACAACTGCACAGAAAATGACATATGAAAAGACACTGTAACAGGAGATGGCATGGGACTTAGGGGGAATAGACAAGACATTGGTATAGGAGAAGTGAAAGAGCAAGGGATGTAAGATGTGAAATGAGTCTGTGTATGTAGGCAGGAGCCAGTACATGGAGTGCTTTGTGGAAGACATTGAAGACTCCTGTTTTGGTCTTAAACTAAGGGCATTAGGAAGCCATTGAGGAATTTTAAGTACAGGTCTAATGGCATATTTTCAGAGTGGAAAAGAAAAGAAAAAGAGAGGGAAAGAAAACTCACATCATCTCTGGCTGGGGTGTAGAGAATACACTGATAGGGTGCAAAGATGGACCTGAGTAAACTATTTAGGAAACTAGCACCTTAAATCTGGTAAGAGATGAGGGTACCACGAGTGGAAACAGTGGTAAGAGAGGGATGTGGGTAGGTTTATTTCATATTTAGAAGGTAAAAACTCCAGGGCTTGGTGTTCAGTTGGCTATGGGATATGAGGTAGTGGAGACTGATCTGTCTGGTTTGCCTAAATGAATATTCCACTGCTGTAGCAAACCAACAAAAAACAATCAGGTTTATAAAGAAGATTAAGAGATAAGACATGTGCTTGTTAAATGTGCCTTTAAAACCTACAAGAGGAGATTTTAAGTAAGGCAGAGGGAATTATCAGTATGGAGCTCAGAAGAGGGTTTTAGCCTAGAGAGATAAATTTGGGAGTTAACTACAAGCAGAAATAAAATGTCACAATTCAGCTCTATTATTACTGTGAAACAGTGGACAAATGTAGCAAACTAAGGCTCTTCCAAATCTATTTTTTCCTTGTTGCTGGGCATATGGTCATGCAGCTAGTGATTACACTTTACAGACCTTCTTCTATCTAAATGTAGCCATGTGAGTAAATCCTCACCAACAGAATGTTACAGAATTGATGGAGCCAACTTCTAGGTTTTTTTCATAATAATGCTTGGCCTGAACTTGTTTATCCTTCTCATTCAAAGTGGCTGAAACTAGGTACAATGAGAACTAGAGCAGACCCACTTGTCCCTGGATGACTTTTGGGGACACAGTCTGCTTACCTGCCAGATACTACCCACCATTTTAGAGAAATAAACTTTTATCCTGTTGGAGTCATTGCATTTTTAGGTCCTTTGATCACAGCAGTTTACTGTTTACTCAAATTTTCAAAAGCTCACCTATAATGTAATGAACCTACAGGTCTGGAGAAATTGACAGGTGATGTGCAAAATGCAAGTACATTTTTTGGCTTATGGCATCATGCAAATAATTGTTTATATTCATATCAATCCTGCAAGTTAGGTTTCCATATTCCTATTATATAGACAGGAAAGTTAAACTCAAAGTGTTTCAATAAATTGCTTAATTCACTGAGATGTTAAGGGATCCAGGATTCAAATACAAGCCCAACTTCAAAGATCCCATTGTTTCTAAGACTTCATGTTACAGGTTTATATCTCTAATTGTTTCAGTACCTTGAGCATCAGCACCATGTCTTTTACTTTTTATTTTCTGGAGTGCCTAACACGAGGCCTCACACATGGTTGGAACTCATTAAATATTCATTTATTTCCTTAGAATACAGGCCTTAACAGTCCAACTAGAGAATTCACTTCCTTCCATAAAATTCAGTAATGAGAATGAGCCCGAAGAGACTTAATTTCATTTCAGAGAATCTATATCCAATACCATATCACTATATATTATAAATCATGGCCTATTTGCAAAATGAGGCTCTGTTCTAATGGATCTGAACCCTCAGCTTTTTTCATTTTGCTCGGATTTGTAAATCGGCATGCAAGCAAACAAATAACTTTCAATAACCTACATAGTTGCACTGTTTATTTGTATTGTTTTTATTTTAACCAGGCTGCCTCATTCCCAAGGATCACATAAACAATGAAATCAGCATTTCTCCAAATCACTCACTCAGCAAAAATAATTAAATAAATGCTCCTCACCTTTGAATAATAACTATTTTCAAGAGTAAATCATTTACATACTTATTATTAATATCCAACCACTGTGTTGACTGGAAATATTATGATTCCATGTGGAACTGAAAACCTCTCAGTATTAGATTCTGCATGTTTACCTATCTTGACACCTCTTTCTTTCATTAGTATTCATGCAGCCTTGCAATGGAGAAATAAGGTAATGAAAATTCAGCCTGAATCAGATCTGTATTTACATGGGCAGGCATGGACAAGGAAGTTCATTTTGGCTGAACCCATGAGCTCTCTGATTTGTTTCCTTATTAATATTTTCCTTGTAATCATTAATATACTTTTATTGCATCCTGGGAACAGTGTGGGAGTTAAATATTGTCATTAAATAAATTGAGGCATGTGGTTCAGCTTCCCTGCTACTGTACAGATAGATGGCAGGAGATAACACAGACACAGATGTATAAATTATACCTGTGCAGTCATACCTCCTTCTTTCTGCCAATATCACGACTTATCAACAGTTCACAGTTGGATATGCAGGGGACTGTCTTCAATAACGTACAGTGTATTAGCATATCCTTTACTCCCAATTACTAAAACACTAACAAAAAGGTGTCCAGTTAACAACACATGCAGGAAACAAACGATTGCTCATACTGTTTGAACAAAGAAGGAGAATGCCTCTAATATTAATTCTTTCATTTCTCCATTCACAAAAATGGAGTTGTTTTTTCCACTTACACAAAAGGTGTCAAATTTTGTCTGATAAATAACGAGTGGTGTAAAAGAAACTAAATATATTAAGTTTCAAAGAATAACTATAATCAATTGGTATCTTTTAAATTTGAATTGTAGCATGATACTGTGTTGGTGTTAAACAAATACCAATGTTTTATCCTCTTAGACCAAAGATAAGCTCAGAATCATACAGAATAATTACTCTAATAAGAACAGTCACCAACTGACTTAAATCTAGTTTATTTTATGAATGAGATCAAGGCTACTCTCTTATGACTAGATCCCAGGAGGCAACAGATTATATGTTTAACTCTAGCAAGCCACCTCCAAAATCCATGAACTCGATAAATTCAGCATAATATTTGAGAATGCATAAATCCCAAGGAATATCATCAGTATATCAATTTAAAAACAATAATATAAAATAATTAATATTATTGAGCACTTTTATGTCAGGTACTCTTCATTGTGATTTACACGTACTCAGATTTGCTCGTATGATCTCTAACTTGACACAAGTTATGTGTCACATGGGCATAAATCACATGCCCATTTTACGGTGATGAAATCAAGGCACAGAGACCTTTGCTGCTTTTCCCAGAGCTGGTAAGTGATAGAACCACAATTCAGACCCAAATAGTCTGCTTGTGGGATTTGTGTTCTCATTTGCTCTTACATTATCTTTCTAGATAGTCTGCATCTACTAGTGATTTCAATGATAGTTACCATCCTCAAATATGACAAAGAACATATGCCCATAGTTACTCATAATCTATTACAAATTTCAATTGTTGTGCAGATAATCATTGAGAACATTAGCAACTGTACAAAAGAGAGAGATGCCGTGAGAGCAAGGATGAGATTCAGAGGTGCATTTTTCAGTATACACTGGATTTAGTGAATACAGACAGAAAACTATTTGGCTAGGACATTGAAGGGGGAGTAAACTACATTAGAGGAAAAAAAAGTTTTAGATTAAATGCATTTTGGGTGTGTGAAATTTTGACAGCAGAAGAGGCCTTACTTCCTATTGATGGGGTCAATGATAACAGTGTAATCCACAAAGCACATGAAAAGTAAACCAGGGTACCAAAAAAGAATTTACTTCTATCCTTGACCCATAACGGCCTTTCAAAAACATGAAAGTGGGAGGGAAGGAGGAAGAAAAAGAATGCAAGTTAAGAAGACTGTAGAATAAACAGAAAACCAAATTGTTGTTGTTTAGTAAAGAATATATTTACACTTCAGAGGGACTTCCCTGGTGGTCCAGTGGTTAAGAATCCATCTTGCAATGCAGGGGACGCGGGTTCCATCCCGGTCGGGAACTAAGCGCCCACATGCCGCAACTACTGAGCCTGCGAGCGCCGCCACAACTAGAGAGAAGCCCACGCGCCACAACAAAGACCCGACACAGCCAGAAAATAAATAAATATTAAAAAATAGATTTACACTTCATTGCAGTGGGTTGATCTAAATGCAGACGTCTCAGTAAAATAAAGTTTTAAAATATTACTCAAAGGCTTCATATAAATATTTTAAAGAAGTACCTATTTCCATGATTTATGTTTTGTATACACTGATCAATCTATTCTATTCACATAATAAAAGTAATCACAATGTAACTTACAATGGGAATGGTACGAGACAGGTACCTTCCTAGCCTATTGTTTTCTGGTATATTTCCACTTTTGCTTTGGATGAAATATTTGAAAGAGTTTGAACAGCAAAATTGTTTAAAAAATCTGTGTCCATATTTGTATTCAGAAATATGTATTTTTATGCTTTCAATGTGTGTCTATATATATATGTATATATGTATATGATATATATCATATGTTATAAAGAATCTTATTACAATAAAAAGAGCTTACTCTCATTTACTGTTGACTCTAGTTGTATTCTTACCTGAGACCAGGAAGATGAGCAAAAAGTTTAAATCAGGAACAACCAAACAGGACTGGGTAGATAAGAGATATATGTAGCATTTGTAAACTCTGTTTTGAGATACACTTTTCCTTTCTGAAATCAGAAAATATTTTGTTGACTTTCCTTATCTTGTTTCATGACCACTGCTTACCCTGATTCTTATCTGCAAGAGTATTTCTATGAAGCACACAATGGACATCCAGCTATTTTTCATTCATTTTGGCCACGTAGGTCCAACAGGGAAAGTTGCATAAAATGGAAGGAAAAAACCACTGGTTTTAGAATCAGACCATCTGGAAAAAAAATTCCAACTGGAACAATTACTAGCTGGGTAATTTTTGTAAGTTACTTACAATATCTGAATTTCAGTTCCTCTTACATGAAATGGTAACACTCTACGCCCTATTATTATTGTTAGAATTCTCTGAGATAAAGTATGTGGGAAAAAAAAAAGCCTTTTTCAGACGATGATGTTTAATAAATACCCACTGACCAATATCCAAACTAAATAACTCTTTGTAAGAGATGTTGAACTTTGTCTAGTTGGCTGTTTCCAGTTATCAAACTGTTGGAAAGCTTTTCATATGGAAACCCTGGGGTCCGTTGTGAAGATATAATGTACTGTATTCTCTTATTCCTCTTGTGGGTGTCTGTCTCTAGTGTACTGACTGTGATGTCAGATATACTGCTCCCTTCATGCCTTTTCATCCTCATAGGTCTCGGTTCACCCAAACACAGGAATTTCATTGGGTTGCTCTTTTCTTTGCTACTCTCCCTTGTTTGCCAATTACTTTTAACTTTCACTTTCTCTCAAAAATTTAAAATCAGATGCTTGATTCCCTATTGCTCTATACCAGGCCTTCAGTAGGGCTGCTATCCAGTGTCTAAATGAAGAATGAACAGTTAAATAAACATTATTGAGAGCTTCACATTTAAAACCACTCTTAGGAACACAACAGCAGAAATGCTTTGGCAACATGGCATAAAACAAAAACAATGTTGGAATAAATGTAGAAAAACAAAACTTTAACATCAAAAGCCCCCCTTATAATAAACTAGGTACAAGCAAAACCAAAAGAGAATAGTGAATGAAAAAAACACGTTTTTTAAAAAGGAAAACGGAAATAAAAGAAAAATTGAAACTGCTTAATAGCAAATGGCTTTTTAGAAATGGTACTCTCTTAGGGTATGTTTGTGTGCATTCTCTGCCAGACTTCAAAACGCAGAGTATACTTTTTTATGCTTTTGAAGTTAGATCAGTGTTCAGGGATGGTTAGAGTGTGGCCACAAGCAAAACTGCCGCTTTGCTGTTCATTAAAAAATAAGTGTAGGAGGACACAAAGGTGCATCCCATTAAAGTAGTTGGGAAAATCTGTGTAATTGAAGAATTTTATAGAGGTCCTCTTGGCTCCACTCTACTGAAGCAAAAAGACATAAGCAATTAAACATGACACCTTGTACTGTAGTCATAAAGGCCAAGGATACAATTTTAAATTATTAAAACAAAACACATATGGACCACCATTACAGTTGGCTGTAATGTCCTGATGAACCTTCTTCTACTTTCCACCAAAATGCCTTTGAAGGTTCTAGAAAAGATGAACACAAAAGCATCATGGAAATACAGGTATGACAGTCTCCCTAGAAAGAATTCCCAGAAAGAACTCAGGCCTATGACCTATGAAATTTAATAGAAAAATATCAAAGGTGAGACCTCTGAAATATATATCCAGAAGCAGAGGAACTTTGGCCATTTGAAAGTTGTGGGGAAAATTTTTGGATCTGGCTCATTTACATAATACATTGGCTCATTTATGCAATGCATATTGAGACCTACTATGTGCCAGGCACTTCCTAGGCACTGGAATAGAACAGGTGATGTCCCTGTTTTGAGAGAGCTTGCATTCTGGTGAAGGGTGTCAGGAAATAAATAGATTGATCTTGCATCAGTGCTTTGGAAACATAAAACAAAAGGAGCAGATATAGCTGTTCCAGTGAGAGTCATTTAATCCCCTAAATATTGCTCCAGAACCCAATTTGCTCAGTGGTCACTGATTCTTAACTTGGAAATTTTTAGTGTGTTAGTCCATGTAACATTGTCCCCATTTTCACTGCAGTGCTCTCCCAAGCCTGATCTGCAGAGATTCTCTCTGTTCTCTTTTGTCTATCAGAATCCCATTCTTTTTGTTTGAAATTATTCTTTTGGTTTTCCATATGTTAATAAAAACTTCATACCCTCTACCACCCCTGCCCAGTCAGCAGGTGTTAATGCTCCTTAAATGGAGAGTGGGGGAGGGAAGGGACTGGGGAGAGACAGAGCTTACAGATCCCATTTACCCTCTGATACAGAAAGAGCTGATTTTTGTTGTTTTTAAGGAAGGTCACTTTTTAAAAAAATTGAAGTATGGTTGTTTTACAATGTTGTGTTAATTTCTGCTGTACAGCAAAGTGATTCAGTTATATTTTATATATATACTTTCTTGTTTCATATTCTTTTCCATTATGGTTTATCACAGGATATTGTATGTAGTTCCCTGTGCTCCACAATAGGACCTTGTTTATCCATCCTATATATACTAGTTTACATCTGCTAACCTCAACCTCCCACTTCATCTAAAGAGAGCTGATTTTTATTCTTACTTTTTAAGTTTCAATACAAAGTTAAAAAATTTAAAATATATTTCTTTGATAATCAGAAAATTAATATATTTGAATATTTTAATAATGATTATTTAAAATTTCATGTATATTTTAGATATTTGTTCTTATTTCCAAAAGTAAAGCAAAGGACAAACAGTGGGTATGGTCTTCTATCAGTTTTCCTGACAAATAACATCTGTAAAACATTTCAAATAAAAAATGAAAGCCATGCAAAAATATAAGGCCATGTAATCTATATATTGATAGAAACAGCTGCTAAATAAGCACATGATACAATATTAGAGCTTGATAATAGTAAAAAAGGCAAAATAAAACAAGAAAATTCCACTTTAGAGCTTAAATGATCAAAATGCATCCTCTAATTTTTACCTTGACTGTCGTATTTGTGACACTTGTAAAGCCACATACTTTTGATTGGAAGTGCAGTTTAATACAACATTTTGAGAAAGCAAAATCATTCAAATATTTATACCTTCAATACTATAATTCTATTTTTAATTTTTTCCAAAATAAACATTTTGAAAAGAAAAATAAAAAGCAATTAAATATATAAAATACTTGTCACTATATTTGTAAGAATAAATAGACATATAACTACAATAGAATTGCTTGGTAAAAAAAATTTCATGATGTTTCATTTCATGGAATAAGAGGTAGCTATTAAAATAACTATTTAGACTATACAGTAACATGGAAAATATTTATATTAAATTAACAGGCAAAATTAACTATATTTATGTATGTATGCATATATATGTACTTATATGTATACACACATAAATTTTAGGTGAACACAGTGCATAAAAACATAAAGACTAAGGATAAAATGTGAAAATAATTTGACTTCCAAGAGTATCAGAATTATGGGTGACTTTTCATTCAATGACTGCCTATTAGTCCTGTTACTGTATCCTTATAATGTTGGTATAATTATAGTTTATTAAAATGATAAAACAATGCCAATCTATTCTAGTTTCAGGGCCTTTGCTCACTATTTTCTCTCTTGGACTCCTCATCCTCCAGATATCCACTCGGCTTTCTCGTTCATTTTTTTCAGATCTTTATTTAAATGTCATCTTCCTAGTGGGGCCTACCCTGGCCACGCTTTTTACAATTACAAATCTCGCTACCTGCCAACTGTTCTTACTTCCACTTTCCTTTTTAAAATTTCTCCTTAATGCTTATTACTATATAACATATTATCTCTTTCATTTGTTTACCAGGCCTATTTTCTGTCTTCCACGCAAGAATATACGATAAAGTCCATACTTCTTAACCGAAAAAATAGGCTCTTTGTAATGTGTTCTCAGTCTACTCCTCCAGCTATACCTATCCCTAAAGCCTTTCTTACATTGTCCACTCTGGTCACATATTGTTGGAAAGCTTCAAAAAATAATATGGTTTGAATGCAGAAATAGATAGATGGATAGATATTTGCTAGAATACATATAATAAGATGCTAACTGTTGAATCTACTTGGTAAATATACATTTGTTGTATTTTTTTTAACCAGCTTTGTAAGTTCGAAATTTTTCTTATGAAATGCTGGGAAAAATGCCATCAAACAAGGAAATGTCATGTAGGGAATGTATTTTGACTTGCTCTGAACAAATGAACTATAACAATATTGTTTTAGATAAACCAGGGAAATATGAACACTTAAGTGGTATTAGCTGATATTAAGTAAATAGTGCTATTAACTTTTTAAAGCATGATAATTTAATAGGTATTGTGATTTTTTTTAAAGGACTCATATTTTAGACAAAGATATTGAAATTTTGTAATGGGTGAGGTGCTATTGTGTCCAGGATTTTCTTTGAAATAGGAAGCAAAAGTTGAGGGAAGAGTAGAGGTAAAAAATAAGACAAGAGTTTGCCATACACTGATAACTGATGGAGTTGGATGATGGGTTCCTAGGGGTTTAACATGCTATTTTGTGTTCATTTGAAAGCTTCCATAATAAAAGCTTGAACAGTATTCCACATTTCTCTCTCATTTATCATACCATATGGAATCATATTTAATTTTACCTCTTTTGCTGGACCACAAGTACAACTATTGTATCTCCAGTTCCTAGTATAGTGCCAAGAACTATGAAGTAGGTATTCAATGAATAGTTGTCAATTATTGAATGTGAAATGTCAAGAATAATACAGTGCACAAATATTAAATTTCTAGTAGAACTACTTTAAAATTTTCATTATTCTTTCATTAAGTAACACAGATGGAAGTCAACTTTGCTGATTACCACCATCTGGCTATTTATAATCCTTAGAAGTGTATGTGAGTGTAAATAATATGTTAAGAACAATTATATAAGGTTCTTAACCTCTAGTCCACTACTTTTTCTAATCATTCTCTCTTTCACTTCATAACCACTGTGGTAGCCCTCACAACATATCCTTAGTAATAATCCATTAAGTGGTTGTCTCCATTTCTCTTGATACAATTAATTTGTTTCTCATGCTTTGCTCTTCTTCCCACCTGCTAGCTTAGTGGGTATGCACTGTTGAATTGCACTGGGAATGTCAGAGCTAAGAGAACTGCAGACTCCTTCCCTCAAAAGCTACAAATGAGCAATTATCCCTCTACTTCCTAGATCTTAAGCTGGTGCCAAAGTTCATAGGAAAAATAGTTATGCTGACTCTCAGAACACTGGTTCCTGATAGAGAGTTGCTGCTACAGGCACAGGTTAAATGGTGTGTCTTTATTATGCATCTGACTCTACCCTCTGAGTTTTGGTATACCTTCTGCCCAGTACATAAGTGAAGCTTGGAAAGAATCCATGCCTGAGTAGCTCTAGGAAAGCAAATATAAAGCAAATTGTGCAACTGTGTCAACTCTAATGCTATTGCATGAGCAAATTACATTAGTAAGCCATGAGCTCTCTGATGTGTACAGTTGGCTGACAGAAGAGAATGACTTTTTTTCAGAACCAAAGGCAGCTCATAAACCTTTCTTTAAGCCTGTGTGGTTAGAATGGAAAATTCTAATATTAATCTTTTTGGAGGAAAGAAAGTTGTTTAAATCTCTTGTGTAATAAACAAATTAACAACATGTAATATATGCTGCAAAGTATGTTATTTCACTTTTAATTACACATTTAATCATTTGCCTCAGATGTGCAATTTTCTAACACATATAACTTCAGTCCCTCTAAGTAAATCAGGAATTAACTTCATAATGCTGCAAACTAGAAATTATTGAACCAGATGATTAATGAAAAGCAAGTAGTGAAAGTCAACAGAAAATCTTTAGGACCTTCCTTATATTCAGAGGAATGATTCTGAAATGAGTTCTACTCTGAAAACCTTTATAAATCTCTAGTGAACAAACAATTGAGATTTTCACTTGATTGCTGGCACATTTTAGAGACTTACGGAGTGAAATGTGTAGTCTGTTTTCTCAACTGAGCAATTCATAAAAATGTTCCTTTTACTATCTCCCCTCCAAAGAAACCCCAGAAAGAGGAGCTAAATATTTTTAGTAAATTACAGCTGGGAAAAATCTGTCCTGAAAAATATAACCCTTTCATCTACATATTTAATTAACAATATTTAACACCCAGAGAGTCTATATACATTATTATATGCTGTTATATTTTCCTCATTCTAAAAGTGGAACTAGTCATGTATATACTCACAAAAATTTTAAAATGTATTCTATTCATCATCTGGCTCTTATCAGATGAACAAACGTTTTGGATCAAGCAGGAAAATATCAATATGACTGATTAAATTTTTATTTGTAATCAATGTTTGATACTTCATAAATACAACTATATATGATCTTATGCTTGCTACAGATACACTACATACATATATGCGCAACGACATGAATTCTTGTATTTAGGTCAAAAACAATTTAAAGAAAAATCATTTTTTCTTACAGAGAGAAAGCAATTTAATATTTATTGAATTTAAAATAAGAAGCAAGAACATAAAGGCAATCGGAAAGGAAGAAATTTCATTACTACTATTAAGGAGAAGAAAAATGTATTATCATACATTGAACTTCATGTGTTTAAAGACAAGACAAGCTCTTGATGACTGGGTTTGCAAACAGAATATGACTATGTTAATTTTGAAATTGCATATATTAGATTTAGTTAAGAAGAGTTTTTTGGTGTGGGGAAGAATATTTGATTTTGTATTCTATTATTCCATAGATTATTTATTCCTCAACTTTCAAAGACTTTGAATCTACTGGTAAAAACCACTGGTAGATGGACACTAATTTATTCATTAGTTTATCACCAAAAAAAAAGGAATTAACACAGACAAGGCTGTAGTATCTCAGCCTTTAAATCTATGAGTGCATGTAGGATATTATGATCACTAAAGTAAGATTCTCATCTGGAACCTTCTGTGACACTGAATTGAGCAAATTTCAAACTTATTTAAGGAGAGTTCAGAAGTACAAGTCCAGTTTGTCACTTTCCTGTCATAATTTCAGGCTGAGATTAAGAATTTAACTTTCCTCTGAAGTAAGAGAAGGCACCAAGTTTAATCATGTTTGCAGGAAAACAATATCAGAAAAGAAGGGAAGGAATGTGGCTTTACAGAACACAAAAAAATCCTTTCTAAAATCTAGAAAGTAATAAATATTATCTAAAATACTATTTATTTGTTTTTAATTTGAGTATAGTTGATTTACAATATTATACTAGTTTCAGGTGTATAACATAGTGATTCAGTCTTTTTATAGATTATACTCCATTTAAAGTTATTACAAAATAATGGCTATATTTCCATGTCCTGTACAATATATCCTTGTTGCTTATTTATTTTATACATAGTACTCTGTGCCTCTTAATTCCATACCCCTATCCCACCCCTCCTGCTTTTCCTCTTCCCACTGGTAACCACTAGTTCCTTCTCTATATCTGTGAGTCTGTTTTTGTTTTGTTATATACATTTATTTTATTTTTTAGATTCCACATATAAGTGATAACATAGAGTATCTGTCTGTCTCTAACTTATTTCACTAACCATAATACTCTCCAGGTCCATCCAAATGCCAGAACATCATTCTTTTTTTAGGGCTGAGTAATATTCCATTGTAGATATATAGCATAACTTCTTTATCTATTCATCTATTGATGGGCACTTCCATATCTTGGCAATTGTAAATAATGTTACTATGAACACTGGGGTTCATGAATCTTTTCAAATTAGTGTTTTTGTTTTCTTTGGATATATACCCAGCAGTGGAATTGCTAGATCATATGGTAGTTCTATTTTTAGTTTTTTGAGAACCTCCATACTGTTTTCCACAGTGGCTGCAACAATTTACAATCCTACCAACCAGGTACTAAGGGTCCTTTTTCTATATATCCTTGCCAACATTTGTTATTTCTAGACTTTTTGATGACAGTCATTTTGACAGGTGTGAAGTGATATCTTATTGTGGTTTTGATTTGCATTTCTCTGATGATTAGCGATGCTGAGCATCTTTTATACATGGGCCTGTTGGTCATCTGTATATCTTCTTTGGAAAAATGTCTATTCAGTTTTTCTGCCCATTTTTTAATTGGGCTTTTTGTCTTTTTGATATTGACTTGTATACTTTTTTTACATTTTTGGGGGGTATTAACACATTATCAGTCATATCATTTGCAAATATTTTTCCCATTAAGTAGGTTGTCTTTTTGTTTACAATATTATTTAAAAGGGATTAATATTATTTTTTAAAACTACTACCTTAATACAGGTATATGTGTAAATATAAGCTATAATCTCTATATTGTGATATGTCTATGAGCAATTTGTAAGTATAGATCTTTCTAAACATGAAATTGTTTAATTTCTGAGTTTAATTATATTGCGTAAGTCATTGCTAAAGTAAAGTAAACCCAAAAACATTTTAAAGAAGTTTGCAGTGTAAAAAAAAAAATAGTGCTTTCACCATTTAACCTAGTAATTATTTTGCTTTTTGTCTGAGCAGATATTTTTAAAACTGGAGAGAATATTAAAAGATGTAAAACATGACAGAGAGAGAGGGAGTTACAGGAGAGAGCAAGAAAGAAGTATAGAATGTCTGAAGGTAATGTTATATCATTCCTGGTTTGATATCATACTTTGCAATGCCTTTCTAACTCCAAGGGACCATGACTTTCTGAATTCTTGATGGCATCATTAAACAGCTGTGCAACACTCATTCTGGAACAAAAACGCTCAGGCGGGAACACTGGAATTAACTGTGGAGAATACAAATTAGCTAACAGATTTATTCCTCATACTGACATAATAAACAAATATTGATGGCTTCCTGTGGTATAATACGTTCTTATTCATTGCTTCACAACTCACTCATAGCTTCTTCATTTTCTCTTCAATGCTTCTAAATGGGTGATTCATCCTACACTTCTCGAAATATTAGTCTGTTTACAGTCTTCATATAGCTAACAGATTGTACATCATTAAAGTAGCTCAGTGATGGCTTTCACTGTAGATTGTTGTTCTCTTTCAATTTATTTGCTTTTTTATTTCTTTTTAAAGTTTAATAGAAGAGAGGAAAGTAAATGGCATATTTTTATTTAGTAATAAATTTTTGATTGTACATAGTAGTATTATGTTTTTAATAACTTTCAGCTTTCCAAATACATCTAAACATAGCTAAAATACGAATTAGTCAAAGCAAAAATCCATAACCAAAATAAGTATCTTTTCTTTCTTTTTTACATAGTATCTTAATCCTTACCCAGTTGTATAGTCAATTTGAAAGGAAATCATAAGAGCTCTGTCCATCTTTCTATTTACAGTAATGTTGGGACTAAGAAAAATGCTACTATTCTACTTAGGATTTTTTTTTTTAAGTATGGATGGAGTTTTCACATTTCTATGAAAAAGGCTCAGCACTAGAAATATTTTTTACATTGGTCATACCTGATTATATTATATAGTTTATTTAAGTCAGAACTACTCTTTTGAGTAGTAGGTAGTATTGGTAGGTACACCATAAAGGGATAAAATGACACCAAAAAGGGATAAAGTTACATACCCCAAATTGTAGAATATACCAGAGTGAGCAACTACACAAAACTTAAGAGTGCACACACAGAAATTCTGCTAGGTACATACTATCAGTATTTTAGAATGCTGAATACAGGCATCTTGAAATGGAAAACCCAACTCTCACACCCTTGTTTCTCAGTTATTTATTGGTTGAACACGGATCAATGCCATTGTCTGCTATTAAATTTGTATTCTTTATAGATTCCACACTGGAATCACAAGCAAATCTGTCCATTAACGATAATGGACATTGAATATAAATAACTGCATTCATGATGTAATGCGTCCCTAAGTAGTGTTTAAACTATTGTATTGTCAAAAAATCTCATTCTACAGCATTGCTGGGTCTAAATTCTTGTTAAAATGTATTGTGCCTTGGAAAAAAAGTGACAAGATTAGGCCTGAGACAGTAAAGGGCATGTCAGTCACAGTGTAGTTGGAACTCATAAAGTTCCTACAATAATGTAAGCATGAACTTTACAAAGCATTTCACTTGCTTGCAATACAGTATTCTCCTCACTGCAATACCAGGATTTCAGCTTGATGATGCAGGAACATCCCATTGAGCTCAGTAAATTTAGATGTTACATTGGAGTGACATATATTATTAACTGTACATTGATAACAAGACACAGGAAAAAATCAATTACAACCTCTTTGGAAAGAAGTTATCAGCATTTCTGAATCCAAATGCCTATATATCCCCTGTCGTGTACGCCAAGAAATAACAATAAATAATATGATAACGGATACATTATTTATGTAGGTAATAGTTTTGTAATAATCTAAATGTGGCATCTGAAATGATTTGATACAAGATATCCAAGGCCAACATTAAGGGGACAGCTATGCTCTGAGGATTGATAAGTGGCGTAATGGAAAGAAATAGATTTTGACTCAGACATCCTGGGCTTATGACCCAGATCTGCTACATACTACACTATACTGTTTGACCTCAGGCAAGTCACGTAACCTCTGTGAGTTATGCAATTTCAACATCTGTAAAATGCAAAATAGAGCGATTTACAGGGTCATTGTATAAGGAAATATATTTGAAACCCATTGCAAACCGTGTGTGTGTGTGTGTGTGTGTGTGTAATTTACTTATGTTATTAGAAAGAATCTTGACATAGATACATCTAATCATTGGTATTTTTGTCACATTCCCCCTTAGCATACATTTCTTCTTTTCTACAAAGTACATCCTCCTTCTCATGTCAGTAAGAGATTAATGGGGAACAAAGGAGTAGGACATCACATAGAGCATCGTACACCACACAGAGATACTGTTTAAAATAGCATCTTATTGGGTTAATTATTTAACCTCTCTGCACCTTAATTTCCTTGTGTATGAATCATGAGAAAATATGATCATATATTGTTGGTGAACTGACTAAAAATAATATGCTATGATCACAGAGTAACCCCCCAAAATAACTGGTAGTTATCATAATTTTGTGCTCTATTCTTGCTGGTAACTGATCACTGTTAAAATACATTAATGATCTCATGTTTGAAGTACCTTCCACCATATATGCATTCCTAGCATAGAAGGTATCAAGGCTAAATTTTTGTATGAGCTCATTCTTTAAAGGATAGTCTTGATCATAGCAACCAATGTTGTCACAGGCAGGTTGTGCCTATAGCCATTCCAACCTCATCTCCTATAGTCTAGGTATCCTGTTAGACAGGTACTAGACTATCCAACTGCTATATAGGCTGACAGGTTCTACACATTTGCTAAACATCAAGATGTTTGGGTGCTATATTGCTTATTGAAATAATTACACTCTCAGCACACACACATACTTTGCAAGACATGAATAAAGATCACAGCACTTCCAAATTGCATTCACATCGATAATTCGATTTCCCTTAAAATAATTCTTTTTTACAGATGAAGAAACTAATGCACAGAGATATTAAGTAATTTGCTTAAGTCACATAACTGGTGAGGAAGAAAGCAAGATATAAGAACCAAATTATTTATCATTTAATTTTATTGCAATATGTTAAACATGTTACTAGAGCTTCTGAAAAGTCCTCAATATTTTAATATATATAAATGGTATATACTTTATTTACAAATTGTGAAAAATCTAGATTTAGGGATAAAATAAAATCAAGTGGTTATATTCATTTTTTAAGAATTTTGAATGCAATTACTTTAGACTTTCTAAACCATTTGGATACATGTGTTTCAATATCTTTGCTACATGATTATGTATCACTATTGAGATTCTACATTAACTTTCAAATACCTTGCTTCTTCTTAAAGTGAAGAACATGTGTAATTTATAGGTTAATGACTGTTTCAAACAAAACCAATTTATTCAACATACTGGTTGGTTTATCTACTCAAAGAGCTGAGTTTTCTCTGTTTAAAATGAGTAGCTGAGGGCTTCCCTGGTGGCACCGTGGTTAAGGATCTGCCTGCCAATGCAGGGGACACGGGTTCGGGCCCTGGTCCGGGAAGATCCCACATGCCGCGAAGCAACTAAGCCCGTGCATCACAACTACTGAGCCCACACGCCACAACTACTGAGCCTGCACTCTAGAGCCCACAAGCCACAACTACTGAAGCCCACGCGCCTAGAGCCCGTGCTCCGCAGCAAGAGAAGCCACCACAATGAGAAGCCCACGCACCGCAACGAAGAGTAGCCCCCGCTCACCACAACTAGAGAAAGCCTGTACGCAGCAATGAAAACCCAACGCAAAGATAAATAAATAAAAATAAATAAGTTTATTTAAAAAATAAAAATAAAATGAGTAGCTGAAACTTGATTTATCATTTCTCATTGTTTCCTCCACATGCCCTATGTTCCAGGCACGATAGAGAATCTATTGTTTCTTGAATAAGGTTCATACATTCCTGCTGCTATATTTTTGCTCATTGTCACCTCCACACTCTGGAATTCCCTAACCTACCCTTTTCTGTGCTCCTACAAAGTATTACTAACCATCTTCACTTTCCCCCTGCTTGATCTCAGATACAGTATTAGAATAATTCTATGCAGCTACTCTCAATGTTTGTACTTAAAATATATTTGCCATCTCCTCCTCAGCCTTTTTCAACATCTCCCTTCAGCTCTTCCCTACAGCTGCCAAGCAGGGAGGAACAGGTTGTGTTTAAATGTCTATTTGTATGTCTATTTGTCCAGGTTCAAATCTACACCACCCCCCTCAGAAAGCCATTTCTGATTTTTTGCTTACTTGATTCTCACCTGTCCCTGCTTAAATCAGTTGTTCTTTTCTCTGCACTACGTAGCATTTGGTCTCTCAATTACAACATTTTTAAAAATCAGTTTTGTAGTATAACTATTTGATTTCATTTTGTATACTCCCTATGTATTTTAAAGAAGACTCACTAACACCTAGTTGAACTCATCATCAATGTGTCTATGGCTCCAAAGCTGTTATTCTCCCCTGTCTGAATTATTCCAAGTGCTTCCTAACTGGACCCTTTGTTCTGTCCTTGCCCCACTGGGTTTTAATCACAGCAGCCAGAGTGATGTTTTAAAATCATAAGATTAATCATTTCCTTCCTTTGCTCAAAACTCTCCATTGGTTTCCCATCCACTTGGAGTAACAACCAAGATTCTCACAATGGCCTCCATGGCCTCTAACTAGGTCCCTGCTCCCTTCTGCTTCTCATCCCCTCATCTATTCCATTCCAGCCATACATAGACTTTTTGCTACTCCTTGAACTCTCCGACACAAAGCAGCATCAGGACTTCTTTACTTGCTCTTTCCTACACTTCTTCTTTCCTCAGATACCCACATGACTCACTTCTTCACTTCTTGCCTCAAACGTTACCATCTTATTGAGGTATTCCACGGACACCCTATTTAAAATCGCATTTCCATTAGTGCCTTGCTTCTTCCCCATTTTGTTTTTTTCTTTCCATCTAAAAGACTCGCAGTATATGTTTTTTTAAAATTTGGTTTATTTTTTGCCTACTTCCGCTAGAAGGTAAAGAGAGGAGAAACTTGTCTGTTATATTCACTTCTGTATCCCCAACAACTAGATCCAGTCCTGATACATAGTATGCACTCAATAACTACCTACTGAATATAATTACTTACTGAATAAATGAATCAATTCATCCATTATATATAATGGATGAGTCATAATACATCAGAAGTAATAATAATCCCTAATACAATGCTGGAGGATACTAGCTAGGTGAGTATAGTCCTACATTTTGACGTGAGACAAAATTCTAGCCGTCATCACTTATCTAACCCCATCCTTATTCTGGCTGCAATTTGGAGACAAACATTTCAACAGCTGCTGTGTGGACTCTGACTGAATACTTTCTAAGCTTTCCCATTATTTGTTGGGCAGTTCTATTGTTCAAGTCATTAGAAATGGTGGCTGGGAATCTTTCTCTAGTTGTTAGAATTCCGCTGCACTGATTAGGCTTTTCACCTTTAGAGTTATGCTTATACTGCCATGGCTTGACTCAAATATGACCAGAAGTTACCTAATCAAGACAGTTCATGAAAAGCTTTCTCTGTCATTTTAATTTTCATGCTCGTCTTCAGAGAAATCTGCAGCACACATGCGCTAAGGCAATTTCCCTTACAGAGGCAACATCATTCCTGGTGTATCCCCTCAAAATCAAAGTTTGTCTTTAAAGTCCTATAAATTATAGGTAATATCGCTCTTGTGTTCCCCTGAGAGTTGCTTCAGTTATTGCTGCTCCTCTTTGAACTTCTAGGGTAGGCTCCAAATGCCAAACCACAGATAATATCTCTGCAGCCACAGCATCCGATTCTCTGGCAGCCGTTTCTGACAATTGCCTTGGCAGCCTGCACGTTCCCTCCAGTTCTCCTCACAGCCTCAGTGTCCAGAGGGCTGCCGTCTTGGATGAAATAATGTTTTACACATTTATAGGCTCTCTAATATGAGGGTCATCCTTTTTCTGAGCCCTGGTGAAAGAAGCAAGCCTGTCTGCTCTTGCATATCACCCTGGAGTTCCTGTCCCCAGAACTGCCATTTCACCTCATAGGGTCTGGCCAAAAGGCATGCATCACATTCTGGGCATGTCACATAAATCTGTCTCCTCGATTTTGGGTCACTTTCCTGTTTTAGAACAGGCACGGGGCAGCTTGCTTCTCTATTAAATTTAAGTGGTCCTCATCAAAGTGCAGAACCTCTGCTGCGAGTGAAATTAATAGCACATTTGATGCATTGCTGGCACTCCACTAATGGATTTTTGACCACACAGCAGAGTGAATATGACTGAAGTGTTCAGAAAGTAAACCCTTTATGCAAGTTCTTTTTTTGTGGTCAGATGGGATCGATATCCGTCCTATAGGTTAAGCAAAACACGTGAGGTTGTGACTGCCATTGTTTCAATTTGGGAGTATGTTTTTTTTTCCTTTACCATATGTAATCAATAATGTGCTCATTAAGTGGTAACTTTGTATCTGAAACTGTGTCAGGCTCTATTTTTTGACATAATATTAGGACTCAAGTTGTTCTGAGTTTCTTGAGAGTTACACTGCAAACACAGATGAAACAGAAATTGAGACAAGACAGATTGCAATTAAGATGAAAATCTATGTTGGATAAAGAAGTGTCATAGGGCAGAGATATCCTTAAGGGTCACAATAACTAGAAAGGCTTTATTAAAGGTATAGGATTTGAATTGTTCCTTGAGTTTGTTATGTACTGAATGCTGCAACAAAGGGTTTATACTCTCATGAAGTCAAATTCATAATCCCAGGTCTGCCCATAACTTGTTATACTCCTAAACTGAACCACAATTTCACATATGCATACCTCTATCTCATGAGACTGCTTGCTTTCTTTCAAAGTGTTCTGCAGTTTCCTACCTTTCCCATTTGCTTACAACCTAATGTCCATTCATTAAAGGTTTACTCCTACTTTAAGTCTCTGCTCAAATTCAAATTATTCCAAAAGTGTTTCTAGATCATTTGAATCAGAATGAATTTATTTTCTTCTTATGCTTGTAACATTTAGTATTCCTTTAAGCCTCCTAGCATTCCTTTGGTACTATTTTTCTTTGATCAGATAAATTATGTGTGTGTGTGCGCTCTGTTGCTTTCAGAGAAGATTGAAAATTTTATACAGCTCTGTAAAACACAGTCTAAGTGCAAAGAAAATTAGGGATCTCTTTATATAATGAATAGCAAACACAGGTTTTTTGTTTTTATTTTTCAACTTCCAACTTTTTGCACACAGAAAGAAACATTACATATCTACTTTCCTGAACTCGTTTTGGGAAATGGACACAGAGGACTGAAAGCAGAGGGAGGTTTGCATATTGTATTAGGAACAAGCCATTTTCCCCTGCCTTTTCCTAGTTGAGTTACATTTTGTAGATGGCAAAGAGGAAATATTTTCAATAAAGATGGAATTTTACAGTGCCCATTTCTAATATCGTAAAAAACTTTGCTGTCAGTACTCTTCATGGGACCTGTTTCCAATAGCAAGCTTCATTTCATCCCACAATAAATGCAAAAGAATCCTTCCTTTTGTGGATTTCTCCCTTAAAGAGGCAATCCCTTATTTTGCTTGTCAGACTCAGCCACTGTCTATTGGAATCTAACCCGAAATCCTTGATGGATAAATCCTGTTCTAAATGCTAAGGCATATCAGAGTTTAGTCGGAAAATTAGTCACCACTTTGGTGTACTCAGAGTGTATCAGAGGAAAGAAATGAGTCAAGCATGTAAGGTCTTTCACTTTGTTGTCTTTTTGTAGCCCTGAGGTAGAATCCATAACCCACATTAAAGTTGTTATACCTGCTACAACCAAGACAAAGATTTTGCAGCTCCAGTCCCAACTGAGATTCTTGGGACCTATATCAGTGATACTTAATAAATAAAATTGACTTTCCTTTTTGTTAATTTTTAGAGGAGGATATATCAGTATAATAAAAGATGGAAAAATACATAGGCACAAAAACACAGGCACACACGCATACTAGCTTCAACTTAACATTCCTCATTCATCCCCTCCTGAGCTGACAAAATAAGTAGGACAGTCCCATAGTGGTTACTATGACATCTATCCTAGTTTGTACCTTGGAGAGGCTGCCTTGGCAATTGATACACTTTTTCTTGGTATCCTCTCCTTACAGATTTTAAGGAAGGCCTCCAAGGCTCTGTAAACACTTGATTTGCGTTTGAGGAATGCTTGGAGTTTATATTCTACTTGGGGGAAATGAGCAATGAGGTGAGGGTGCACTACATTAGCTAAGGATGTTAGAGGAGAAGGCTCTTGGTTATGATGATGCATTTCATTACAGATCCACTGCAAAGGAGGCAGCCATACAAAGGTCTGGAATAAGAACATTCTGGAGAAGAAAAACAGTTTTAACAACCTGAGCTAGGACGAAGTTTTATTCCTGATTGACATAAATGAGGTTGGTGGTGCAGGGACATAAGAGTAGTATGTGATGAAGGTACAGTGGGAGGGAGAAGCCAGATGGAGAAGGGATTTTATACGTGGTTAAGGGTGTAGACTATATTCTTATTGCCATGAGAAGACACTCATTTTAAACAGAAGATTGATTGGGTATATTTACTCATAAAAAATTATCTTGGTTACTTTGGAGAAAATAGTCACTAAGAGGACAAAAGTGGAAGCAGAGAATTTTTTGGAAGCCTATTTCAGCAATCCATTGAACGATGACAGTGGCTTAGTCGAGGATTGTATCCATGGAAATGGAAATACATGCACAGGGTCATTATCTATTCTGGAGAGAAATCAACTGCAAATCTCCTAGGTTTTGGGTGGATAGTGCAATTTACTGATACAGGGAAGATGGATGTTATAATAATCCAGAGGATTATTTTTTCACCTTATGGCCACAGACACTTACTCATGTAATAGATTCTTATTGAACAACCTATTGTACAGAGAATCATTCTTTCTCTAGAATTCACTGGTTCTTCATTAAAAGTATATATAAAACTGAGACATTTTGTAAGCATTCGTTATGTGCAAAGCATTGTGCTAAGCACTTGGTGTGGAGTGCATTTGGTAGTTATTGTCTTTTTTTCTGTCAAGAATCTCTTTCTGGTAATTCTCTGATTCTAGTCAAAAGTGAGCACATGACAGAGAGTGAGACCACCAACGTCCTTCCCTGGGATTTTTCTGCTAGACCTTGAAAGGAAGATAAATTCTTTCTCCTTTGCGGAATCGTTCCGTGACACATACAAAGACTGAAGAAATAAAGTTAACATTTTAAAAAAATGAAGAAATTAGGAGTGCATCAATACAGTCTCGCTGGAAATGAGTTCAGAAATACCTGAAGACTCAGGAGGTTCCCCTGATCCCAGAGTTCTCTCTTTGATCTGTGAGCTTCCCCAGGTACAGTTCCCTCATCAAAGTTTACCCTCTCCATCTCTTATTCTTGCTTAAGAGAGTTCAAGTTGTATATCTATCCCAATCAACAGAGGCAGGAAAAAATTTTCATTTCACCCTACAGTAACTGGTTAAATTGGAATTATGATCCCATTTCACAGAACAAGAAGCAGAATTTAAAAGCCTGAGTCGTGGACTAAGATCAGACTTCATGTAGTGAGACAAGTTCTCAATTGTGGGTCCTTCTCTGCTTAGAGTCCAATTTACTAACACCTGCATGGAATTATGCCCTGTACTCTGGGTGGAAAATGGATATGTGTCTGTTTGTGTAGAAATCAGAGGACGGAAGAAATAAAACTCAGTCAGACCTAGGTCATATCCTCAAGGACATTAAAATTAAAATGTCATAAACATAGCATGTAAATAATAATAAAACGAACATGAAATAACTGCTATAATAGAGGGACAATGAGAGTGAAGAGAAAGGATGATTAATTCCCATCAGGATATCAGGAGAAGGTCTTTGAACTGGACTTTGAAAGATAAATCGTCTGTTTATTATGCCTCCCCTGTCTATGCAAATCACCTCTTATGTAGCTGCTTTGATTTATCTCATAAACTCATTTATCCTTTATGGTTCAAATACAGGTTTTTCTACCAATTATTATTATTTTTTCTAACATGGTCCATGCACTTGAATCTAAATGCTGTGTCTGAATTCCCCAAATGGAAACTCTAGAAATTATCCAGTTCATTTGATCCCTGGAAACAAGTGAAAGGAAAACGTACTTTGATTCAAGACCAAATTAAACTGATAATCGTCAAAGCTGTGCTTTATTTTATACAGGAAGTTGAAATCTCAATTCCCTACAGAACTTTACAGATATTTCCCCCCAGCCAATTCCTTTTTTTTCCATTTTCCCCTACTAACTATAGTTTTTCTTTGCCTTATTTTTGATTCTTATTCTCTTTTCCATCTCTTTTCTCAGTTCACGCTAACAATCGTGGCTTATTTGAAAACTGCTTCAGGTAGATAGTGTTGCTTCTGCTCTTATATAAAATTACTTAGTGCTAAGAAGGGAGTGAAGAGCTCCTGAATGAAACTTATTTGGAACTCTTTTTCAATTCCACATCTGACAGTTTTTGTCTTTCCAAACATTAGCATTACAGTCTTTTTTTTGTTGTTGTTGTTTTGTTTGTTAGTGATTGATAATAAATCCCCCTTGAACATAACTATACATTTTACACTGCCTGTGACTTCCATGGATGATATTATTTTTTATGCATAAGTTTCAGATTATCCTGAAGGGAAGTAAGGCAGATCAGGATATGAATTGCTTCTGGGACTTTCTGAAAGATCACAATTTGTAGAAAAACAGTGCAAACATTCCATTACCTGGATGACCTTTTGTCTATACTTTGACTTTTTACACCCTCCTTTTTCTCAGCCTCTCCAAGGCCTTGAATTCCCTCTATCCTTTTATTCTTATTTCATGTAATATTAGTCCTCATCTTCTTGACATTAAGCCCAACTTAAAGATACTTTGAAGACAGGCTCCTAATAAATGTACAGAATAAGAAAAGGGCATTGAATGACATCAGGCATATCCCTCAGCATCTTAAATATCACACTTTGATTTGCTATCAATTTAATACAAAACTCATGCACAACTAGACTGTTCTGAGCTTCATTAATAACGTTTGGTGGTTGTCAGGTAGCATGAAAAAAGTTAATATACCTTACATAGTCTCCCAGCTTTCAACTAGACAAAAGTAACACATTTTCCCTTCTTTGCTGATTTTTTTTGGTAGCACTATATCATTGCAATGAAGTAGAAAAAAGTGGAAACTGGATTATTCTGGATTCTTTTTTATACATAGTTACAACCTAACACTTCCAGCATGTATTTTTAAATCCTTTAGAAATGATTCTGAACCTTATTATCAGATATTTCAGGAGTCTTATTGCAACTGACCAACAAGCCTCATGAATTTAGCTCTCCTTTGCCGTGATGGCATCAACATGAATAACACTTTTTTGTCAGTAGATGGAAAACAAATATTCTCTAAGAAAATTCACCTATAAATCTTTTCTAAAAGATTTACTTAGTAATCGAACACAAAGGGAATATTTTTAAAACTACACTGGCTCCAGCCTTGAATGCTCACTCCTCGTGGCTTACTTCTATCTTGTGTTTAACACTTCCTAGTACCAGATCCTCCAAAAAGGATTTCCTGACCATTCTGCCTCACTCAGTCAAATTTCTTGCTTCCTAGTATCAGCTGGACCCTGTCAATACCTTAAAATAGCAGCTATCACAGAAAGACATTCTCTATTTAAATACCTCTCTCCCAAAGAGAATATAACTACTAGAGGGCAGGAATTGGGTTTTACGTATTGACTTCACTTCAAAGAAAGTTGCTGATCTGAACTCACTCATTCATTTCTCACATGAAGTTTGTATTATAAATCCTACTTTAAAGAGAAGAAAATTAAAACTTTGAGCCTCAACCCAGTCAGGGTCTATACAGCTGGTAACAGCAGGGATAAAACATGAACCCAGGACCGCCTGACTCCAAAGTCTATACTTTATTTACTACAAGGCATTACAACTTATCAGACGATTAACACTACTTTGGTCTGCCACTGATTTGAAGTAATGAGTTGTTAAAAATAAGACTAGATATCTGATAAAAGATTTGTATCTAGAATTTATAGAACTCTAACAATTCTATAATAAAAAGACCGAAAAATCCAGTTAAAAATGAGCAAAGGATTTGAATAAACATTTCACCAAAGATAACACATAAGCAACTCTTAAGCATATGAAACACTATTCGTTGTTATTAGAAAATGCAAATTAAAACAACGAGATACTATTTTACATCCACTAGGATGGTTAAAATAGAAAGAAAATAACTGTTGGTGGGGATGTGAAAAACTGGAACCACATCCACTTGTGAGAATGTAACATGGTATGACCACTTTGGAAAACAGTTCGGTAATTTCTTAAGAATTTAAGCATAAACTTACCAGATGATAAGTAATTCCACTCCTAGGAATCTACAAAAGATAAATGAAAATATACGTTGTTAACATAAGGACTTCATAGTGAATGTTCACAGCAGCAGCATTATTCATAAAAGCCCCAAACTGAAAACAACCCACGTGTCCATCACTGGTGAATAAACAAAACATCGTACACCCATATGATGAAACACTGTTTAGCAATCAAAAGGAACAAAAACTGATCCTTTGTCTACGTGAGTGGACCTTAAAAACAGTATCCTAAGTGAAATAAGCCCGATGTAAACATGATATATATGATTCCATTTATAGGAAATGTCCATAAAAGGCAAATTTATAGAGATGGAAAGGAGATAAATAGTTGCTTGAGGCTGTGGGTGAGAGTAGGGATTGAAAACAGACAGGTACAAGGAATTTTTCAGAGTAATGAAAATGCTTGAAAACTGGATTTGTGCCAATGGTTGTGCAACTCCATATATAATTGTGGGAATATATTATTGAATCATATGCTTAAAATGGTGAATGCTATAGTATGTAAATTATGCTTCAATAAAGCTTTAATAAAGTGTGGACTCTTGGATAATTTACTTTTTATGAACCATTTGCAACATAAATCTGTCTTTTTTTAGCATTAAATTCGCAGAAGTTCTTCCCAGCAAAACCTATTCTTAGAACTCACTTATCTTCCAAAACTATATCTAACTACTGCTATAACTAGGGTTAAGCAAACTCTTTCTGTAAAGGGACAGATAATAAATATGTTATGCTTTATGGACAACACTGTTTCTAACGAAACTATTCAACTCTGCTACTGCAGAGCAAAAGCAGCCACAGATCATACGTAAATGAATGGGTGTCACTGAGCTCCAATAAAACTTTATTTAAGAGAACAAACAGTGGGCAAGGTATGTTCTGTGAGCCATATTCAGTTAATAGCTGCTATAGACTAGTAACCTTTGATCTTCTAGTAAAAACTGAAGTTGCAGTAAATTATATCCTAGAATTTGCAACATGAGGAAACAAAGCCCTCAAAGCATTATAATTGTGCTTTGCCTATTACTTCTGACTTGCTCTTTGTTAAAAAAAAAAAAAATTACAGGATTTCAATCCTAGAATAACAATAGCTATTAATGATTGAATGCTTTCCAGTGGCCAGGCACTGTTCTAAGAAATTTACATTCATTGTTTCTTTTAATTCTACCAACAACCCAAAGTGGAAGCCCCAGAGAAGTTGAGCTATTTTGCCCAAGATAAAAGACAGAATGAATTAGACTGAGGAGACATGCACAGGAGGTCTAATTCCAGAGACCACGTTTTTCTAAACCCCTATGCTCTCCTGCCTCCAGACATCAATTGGTACCTAACTATTTTTGAAGAACAAACTGTGGTTTCTACTTTGTTGGATAGGGATGAGTTCCTTCATTGAAGAAGGTGAAAAACATAGGGAGCTCACTATGATATCTGGGAATTCAGACTATGCCCTATTTCTACTTGGAACTAGTAACACTTAATACAAGTAAGATTTCAGATAAGTGGGCTTTGTCCCTTATTAAAGCACTTTGTATTTCTATGATAAAGGAGAACTTAAGTTCAGTTTTTAAAGAGACCTTGGATAGTGATTTCAATCATTAGTTAGAACTGAACTCTCTCTTCAACAGACTTCTTTGGATCAGTATTTCTTAGAACTGTTGATGTCATATTGTACCTTAATGCCAGCCACCCCCCGCTCCCCCATCTATAGATATATGTTATTTACAGTATATTCCAAAACAGTGATTTGTTTTGCTAATTCCAGAATGAATGAAATTCAAGAACAACACCAAAATGTCGATTTACTCATTTTGTTGACCAAATGTCATCAGGGAAGCTACTTTGCAAGTCACAGGGGAAATGAAGCATTTCTAATTCAACAAGTTAATCCTGTGATTTGAGGGACTTGAGGGGAGAAGAAGAAACTGCTTAATGCACTGCATTAGTCAGACAAGCATCCATGAAAATAAAAGGCTATTAAATTGTTCAAATGCAATGCTAAAATAAAAAGCAGCAAGTTTGTGGACTGGGGTAGAGTGATTTCAAAGAGAGAGCTGTAATGTTTACAGAGTATTACTATAGTGCTAGACAGGGAATCAAGGTAGAAGCTCATAGGATATAATTATAATCCTTACTTTTTGGAGGTGGTAAAGCTTTCTGTCCAACTATGATTAGTTTAGAAACTGGAGTAGCCCTACCATACAGGGGAAGTTGACTGGTGAATAATAAATTGTGATAATGACATAATCCTGGAAATTTACAGAGTACTCAGTATATGTCAACTGGATTTCAGCTGGAGGTGTCAAAGGGAAGGTAATAAAACAGGGGGAAATATCTTCAGCCCTGTCTATGCTTCCATTACTTGACTCAAATGCTTGTTTTAAATTTAAATCAAAACAGGGAGTATGGTAAAATGGAAAGTGTTTTGCAATTAGAGCCAGGAGATTTGAGTTCTAATTTTCTCATCTTAAATATGCCAATTATCATCTCTAATGATAATTAGCAATAAAAGCTTGTTATTTTTAATGGAAGATTTAGACTGGGTGATCGCCAAGATTCCTCATAGATGTTATCACCCAGGATTTCACTGTGCAATACCATTTTTAACAAAACATGATTTTACAGACTGTGTTGTTTTCTCCATAAACACTTGAGACACTGCATGTAAGAAGAAAAAGCTCCTTCCACTTTTCTTGATCATATTGTTTCTCCATACACTCAGGATACATAAGAACATCCAACTCTTTATTGCCCATAATTAGATTATCCTTTAAAAATATTTAATCTCAGACTTGCCTTTTCCCTAACCTCACTAGAATTGATTGATAAGTACTGGGGTAGAAAATCTCATGTTTAAATATAGCTTTGGACAATGAATTCATCCTGTCAAATAATAGCACAATGACTTTGGAAAAGAGTTTTTGAATGATCTGTGGAATTACTTATGAGTATTTATAACCATAGGTTGACTTGATATGATTCTTACATAGACATTTTGTATTATGCTTAAAATAGATTTTTAAAATAGATTAATACAGAACAAAAACATCCTTAATGTACTGTCTTATTGTCCAATACAACAAAATATTCTTGTATGCATCTAGAATCATAAACATAATTATCATAAACAGTAAAAAAATAACATTTCTTATTAAGATCTACCTTGAATTATAAAATAAAGACCTTGCTTATAGCCCAAGAGACCCTATGCTAATTGTGTTGAATGATTAATTTTGCAAAATTCAAGCACCACAAAGTTCTCTGCTGGCTGAGGAACTGTCAAAGCCACTATGAAAATATTCCCTTCAACCACCTTGTACGATATCATTATAATTAAATATTGGCAAAAAAAGAACATGTAGATTAAAGAGTATACGGGGTGATCTAGGGATGTGACATTTACCATAGCTTTTCTTATCCATTCTCAAATTCCACTTTACTGTTGTTTACCTCAGTCAAAAATGTTACCACATTGACATTCCACTTACATATTTTTATCAAGAAAATTCTGCACTTTATTAATAAAATGTCAACTGCATCCATGCCATCGTGACATGAAAAACTTCAGATTTAATGGCATTAGTGTCTTGTTATTGACATGAATTTCTTTGGTGTCTATATATCTTCTCTTTTTCATTTTAGAGTATTGGGCCCAGGATACGGAAGATGCCTGACACAAAAGCAAGGGGGATGTAAAAAAAAAAAAACAAACCCAGAAACAAATGTGACAGATTTTCAAGAGTTGCCTCGACTTAGCTTCCCTCCCCATTTTCTTCCCTTCTTGTTAACCTTTTACTTGAGAACATCAAATAAAAACATTTGCAAATAGCATTTCAGTTAACACTTTAAAACATCTATTTCTTTCATAGGCCCTTCAGTTGACTACAGTTTCTATGTCTGTTTGGTTCTTTTTTTTCTTATTATATGCCACCAGAAGTCAAGAAGTTTCTAGAACCTTGACACATAACTGAATCTCAGTACCTAAGGCCCGAACATTGTCTTTTAGTTGTCTTTCTATATCATAAAATGTGAGTTATAGTTCTTTTAATGAAACAATACAAAAACTTTTTTTAAAAAGGAATAATTGAGAGTCTCCGTAAGACATAATTAGCATATTATAAGGCATTAAGTTGGTTCAGTACTGTGTGGAAAAGGTCAAGCCTTCACTTGAACAGGGAAGAGTTCAGGAGACCTAAGGCATAGAGACAAAATCAAAGTGCTTTCAATAGTTTTCATTTAGTAAAAAATGTAATCACTATGCATCAGTGTACATTTCTTTAAAGCAACTATTGTGCAGTTAGAAACTTACTTAGCAACTAGGGAGTTCTAAATATTTTATCATCTAAGTGGGCTTATAAAACTTGTCAGGAGGTGCAGATCAAAAGTGGCACCTTTGGGCTTCCCTGGTGGCTCAGTGGTTGGGAATCTGCCTGCCAATGCAGGGGACACGGGTTCGGGCCCTGGTCCGGGAGGATCCCACATGCTGTGGAGCAGCTAAGCCCGTGCACCATAACTGCTGAGCCTGCGCTCTAGAGTCCACAAGCCACAACTACTGAGCCTGTGTGCCACGGCTACTGAAGTCCACGCACCTAGAGCCTGTGCGTCACAGCAAGGGAAGCCACTGCAATGAGAAGTCCGTGCACCGCAGTGAAGAGTAGCCCCTGCTCCCCGCAACTAGAGAAAGCCCATGCACAGCAACGAAGACCCAACGCAGCCAAAAATAAATTAATTAATTAAATAAATTTATTAAAAAAAAAAAAAAAAAGTGGCACCTTTAATTCTGCTACATACCAGGCTTGACACTGTTTAGAAGTAGGAAATTTGGGAGTTTCTTCTCAAATGCTCTTAGGAGCTATTTTCTTAACTGTGACCACATTAATGAGGGGAATGTGCAGCCAAATTATTGCCTTTTTTTATGAGATTTAAATTTTAATTTATTGTATATACCGAAGAAAATATTTTTATATTACTCTAAAAAACCAGCAGATATAGGAATTACCAGAAAAATTGTTTTCTGATATAAACCAGATACTAGAAGAAACTACAACTTCATTTAAACTAGGGATGAACCAGGTGTAGGAACACGTTGACTGGTGGGTGCCAATTGCATTAGCACCTTTGACAGCTGGAAAAGGGCCAAGCTAACCAGAATGATGCTCTAGATTTTAGGTCAACCACGTATTTCTCTCCTCTGGGAACAACTATCTATTTGCATTATTTGCAGAGTTATTGACTTAAAATCCATGTTTTTGGATTTTAGAAGGATTGCTAGAAGGTAGGTCAGATAAAACCTGTTCATTCTTTCTAGCCCTGTTCCATAAACTTCAAACCAGGCGACAAACTCTTGAGATTTTATGCATAGATATTTTATTTCTGTTTTTCTATTGAAAATATTTTGGTTTTAAATTTATTGTAGGCAATACATCTACAAACCTAAATGTAAAAATACCAACTGTAGTTACTATGGTGATAATGTAAATCAGTGTCTCTTCAGACCTCTTTAGCAATTTGTGTTCAAGATGAAAAAGGAAACTCTTCAAGTTTCTTTGACCTACCGAACTGCATGCTTTGCAAATACCAGTTGGAGATGTATAGACAGGAGTCAACAAACAGTTATGATTAGAGGAGGTGAAATTCTTAGACATCTGTTGTCATTTAAAGTACTCTAAGCTTAGTTTAGTTGTTTCCTTGAACTCTCATAACATTCAGAAACTTCCAGATTCTGCATTAATGATGTACTCTTCCACACAGTTACCCTGTTTTCATTTACATATGGCAACCAAATACAGTGATATTTTGCCACTTGTGAATAAGACCACGACAGAAGAAAAAAAGTTGTGAAAAACCTACCTTCAATATTTCGAATAAAACTGTCAATGCTACGGAAGAGAGTGAATCTTCACTTTTTTGACTCAGGCTCTGCCTTCTCATCTGAGGATATAGGTTAGTTTTGAACTTTTTATCAGGTAGATTATCTGTTTCATTAATTTTCCCCCCTGAGGTTTTATCTTGTTCTTTCACTTGGAACATATTCCTGTTTCTTCACGTTCCTCGACTCTCGGTGCTGGTTTCCGTGCATTAAGTGAAGCAGCCACCTTCCTGGTCCGCAAGGAGAGGCCTCGTGTAGATGGACTTTATCCTGCAGTCCTGCCCCGGCTCTTGGTTGTCTCTCAGGCTTTGTGACCGTCCAGCAGCCTATTTCATTTTTCGCGGCTCCCAGTGGGTGAGCTCTGCCCAGCCCTGTCAGCGTCCTGAAGGGAGGGGAGGGCTCAGCCCGCACTGACTCGGCTGACTGGAAGCCCAGCCTCAGGCGGCAGCTCTTAAACAAGCGCACATACGCAGTCCTGTGGGGCCGCGCGCGGAAGCCGCCAGAGCCAGGCCGTCTGGAGGTGCCCCCTGTGCGGCAGCGGCAAATACAAGGGTTCCAGAGGAGCGTGGAAGCTCCCGTGTGCGGGACACGGGCAAACTATGGGGGCAGAGGGGCCGCCAAGATGGCGGCGCAGCGCCCTCAGGGGCGTCGGCAGCCTCTGCTCGCAGCAGACCTGAGCTCCCCTCAGGCGGGAGCTCCTCACAGGCAAATAAGTCTTTCTCAGAAAGATGGGAGCACATTTTAGTCAGCGGTGTGCGCAGAGCCCTGGCGAGGGCGGCCTGTGGAGAACTGCGCCTTCCGTGGTTGGTTATGTCACAGCTGCACGGGACTCAGGAAAGCAACACCCCCGACCCCACCCCCATCTCTGGAGCAAGAGATTCAAGGGGCGTGTCCTCGGCAGCAGCTAAAAAAGCTGGGCCCCAGACGTGTGGAGAAGCTGCCTTCCAGGAAATGCTGGCACACTTTGCGTGGCATAGAAGAGCACAAGGAGGCACCCTCTGAGTAAGGAAAAAAAAGAAAAAGGAAAGGAAAAAAAAAAAAAAAAGATGGTGCCCGCGGGCTTCAGCACCACAGAGGAAGAGCGGGAAGATGGCGCCCACCAGCCCGGTCCGCAGAGAGTATCCCAGCAGGTTCCTGCCCTTCAAACCCACACTTAAAATTAGCAAATGAGTCTCTTTCACATCGAGTCTGGGCACCTTTTAAAGGGCTGATTCTGCGCCGGGCGCTGGAGTAGCGGGTGAGTCTGTGCGAGGAGTTTCTCAGTTCCTCTCAGCCCCTCGGGTCTTGTCCCTGTGGACTCCGTCAGTCTTCAAAGCCAGGGGTTTGGGGGCCTTGTCTCCCAAGTGCAGGTCTTAATAGTTGAGATGCCCGGTGTTGGACACCCCAACTTTTCCTCAGAAAAAAAAAAAAAAAAAGCTTCAGGTATGGAGCTCCCCCCTGATTTTGGGTCGCAGCTTAGATGTGGCTTCCCTCTCGGCCCAGTGTGAAGAGGTCACTCCACCAGTTTTAGGCTCTTTTCAGAAGACATTATTCCATAGATAGCTGTAGCTTCCGGGTGTCCAGGGGAGGAGGTGAGTTTGAGGGGTTTTTTTTTGCTTTGCCGGGTCTTAGTTGCAGCATGTGGGATCTTCCATGCGGCATGAGGGATCTAGTTCCCTGACCAGGGATTGAACCCGGGCCCCCTGCATTGGGAGCGTGGAATCTCACCCACTGGACCACCAGGGAAGTCCCAGTTTGAGTTTTTCCTGAGTCGTTATCTGGACCTGGGACTGAGCATATACATTAGAAGTAGAATTAGAAGTATGGCTGTCGTTTCCATCAGAGTACTGGTTTGTTGGTTTAAAACCTCAGGAGCTTCTCCTGTGAAATCTGAAACTGGCCCCCATACACGGAAGGCAAGGAGAGACCAAAGAAAGTAGCAGAACATTCCAGATTGGTAGGGGGCAGTTTTAATAAGCAAGGGACTTACACACAGGGTTTGTCTTGGGCGGTAGCAAGATGAGTAGATCTCTCACCCACCTGCCAGAATCTTGGAAGTTTATACAGAGGCCTTAACTGGGTGCATTCGTGTGTACCATCCAGCTCGGTCTCAAGAACACATCACTCTCTCCAGGCTGAGTTCTTGGGGGAGCTTCTAGTGCAGGGAAGGCAAGTGGGATGCACATTCCGAGGACAGGGGATTGGTGAGGAGCCTCCAGTTGTGTGGGCCCAGCTCACGTGTCAACAGAGTCACATTCTCTCCATGACCTCCTCCAGTACGGTTACATAAAATTACAAGTAGTTTCTTGTGTATTTGTTTTCTCTCTCAGGCTGTAAGGAACTCTGCAAATGGAGAGGGTACTTTATTCATATTTTTATAGTTCAATACCTTTAACCTCAGATCTTGCTTTTCAAATATTTTTGTATAGTTTCCATATTAGAACCTAGGTTAGCAGTTGGTACATAGTAAGTACTCATTAACACTTAATGAATGAAATTAGAATTCAGGCCAACAATTATTGAGTACTAACTTATGCCCCTCAATGAATGAAACATTATGGGATTTAAATAACTTATTCTAGATATTAAAGGGTACATTAGCATTCCAGTAGCCCTCTAACATGAGAACTATACTATAAGAATTCCCATTTTTATCAAGAGGAACAGAGGAAGAAGAAAATGTGACATGAGTGACTCAAGGCATAGGAGAATTTCCGGATAGAAAAAATTTAGAATTATAAGTTATTGAGATAAGAACCTTCTTTAATAGGGATATTCATTCAGTCATTAAAAGTAATTCTGTGTCAGCCTAGAAACAAGACCATTGTCTCTCACTGTCCTCTTTATCCTTTGGTTCTATTATTACCATCCAATACTTTCAACTTAAAGTTTTCACTCCGACAGGTTAATAATGAGAAGCACCGTTGTTTCCCATGACTTGCGGCATGGATTGCCTCATTGGAATCTAATCATTTGCAATTATGCAAAAAAATTGAAAAGCAAGATCTACACTCAAATGTACTGTACAAATTCCATTTAATATGTAATTGCTTATATTGGCAATCTCTGTATTGACTTTCCCCAAGCAGGGCTCAAATTAAATGAATCTGTCTTTCTTATAAAATGACCATTCAACTCATTTAAAATAGTTTTATAGTCAACTTGCATTTGTATGATATTCATAACAAATATCTTATTACAGTACAACCGTGGGTTTTTATCCAATAGCAATTATTCCTCTATCTGGCACTGCTTTGCAAAATGTCAACATACTGTAAAAACTGTATCAATCATGCAAGTGGAATGGGAGAATAAATTAGTCAAAAGTCTCAGCTAACTAAGATTCAATTCAAGTTGCCCCAGGTGGTATTCCTGATAAATTTCCTAAATCTCTCATATGAGATTTCTAACAAGATAAAGGACAGCACTTTGCTCATCATGTTCTGCAAAAGCGCTTTATCCAGAAAAACAGCCCTCCTTGCTGAAATACAGAGCAACAACAAAAAAAAAACTGAAATGAATTGGGAAAATGCTTATGTAATCTTATTTAGAGAAAATTAAGATGTTTGGTGATGCAGATTTTGGTTTAGTAAGACTTCTACTTAAAACTCGATAAAAATAATTTAATCTAAGGTTTATGACAGTATACAATCTCAGTAAAACCACAAATTCAATTTTCAAACTACTTTTATAACCATTTCTGCACATTAATCATAAATATTGAGATTTTCATTTGGAAGTACAAATTAAGTTAATAAAGCAAAGTTTTTTATTGAGATATAATTGGCATATAACATATTAGTTTCAGGTGTAAAACATAATGATTCAATATTTGTATATATTATGGAATGATCACAACAGTGAGTCTAGTTAACATCAGTCATCATACATAGTTACAGTTTTTTTTCCTTGTGATGAAAACTTTTAAGATCTTTTAAGTTTAGCAACTTTCAAATATACAGTACAGTATTATTAACTATAGTCGCCATTCTGTACATTACATCCTCATGACATTTATTTTATAACTGGAAGTTTGTACAATAAAGATTTAATGCCCTTTACGTACTGCCCTAAAATGAATAAAAATTTCAAACCCTCTTCCATTCAGTGTAGGTCTTCCTTTAACCATATTGACCCTACTTGCTTCTATACCTTGAAATAGTATTATTTTCCATTTCAATGGAGTGCCTTTTCTTGAACAAATCATTATAAGCACTGCACAATGCTTTTGTTGCTTATAGTCATTATAATAAAAGTTCCCCTTCAATTAGCTTTTAAAAATCAGATTATATTAGGTTTGGTAAATTATTTTTTGCTCGTTCATAAGTTCAACAGATATTTAATAATCCCCTGATTAGAAAACTATTAAGCCATGGTTCTCAGCTGGGGGTGATTTTTCCTCCTAGAGGACATTTAACCATGTCTGAAGACAGTTTTGGATGATTGTCACAACTGGGGTGAGGTTGCTACTGGCATCTAGTGGGTGCCCAACATCCTAAAATGCACAGGACAGACCCCACAGCAAAGAGTAGTAGTGTAGAGGTTGGTAAAAACCAGTGTAAAGAAATTATCAATAAATCACTCATAACAAGGCCTGAGATCAAACTCTAGCCCTGACCAGCCAGAGCCACTTCAGACAATTAGCATAATTATCTCGTTATAGTATAAAGGAAACTTCTATCTCCTGTTTTATGGGCTGAGAATTGTAACATACACCTCACTGGTCTATAGTGAGTATTAAATACAACAAAATGTATCAAGATATTTTTGTAAACTCTAAAGTAGCTTACAAAAAGGAAAAATAATTGATAATAAGAGAACTTTCTCATGTATTTAGCTTCAATAAAACATCCAGCCCCAAAGCATCATTTAATATAATTTATAATTTAATATTATCCTATATTCTCATTTGCTAAAATTTTAAGCTTAGATATATATAACATATTCTTCCTTTACTCTAGATAATGTCCAGTGTTTTACTCTCCCCACATACTCTAAACCTTGTTAACTGTATGTATTATTTTTCTATTGCTGCATAAAAATTACCCCAATACTTAGCAGCTTAAAACATTACACTGTTTTAATCTTATTTTTTGAGAGCCAGTAACTTTATTTGCATATTTATTTTTATTGAAGTATAGTTGATGTTCAATATTATATAACTTATAGGTATATAATACAGTGATTCACAGGTTTTAAAGGTTATACTATATTTATGGTTATTATAGAATATTGGGTATATTCCCTGTGTTCTGCAATATATCCTTGTAGCTTATTTTATACATAAGAGTTTGCACTGTTTAATCCCCTACCCCTCCCTATCTTGCCTCTTCCCTCTTCTCTCTCCCCAGTGGTAACCCTGGTTTGTTCTCTATATCTGTGAGTCTGTTTCTTTTTTGTTAAATTCCCTAGTTTGTTGTATTTTTTTAGATTCCACATATGAGTGATATCATACAATATTTGTCTTTCTCTGTCTGACTTATTTCACTTAGCATAATATGCTCCAAGTCTATCTATGTTGTTGCAAATGGTAAAATGTCCTTCTCTTTTTTATGGATGACTAGTATTGCATAGCATGTACATACCACATCTTATTTATCCATTCATTTGCTGATGGACACTTAGGTTGCTTCCATATCTTCACAATTATAAATAAGGCTGCTATGTACATTGGGCTGCGTGTATCCTTTCGAATTAGTGTTTTGTTTTTTTTTTTTCTTTTAGATATATACCCAGGAGTGGAATTGTTGGACCACATGGTAGTTCTGTTTTTAGTTTTTTGAGAACCTCCATACTGTTTTCCACAGTGGTTGTACCAAATTACATTCCTACCACCAGTGTATGAGGGTTCCCTTTTCTCCATGTCCTTGTCAACATTTATTATTTGTGTTCTTTTTGATGATAGACATTCTGACAGGTGTGAGGTGATACCTCATTGAGGTTTTGATTTGCATTTCCCTGATGATTAGCAGTGTTGAACAACTTTTCATGTTCTCTTGCCCATCTGCATGTCCTCTTTGGAAAAATGTCTATTCAGGTCTTCTTTGTGGGCCAATAAAGTGACAGCAGCTCTGGTTCAAGATCTCTCACGAGGTTGCAGTCAATATATCAGTTGGGTCTTTAGTTATTTGAAGGCTTGGCTGGAATTGGAGGATATACCTCCTACAAGGCTCACCAACGTATCTGTCATAAGAAGGTCTTAGTTCCACCTGACTGTGATAGGAGACCTCAGTTCTTCACCATATGGACTTCTCCATAGGGCTGCTGGAGGGTCCTCATAACATGGCAGCCAACTTCTCCTACAGGGAGGAATTCAAAAGAGATGCAGTCCATTCTACGGTCTAGTTCTGGAAGTTTCATGCCGTCAATTCTGCCATATTTTATTTATTAAGAGCAAGTCATTAGGTAGAACTCCACTTAAGGGTGGGTCATGAATTAAGTGCTACCTTTTGATGGAAGAAGGGTCAAAGAATTTGGAAACATAATATAAAACTACCATGATCTCTTCCTTCCCTTTGCTTTTAAGATTCAACTAAAGGCCCACGGCCCACTATCTCTAGGAAGGTTTCATGACCACTTCTGCCTATGATAATTTATTTAATTTCCTATACCCTCTCCATATACTTACCATATAGAATTTATCAACTGTGGTATAACCAAATTACTTAGCCTACAATTCCCGATAATCCATCTCTGTTTGTCTGGAATGAGACTCAGGAATTTATATTATTTTAAAATATCATTTGTTGTATTTTTATGTACAGCCATATTTGAGAACCACTGGTAATAAATTATATGTGAGCAATTGCAAATTTACATAAGTCATGTCCAAAGTTCTTTTCTTAAGGAAATTATTGGAATTTGGGCCATATTTTTCTCCAGATAAATCATTTAAAAAACAGGAATTACGTGTGGCCGGAATAACATTCTCACATGATAATTTCACATTATTGGAATTAAGGAAAATAATAGGATTCTGATAATATTAATTTTACCATTACCACCTCACTCATTTCTCCCATTTGCTGAGTGCCTGTAAGAAAGGGAATTTTTATCCCTTAACTCTCCAAGTTAGAATGATATTTTTAGGGTTGCAATTACACAAAGTTTTTTTTTTTCCTATTTGTAGATGCAATGGCAAACATCGAATTGTTGCAGTTAAAACACACAATTTTTAATCAGTCTTTAAAAAAAATAAAACACACAAGAAAAGTAATTTTATCCTCCAGGGTAATGACCATGTCAATTCCAACTACTGCTGCTGCTGCTTCCCTGAATTCCCCTTAGATGTTCTTTTTTCTTTTCAATTTGTTGTACCCTAACCAGTCACAGCATGGTCTTGTACTACTTTGCAGTAATTCATATCATTTTAATTATTACATGAACAAATAGGTATGGGATCAAGTTTAATCTTGCCAGAAATTTAGACTTAGGGTTGAGTAGCATAATTTAAAATTTCTTAGTGGACTAGGTAAGAAACATGTTTACTTGTTGGATAGTTGAATATATGTGTCTGTGTATATGAAACCTAGTAAACAGCAGATTGATTTCTACTTTTATGACCAGTTTTACCCAAATTGTATGTTTTTATTTGTTTTAAACACACTTAAAAGGGGCAAGCCAATTAATTCTTCCTAATGTGCGATGTTGACTGCATGTATAGTAATGGGTTAATTTCCAAGATATTATGGGCTCTTGAAAATAGATTTTAAATTAAAATACCACTTTTTAAAATAAAGATTTTTGTCAGTATAAAAGAATAAATTCAAAAATACAAAACCACATTCCTCCAAGTTTATTCATTGTAGCATTATTTTTGATAATAGAATACTGGAAAAATCTAAATGCCCTTCCACTGGAGAGTGGTTGATTAAACTGTGGTATATCCACATAGTAGAGCACTGTGCAGTCATAAAAAAATGAGTAAGCATGACCTCTATGATCTGATAAGGAGTGATTTCCAGTATATAATATCAAATAGCAAAACAAGAGTAAGGTGAAAAAAAGTACGTAGAGTAATCCACCATCTGTGGAAAAAAATAAAGAAGAATAAGAAGGCTATATATATATGTGTGTGTGTGTGTATACCTACACACACATATATATACCTACATACACACATATATACATATATGTATATGTTACGTATATACATATATAAAATCAGATTAATTGGGTGTGTGTTTGTGTAAGTATACATACATGTTGCTTATTTTATAAAGAAACACAGAAATGATAACACAAAAACAAATTAAAATAGTTACCTGTAGCTGGTTCAGTGAGGACAATGTAGAAGGGATAGGGATGGATATGAGGCCTTCAGGAGTTTATCTTTTTATACTGTGATGACTTTAGAACATAGTCAAACATAAAATAAAATCAAGACATGCAAAAAAGTAACCTCCTAAAATTGAATACAAACAAAAGCAAATTAATATATATGTATAATGTAAACACACAGGAAAAAAGTATTTCAAGTTATATTTGATCAGAGTACAGCTTTAGGTTCTTTGAAAAGAAATTCTGAACTTTAGGAGGTTTGTTGTCATTAGAGGGTATGAATTTATTAAATTTGAAAGTATTTTATATGAATTAAGTGATAGAGCAAATGAATAAATACACAGTTGTGCTTTGGAACCAGTACTTTCAATATTAGGGAATGGGAGGAAAAACTCTGTGCAGTTGGAATTGAATTGGCAGTGATAACATAAATTTGTTAGACATATATTAGAAAATATAAACATTTCTTAGCTTTAGATGAAATGAAAGTGCAGTAACAATAAGGATGTCTAGTTTCCAGAACTTGACTTACAATGTCATTACCTGTGGCAGGGGTAGGAAGAGGGAAGGGGAGGTTAAACCAAAGTTTTTAAAGAAAATGTTGGTTTTGGGTGTTGGACACAGAAATTACAAGCTGAATCTGAATCAAGGACCATTAGGGACATGTTCTGAGGACCTAAGATCTCTTTAAAAGCCACTGTTACAAAAATGAATAGGAAAGCCACAGACGGAGGGAAAAAATTTCCTAATGTTTTCTGACAAAGGACTCCAGTCTAGTCAATCTCTCTGACAACGGAATATATAGCTGTTGTATACATATATAAATATATATATATATATAAGATATATATAAATAATATATATATATGATATATATAAATATATATCTGACTAAGAAACTCCTTCAAATCAACAATAAAAAGAGGAACAAACCAATTTTTAAAAAATGTGAGAAAAACTTGAACAGTTCGAAAAAGTAGGTGTATATATATGGCCAATAGGTTCCAAAAAAAAAGGAGCTCAACATCATGAATAGGGACATGGAAAATAAAACCACAAAGAGTTACTACCTCATATCTATTAAAATAGCTAAAATAATTTTTAAAAAGTTACAATATTAGATTTGGGCACTTTTTGGTGAACTGGACTCTCGTACATTGCAGGAATAAACCATTGTTTGACAGTTTCTTAAAATGTTAAGCATGCATATATGCTATCCTATGACCCCAGAAATTTGACTCTGAGGTATTCACCAAGAGAAATATTTTTGCCAGCAAAAGGACCTGTATGTATAGGAATGTTCATGACAGCTTATTTACAGTAATTACAAATTAGAATGAATACATACGTCTAGCAATAGTATAATGTATTAAAAATTATGTTACATTGACAGAATGCTACACAACAGTAAACAGGAGCAATACATTGATACATACAACTGACATGGGTGAATCTCAGAAATGCTATGTTGATTGAAAGCAACAGACACAAACAAGTACAGGCTATGTAGTTCCATTTACATGACATCCAAGAACAGATAAAATAATCTTTACTGGTGGAAGTCACCTCCTAGGAGAGATGGCTACAGAGGGCTGGGGAAGAAGAGGAGGACTGACTGAGAACAAAACTAGAGAACTTTCTGGAATGATAGAAATATTCTGTATCTTGTTTGAGCTGGTATATACAACTGTCAGTACTCATCACACTGTACACTTACTATGTATGTAATTTACTGAGTATAATTTATATCTCAAAATTAAAATAACTGTAATTCATATATTTTAGTTTATACATTTCATCCTGGTGTACTATGCTCTTCTCTCACAATTGAGACCATATGGTATGAATCACTATATGCTGATTGTTTGAATATAAGAGTGGTGCAAACTTTTAAATCTGAAAAAGATGCCAAATGGTCATGGGCTGGTAGCGCTCTCCCTTAAGGAGAAGTTGCCACACAGCTGAAGAGAGAGATGGAGCATAGCTATAGGGTAGTTTCCTATACTGAAGCTCAAAGATTGTGTGCGTGTATGTGTGTGTGTGTGTGATGGGGGGAGGGATTTTACACAAAAGATAAAAGTGTGTGTGTTTTACTGACTCACTAGAAAATGGCAAACATCACGCCTCTTCACCAGAAAATAATTCAGCATTTATCTTTCCCAAAAGGACATTGTCGTACATAACCACAATATTATTATCACATCCAAGAAATTTAACATTCATAAAATATTATCTGCAATTTACATGTAAGGCTAGATAATCAACAAAACAATAAATCAAGCCCTGATTTGTAGCAGTTGTTAATTTGATGATGTAAAAACTTCCATTATGGATGATTTTAAGCTATCATCATGATGTCACTGAACGCAGAGCTGGGAAGGGATGTGCAATAACCCACCAATACTTAGCATTTCCATCATACTGACATAATAGATAGACATAACCTCAAGAGCATAGATTATAGCAAATTGTAATTAATTAGTAGTGTATGGGTTGATCTTTGCAACCCTGTAAATATTTTGTTTCTCAAAAACTTTACACCCATTGGTTTTAGTATTCAAAAGTGTTCTTGACCTGAATCAGTTATTACTATACCTATGTCAAATTTGGTTAGTGTGAGCCCTACAGGCTTGCTCCTTTGCCCTTCTTTTCTTTTCTTTTCTTTTTTTCTCTTCTCTTCTCTTTTCAAATAATCAAGAATCACTTAGTTTTTTGCTGCTGTTTATCGTGCCTTTTTAATCTCTTCACCTGAGAACAGTTCTATCTCATTTTTCTTTCCTTTTTCCATTAGGTTGATGTTTTCAAAATCTAGGCTAGTTGTCTTGTAGCCTAACAGTTTGCATTTGTCTGATTGTTTTCTCAAGGTTAGATTCAGCATAAAGACATAGATGCTTTCACGTAGGTATTGTTGATTACTTTCTATTGTATCACTGCAGAGGTACCTACTGTTAGTTTGTTCTGTTGTTAGTGATGCTAAATTTGACCATTTTAGTACATTGGGGTCTGCCGGATCAATGCATCATAAAAGTATTATTTCTCTTATAAATGTAGGAGAATAGTTAGGAAGTATGAATTTTGAATGTTTATCTTTTTTTACTATAATACATTTAATCAGAAGTTAATGTAGTTTAACATTTAATAATGGCTAGGTTTGACCACTGGCTCACAAGATTCCTGATAATTAACAACTGGCTCTCATGAAATGGTATGAACTGTCTCTAGCACACTACTGTGCCTATCTCAATATAGTCCCAAATAGATAAACTATCAAATTATATGATAAAATTCTATATATATATGAGAGAGACAAAATCAATAATTATAGTTCAGTAGTTATAATAGTGAATCCCACTTGGAACCTGATATGATCAAATAGAAATATGCACAGATACAAAGTACAAATAACATGATTAATTGTGTCATCTAGTCTGTGTGTATCACTCTTGGTTGGTAGATATATAGACAGAAAGACACAGAGAGAGATCATTGTGTACAATAGAGAAAACTTACTATGTTTCGAACACCCATGGCCCATTCACAGAAAATTCAGGCATTTACTAGACCACAAAGAAAGCCTTGGTGAATTCCAAAGACTCAAAATAAAACAAAACAACAAGAAAAGCTGCTCCACGACTGATTATGGTTCTTTTACCACACTGCAGTAAAGTTAGAGACAAATAACAAAATAATAGCTAAAATTAGATATAAATTTTTAAAAATAATTACTGGGGTAAGAGAGAAAACACAGACTATTTCAGTCTGAATGACAGTGAAGACACAGAGTAGAGAAATGACACATGCAATTAATTTAGTACTTGTCACTGACAAAAATAACTCTGAATACACTAAAGAAAAAAACCTGAAACTTGATTTTCAGTTATGAAATGCATTAAACTTGTATTTTTTTATCTTAAATTCTTTTTTTAATGTACCCTTTTTATTTTTATGTTTTTACCTTTTTAACATCTTTATTGGATGTGTTAGTTTCTGCTGTATAACAAAGTGACTTAGCTATACAATGGTGTGTTAGTTTCTGCTGTATAACAGAGTGACTCAGCTATACTTATATATGCATCCCAATATCTCCTCCCCCTTACATCTCCCTCCCACCCTCCCTATCCCACCCTTCTAGGTGGACACTAAGCACCATGCTAATCTCCATGTGCTATGTGGCTGCTTCCCACTAGCTATCTGTTTTACATTTGGTACTGTATATATGTCATTGCTACTCTCTCACTTCATCCCAGCTTCCCCTTCCCAACCCCGTGCCCTCAAGTCCGTTCTCTACATCTGCATCTTTATTCTTGCCCTGCCACTAGGTTCATCAGTACAGCTTTTTAAAATTCCATGTATATGCATTAGCATACGGTATTTGTTTTTCACTTTCTGACTCACTTCACTCCACATGACAGACTCTAGGTCTATCCACCTTACTTCAAATAATTCAATATCATTTCTTTTTATGGCTAAGTAATATTCCATTGTATATATGTGCCATGTTTTCTTTATCCATTCATCTGTTGATGGACACTTACGTTGCTTCCATGTCCTGGCTGTTGTACATAGAGCTGCAGTGAACATTGTGGTACATGACTCTTTTTGAATTATGGTTTTCTCAGGGTATATGTAGTGGGATTGCTGGGTTGTATGGTAGTTCTATTTTTAGTTTTTTGAGGAACATTCATACTGTTCTCCATAGTGGCTGTATGATTTTACATTCCCACCAACAGTGCAAGAGGGTTCCCTTTTCTCCACGCCTGCTCCAGCATTTATTGTTTGTAGATTTTTGAGGATGGCCATTTTGACTGGTGTGAGGTGATACCTCACTGTAGTTTTGATTTGCATTTCTCTAATGATTAGTGATGTTGAGCATCCTTTCATGTGTTTGTTGGCAATCTGTATATCTTCTTTGGAGAAATGTCAGTTTAGGTCTTCTGCCCATTTTTGGATTGGGTTGTTTGTTTTTTTGATATTGAGCTGCATGAGCTGCATGTATATTTTGGGGATTAATCCTTTGTCAGTTGCTTCATTTGCAAATATTTTCTCCCATTCTGAGCATTGTCTTTTCATCTTGTTTATGTTTTCCTTTGCTGCGCAAAAGCTTTTGTTTCATTAGGTCCCATTTGTTTATTTATTTTTTTATTATTTCCATTTCTCTAGGAGGTGGGTCAAAAAGGATCTTACTGTAATTTATGTAATGGAGTGTTCTGCCTATCTTTTCCTCTGAGAGTTTAATAGTGTCTGGCCTTACATTTAGGTCTTTAATCCATTTTGAGTTTAGTTTTGTGTATGGTGTTAGGGAGTGTTCTAATTTCATTCTTTTACACGTAGCTGTCCAGTTTTCCCAGCACCACTTATTGAAGAGACTGTCTTTTCTCCATTGTATACTCTTGCCTCCTTTATCAAAGATAAGGTGACAATAGGCTTTCTATCCTGTTCTATTGATCAATATTTCTGTTTTTGTGCCAGTACCATACTGTCTTGATTACTGTAACTTTGTAGTGTAGTCTGAAGTCAGGGAGCCTGGTTCATCCAGCTCCGTTTTTTGTTCTCAAGATTGCTTTGGCTATTCGGGGTCTTTGGTGTTTCCATACAAATTGTGAATTTTTTTGTTCTAGTTCTGTGAAAAATTCCATTGGTAGTTTGATAGGGATTGCATTGAATTTGTAAGTTGCTTTGGGTAATATTGTCATTTTCACAATGTTCATTCTTCCAATACAAGAACATGGTATATCTCTCCATCATCATTTGTATCATCCTTAATTTCTTTCATCAGCATCTTATAGTTTTCTGCATACAGGTCTTTTGTCTCCTTAGGTAGGTTTATCCTAGGTATTTTATTCTTTTTTGTTGTAGTAGTAAATGGGAGTGTTTCCTTAATTTCTCTTTCAGATTTTTCATCATTAGTGTATAGGAATGCAAGAGATTTCTGTGCATTAATTTTGTATCCTGCTACTTTACCAAATTCGTTATTTAGCTTTAGTTGTTTTCTGGTAGCATCTTTAGGATTCTCTATGAATACTATTATGTCATCTGCAAACAGTGACAGTTTTACTTCTTCTTTTCCGATTTGGATTCCTTTTATTTCTTTTTCTTCTCTGATTGCTGTGACTAAAACTTCCAAAACTATGTTGAATAATAGTGGTGAGAGTGGGCAACCTTGTCTTATTCCTGATCTTAGTGGAAATGGTTTCTGTTTTTCACCATTGAGAACGATTTTGGCTGTGGGTTTGTCATAAATGGCCTTATTATGTTGAGGTAAGTTCCCTCTATGCCTACTTTCTGGAGGGTTTTTATCATAAATGGGTGTTGAATTTTGTCAAAAGCTTTTTCTGTATCTATTGAGATGATCATATGGTTTTTCTCCTTCAATTTGTTAATATGGTTTTATCACATGATCCTTTTAATGTGCTGTTGGATTCTCTTTGCTAGTATTTTGTTGAGGATTTTTGCATCTATGTTCATCAGTGATACTGGCCAGTAATTTTCTTTTTTTGTGGCATCTTTGCCTGGTTTTGGTATCAGGGTGATGGTGGCCTCGTAGAATGAGTTGGGGAGTGTTCCTCCCTCTGCTATATTTTGGAAGAGTTTGAGAAGGATAGGTGTTATCGCTTCTCTAAATGTTTGACAGAATTCACCTGTGAAGCCATCTCGTCCTGGGCTTTTGTTTGTTGGAAGATTTTTAATCACAGTTTCAATTTCAGCACTTGTGATTGGTCTGTTTATATTTTCTATTTCTTCCTGGTTCAGTCTCGGAAGCTTGTGCTTTTCTAAGAATTCCTTCATTTCTTCCAGGTTGTCTATTTTACTGGCATATAGTTGCTTATAGTAACCTCTCATGATCCACTGTACTTTTGCAGTGTCAGTTGTTATTTCTTTTTCATTTCTAATTCTATTGATTTGAGTCTTCTCCCTTTTATTCTTGATGAGTCTGGCTAATGGTTTATCAATTTTGTTTATCTTCTCAACGGACCAGCTTTTAGTTTAATTGATCTTTGCTATCATTTCCTTCATTTCTTTTTCATTTATTTCTGATCTGATCTTTATGATTCCTTTCCTTCTGCTAACTTTGTGGGTTTTTTGTTCTTTCTCTAATTGCTTTCGGTGTAAGGTTAGGCTTTTTATTTGAGATGTTTCTTGTTTATTGAGGTAGGATTGTATTGCTATAAACTTCCCTCTTAGAACTGCTTTTGCTGCATCCCATAGGTTTTGGGTCGTCATGTTTTCATTGTCATTTGTTTCTAGGTATTTTTTGATTTCCTCTTTGATTTCTGCAGTGATCTCTTGGTTATTTAGTAGTGTATTGTTTAGCCTCCATGTGTTTGTATTCTTTACAGATTTCTTCCTGTAATTGATATCTAGTTTCATAGCATTGTGGTCGGAAAAGATACTTGATGCAATTGCAATTTTCTTAAATTTTCCAAGGCTTGATTTGTGACCCAAGGTATGCTCTCTCCTGGAGAATGTTCCATGAGCACTTGAGAAGAAAGTGTATTCTGTTGTTTATGGATGGAATGTCCTATAAATGTCAATTAAGTCCATCTTGTTTAATGTGTTATTTAAAACTTGTGTTTCCTTATTTATTTTCATTTTGGATGATCTGTCCATTGGTAAAAGTGGGGTGTTAAAGTCTTCTATTATGATTGTGTTACTCTCGATTTCCCCTTTTATGGCTGTTAGCATTTGCCTTATGTATTGAGGTCCTCCTATGTTGGGTGCATAAATATTTACAATTGTTATACCTTCCTCTTGGATCGATCCCTTGATCATTATATAGTGTCCTTCTTTGTCTCTTGTAATAGTCTTTATTTTAAAGTCTATTTTTGTCTGATACGCAACTTGCTACTCCAGCTTTCTTTTGATTTCCATTTGCATGGAATATCTTTTTCCATCCCTTCACTTTCAGTCTGTCTGTGTCCCTAAGTCTGAAGTGGGTCTCTTGTAGAAAGCATATGTACAGGTCTTGTTTTTGTATCCATTCAGGCAGTCTGTATCTTTTGGTTGGAGCATTTAATCCATTTACATTTAAGGTAGTTATCGATATTTATGTTCCTATTACCATTTTTTAAATTGTTTTGGGTTTGTTATTGTAAGTCTTTTCCTTCTCTTGTGTTTCCTGCCTAGGGAAGCTCCTTTTGCATTTGTTGTAGAGCTGGTTTGGTGGTGCTGAATTCTGTTGCTTTTGCTTGTTTGTAAAGCTTTTAATTTCTTTTTCGAATCTGAGTGATATCCTTGCTGGGTATAGTAATCTTGGTTGTAATTTTTTTCCCTTTCATCACTTTAAATATGTCCTGCCACTCCCTTCTGGCTTGCAGAGTTTCTGCTGAAAGATCAGCTCTTAACCTCATGGGGACTCCCTTGTATGTTAATTGTTGCTTTTCCCTTCTTGCTTTTAATATTTTTCTTTGTATTTAATTTTTTTTTCTACTTTTTTTTTGTTTTTTTTTTTCATTTATTTATTTATTATTTATGGGTGTGTTGGGTCTTCGTTTCTGTGTGAGGGCTTTCTCTAGTTGCGGCAAGCGGGGGCCACGCTTCATCGCGGTGCACGGGCCTCTCATTATCGCGGCCTCTCTTGTTGCAGAGCACAGGCTCCAGACGCGCAGGCTCAGTAATTGTGGCTCACGGGCCCAGCTGCTCTGCGGCATGTGGGATCTTCACAGACCGGGGCTCAAACCCGTGTCCCCTGCATTGGCAGGCAGATTCTCAACCACTGCGCCACCAGGGAAGCCCCCTTTGTATTTAATTTTTGATAGTTTGATTAATATGTGTCTTGGCATGTTTCTCCTTGTATTTATCCTGTATGAAACTCTCTGTGCTTCCTGGTCTTGACTGATTATTTCCTTTCCCATATTAGGGAAGTTTTCAATTATAATCTCTTCAAATATTTTCTCAGTCCCTTTTTTCTTCTCTTATTCTTCTCGGACCCCTGTAATTCGAATGTTGGTGCCTTAAATGTTGTCCCAGAGGTCTCTGAGATTGTCCTCAATTCTTTTCATTCTTTTTCTTTATTCTGCTCTGCAGTAGTTATTTCCACTATTTTATCTTCCAGATCACTTATCCGTTCTTCTGCCTCAGTTACTCTGCTATTGATTCCTTCTAGAGAATTTTTAATTTCATTTATTTTGGTGTTCATCATTGTTTGTTTGCTCTTTACTTCTTCCAGGTCCTTGTTCAATGTTTCTTGTATTTTCTCCATTGTATTTCCAAGATTTTGGATCATCTTTACTATCATTACTCTGAATTCTGTTTCAGGTAGACTGCCTGTTTCCTCTTCATTTGTTTGGTCTGGTGGGTTTATACCTTGCTCCTTCATCTGCTGTGTATTTCTCAGTCTTCTCATTTTGCTTAACTTACTGTGTTTGGGGTCTCTGTTTCATAGGATGCAGGTTTGTAGTTCCCATTGGTTTGGTGTCTGCTCCCTTGGGTAATGTTCGTTCAGTGGGTTGTGTAGGCTTCCTGGTGGAGGGGACTGGTGCCTGTGTTCTGGTGGCTGAGTCTGGATCTTGTCTTTCTGGTGGGCAGGACTACGTCCGGTGGTGTGTTTTGGGGTGTCTGTGAACTTATTATGATTTTAGGCAAACTCTCTGGCAATGCGTGGGTTTGTGTTCTTGTCTTGCTTGTTGTTTGGCATAGAGTGTTCAGCACTGTATCTTGTTGATCGTTGAGTGGAGCTGGGTCTTAGCATTGAGACGGTGTTTTCTGGGAGAGCTTTCGCCGTTTGATATTACATGGGGCTGGAGGTCCCTGGTGGACTGATGTCCTCAACTAGGCTCTCCCACTTCAGAGACTCAGGCCTGACACCCGGCCAGAGCACCAAGATCCTGTCAGCCACGTGGCTCAGAAGAAAAGAGAGAAAAATAAGTAAGTAAGTAAGTAAATAAACAAATAAATAAATAAAAAAGTTCTTAAAATGGAAAAAAATTATTAAAAATGAAAAAATAAAAAGTAATTAAAAAAAAGAGAGATGGAAAGAAGAAAGCAACCAAACCAAAAAACAAATCCACCAATGATTACAAGAGCTAAAAACTATACTAAACAAACAAACAAACAAAAAAAAAACATACAGAACCCTAGGACAAATAGCAAGAAAAAAAGCTATACAGACAAAACCACCCAAAGAAACATACACATACACACTCACATAAAGAGAAAAAGGAAAAAAAAAACATATATATATTAATAAAATAAAAAAGGAAAGAGAGCAACCAAATCAATAAACAAATCTACCAGTGTTAATAAGTTCTAAATAATAAACTAATATAACCATAAAACTATAAACAAATTAGATGCAGAAGGCAAACCAGAAGTCTACAGTTGCTCCCAAAGTCCACCGCCTCAATTTTGGGATGATTCGTTGTCTATTCAGGTGTTCCACAGATGCAGGGTGCATCAAGTTCATTGTGGAGATTTAATCCGCTGCTCTGGAGGCTGCACAGAGAAATTTCCCTTCTCTTCTTTGTTCGCACAGCTCCTGCTGTTCAGCTTTGGATTTGGCCCCGCCTCTGGGTATAGGTCGCCTGAAGGTGTTTGTTCCCTACCCAGAGAGGTCCCCGTTAAAGTAGCAGCTGATTAGGGGGCTCTTGCTCACTCAGGCTGGGGGGAGGGAGGGGTACAGAATGTGGAGTGAGCCTACGGCGGCAGAGGACAGTGTGACGTTGCAGCAACCTGAGGTGCGCCGTGTGTTCTCCTGGGGAAGTTGTTCCTGGATCACGGGACCCTGGCAGTGGCAGGCTGCACAGGCTCCCAGGAGGGGAGGTGTGGATAGTGACCTGTGCTTGCCCACAGGCTTCTTGGTGGCTGTAGCAGCAGCCTTAGCATTTCATGCCCGTCTCTGTGGTCCGCGCTGATAGCCGTGGCTCACGCCCATGTCTGGAGCTCGTTTAGGTGGTGCTCTGAATCCTCTCTCCTCGCGCATCCCGAAACAATGGTCTTTTGACTCTTAGGCAGTTCAGGGCTTTTTCCCGGACCTCTTCCTGGCTAAATGTGGTGCACTAGCCCCCTTCAGGCTGTGTTCACGCAGCCAACCCCAGTCCTCTCCCTGGGATCTGACCTCTGAAGCCTGAGCCTCAGCTCCCAGCCCCCACCCACTGTGGCAGGTGAGCAGAGAAGCCTCTCAGGCTGTTGAGTGCTGGGTGGCACCGATCCTCTGTGAGGGACTCTCTCTGCTTTGCCCTCTGCACCCCTGTTGCTGTGCTTTCCTCAGTGGCTCCGAATCTTCCCCCCTGCCCACTCCTGTCTCCACCAGTGAAGGGGCTTCCTAGTGTGTGGAAAGTTTTCCTCCTTCACAGCTCCCTCCCAGAGGTGCAGGCCCCATCCCTATTCTTTTGTCTGTGTTTTTCATTTTTTCTTTTGCCCTACCCAGGTATGTGGGGATTTTCTTGCCTTTTGGGAAGTCTGAGTTCTTCTGCTGGCATTCCATAGGTGTTCTGTAGGAGTTGTTCCACATGTAGATATAGTTTTGATGTATTTGTTGGGAGGAAGGTTATCTCCACGTCTTACTCCTCTGCCATCTTGAAGGCACCCCTTGCATTAAACTTTTAAATTAAAACTGAGAGAGAAAACAACACGGAAGGAAACAAACAAAACACATACCAAAAAAGCTAATATTAAAGTTATATAAAATATTAAAAATCAGTAAATGCAAAAATTAATATCATAGCTTGGAATGACAAAAAGCAAAAGAGATGATTATGAATACTGCATTATAGACAAACCTTGGACATGACTCAGCAAGAGAAAAGAAAAAGCAGATGTGAATATTTTGCAGAGTGCAGAAAGGAAAGAAAACCAGTATAGATTAAAATTTTAAATATTTGATTAGTTAGTTACACCAATAAATTTTAACACCTAGCATACATTGATAACCTTCTAAAAATTGTGAATTACCACATTTAACCTCCAAATAAATAGAATGTTGAACAAATAAAAGCCTATAAAAGACACTGAAGTGGGCTTCCCTGGTGGTGCAGTGGTTAAGAATCCATCTGCCAATGCAGGGGGCACAGGTTCAAGTCCTGGTCCTGGAAGATCCCACATTCCATGGAGCAACTAAGCCCGTTCGCCACAACTACCAAGCCTGCATTCTAGAGCCTGCGAGCCACAACTACTGAGCCCACATGCCACAACTACTGAAACCCGCACGCCTAGAACCCATGCTCCACAACAAGAGAAGCCACCGCAATGAGAAGCCTGCACACTGCAATGAAGAGAAGCCCTGCTCACCGCAACTAGAGAAAGCCCGCGCACAGCAACGGAGACCCAAAACAGCCAAAAATAAAAATAAATAAATTAAAAAAAAAAAGACACTGAAGTGATGGTCTAAAATTTCCCTCTTGAAAAATCATCACCCTCAGGTGGCTTCAGAAGTGACTTCTACCAAAATTTCAGAGTCTATCTTATATGAGTTCCAGAATTTACAGGAAAATGGGACATTTATAAATTCATCTTATGAAGTCACATAGTTCTAATGCCAAACTGAGATAAGGATGATCTAAAATAACCGAATTAAAAGCCAGTTGCTTTATAAACATAGGTTTTAAAAAATTAAGTATGGTAGTGACCAACATATGTCCCTATGTCATTGACTTAGTTTACAGCACTGATATTTCTTTTCAGTCCTGCCTCCGATGGTGTTCTAAGTCATCTAGTATGTTTTTGGTTTCCTTGCAAGTGTTTCTTTTTACATTCATCATCCTTTCATCTCATGCAGTAATATTTTCATATCAATCTGTTATCTTCTTTTGGTTTTCTGCTTCTGTATTAGAAAGCATGTCTTTTCACTCATATTAAAGTTATCAAGCCATATTTAAAATTTTTCTTTCCTTTTTGCTATATTAACTCCTAATAGTTCACTCACAAAAGTTGCATTCATCACTTGGAGAACTGGCTCATGAAAAAGAATGTAAAATAGTGGTTGGATTTGTTCCAAGAGATCCTTAATGTTAAACATAATATAAAGAGAAGGCTTACAGAATATAGCTTTATCTTTGGAAAGCATGTATTTCAATATTAACTATATGCTAATGATTATTATTACTAAGATTTAACAAAAAACCCCTACAAGTTTTAGAGTGCTTGTTATGTTCCAGAAATGGCCTTGTTTTCTATTCATATTATACATGAGAAAAGTAGAACTTAGTCAAACAAGGATCTTGCTCAAGATCAGCCAGTTATTTAGTGGCAGAGCCAAAATTTAGATTCATCCTAACTCTCCTAACACCATACATAACCTTTACTATTAAATACTGGGCTCTAAAGTATTATTGGATATTACAAGGTACCTATTCTCTACATATTATAAAATAATCAACATAAATTCATATTTCTAACATCACTTCATCTATTTTATAAATGTGTGTTTTCTCATTTTTGCCAGAAGTCTCTGACAATTTTGAAAATGAAATCTAAGAATATAACATTTTTCCCCTTAGGTTAAAAATGTATAAACCTTTGGGCCAGTGATTCATGTGTAAGAATGCATAATAAAGTAATAAGGATGGTTATTTTAAAAAAAGATTATACTACACAGATATTCATTTAAATATGGTATCTAAAAGCAAGATACATACTAAATGTATATATATATATTAAATGTCTTAAAAATTGGAATTAACTAAATAAAATATTGGAATACCATGAATGGAATAGTATGAAAGCATTTTTTAAAAGCACTGACAATGTAGAACACAGTTAGCAACATGAAAAGGTGTTGATAAACAAACAAATTACTTTTTGGTGTTTAAAGATATTTTCACTGAATTTTACACTTCCAAAGGGTGACTTTTATGGTATGTGAATTAATTTTTTTATGAAAAATATTCATTCTTCTTTGGCACAAATTAAAACAAGGGACCAATCGGTTAAAGGATTTCTTTTCCATACCTGCATGACAAATATATCCTTCTCTTCACTTGTAAAATTTAAATAAAACGATATCGACACAATTTGCCATGTATTTCTGTGCACAGAACATATCCTATCCATGAAATAATGAAGTATACTGAGTATTAAACAATGGCTACCGGTTTGTATCTTCACCCATGAATGATTTTCATTTTTATATTTCTACTTAAGCCTTCCAATTTTTCCATGTTGAGCATTGTCTTGATTATTAAATATAAAATATAATTTAAAAATTTTTATTCTTTTTTAAAAATTTTATTTATTTTTGGCTGTGTTGGGTCTTTGTTGCTGCATTTGGACTTTCTCTAGTTGTGGCGAGTGGGGACTACTCTTTGTTGCGGTGTGCAGGCTTCTCATTGCGGTGGCTTCCCTTGTTGCGGAGTACGGGCTCTAGGCACGCTTGCTTCAGTAGTTGTGGCACGTGGGCTCAGTAATTGTGGCTCGTGGGCTCTAGAGCGCAGGCTCGGTAGTTGTGGCGCATGGACTTAGTTGCTCTGAGGAATGGGGGATCTTCCCGGACCAGGGCTTTAACCCGTGTCCCCTGCATTGGCAGGTGGATTCTTACCCACTGCACCACCAGGGACGTCCAAAAAATTTTTATTCTTTACATGACTGCTAATCCTTCTCTGTAGAGTGCTAGTTTAGAGTCAGAGTTCTCAACTATGGTGATTGTTTGTTTATTTTAAACACAGATTTCTTCTGCTTTGCATGAAACAATTGGGCAGTACCTGTCCATTTTATTAGTGGACTCTTAATTGGCTGATTGGTTGAGGCTCTGCTAAGCATGGTGAGTGGAGGTCGGCAATGTAGGAGTAGCTGGATATGGGAAGGGCCAAGCATGGATTATAGTGGACTGTGACAGTGCATTTTCAAACTTGCCACCTAGAGGTGCACTGTTTGACTTTTCCTTAACATCGAATAAATTAAAACAAGGGAGCACTCGGGTGAATTATTTCTTATTCCTACTTGAAATTAATCAAATATACCTTCCTGCTCACCTATAAAACAGGAATTAAAAGACATCAGCCCAGGACTTATGTGAGGATTTTATCAGATAATATATATTTGAGAGACACATCTATAATTTCTTGGCATATGTAATAGAAATAGAAAATATATATTATGTAAATCTGAAAAGATATTCTTAAATATTTTTCTGTTATAAACTGGGCTAGTCCCTAATGAAGTAAACATCCCTCAAACCTCAGTCAGAAATGATTTCTGTATTTATATATTGAAATGGTTATCTTTTGCCCTGATTTGAAGTGAGTGTTAGGATTATCTTTCTGGAGGTAAACTTCTTAGCTACGTGGCCCTATAAAGTTGGCCACTGCTTTCCAGGTTGCCTGAACTAATTTGCATTCCCAAGCAATTACTAAATCAGAATCTGTAGGGAAGATTCTTTCCTTACATCAGGAAAATTTGGGGAACACCTTGTTCAGGGATTAAAAAGATCAGCCCTGGAGCCAGAGGAACAGACTGAATGAGACTTTCTGTTGCACCCCTTTGATCCAGTTTTTTAAATCTTTCTGGGTTTTAGTTTCTTCATCTCTAAAATGAAAACTCAAAAGAAGCTGGATGATTGGGTAATTATGGGGATGGAATTAATATACATAAAGTCCTTAAGACAGTACCTGGAAAAATTATTTTCAATCAGTCCTTGCTACTTCTATTGTTGTTATTACTACTTTTTCAGTGTGTAAAGGAAGATTATTGCACCATTTTCTCTCCCCGAGTAAGTGTTCAGTATGAAATGTGGCATAATAATGATGGCAGTTAAAGCTACCCCATCTGTAGAAATCCTTTTATTTAAAACACCCCATGAAATATGTCCAAATATTTGACTCTCCTCCACAAATTAACTCTTTTATGCTTATATCTTTAAAAGTTCCTACAATTAGTGTTTGCTAGTGACTGGTCCTCAGATTATATTTTAAGAAGGCTTTATTGTATCCAACTTCATCTGCAGACTCATTTAAAATTCACAAAGCCTTGCATTATCACACATCAAATGTCACAGTCTGGCAGTTAATCTTATTGAAAGGTTAGTTATGTGTAGCACCTGCAAAGGTGTCTGAACTGAAGATTCCCAGGATTTGATGCTAAAATGGGGATGAAGGTAAAATTAAATTGAGGATTGGAAAGGCAGCTGTGTATTAACTAACTTTTGGATATCTCAATGTCTTAAAACTTCCAGCATAGTTTTCATTGGTTATTGTTGACAACAACAACATATACAACAAATATCAACCTTCTCTTTCTGAAAACAAGGTAGTTTTTAGGTTTGCTTCTCTCTGTATAATACCAAAATAAGGTAGAAAAAAAATTTTAATAGCATATTAGGTTTTTATTCATCCACTAAACTAAGAACTTTTTTTAGGATGTCAAATTCCACAAATTCTCAATTAGATATGTGTAAGTTATCTTCATTGTGCAGAAAATTTAAATATTAGTCTAGTCCCACTAAGCAGCATGTCTGTGATCAGTTTTTGCAAGGATGTGTGCTCTGGGAATGTGATCTTTAATATTTAACTCAATCTAATTATAATTATAAAGGACAAACTTCTGGGAAAAGGAAAGAAAAATGCAGCTCTGTTTGGATTACATACCTTTTGATTATTTCATAGACACAAATGTCTAGAAGGACAAGACAGGTAACATAAATGAGTGTAATGGGTCAGCTCAGGTGTGCGTGTCCCGTTCAATGGGGCCGAAAGCCCCCTCTGCCACTTCAATTCATGGCCAACTCTGAGAAGATATGGAGGGTTATAGAGCGGAATGTCAAGGTGTTCTTGTTCAGTTGCACCAAGGTAGTTTATTTGGTGGGCGGTGTTTTCCTTCCATACCAATGCTCCTCCCAACCCCACCAGACCCATGAGTCTAAAGCCCACCATAGCAAGTCTCCTGGGCCATTTGAGTAGGGAGGTTGCCTAATATTTAGCTATTGGTAGACTTTGTAAAGACAGTATGGGGGCAGCATTTCTACTAAAAGATCAAAATCCAAGCTGCTGTTACAGGGAAACCAGGGTGAGTGTGGTTAACATAGCTCCTCTCTTGGGGGCAATGTGTAGAATCCACTAAAATCATGATGGATGGGTTTTTGTAGCAAGGCTCTCAGGTCCTGCTGTCATCCCTGACACCAGCTGTGAAATCATTTGCTCTCTTGAGCAAAAATTGGGTGGTTTCGACTCAGTTTTTCTGAATCCAAGGAGGTTTTAAAAGCATCCTCTTCATGTTCCTTCTTCTTGTACTTTGTCCAACAAGAAATGTTTTCTTCTATCTGCTTTTCAGTGTAGTGGTTGTGGATAACCTTTGTGTCCTGCTATATCAGAGTTTTCCAATTTGGACAAAATGTGTGGGAGGCTGAGGGACAGAGAGTATGTAAGTGTTGAGGAAGCCATGGAGTTGTGCTACTCAGATCTCTTTGAAGAGAACTTGCTGTGGGGAGCAGCTGACTGAGAGCCTCAAGCTGCCAATCCAGAGAACTAGGAAGCCTCGCCTACCAAGGGTTTCCTCCCGGCAGTGACAAAGGAGGGTGGGCTTCTAGTGCCGGTTGGATTCCTGCTCAGTGAAGGACTCTGCTAACAGGCAACTTGCTTGAGGAGCCCCCATTGTTCTGGCAGAAAATTTTTCAGACCCGAGCTGTGGTCTGAGGCTCTTCCTACCCAGTCCTTCTTCCACATTCTCCTTTCATAGGATTCAGACCTGCCTTGTGGTCTGAAGATTTTGCCTCCTCCTATGCTTTCTCCCTTTATCCGTCACAGGTGTTCCTTCCACTAAATCTCTTCGATGAGGCATCTGCCTCTCGCAATGCATATGTGACTTACATATATATGTATAATGTATGTGGAGGGTTGTGTGTATATATATATGTATGTGTGTTTGTGTGTCCTTTCTGTTACAATGTGTATTTATATAATGTAAACTAGATCACATACAATTCGCATATAGCAGAAAAATACTAATAAAATGTGGAAGTTGCATTAGTCTGTGCTTGATTTTCCCAACATGCCAATATTTTGAAGCCGTCTGGGACATGCTTTCCCAGAATTAAAAGAGAAACCTTCAGGAAGTAGGAAATACTACATAAGTGCTTTCTATTAGTGCAAATACTAGCTGGTTTAGTGGCTTTAAGAACCTCTAAGCTTTCCATAATGTCTCTGCCAAAACTGCAAATGCAAATGAATCTGCAAAGATATTTCCTGTGTGTTTAGAAAAAACTGATGTGGAAGTCCACACTGTGACATTTTTAATTTTGATAAAACTGGTCTGAATTGGGAGTATATCCCTCTAAGTAAGTTTATCTTGGGGGAAGAGGCATGAACCTTGGGAAAAAACTGATGGATTTTCACCTTAGGTGTCAAGGCCAGTTGAGATTTAACTCTGATAATATTTATATTAAGATTATTATTGTTTTTATTAGTACTTTGGCTACAAAGTTGCATAGGTTTTAGTGCTCTGCCTTCAGTTATTTTCTAAAAATATACAGTTATTTTAGTATGTGATTTTGTAGAGCACAAGTATTCTCTCATTATAGAAGAAACTCCAGTGTATATCAGTATAGATATATATTGGTTCATTCTTTTCAGAGAGCCAGGGTTTGGCAAATTAAAAGCTTTTGTGCAAAGATTGTCCTCAAAATGAGCTTGAAAGGCCTATTTCGGAACTCAGAAGCTAAACATTGAATCTTTCTTTTTCATTTGTGCTCTAACCATCCTCTCTTTCCACTTAGGCAATGGATAATCCAGAATGAATTCAGAGAAGACCTGTATTAAAGATGCAAAGAAGAAGCAAATACATGTTTGAAAATATGTCTTCATGTGGGCTTGTTGCTGATGCTGACTAGTCACCTTCTAAGTGACTCACTCTGCACTTACCCACCCCGAAGCACCCAGGATTCAAGTTCGTGCACCAGAAGAAGGGAAGAATATTCATATGTTGTGGACCTTCAGGATCACTTGGTAAGTTGAAAAAACTGAACACCAATGGTTTGCTATTTTAAGCACATAACAAGAGGGAAAAAATAGCTTAGAAAGGTGAGAATGTATTTTATCAAATGCTACTAACTACTGTTTGCACAGACGTGAAGTATTTTTCTCCTCCAGCCACTTAAATGATGATCTTTTGCTAGGAAATTTTCATTCCGATTACCTAAGAGAAGTACCAAAGCATAAATATATTTTCAGGTTTGCAGAAAAAATTAAATCTCAGTTATGGATTCTTTTGTCCTCAAATAAATTGTATGTTTTCTCTAGGAGGGAAGTTTGAGATGTAACTTCATAAAAATAAAATCCAGGAGTGAAGAATAGCTTTTCCCCTACTCCAATGATGGCAAGAGTAGTAAGGGGCATATATCATGACAGATGATTTGGAAAAACTATAAGAAAGCCTTTCCTGATAAGGCAGTCCTAAAATACTGCAGTGTTGGAAAGGATTACCAAGGGACTTCCCTGGTGGCATGGTGATTAAGAATCCACTTGTCAATGCAGGGGACACGGGTTCGATCCCTGGTCTGGGAAGATCCCACATGCTACAGAGCAACTAAGCCTGTGTGCCACAACTATTGAGCCTGTGCTCTAGAGCCTGTGAGCCACAACTACTGAGCCCATGTGCCACAACTACTGAAGCCTGCACCCCTGGAGCCCGTGCTCCACAACAAGAGAAGCCACCGCAATGAGAAGCCCGCACACCACAACAAAGAGTAGCCCCTGCTTGCCGTAACTAGGGAAAGCCTGCACGCAGCAACGAAGACCCAAAATGCAGCCAAAAATAAATAAAATTTTAAAAAAGTCATTATCGCCTTTAAGAAATAAATAAATAAAAAGGATTACCAAAAAACAGTTCAACACTATTGTCTTTAGAGCACTGTGTCCTAAATAAAGGTAGAAGGAAAAAGAGAATGGTCATGGGTCACATGGCCCTAGCACATAATAAATCTTATCTATCTTATCTAACTTTAATGATAGGTTAAGGTTCTTACAATTCTGCTGTCCCATTCTTTTCATGAACTATTTGATTTATGATTTTATATTTTCCTATTCACATGATTAGGAGAACAGAAAAATAAAGATGAAATTCATCTCCAACAATTAGTCTGTAACAGTGGTTCTCAAACAATGGTAGGTAGTAGAATGACTTGAAAAAAAAAAGTATTATAATGGTGCCTTACCCAGCGCTTACACAATCAGATTTCCTGAGTGTGGAGCATCTATCTTTACTTGTTTTAAAAGTTTAAAATGATATATATTTTTTCGAAGATTGACTTTAAATTCCTATCAAGAATAAAACAGTCATTTAAATTTCCTTACACAAAACTACACAGAAACTACACCAAGAAAACTGAAGTCCATCTGGAACTTTTAAGCTACACGACGGTCACCTAAAACCATTAGTGGAAGAGATAGGGCCTGAATTCAACAAAGTGAAATTGAAAGTCACCTTGGTCTTTAAAAAAAAAAAAAGACTTTAGAACAGAAATGTCAAGAACAGATGTTTTAGGAAAAAATACAAGATGCTTTTAACCCTATGATTTATATTCAATTAGGAGTAGGCTTTAGCATAGGTAGTCAAATATCTTTATAAAATATGTGAAATTAACTGTTACATTACAAAATGCCTTGTGACTGAGTAAACTGAGGGTCTCTGGTGCACTAACAAGAGGGTCTCTGGTGCACTAACAAGAAATTATAAGGTCATTTGGAAGGTGGGCTGGGGTCACTGAAGTGAAGTCACAGGATATGAGCATTGCCAATGCCCACCAGAGTATCACTCCTTTCCCTCACCCCTCAATATAATTGTTAAATTACCATGGACAATAAAGGGAGACTTTAGGATAAGAAATATTTAAGTAAACGCTGATCTTCTTTGTATTTTGAACATAAATTACAAGTGAAATAATTCCCACCACATAATCTGCTGTGAACATTGCCCTATTTTCTTTTTCATTTTCAGGAAAATTATTCCTGCATTCAATAGTTATAAAGAATGAAAAAACATAAAATGTGAGATTAAAAAAATCATGAGTTATACTATAGTTTTAACACATATAGGTTTTATTACATGGCTATAATTACAAAAAGAAAGTTTCTGCATTGTCATTGGTTCTCATTATTAGAAGTAACACCCCCCAGCCTGAGCCTGGCAGTCTATACCATCACCTCACTGAACTTCAAAAGACATTTTTAAAATGGACAGTTGCCAATAAGTAGCCTGCTTCCATCCTACTTTAATATTAGCTTAACAACTGGAAGGATCTGGCTGTTTAAATATTAAACACATGTTCAATTATTAAAGAGTTAACATTCTTTTTCTGATTATTAAACCTGTATGGAAAGAGCATTAAAACTCATGTGCAGTCTGTTACCAGTTTCACAGACTGCAATGTCACATATGCTAAATTGTTTCTATACTGTCTTGGCCGTCAAAACAGGGCTCAGCAACGCCAGAATCTGATGAAAATGCAATTAAAACTACTGCTCAAATGTTCCAGTGGGCACAATGGATCATTTCCAAGAGGGATGTTCAGATTATTGCTCAAGGCAAAATGACTACAGATTATTGTTTTGCCATTGATCTAACAGGAAAGAATTGCCAGCTAATGAACCTCAGGAAAGAGACTAATTAAAGGAATAAAAAGATAGCTCCTACTCCCACCCTTTTTCAAACATGAGCAAGTCTAACAATAAGATGTAAGATTCATTAAAAACCAACAGTAAGTAAGGAAAAATAAATGCAATAAACACTGAATTTCTGGATAAGTAACAGCATTCCATAAATACTACATCAAACAATTAGCTAATAAAGTTCAATAGTTTATCACCTTTGGACATGTTACCATGAAATTTAAATATTCAAATACATTAATTAATGTCTTAAAATTAATTTAATAATATAGACTGTCTCATCCCAGTTGCTGGTTTGAATAATTCTAGGGGTCCCCCATCCTCCTGAACAAATGATTTTGATCAGGATATTATACCTTCTTGCTTTAGTCTGTTCTTATAGAAAATAGGAAGGAGAAATATAAGGAAAATTTAGTAGAACTAGGTTTAGAAATAAAATTTGATTTGCTGCCCAGTATCCAGCATTTCATATATATATGAGCATTCAGCTATCTTGCTAAATCACTACAGGTAAATTTTCCTAAAATTAAACATTATATTAGGTAAACCCAACAAACATGAGATCATATGTTTCATGATAAACATTAGGCTGGGCCATGACATGCAAGAAATGTCAATAAGAAAAATGACATCCAACTCTCAAGAGACTGTACTCTCAAGGTGGAATATTCATGTAATGGAGTCTAATGATATTGGTACTGGTACTTCTGCTACCATTATTAGGTTATATGACTCCAGACAAGTCATGTCACCTCATCCACAAAATGAGGTGCTGGGTTAAATACTCTCCCTTTCTCCTCTTCACACTATAATTTTACAATGTGTAAATTAATAAAGGGAAATGGGGCTGAGATAATGCATGAACCTAGAAAAGAAGAAGTCATTGACATTTAGCCTTGGGATTTTTTACTTTCATATTTATGTTTTTCATGGGCTGGTATTAAAACTAGTTTCATTCCCAGGTCACATCACATGATGGTGAAGTCAGATGACTCAGATTCATGCTGGGAAGAAGGGTGAAATAGCCTAGGAATAATTCACAAGATAGGTAATACACGAGTTAGAAATGGCATTTTATGGGTAAATAAACACAAATTCCCATGTGCTTAGTGGAGACTTAGACATAATCTATTAAGCAAATGTTTATTAAGTGCTTATTTTGTGCCCACCAATTGTGTTTGAAACTGCAAGACCCAATACAGGAATTAAAATTTATATTCTCTACCTTAAGCAAACTTACAAGTTAGTTGGGAGCACTTCAAATGTCAAAATATCATCTCTTTCAAACCGGAAACTATAGTTAATTAAGTAATAATTGAATTGATAAGCTGGACAGTAAGTTTAAGTTTCTTAATGAAGGTATAAAATAAAGTATAAAAGAGGAGATAAGAATCATTCTGTCACTATCCAAAAGGGAATACTGTGTGATACCGTGAAAAGTTAAGCAATTAACTGAAAATCTGAGGAAACTTGAGAAATGATTGGAGATGTTCAGGTATTAGGATCATAAATCTCTCATCGGGCATGAGAAGAAAGTACGTAATTCAATTTAAAACTTGCTTCTTCAGATAATGTCTTTATGTGGCAGTGGTGTGAATTCATTACAAATAGGGAGACAAGTGGTATACCTTATATCAGAAATGGAAATATTATAATGTCTAGAAAGAATGTAACATTATATGATATAAATTCTCAAATATTAATTAATGACTTGCTTACCTTCACAACATACCCCAGTCAGTGCTTTAGTTGATACATGATGAATTTCTATTTCATCTCTGCACTGGTCAGCATAGAGTAGTTTTTCCTATGGCAACAAAACACTAAACCTAAAATGACAGAAGTCAATTACTTGCTAAACATCTGCTCACTCTGGGACCCAAGCTAATGAAATAAGCTGAGTCTGGACACAATGTTACATGTCGTGACAGAGGAGAAAGACAGAACGGATCCACTTGTTGGTTCTGAAATATTCATTCGTCAAAGCAAGTCACATGCTCAAATTTGTAGCCAATAGGAGAGGGAGTAGAAGCAAATATTTGTAAATACTAATAGTTTCTAACACAGCCTTCCACTAGTTTCCTCTTACAGAGTCATTTTTCTAATTAAAATTTTTGTCATGAAACTAAGGCATGCATGTACTTTTTAAAAAAGCAATGTTTTGAAAGATTTTTAATGGTAAAAATAAAACAAAAACAAAAAACAAGTGTTCCCTGCCCAATCTTTCCTTCACCTGAGTCTTTCCTCAGACGTGAATAGCTTATACTTTTCATTCGCTTATTTTAATATATGTTTATGTATATGTTTGTCTATCTCCACATTTTCTTTTTAAACATTTATTTTTTAAATTATTTTTAACTTTATTTTTGGCTGCATTGGGTCTTTGTTGCTGTGCGTGGCCCTTCTCTAGTTGCGGCAAGTGGGGGCTACTCTTCCTTGCAGTACGCAGGCTTCTCCTTGCGGTGGCTTCTCTTGTTGCAGAGCACGGGCTGTAGGCGTGCAGGCTTCAGTAGTTTTGGCTCACGGGCTCTAGAGCACAGGCTCAGTACTTGTGGTACACGGGCTTAGTTGCTCCGCAGCATGTGGGATCTTCCCGGACCAGGGCTCGAACCCGTGTGCCCTGCATTGGCAGGCGGATTCTTAACCACTGCGCCACCAGGGAAGTCCCTATCTCCACATTTTAAAATAATGAACATCTTAATAAAATGTTCATTCTGTTATTTACTGATTTATCAATCTTAAATACCATGCATTTACTTTCTACTTCCTAGGCAGAGGTTTATCATTTTTAAACCAACGTGTTCACTTTTTCGCTTCATTCTTCCCAGTTATCACAATTGTCTACAGAACAGTCAGTGCATTTTTGTATCTATAAAATTACCATTCACTGTTGGGTGAAGAAGTGACCTATTATTATGTTTATTTTCTATTTGATATCTTTTTTTTAGCCTGGAGTAAATAATCACCTCTTTTTTAGGTGATTTTTTAACTTGCTTAGTGTAATATGTATTGTGTTGATTTCTCCTCAAATTCTCTAACAGATATGTTACATGATTATAAATAATTATTTCCAAATATTCAAACTAATCAAATAATGTTTTCATTATTTTTATTTCTTTTCTGGAGATTTTTTTCTTGAAAGTCCACTGAGAGATGCTCCAGTTTGAACAGTTTTCACACTGGGGCAAATTATGCACTATTACTTTGGGAATTCTCTTTGTTGCTCTCTGATAATGGATTACAAGTTTCCTGCATTCCTGCATGTTCTTCCCTCTGTTGGTTTATTTATTTATTTATTTTCCTAACACTCACTTTGCACTTGTTTTCTAAAAGGGGAACTTGGTGCATGAGAATTTCCTGGTTTCTTCTCCTTGCATTTCTGCAAAATGTATATAATGTATTTTAACAATAATTTAGCTGGTTATGATTCTAGGTTCAAAGTCGTTTATCTCTAAAAATTTGAGGATGTTATTCTACTGTATTGTGGTATCCACTGTTACCGTTGGAAAGTCGTATGCTAGTCTGGTTCTACGCTGATGTATATGACTTTTCCCCCATGAAAGTGTATTAAACTAGCTGGGCTGCCAAAACAAAATACTGTAGACTGAATGAGTGGCTTAAACAACAGAAATGTATTTCTTACACTTCTGGAAACTGGAAAGTCTAAGATCAGGGTTTCAGCCAATTCGATTTCTGGTGAGAATGCTCCTCCTGGCTTACAGACAGCCCTTCTTGCTGTGTCGTCACATAACATAGCAGGGAGGGAGGGAGAAAGAGAGAGAGAGAGAGAGATCGCTTTCTGAAGACTCTTCCCATGAGGATTCTAATCTCATTGGATCAGAGTCCCACTTTTAAGACCTCATTTAATCTTAATCACTGCCTTACTCCAAAGATAGTTACAATGGGGGTTAGGAATTTAGCATATAAATTTTGAGGAGACACAATTCAGACCATAGCATAAAATATTTAGAATCTTTCCTTTATCGCTGGATTTCTGAAATTTCATGGAATGGGCTAATCTTTGGTTAATCCAATCATTCCTTCATGTCTGGAACGTTTCCACTTTTAAAAAACATATAATTTCCTTTACTATGATTTCTGTCACTCAAATATTGCAGTTCTTGAACTCATCTTTCAACTTCCTCATATTGTTCCACTATCTTTCATTTATTGATCTTTTTACTCTACTTACTAGGATATTCCTCAACCACAATATTATACTAGTATTCAACTTTTCTCCTTAATTTTTACTTGATTATCCAGTATTTATGAGTTATCTTTTGTTCCCTTTCTCTCGATCTATCTTTCTCTGTCTCACTCTCTCGTAGTTAAGGATGTTAATTTTAGTTTCTGTAAACTTTTAATTTCACATAATTATGTTTCTTTTTGCCTTCCCTTTGTTGGTAGTTTGTCCTTATCTCTATTTTTTATAATTAGAGATTTCCATCAACCATCTGGTCATTATTGTATGCCTGTGTGTATTTAAAAATGAAAACTGAAAACATGTTTAAAAGGTTGGAGGTTAATATGCATAGGTGGGTTTCTTGTTTGGTAGACTTCACGATTGAATTAGTGCATGATCAGCTGCATCCCCAATGACAACACAGAAAGGTTGTTTCTCTAAGGCTATGCAGTTCTTCCAGAGAAATATTTTCTAATTTTCAGTCACTTGGATGATTGTATCTATAGGAGGGCTGATGGGAGTGGTTCTGAAAACCTTTTTCTGGTGTCCTAGGAACAAGGTTCTATGGCTTGGCATTGAGATTCTTTTGTAATCTGCCTTCCTCCCTTTTTTGAACCATACTTCACTCTGGACTTCTACTGTACGTGGTGTCCCCAGACCAGAAATCTCTTTTAGTATCTCTGGAATGTATACCTCCTGTCTCCTGCTGCATGGAGATAGGATGGATCATCATCACCTTGCTGCACAGTGTGAGGCAAGGATCACCTGGTCCCTTCCTTGTGAACACTCCTAAAACCAATTCTCCCCTTTTTTAGCACCAAGTCTTACCTCAATATCCTGTAGGCTTTGGGTTCTTAAGTATTCCACCTTTCTAATTCTGTTGCCGCTCTTCCATTTATTTTCTTTCTTTCACAAATTTATTTACATTTTTTATCCATTGTTTTCTCCTTTTCCCATCCTTTTTGTACTTTTGCTTGTCACAAAGTACATATATAGATGGCAGTTCTTTTGAATGAGTTTTCTTTAGTGACCGTAAATGAAGACATTTTCATTGTGTGTATTATCTGAAAATGTACTGTTAGAAATAATGATTTTGGACTTCCCGGTGGTGCAGTGGTTAAGAATCCGCCTGTCAATGCAGGGCACATGGGTTCTATCCCTGGTCCGGGAAGATCCCACATGCCGCGGAGCAACTAAGCCCATGCGCCACAACTACTGAGACCACATGACACAACTACTGAAGCCCTCGCGCCTAGAGCCCATGCTCTGCAACAAGAGAAGCCACTGCAATGAGAAGGCCGCACACCTCAACGAAGAGTAGACCTGCCTGCCACAATTAGAGAAAGCCCGTGCACAGCAACAAAGACCCGATGCAGGCAATCAATCAATCAAGCAAGCAAGCAATAAATAATTCAGTGGTTTATAAAGAACCTATCATACAGCAATCCTCCATCTGTGGCAGCAATATAACTTCTCACTATATTGATAACTCATTAATTTAAACTTCTTGGTATCACACTTGCTCCTTCCTTTTCACTGAGCCATTGACAATCTTAAGAAAAAGTTATCAACTGAGCTCTGCCCACCAAAGCAACAGCCAGCTCTACCCATCACCAGTCCCTCCCATCAGGAAACTTGCACAAGCCTCTTAGATAGCCTCATCCACCACAGGACAGATAGCAGAAGCAAGAAGAACTACAATCCTGCAGCCTGTGGAACAAAAACCACATTCACAGAAAGATAGACAAGATGAAAAGGCAGAGGGCTATGTACCAGATGAAGGAAAAAGATAAAACCCCAGAAAAACAACTAAATGAAGTGGAGATAGGCAACCTTCCAGAAAAAGAATTCAGAATAATGATAGTGAAGATGATCCAGGACCTCGGAAAAAGAATGGAGGCAAAGATCGAGACGATGCAAGAAATGTTTAACAAAGATCTAGAAGAATTAAGGAACAAAAAAACAGATGAACAACACAGTAACTGAAATGAAAAATACACTAGAAGGAATCAATAGCAGAATAACTGAGGCAGAAGAATGGATAAGTGACCTGGAAGACAGAATGGTGGAATTCACTGCTGCGGAACAGACTAAAGAAAAAAGAATGAAAAGAAATGAAGACAGCCTAAGAGACCTCTGGGACAACATTAAACGCAACGACATTTGTATTATAGGGGTCCCAGAAGGAGAAGAGAGAGAGAAAGCACCGAGAAAATATTTGAAGAGATTATAGTCGAAAACTTCCCTAACATGGGAAAGGAAATAGCCACCCAAGTCCAGGAAGTGCAGAGAGACCCATACAGGGTAAACCAAAGGAGAAACACACCGAGACACATAGTAATCAAATTGGCAAAAATTAAAGACAAAGAAAAATTATTGAAAGCAGCAAGGGAAAAACGACAAATAACATGCAAGGGAACTCCCATAAGGTTAACAGCTGATTTCTCAGCAGAAACTCTACAAGCCAGAAGGGGGTGGCATGACATACTTAAAGTGATGAAAGGGAAGAACCTACAACCAAGATTACTCTACCCAGCAAGGATCTCATTCAGATTCGATGGAGAAATCAAAAGCTTTACAGACAAGCAAAAGCTAAGAGAATTCAGCACCACCAAACCAGCTCTACAACAAATGCTAAAGGAACTTCTCTAAGTGGGAAACACAAGAGAAGAAAAGGACCTACAAAAGCAAACCCAAAACAATTAAGAAAATGGTCATAGGAAATACATATTGATAATTACCTTAAATGTGAATGGATTAAATGCTCCAACCAAAAGACACAGGCTTGCTGAATGGATACAAAAACAAGACCCATATATATGCTGTCTACAAGAGACCCACTTCAGACCTAGGGACACATTCAGACTGAAAGTGAGGGGATGGAAAATGATATTCCATGCAAATGGAAATCAAAAGAAAGCTGGAGTAGCAATACTCATATCAGATAAAATAGACTTTAAAATAAAGAATGTTACAAGAGACAGGGAAGGACACTACATAATGATCAAGGGATCAATCCAAGAAGGAGATATAACAATTATAAATATATATGCACCCAACATAGGAGCACCTCAATACATAAGGCAACTGTTAACAGCTATAAAAGAGGAAATCGACAGTAACACAAAAATAGTGAGAGACTTTAACACCTCACTTACACCAGTGCACGGATCATCCAAGCAAAATTAATAAGGAAACACAAGCTTTAAATGACACATAGACCAGATAGATTTAATTGATATTTATAGCACATTCCATCCAAAAACAGCAGATTACACTTTCTTCTCAAGGGCACACGGAACATTCTCCAGAGTAGATCACATCTTGGGTCACAAATCAAGCCTCAGTAAATTTAAGAAAATTGAAATCATATCAAGCATCTTTTCTGATGACAACGCTCTGAGATTAGAAATCAATTACAGGGAATAAAAACGTAAAATCACAAACACATGGAGGGTGAACAATACGTTACTAAATAACCAAGAGATCACTGAAGAAATCAAAGAGGAAGTAAAAAAATACCTCGAGACAAATGACAATGAAAACATGACGATCCAAAACCTATGGAATGCAGCAAAAGTAGTTCTAAGAGGGAAGTTTATAGCTATACAAGCCTACCTCAAGAAACAAGAAAAATCTAAAATACACAATCTAACCTTACACCTAAAGGAACTAGAGAAAGAAGAACAAACGAAACCCAAAGTCAGCAGAAGGAAAGAAATCATAAAGATCAGAGCAGAAATAAATGAAATAGAAACGAAGAAAATAGTAGCAAAGATCAATAAAACTCAAAGCTGGTTCTTTGAGAAGATAAACAAAATTGATAAACCATTAGCCAGACTGATCAAGAAAAAGAGGGAGAGGACTCAAATCAATAAAATTAGAAATGCAAAAGGAAAGGTTACAACAGACACTGCAGAAATACAAAGGATTATAAGAGATTACTACAAACAACTATATGCCAATAAAATGGACAACCTGGAAGAAATGGAGAAATTCTTAGAAAGGTATAACCTTCCAAGACTGAACCAGGAAGAAATAGAAAATATGAAGAGACCAATCACAGGTAATGAAATTGAAACTGTGATTAGAAATCTTCCAACAACGTCCAGGACCAGATGGCTTCACAGATGAATTCTGTCAAACACTTAGAGAACAGCTAACACCCATCCTTCTCAAACTCTTCCAAAAGTTGCAAAGGAAGGAAAACTCCCAAACTCATTCTATGAGGCCACCATCACCCTGATGCCAAAACCAGACAAAGATACTACAAAAAAAGAAAATTACACACCAATATCAGTGATGAATATAGATGCAAAAAGCCTCAACAAAATACTAGCAAACAGAATCCAACAACACATTAAAAGGATCATACGCCATGATCAAGTGGGATTTATCCCAGGGATGCATGGATTCTTCAGTATACGCAAATCAACCAATGTGATGCACCATATTAACAAATTGAAGAAGAAAAACCATATGATCATCTCAATAGATGCAGAACAAGCTTTTGACAAAATTCAACACCAATTTATGATAAAAACTCACCAGAAAGTGGGCACAGAGAGAACCTACCTCAAGATAATAAACGCCATATATGACAAACCCACAGTAAACATCATTCTCAACGTTGAAAAACTAAAAGCATTTCCTCTAAGATCAGGAATGAGACAAGGATGTCCACTCTCACCACTATTATTCAACATAGTTCTGGAAGTCCTAGCCACAGCAATCAGAGAAGAAAAAGAAATAAAAGGAATTCAAATCGGAAAAGAAAAAGTAAAACTGTCACTCTTTGCAGATGACATGATACTACATATAGAGAATCCTAAAGATGCCACCAGAAAACTACTAGAGCTAATCAATGAATTTGGTAAAGTAACAGGATACAAAATTAATGCACAGAAATCTCTTGCATTCCTGTACACTAATGATGAAAAATCTGAAAGAGAAATTAAGGAAACACTCCCATTTACCACTGCAACAAAAAGAATAAAATACCTAGGAATAAACCTACCTAGGGAGACAAAAGACCTGTATGCAGAAAAGTATAAGCCACTGTTGAAGGAAATTAAAGATGATACCAACAGATGGAGAGATATTCCACGTTCTTGGATTGGAAGAATCAATATTGTGAAAATGACTATACTACCCAAAGCAATCTACAGATTCACTGCAATCCCTATCAAATTGCCAATGGCATTTTTTACAGAACCAGAACAAAAAATCTTAAAATCTGTATGGAGACACAAAAGACCCCAAATAGCCAAAGCAGTCTTGAGGGAAAAAAACGGAGCTAGAGGAATCAGACTCCCTGACTTCAGACTATATTACAAAGCTACAAAGACTATATGGTACTGGCACAAAAACAGAAATATAGATCAATGGAACAGGACAGAAAGCCCAGATATAAACCCACGCACCTATGGTCAACTAATCTATGACAAAGGAGGCAAGGATATACAATGGAGAAAAGACAGTCTCTTCAATAAATGGTGCTGGGAAAACTGGACAGCTACATATAAAAGAATGAAATTAGAACACTCCCTAACACCATACACAAAAATAAACTCAAAATGGATTAGAGACCTAAATGTAAGACTGGACACTATAAAACTCTTAGAGGAAAACATAGGAAGAACACTCTTTGACATAAATCAGCAAGATCTTTTTTGATCCACCTCCTGGAGTAATGGAAATAAAAATAAACAAATGAGGCCTAATGAAACTTAAAAGCTTTTGCAAAGCAAAGGAAACTACAAACAAGACGAAAAGACAACCCTCAGAATGGGAAATATTTGCAAACGAATCAACGGACAAAGGATTAATCTCCAAAATATATAAACAGCTCATGCACCTCAATATTAAAAAAACAACCCAATCCAAAAATGGGCAGAAGACCTAAATAGACATTTCTCCACAGAGAACATACAGATGGCCAAGAAGCACATGAAAAGCTGCTCAACATCACTAATTATTAGAGAAATGCAAATCAAAACTACAATGAGGTATCACCTCACACGAGTTAGAATGGGCATCATCAGAAATCTACAAACAACAAATGCTGGAGAGGGTGTGGAGAAAAGGCATCCCTCTTGCACTGTTGGTAGGAATGTAAATTGATACAGCCACTATGGAGAACAGTATGGAGTTTCCTTAAAAAACTAAAAATAGAATTACCATATGACCCAGCAATCCCACTACTGGGCACATACCCATAGAAAACCATAATTGAAAAAGATACATGCACCCCAATGTTCATTGCTGCGCTGTTTACAATAGCCAGGTCACGGAAGCAACCTAAATGCCCATTGGCAGATGAATGGATAAAGAAGATGTGGTACATATATACAATGGAATATTACTCAGCCATAAAAAGGAACAAAATTGGGTCATTTGTAGAGACGTGGATGAATCTAGAATCTGTTATACAGAGTGAAGTAAGTCAGAAAGAGAAAAACAAATATCATATATTAACACATATATGTGGAACCTAGAAAAATGGTACAGATGAACCGGTTTGCAGGGCAGAAATAGAGACACAGATGTAGAGAACAAACGTATGGACACCAAGCGGGGAAAGCAATGGGGTGGGTGGGTGTGGTGGTGTGATGAATTGGGAGATTGGGATTGACATGTATACACTGATGTGTATAAAATGGATGACTAATAAGAACCTGCTGTATAAAAAAATAAATAAAATAAAAATAAAAAACATAAAAAAAGTTATCTACTGCCATATAATGTTTGACTTGTAATATACTTGATATTTATTAGTTATTTGAATATTTTTATAGGTATAAGAATTTATGACTATACTAAAGGCATGAAATAAAAAGTAAATATGTTTTATGTTAGCCAATATTTGTGTGGTATTTTAGCACACAATTTTCTAAAGATAAAATTGACATCATATACACTGTTGGTATGTTCTTAAATATTAAAGCATGAAAACATATGTTTATGTTTCAAAAAATAAATGGGAATAATCTGGTCAGAAGCATGAATTTTGGTATTAGACAGTTCTGGACTTGAAGGCTTTGCAAGATGCATGATCTGGGACATGATACTTAAATATCCTTTCTTTGTCTCAGTTTTCTCATCTCTATAATGGGGATAAATACAGTAACATATTTTCTTCATAGAACTATATTGTGAATTACCTGAGATAATTTAGGTACACCCTAGAGCTCAGTGACTGGCATACATAAATGCCCAATAAATTTTGCTAATATTAAAGTTATGAGTAATATTAATGAGTTATTGATTCATGCAAGTCTCCTGGATTATGGAAAGAAGACTGAGAGAAAGCTTAAAGCAGTCAAAGTGTTCTCAGAGTAAAACATGGAATAGAATTTGACACTAGATGACTGTCTCATGCTTTCTAGAGGTATGTGCACTGAAGAATTAGTAGAGATATAGTGAGAATGTTAGAACACCAAAGAAAAAGCAGGAAGAAAGAAAGTTCCAAAGACAAAGTAACTTAAGTTGTCTATATTTTGCAATTTATCAGAAATTTCTGAGGTCTCATTAATTTTTCATTTCACAGCTAAAATTAGAAATGGGGTGACGGATTTTAAAAATCACCTTTTCCTACTATGTTGCTAGTTAAGATAAGCCAGTGTTGGGAGTAAAATTCAACTTTATATTAAAAAAATGAATACCCACAATTCCATGGGATCACCAGGCTTATGCAGTAATAACTCAGATATTATGTGGATAGAGCACCTGCATTGACTATATAGAGGAGCCTTTTTCTTTGTTAGTTGACACTTGCATTTATATGGAAAATTCAGTGCTAAGTTTCCATCTATTCATGTTCTGTCACCTTTTGATTCATCTCTTGTAAAAGTCAATATGTCACTCTTCTCTGTCAGTGGAGACTGATTAGACTGCTGACTTTAAAGACAAGTCAGAAAGTCATTGCAAAAAAAAGGCAACAACCTTTACTGAAACAATGTTGCTAAATGTCAAAGAACAAAAGATTTAGATGCAATTTAAAGGCTGACATGCAAAATGTTTAACTGTATTGCTGGGATATTAGGTTCCAAATCATGTAAAACTGACCTAAGCTTATCCAACAGCTCTGCAAAGTCAATTTGGAATACTACCTCCTTCCCAGGTTCTCCTAGAAGGGAAGAGGAAGGAGAAATAGCCACCTGGAAGGGGCACCTATCTGCATTAAAGCAGGTGCAAAATCTTGACACCAAAGGGACAAAAAATTCCAAGTTTAAATTCTGGGTTTTCTGTTTTCTCATCATGTTTTAAATGAAAAATGACTATATCTCTGGAGGTGTGGGGTCTTTTTTTTTTTTTCTTTTTGTTAATACTGTATCCATCAGAGATTCACACAATGAAGACATTATCTCTAACGTAGGTAAAATTATTCTGTAGAATTTATGACACTCTAAGGAAGCCTTCAGCAATTCTTAAACTTTCTTTATTGTTATTCCTGGAAAAGATGTTCATTTTAGATCATCCTTGAACCTCAGCCCCTTCTGTAGATGTGCCCTATTTTGAGTAGGTAGATTCAGGAATCAATTTTAAAGTGGAAGTGAACTGAGGACGAAGTATGATGTTAGAGGTGAGCTGAGGTTATGTCAGGACCAGAGAAGACCAGCCAGAAAAGGTCAGGGATATCTATTAATTTCATTAATTTGAAAAATTGAAGTGGATATTTTGTTTAACACGTCGAAAGGATTGCCTTTGCTATTTCCATTTATTACATTTTAACAAATGTGTACTGTATTAGATTTCTTCCTACATGCCTCTCATTGTGCTTGGTGCTGAAAGAACAACAAAGAACCAAACCTTTTGACTTCAAGGTTTACTGTCACGTGGGAAGTCAGGCACAAACCGATAATTTCACCACTGCATGGGTAAGGTACAAGTAGGCACAGGGTGTCTTGAAAGCACTTAGCTGAACCCTAGAGTTCAGGTTTTCCTTCCTAAAGAAGGTGACATCTTAGCTGGGTCTTCAAGAATATATATTGATTACTATGTAGGGATACATGAAAAGCATTCCAAGAAGACGTAGAATGAGCAAAGCTACAGAGACATGAATATGTATGAATCGGTCAGATCCTACCAGTGGTTCAGCATTATTTTTAGAATACAGTTGGATAGTGAACAGATATGAGGCCGCAAAACAGCAATGTTTTATGTTTCGTTAGAACTTTCTATAATGATGGAAATGTTCTATATTTGTATTGTCTGGTACATAGATACATAACTGCTAGCCACATGTGGCTTTTGAGCACTTGAAACATGTTTATTGAGCTGAAGAAATGAATTTTTAATTTTACTTGATTTTAATTAATTTCCATTTAAATTGTTACGTGCAGCTAGTGGCTATTATTTAGTGTAGCAAAATTACAGAAGTGCATGCTATCCATGTACAGTAGGCTAGGGTTGGATATTATTCTGACAACATTAGAAAGCCCTTGATTGTTTTATTTTATTTTATTTTATTTTTTTCCTTGATGATTTTAAAACAGGGAAGTGGCATGGCAGAATTTATGTTTTAAACAGATTTCATTGTCAGCCACATAGAGAATGGGTTTAATGGGCTAAGTCATGAGTCAGAGAGATTAATTAAACCCCACTGTTGTTATCCAACTGAGAGAACCAGTAATAGGGATAAATGGATTGATTTGAACAATATTTAAGAAGTAAAGGGCTTGGTGAGAATGAGGAATGGCACGAAGGTTCTGGATTGTGTGACCACATGTGTACTAGTGCTAATGGTGTAAAGAACACCAAGGTGAGAGTTGTAAGATGAGAAAAAGCCATTTATAACACCCAGCTTGTTGGGAAGAGTCTCCAACTCTGATAACAACTGATCCCTCAAAATAAGACTGTTACCAATCAAGAAATCATGGCACACTCTCATCTGCTCTTACATCCTGACCTGCATCTCTGCCTTCTTTTGGTCAAAATATTATTTTACCGGGGGTGATGTTTTTTCTTGATTCCATCAATAATGTTCTAAAAATAAAGCTAACACAGATAGAAGTAGGGCTGAGGGAGATTTCTAATGACATTTTTTTTTTTTTTTTTGTATCTGGATCTAGTGTTGCCTAAACTCAGATGCTTCTAGAATCTTAAGTTATATGACTCACTAGTTTTGTTTTTTGATTAGATAGTCTGAGTTGGGTTTGTGACCCTTGTAAATGAAATAATCCTGAGTTCTGGACCAGAAGCAACTGGCAGTGACTTGTTTTGCTGCCCCTACTGCCATCAATGCAGGAAATTATGCTTTGGACACAAAAAGGTGTTTCCTGATATTTTCCCTGTTTCTACTTGGTGTAGGACATTTGGGGAGCAATTAGAGATGTCATTATTGTTGATCAGGGTTAGATTCCCATGGAGAAATTTTTGAGTATGTCTATCTCACCAAGAATTGCTCATTAATTGAGACATTGGCAATTGGCAGCAGGTAATTCTCCACTGTAATGAAATTCAAGTGTTTCTGTCATTCTAAAGAGGACAATGACTAATGTGAAATCTCTTATTCCTTCCTCTCTTCTATTTCTCAAAAGGCTCATTTGGTCATAGGGTGACTTTTTCAAGTACGAAGCTTAGACCTGAATAAATAATTTCTTTCAAACATTAGTACTGGTATTGTCTTAGTAGTAAAAGGGTTCTACTCATGCTTTCAAAATTGTTAACAATTTTTAACAGTTATTAAGTGGCTGAATACATGTTTGACATATGGTGATATTTAAAAAGTACAACTGTCACTGTGTTATCACTCATTAATGTGTTCAGAGGGTAGGATCAGGAGCACTATTGCTTAGATTCACATTTTAGGTCCACCACTTTCTGTGTGATCGTGGGCAGATTACTTAACCACTCTGTGAATATATATTAAATAAATTGTTTTGAATAGTGCCTGACAGATAGAAAATTCTCAAGAAATGCTAGTTCTTACAGTACTAGGTATATTATAGGGGCTTGCCAACTACATATGGGTTTTTATCACTATGCAAGTTAGAAACATATGGATATTTTTATTTGACTACTTTGGGAGATAACAGGTATAGGGCTAAAAATTCCAGTTCAAATGATGAAATAAGGTGTCTATTGAGTTTAAAATAAGGAAGAAAATTCCTGCCTTAAAGCAAAAGAAGCTAAAAGGATAAAAGTCACACCATTCATTCAGTAATGAATTTAAAGATTCATTCTATGTGTTGCAGTTATAATATGACTAATGGAATCGAAAGCAAGAGAAGATTCTAGTATACCAGTAGGTAACAGGTGGACAAAAATAAAGGCCTTGCCCCTTCAGTCAGCAGCTCACAGCTGGTCTAGTTTTCTTTTTCTTTTTGTCAAGAACCATTATTATTTGATGATCTATGTGATGATTGCTGGCTGGTGATCTCAGTGAAATGTGTTTGCTGGCTTACTCCTGGATTTGATTGATTGATGTTTCCGTTATAGAAATCTCGGCTGCACTCCGTTCTAAGTGATGTACTGCTGGCAGTGTTTGTACAAAGGCCAACAAGTGAATGGGCCACAAAGATAGCCTTTTAGCCCAGACATTGCTCCATTCTTCCTGGGCAGGGAACAGGCTCGCAGGTGAAGAAACAAAGAACACATCTGGTTGCTGCAGCTGCCTTTGATGTTTATTTAGTGGTTGGCAGGTTTCAAATACAATCATAGTTTCAAATACTTGCTAGAGTCGCCTCTCTGTCATTACTTGGCAAGTCCCAGTGGTATTACCGCAATGTCTCTTATTCACAATTATATACGAAAAATGTCTATTTGCTGCATCATACGAAAGTAATTTTTTTAAATAATGCTGTACCTAATTGGGCATAGGACATGGGCTTGAAACCTGGCTCCTCTGGTTAGTCTGAGCACACTGGGCAAGTCTTTTAACCTCCCTAAGCCTCCCCTAGCTCATATGTAAGTGGATTAGAATTACAATACCTACTTCGTAGAGTGATCGCAGACTTAAATTAGATAATGCATGCAGATGACTGGCACATAGTACAGCTTAATAGATGGAAGTTAATAATAATAATTATTATCATAATAAATCATGCACACAGTTTTTATAAAAATATTAAATATTTCATTTTGGCAGGGGTTTTATAATATCCATTTCTTAATGATGTGGCTCAGAATTTGCCATTTTCCTTGCCCCATTCCAGGCAAAGAGTGACATAAGAACTAATTTTTTAAAAACCATCTTGTTATTTTTTCCCAGTGTTTTATGATGATAAATTTCAAATTTTAGTGAAGTTGAATTTCACAGTGAACATCGTGTAGACATAACCCATGTAGTTTTTAAGTGTTTCAACATGTATTTGGAATTGGAAGTTTCATTCTAGTTCAAGAAGAAGCTAAGCCTTGCAACTTAGATAAGTCAATGGCAGAATTGCCTGGCCTAGTCCAGGCTGAAGAGCACTGTGGCAGCACCGTGGACATCCATGTTATTAGATGTGGGGGGCTTTTGTGTTAAACCAAGCCCAGATCCTTGAGACCACCTCTGGAAGAGGGACTTCCAGGTGTGTGGGTGCAGAGAGGAATAAGGGTTACCTGTACACATGTTAGAATAATGCAGCAGTTATTTTTCTCTGGGGAAAATAACATGTAACTGAACACTAGAGGGCAAATCACAATCACTTTGAAGAGTGAGAGACAGCCATCAGTCTTCTTTTTTTTGGAGACATCTCCTCCTAAGGGTTCTCAGCTCCTGGTTACTCAGTTCCTGGTTACTGCCACTACTTACTCCAAGTGGACATGCTACTTAACCTTTTAAATTCTGGTCTAGTCCTAAGCAACCCCTGCTCCTTCCTATTTTCTGAGATAGGCTGACATTTTAATCTGTCTATATTTGTATCTATACCTATATCTATGCACATGTATTTATGTATCTATTTTTCTATTTTGTCTGTCTGTCTAGACAAACACACAGAGTTGTTGTTTTTTTTAAATTAAATACTAAGGGAGAAAATGAAAGAAGCAAAGAGCTTGTATGTAACAAAGCAGTTGCATTAGTAAGTGTGAGTGCTGCTTCTGTAATAGTTATCAAACACCCAGATAAATCTCAGTCAATTCCACAGTAAATTTCCTGAAATAATTACTCTCCCAGGTCAAAAGCCTAGTATGTTTTCGGGTTTGCCTCCTTCTTCATTTCTTTCCTGTTTGCCATAAGAGGTATACACTTTCTTTTTCCTACGGATGATGATCTAAATTGTTTAAAGGAAACACATTTTTTTGGACATGTTAGAGGACTATCACTGTAGAAGATGTCACTCACAGATTTTCTTCACTTTTCTATATGGATGAAAATTTAACAATTTCTGACCCTGGCGAAAAACAAGTACAGTGATGAGTTATATTTCACCATTTATGTAATGGATTTCATGTCCTTTTGGCAATTCTATGACATTTCTCTGGGCCTGCAAATGTTTTGTCTTAGAAGTTGCCGATGAGTGGTACACCAGACCCTAGGCATTCACAACCTATTTATTCCTTCACTGGCAACTTCAAAAGACCACATTTTTTTTTTAACATCTTTATTGGAGTATAAATGCCTTATAATGGTGTGTTAGTTTCTGCTTTATAACACAGTCGATCAGCTATGCATATACATATATCCCCATATCTCCTCCCTCTTGCATCTCCTTCCCACCCTCCCTATCCCACCCCTCTATGTGGTCACAAAGCACCGAGCTGATCTCCCTGTGCTATGCGGCTGCTTCCCACTAGCTATCTCTTTTACATTTGGTAGTGTATATATGACCACATTTTAGATCGATCACACATAGGACCCTTTAGCTGAGAGTGGGTTTCTTGGCATCATTAGAATTCGCACCGTAATTGAAGTGGCATTTCAAGTTCTATGCGATAGTAGCTTTCTTTTTAACATGTTCCAAAAATTTCTGTCTCCACCACAAATACATGGATAGTATGGGATCAAAAGGTGCTTGTTGAGTGGATAAATGTGTGAGTGTTACAATAGCTTCAGCATGACCATTGTTAATTCATAAAGAGAAATTTCAGGTAGTTCATTGAGGCTTATTCTATCACTGATTGAAATGAGGCTATCTATTCAAATCAGAAAATATGCTGTTTAAGGCAGTCTACATTTCTTCATCCTCCTCACTCTTACAACCTTCATCTTCTTTTTTTCCCTAACCTTTTTTTTTTATTTGTTTTGCTGTGTGTTAAATATATATAGAGCTTGGTACCTCCTTGATGGTTCTGTAGAACCCCTCCGTCTCCCTCTTGTGATCCTATAGCATCTTTCCACCCATGTATTTTTCCTGCCCTCCACAATTCCATAAGCAATACTGTGTTCCTTGTGCCATTAAGCCCTTCACATTGCCTCACGATGTTAACAGCATTATCTCCACCTTAGTCCTGCATTTGAAAGTGAAAAAACAATACTTGCTGTCATCCCCAGACAGATGATGGACTCAGGGTAAGCAACAGTCACTTTGTACCCAAAACATGATAAACCTGTAATAGTCCAGTTGGTCCTTTCCTCTGACCTTAATTCTCATCGATTTTTCTCTTGCTTTTTCAAATACCTGAAAGGAATTCAAGTTGTTTTCAAGATAAGGAACATGATCTGGACATGAAGCTTTCTCTTTTTCCTTCTTTTATCTGTGATACTTTTGAGCCTTACTGAATATCCTGATTTACAATTAAGTGGATTGGAGGAGATTGTAGAAAATACTACATTGCAAAGTCACACTAAATGATGAGCACAGACCCCTTCTGCATGGGGTTGATAGAAGAACAGAGGGAACATAAGTGTCTTTTCTATCCTTTTGTGTGTTCTGTAGCGTTATGTCAGGGAAATTTTAGTGGACTATAGCTTTTAGGCTGACATAAGAAGCAAAAATTGAAAAAATAAATATTTAGTCACATTAGACCGGAGGAGATGGTTGAGTGTACTCCTTCAACCCTGTTTAAATGGTGTTGAATGGATAATACATTCTGATGATTGGTTATTTAACAGTTACTGAATAAATGTCTCGTATTAGTTATTTCACTGGTTTCCAGGTACAAAAGACCTAACTTGAATTGGCTTATGTTATATAACTGGAGGTTCTAGAGGTAGGTCTAGCTTTAGGTCCATCTGGACAGAGAGGTCCCAGATATGTCCTTAGTATACAACATTCTTAATTAAGATTATCTCTTAATCTTGCTTGAAATAGTTTATTCCCTCTTTGTTGCTAGTTAATTACTAGAAGCTTGCTACACCTGTACACTTACAGATTTAAATCCCAAGAAAATGCCTGATACTTATTCTATGTCCAGCTCAGGTCATACACTAGCATGGAACTAATAACCATGGCTTAGAGGATGGGACATACAGGGTGACTTACACCAGAGTCACATGTTCCATCCTTAGGGTTTAAGCCCTGGTAAACCCATGTGGATTGAAATTGGGTAAAGATGGGAGAAGATAAACTAGAAACCTTCATAACATTATTTACTATGTTTTGAGAGAAGTGTGGGTTGTACAGATGAATTGAAAATCTCTACCTTTAAATATTGCATAAATTACAAAGAGGTGAATTTCATCAAATAGATTAAGAAAATATGCTATGGAGACTCAGAAAGGGGGTGTTTATAGGAAAATGGATCAATGGGATCAAGATTCAAGGGTATAGCCTTTTAATAGCCTTGGGTGGATTTTTACATTCAAGAATAAATAGCAAAGATGGGAAAAGCAGAAAACAGCTTGGGCTTAATCATGGAGTAAGCGCAATACCATATACAGAAGTGTAAGGCAAGGCATTCCAGGCAGAGGGAACAGCAGGAAAAAAAGCACAAAAGGTGACAGGACAGTGAACTTTCAGAAAACCATGGAATCACAACTCTCACTAAAGCATGTAAAATGAAGGTGGGTTAGTCAGAGGTAAGCTCGGAAAGGTCACTTAAGACTAAATTATATAGATCTTAGTAGCTTTGGATAAGGGGAACTTAAACTTAGTGTGTAGGCAGGGAGGAATCACTGAGGCTCTCCAATAGAATAGGATGATCAGAGCTGTCAGTAAGACTAATCTACAGGTGGAGTATAATAGGTTAGAGAAGGAGACAAATTAGAAAAGAAATAAGAAATCAGGAAAGTGTTCCTGAGGGCCTGAGAGGATTGTTCTTAGTTCTTTTTTCACAGCTACTCATGTATGTGAGACAGAGTATGCCAAAAATATTAAGGAGTGTAGAGTGAAGAGGTAGGGCTAGAACCACTGCCACCTGTGTGTTAAGGTAGATCTGAGTTTAATTAATTTCAGAGCAACTTGGTTGTGTGGCTGTTTTGGGGAAATGATCCTGTTTGTACTGTTTAGGTCAAGATCAGTGGTTCTTATCATTGGCACGTTAGAATGAAGAAGAAATAGTCTCAGGTGAGCTTTTGAAGAAACAATCTGAGATGGGGCCCCAGGTAAGTGTATTCTTAAGGTGGGCTCCCCTGGTAAACTTAATGTGCAGCTAGGGTTGAGAATGACTGATGTAATGGGAAGAACATTTAACTGATCGCTCAGTGACTTCATTTCTAGTCTGGGCTCTGTCTAAATTTGCTATAACCATGCAGGAGACTTTTAACATATTTCTCCATTGTCCAAAAGTAATATGTACAGACATGCCACATACAGTGACTTCTTGATGGTGTTGGAGAACAAAACACAGATTTTGGAATAAAACGTACTAAAGTTGAATTCAAATTCCTCTGCTTACTAGTCGTATGGGCTTGGATAGATTACTCAGCCTCTTTGAGTCTCACAGAAAGATTTAGGGACTTGCCCAAGGTCATGCAACAAATGCAAGGTGGAGATGCAGCTTGAACTCAGGTCTGCCAGAAATGCCTCTATACTCACACTTTCTTCAGAGAAGGAGAAAATAAAGCTGGATTAATTTTTAAAATTCTTTTCATCATGGTTTATTGCAGGATTGAATATAGTTTCCTGTGCTATACAGTAGGACCCTGTTGTTTATCTATTTTATATATAGTAGTGTGTATCTGCTAATACCAAATTCCTAATTTATCCCTCCCCCCACCCTTTTCCCCTTTGGTAACCGTAAGTTTGTTTTCTATGTCTGTGAGTCTGTTTCTGTTTTGTAAATAAGTTCATTTGCATCGTATTTTAGATTCCACGTATAAGTGATATCATATATTTGTCTTTCTCTGTCTGACTTACTTCACTAAGTATGATAATCTCTGGATCCATCCATGTTGCTGAAAATGGCATTATTTCATTCTTTTTCATGGCTAAGTAATATTTTATTGTGTATATATATAATTATAATATATATAGTATATAATAATTATAATATAGATTATAATATAATAATTATATATAATATATAATTATATGTATAATATTTTATATATATATACACATCTTCTTTATCCTTTCATCTGTCGATGGACATTTAGGCTGCTTCCATTTCTTGGCTATTGTAAACAGTGCTGTTATGAATATTGGGGTGCATGTATCTTTTCAAATTAGAGTTTTCTCCGGATATATGCCCAGGAGTAGGATCGCTAGATGATATGGCAACTCTATTTTTAGTTATTTAAGAAACGTCCATGCTGTTTTCCATAGTGACTGCACCAGTTTACATCCTCTAAAGCTGGATCCTAATGGCCAGAACACTTAGGTCAGTTATTTTACGTTTGAGCCTGTTTGCTCATTTGTACAATGGTGAAGCTTTTTTACATGACCTCTTCCATATTTACGACAGCAGAAGTAAGCAAGTATTGACTGCTCGGTGTATACAATATTATTGAAAGTGTGAAGCATGTATAAACTTGCATAATTCTCCAACAACTTATAAGCTTGGAGTTATTATTGTCTCTGTTTTAAACATAGGAAATAGGTCAAGTATTAACTTACCCAAGATCACACAGCCTGTAAGTGCATGTTTTGAAGCCAGGCGATCTGTCTCAAGAACGCTCACTTTTAACCACTACACTCTATTTTTAAATCTTTTGCTGCCACTTACATGCTGGATCAGCTGAAGTCCATTTGAACTGGGAAATGGTATTAAGAGAATATGCTTTTGAAGTGAAATGTTACTGCAGGCAACAAGTGCCTCATGAAGTATCCCAACACATGGAGGCTCCTGACATGACAAGATTTCAGATCATTTTACAAAGTAACCTATTTCCTCTTCCTGGAAGGCTGCCTCTCACTTTAAAGGGTCATGGAATCAGAGTCTAAACCAATATTAACAGGAGTGGGTAAAGAACAGTAAATCTGCCTCCCATGTACACTTATCTCAGAAAAAGCTAGTGTGCAATGGCAATCTCATAAAAACATTATTAGAAGATAAAACAGCACTATGAAGTCTAGTGGGATTAATGGATGGGCAGTAAATCTGACAGATCTTGAGTGAGGAGAGTTTGGATTTAATGTAATTTAGAATTTGCCTGCATAGTACCAGAGTCCCTCTGATAAATTATACTGATGTTAAATGAAGTTGATTCTCCTCCTCTCTGTAAAAGGGACAATCAGAACACTTTATAGGGAAATTTTTGTTGCTTTTTTCTTAGGGGGAAGAGAAAGCAAACAGTATGTGAAAAGAATAGAAAGAATTGCTTGCTCCATGAATGACCCCAAATCGTCTATGGCTATGGTGATCCTCTGATTTTACAAAGAAATAGTTTCACTGGTGTTCTTTTAGGGGTAGAGACAGAGAATCTTAAAGACCTGTGTAAATTTTCTTCTGTTCTCCCTCAGTTAAAGATAGCTGGATCATTAAATGGAATGAGAGATATGTACCAGACATCACAGGTTTAGAGCAGGGAATTCAACTCTATACTATTCTTCTAAGAACAAAGTATTATTTATTAGCAAAATCCACAAGATCAAAATATTAATTACTTAACAAGAATAGGTTTGGAAATATGTCATCCGTTATGCATGCTATACTTTTGGACATTCAGCAACAGATATTAAGATGCCTTAACAACAGTTAAACAACAAGTATCTTCTCAGGTTCTCACTATTTAGTGACATAAATAAAATTTTCAGAGGCATTAAAATTATAATTATTTTCCCCTATTCCCATCAGTTATTTATATTATACATATAAACACTAATATGAATTATACACAATCCCACTTAGAACCCAGGTACAAACACACTAAATTAAAATTTTTCTTTCCAAGAAGAGAAGTAATATGGATATATAATTATAATTATAGACACTTCAAGCCAGAGGTGCAGGTCCTATACATCTTTGGGGCCAATTGTGCTTTTGTATAACAACTTCTGAGTAGATGTTTTGGGATTTTGTTAAGTGGAGCCAGTTCATATGGAGTTAAATCTACAATTCAGTGTTTGTTTGAATACTCATAATGAGTAAGCAGAAGAAAACTCCCAGAGTTCATAGATTAGTCACTGACAAGGGTAAAACATTGTAAGTGATATGAACATGCATTTAACACATTGGGCCATACAAAATGCAAATCAATAAGAGAAATTTTTACTACTTCCTCGGACTCCTCCCTGCTATCTGTGCTAGCCAAGTGAGTCTCTACTGAGCAGACTTTATAGCATTTCTACTCTAATTAGACTCTATCAGTTTCCTTCCACAGTGAAATGACCTTGAAACATAGAAAGCTCTTTCACTGCTAGCTCAAAAAATGCTTTCTTGTGAGATTTCAAGTTCTTCTTCATTTCTCAGACCTCACATCTTTCCAGCAAGGGCATTCTTAAGAATACTCTTTGGAATGAATATGCCATAAATAAACATGTCTAACCTTCACCTCTTAAAAATTAGAATTTCAGAGAAAAATGTTATATTTTTGATCTGAACACTGGAAAATTTTGATAAGGAGCCAGAAAGTAGTTATTTTGTCTTCTCTGATTGACGTAGTTTTTCTCAAAACTGATAAGTACAGATAGGAATCAGACATATTATAAAATGCTGCCTTGAAATGATCTCTGTATTTAAAACCATGATTGAGATAGTATGACTTAGTGAACCTAAAGACTAAGATCAACTTATTACAGATTCTTTGTAAGTGATTTTATTTCAAGGAAGAATACATTCCTGTATTCAGAAATACGGTACTGTGCTTTGTTGCTAGAGACATAACTTTAAAATTCTACATAGTTGTAAATGCCGAATGTCCACTTGTCTTCAAAAGAAATCCAAAATAGATTATTTTCATGGAAGAAAATTGAAGAAAACACTCTAAATTCTCAAATCCACTTTTTCTTTCAGAAATATATGTTTTTTTGTTCCTTGGTAAGGCAGAAGAATAAGGTGAGAGTCAAAATATGTTGGATGTATTCATACAAAGTATAAAGTTGTTTTCTATTGACTTATCAAATTATGGCTTGTTGAGAAGCACACTTGGCTTTGTTTTTTTATGATAATAGATAGACATAGAAATCATTCTTTCAAAAAAGAACAAGGACATCTTGTTCCCTATCTTTCAAGAGGGGACAAAGATATTTTGTTCCCCCATTAGATGAGAACCCATAGGCCCACTCTTGATTTGTTGGAGCAAATCGTTGAGAAAGAGTTCTAGTGCTGCTCGAAATAGGTCCCTGAATTCAGGAGACAACACATGAGAACAGAGACTGGTGTCTGCTCTTGGTCAAGAGATTCATGAAAGCAAGAAGAATTCTGGAGTAATTCTTGCCAGCATAATATGAAAAGCCTCTATGTGCCTGGGAATGGAAAGTGAATAAGACCCACCAAATCCCAAATCTTGGTGGTCTTTGGAAGGTATGGAAGTAATACCTCAGTGGCTCCGATGATTCCATCAAAGTTAGATGAGGGGCAAGATCCAGGTACCACCCTGGTGGAACTTGGGCCAAGTTCCACCCCAACTCAGAAGGGCAGGGATAAAGTAATATCGTTGAGGCTGAAGGGAGATATACCTCCTCCTTTCAGGACATCCTCTATGGTGGATGGAGCCAGGAGAAGCTGAACACTGCCTTCCAAAACACACACACACACATACACACACACACACACATGCATACATACATACATACATACATACATACATACATACAATATCTGCAGAGTCTACTATTTTAGATGAAAGCAGACCAAACTAGAAAAAAGCCTCTTTATCACTGACTAGAGTTTCCATGTTAATTGGCAATTCGTCAACAAAGGATGTTCAATGCTCTTAAATACTATTTCTAGTCTAAGAAGTAAGCATATCCTTTACTATCTTCTTAAGGTAAAAATATATGAGAATTACAAGAAATTTTGGAAATAACTTGACTTAGATTTTTCCTGACTTTTTTTTTTTTAACACTGAGGTGCGGTGAGGAGTTTTTTTAAATTTTTATTTATTTATTTATTTATTTATGGCTGTGTTGGGTCTTCGTTTCTGTGCGAGGGCTTTCTCTAGTTGCGGCGAGCGGGGGCCACTCTTCATCGCGGTGCGCGGGCCTCTCACTATCGTGGCCTCTCTTGTTGCGGAGCACAGGCTCCAGACGCGCAGGCTCAGTAATTGTGGCTCACGGGCCCAGCTGCTCCGCGACATGTGGGATCTTCCCAGACCAGGGCTCGAACCCGTGTCCCCTGCATTGGCAGGCAGATTCTCAACCACTGCGCCACCAGGGAAGCCCCTGACTATCTTTTGAGAAAAAGTTTTGGGCTATGAGATATTACCAGCTGTTTCAAAAACAAAATAGCTATATTTCTGTGGTCAAATAATTTCATTAAACTATGAGATAAACACAATTAAAAAGGATATTTAAATTATTAACTTAATTTGTTTTTTGCTAACATGCTAATATGATTTGGGATCCTCTAAGGCACTGCTTATGAAACTGTAATGTACATAGGAATCACGTCAGGATTCTGTTAAAGGGAACGTTTTAATTCACTAGTATGGGGTGGGGCCTGATATTTCTTCATTTCCTGCATTTCTAACAGGTAACCAGGTTATGCCCCTCCAATGTGTGGGAGGTACATTCTGAGCAGCAAGGTTCAGAGGGGTGTGAAGGAAATGGTTATCTATTAATCATCATTTCTCAAATTAATTTTACCACAAAACTTTTTATTAATATCTTGGCGAACACTAATGTTCCCTAGTACACAATCTGGGAAATATCCATAAATCTAATCTCCTGGTTTAAACAGGCAGCTAGTAAATCTCTTTCACATCATTTACAGTGCAATTGTAAGCAGAATCTGAGTGAATGAGGTGTTCTGTATAATTAAGTAGAGGAAGTGCACAAGGTTAAAGTGAGAATTTTATATTTTCATTTTTAGAATGGGTATTTTTATCTTTATCAGCTAGGAAAGAGTTAAGCTCTGTGGAGTGCTTATTATTTTCTCTGATGGAAAATAAATAACTAGTATTCCTCAGGGCAGAAACTAAACTCTAACAAGGAGAAAGAAAGGACATGCTCCTACTTTCTCATCTATGTAGGCATTCTGATTGATCCCTGGGGACTTTGATTCATCTGGGCAACTTTAATTGGCCTCACTTGGAAATTCTTTTCTCCTCACCTGGAAGGGAAGTCATCTTAAAAAAGAGAGCAAAAAATTTTAAAGGAAAAGAAAATTTTTATAAAATAGAAAGAGGAGAGGAGAGAGAAAAAGAGAGAGAGAGAGAGGAAATATGCTTGTCCTTTTCCTTGAGGAATGTGTATTGCTTCCTGATTGCCCAGGATTACCAAAAGATCCAAGGGTTAGCCCAAACTCTTTCAGAAAGACTCAGATGTGATTAAACGAAAAGGAGTGAGGTGGGGAAGAATTATATATTTGATCTCATTAAAGGATGGGTACTCTGTTCTGCATTTTATGGTTTTAGCATCTACACTAAAGTTAGTTTTCAAAGAATTCCTCTGCTATTTACTATTAAGCAGAACACTACAAGGAGCCTCAGGTTCTAAGCTGAAATCACTAGGTCTTGTTGACTTTTCATTTGCTCTTTTAACTTCAAAAGGGCAAAAAAGAGAAAAATGAGCATTAGAGAGAAGTGATCAACTCAGTATTCTTCGAATATGCCTGGCTGCTCAGTTTCTTGCATAATACAAATAAATGTGATTATTCATGAAAAATTTATTGTCTAAAGCATTGGTTCTCAATCTTGCCTGAAGAGCTGAATCACATGGGGAGATTTTAAAGTACATGATGCTCAGGCCTCACCCAAGACTTAACGAAATCAGAATCTCTGAGTGTGGACCCCAAGCATCAGTGCTTTTAAAACCTCTCCAGAGGATTTCAATATGCAGTAGAGGAGAGGCATTGGTAAAAGGAGGTAACATTGTATCAACTATTAGGTCACATACATAATGACAGTGTTAGACACTGTGCTAAGCACTTTACATAATGACAGTGTTAGACATTGTGCTAAGCACTTTATATGAATTGTTTAATCCTTCAAAAGAAGCCTATAAGATAAATATTTATTATTATCTCCATTTTAAGAGATTACAAAACAGAGGCTGGAAAAAGTTAAAGAATCCATCCAAGTCTACACATTTAGTGTGACCTGGGGTAAGAACCCTGGTTTTGTCTCTCAGTACTACATACCATCTCTCCATAGTTCATGGGGGCCATTAATTTCAAACAACAAACTGGAGGATGACTATGATAATCATCTTGATCTCCCTTGGTGCTTCTCTAAATAAGCATGATACCTCTGTCTTCACATTGTAACTGTTTTAGCCATGTATTTAGATCATGAATACTTCTGAGATCTCAATTTTTCCTGAAATTCAGTGTGTCTTATGAAAAGCCTTCATACGTCACTGTAAAATTGGTCAATACCCAGAGATTCTGGATGAAGAATGAAGTCTGCTCAAGTGACATTTCAATAACGTAACGGTACTGAGTTTGTGTGATTTTACAGTTAGTTCACATTACTAATGATTTTATTGTCTTCCTTCTCCCCAACCCTATACATTAAATACTTTCTTTAGACTTTGCTGAAAAATAGGGTTTAAAATATAAACATTGCACAATGTCAAAGGAATTTTTATTGAAGTATAGTTGATTTACAATATTGTGTTAGTTTCAGGAGTACAGCAAAGTAATTCAGTTACATATATGTATATTTTTCAGATTATTTTCCATTATAGCTTATTTAGCTTATTACAAGATATTGAACATTGCTCCGTGTGCTATATAGTAAATCCTCATTGCTTATCTATTTTATGTACAGTAGTTTGTTAATCACATTCTCCTAATTTACCCCTACCACTTCCTTTCCCTTTTGGTAACCATATGTTTGTTTTCTATGCCTGTGAGTCTGTTTCTGTTTGTACATAGATTCATTTGTGTTATTATTTAGATTCCACATATAAGTGATATCATATAATATTTGTCTTTCTCTGTCTGACTTCACTTAGTATGATACTCTCTAGGTCCATCCATGTTGCTGCAAATGGCAATATTTCATAATTTTTATGGCTGAGTAATATTCATTGTGTGTGTGTGTGTGTATATATATATATCTTCTTAAACCAATCATCTGTTGATGAGCACTTGGGGGTTTCCATGTCTTGGCTGTTGTAAATAGTGCTGCTATGAACATTGGGGTGCATGTATCTTTTCTTCTTTATTTAAAATTAAATTAATTTTGCTGGAGTATAATTGCTTTACAATGTTGTGTTAGTTTCTGCTTTATAACACAGTGAATCAGCTTTATGTATACATATATCCCCTCCATCTTGGACCTCCCTCCCACCCATGTAGGTCATCACAGAGCACCATGGGGTGCATGTATCTTTTCGAATTAGAGTTTCCATCTCAAAGTAATTTTTTTAGCCTAATGACAAATTGAGAGGAATTCTAGAGGACTGATGTGAACCAACAAAAGTGCATCTCCAATGCTAATTTTTCACACTGAAAGAGCACTAGAGAAGAATCTCATTCTGTATCCTGAAATGTTAGCAGTTTTGAAATACTTTGAGAGTTCCAGTTTCTGTGCAATTTCTGTGATTAAAGAAAAACCATACTGTTTCGCTACGGTGTTACAATGTAAATGGCCTTTTCCAAAACCCTGAGCAATTTTAGCTTTTGGCTGTCCACCCTAGTGTCCTTCAGTGTTCTGTGTACATTTTAAAGTACACCTTTTCTAGTCAATTTGGTCTTCAAAGTGATTAACTGACTTCTGTTATAAAACCCACAGCAAATCTCTGCCATCCATCTATTAAAACACTTAAAAAAGAGAGAGAGATTCCAGAAGTGAACACATTTAGCCAGTGATAGTTTCTCCTGCTGTTTAACTAGTGTTAACATTACCTCAGCTCTAGGGCAGCAGTGGTAGTCAGCATGGCAGCTAATTGCCTGATTTTAATTTATGCACCTGTTTATTCACCAGCTCCATGGTGATGTAGAGGGGAAGAAAGGTATGGTAACTAGGAATGTGCCAGCAGTAAATTTTCACATTTGGCTTAGTCTACTGCTTTTCTTTCCTGCCGTTAGCTACTTTCATCTTCAACCTGGATTTCAGGCCGTCCTACTTAGCAGGCATTCACTTAACATCTGGTCCTTTGCTTCATTCAGCCTTGGCCGGAGGGCTCAATTCTGGGAAATCATGGCCGAGACATGAATCAAAGCTGTTTTTCAGCTACTTAAAACAAAACCTCAATTATGCTACCTGTTGAAATATTCTGACCTTGAGAATAGGGATTCTCCACCACTACATTATACACCTTCTGCCATAGGGTTCTGCTGAGTGTCCCAAACTTTTTTCTGGGAATGACTAGTGGCTGTTGAGAGGAGAGGAAGGTAATGGGTGAATCCCACAATCGAGTGATGGATGAGTAACTGAAAGCCTAACTAATTCCCTAAGGATAAAAGAGGAACAGGGTTTCTGGGAGTATGCAAGTGAACCTGTAGGTCCACCTCGGCTGCATTTCCCACAGTCCCAGACCACAAGTTAGCCAGAGACCTGTCAGGAACATCTACAAGTCCAGCTTCATGAATGTGTGACATGTACAGTTGTACAGGACCCACACTTAGAAGGGCCCTGCCCTTAGTTTAATGTCCTGCTGTAGCCATCTTGAAATTCTTATTATTTTTGGACAAGGGGCCTCACATTTTCAATTTGCCCTGGGCTCCACAAATTATACAGCTGAATACAAAGAGCACTAAATTATCTCCAGAATAATTTTAAAATGCCAGTTCACTCAGGTTTCCACACTGTTAGGCCTTACACAGTGGTGGAACAGATGGCACCTGGAGGTGGAAAGACAATAAAAACAGAAACAAGTATTTCCTTGCTAGAACTAATCTATGTGATGCTCTGCTTACAGTGGACTTCTGCAAGTTGGATTGTGCTATTACTGGGTGCAGCACCACAAATATGTCAACCTCGAAGTTACATCAGTAGAGATTTTGAAAATGAATAATGTTGAACGGTGTATTGTCTACTGAGAGGAGTCATGCCCCTCCATGCTCCCCTAATTGTTTCAGTATGCTCAGACCCCATCAGTTTCCCTCAGACTCTCCCAGGACTCTCCCTCCAATGACCCAATGCTCCTGCAGTACTTTCAGGACTTCCAGACCCCATTATCTTCCCCACAGATTCCCTCGAGTTCCCTAAGACACATTCAAAACCTTCCAGGCCCCTTTAGCCTCCCTCTCATAGGCCCTCAGCTCCCCACAGGTTATGCCAAGATCCCTGAAGGCCTGAAAAATTCCCTCAGTCTTTGGGCTCCCAGGCTCCCTCTAGTCCCCCAGCATCTCCTGCCCCAAGGTGCTCTCTTCCTGGACAAGTCCTGGTAGATTCACCCCAGGTGAGGTGCCATAGGTAGGGCAGCAGAATTCTCTAGCTTGTTGCCAAGTGGAATTACTGCTGGAGGCCTCCTGCTGCCTCCAGAAGACGCTGTGTGGAGAGGAGGGCAGTTAGAAGAAAGGGTAACTATTCCTTAGTGCCTGTTTGGGCCTGGGCTATGGAAAGGGAAAGGTTAAGCTGCTGCTGAGTACTTGTGTACTCTCAGAGGCTCTTTGGGCTCAATGTTGCCTGGAGGGGGTGTGTTTTTCTGCATCTCTTGAAAATCACTTCCATTAAGGGGCTGGGGCCAGAAGGGGCTTGGGTCAGAAAATTTTCAAGTATCTTTTTATTAGATTTTGAGATTTCCTCCCAACATTTTGTCAATTAAGTGTATGTTAATATGTCAAAAGCAAACCTTTAAAATACAGTTTATTTTTTGTGACTCGATTTTGTCATTTCTTCATTCATAAACATCTACTTGGAGTCTCAAAGCACAGAATTTTTTTGGCCATTCTCCACCTCTGAGTGACTCCACCAGCAAATTCCAGAGCTTAATTGCCTCCAATTAACCCTCAAAAGGGCCATCTTCTGTCTGTCTACTCACTTGTTCATTCTTCCTTTCAACAGAGATGTTCTGAGAGCACAGTGTTAGCAGCAGTAACAAGGTCCAGCAAAGGTGCTGGCATCTTCACACACAGGACCTAGTGGTCGAGACATGCAATAACAGGGCACTGTGTTAAGAAAGATGATAAGGGGCACACACAGCTCAGTGGGAGCACTTAGAAGGGAAAGCCAACCCAGGCTGCGGGTATTTGTCTCACCAGAAGAAGAGATGTTGAATCTGAGATTCAGAGGCTGAGTCTAAGTTTCCCAGTGGAATTGAGTGGGACTGTTACAGGCGAGGGAAAAGACAGCACAAGATTCAGACTCCAGAGAGAACATAGCACCTTCATGAAACACATTGTTCGTTATGTCTGGACCTTGGATATTGGCTGACTAGGTTAGAAAATAAATTGGGATGGGGTGTTGTATGTCATTCTAAGGAGGCATGGCTTTATGTAAGGGCAATGGGAAGAATACCAAACACATTTCATTTTAAGCCAGGGGTTGAAAATATTCTCAACTCTTTAGTGACCAACTCTGAACTCAGAGTCATAATTGTAAAGATTAACAACTATAAAATAATATATTGGACTAATTTACTCAATCATTTGCAAATTTGTATTGTGTGCCTTAATACGATGCTTTTGTTGGGGATTACAATGGTGACCAACAGTTCTGCCTTCTGTCCTTGTGCCATTGCAACACAGGTGGCTTTCGGACCCAGTAAAAATGGAAGAAAAATGAAGTCCTCTCAACGTCTTGGTGCTGATTGCCCCAGCTGGCTGTCAGTAGCCAATTTTGCTATTTATACCATAGCTCAGAATAAAGTGAAGGACAAATGGCACTCCCTGCTGCCTTTTTCAGTCTGAAGAAGAATTTCCAATGCTGAAGAACAGCTAAATGCTTCCTTTCGTGTTTGTCTGATTGTGGACAGCAGTGACCAAAGCTGTGAAATCAAGTCAGAGAGAAACAGGCAGCCTCACCAGTGAACTAACAAAACATTCACTATGGGTGCAGATGACATAGCACATTTTCAGTGCTAAATGAAATCTTTACATTTCACCCAATAGGGGCTCTTATCTATTTCCGGAAGTGTTCTGTCTCTTATTTACATTGGTCTGACTTTGGAACTCAACTTTAGTACAAGGATCCATGCTACTTTCTGAATTTTCTCAGAAGGTACTTCTCCTGGGGTCACCAGATAAACAGGCCCACCAGATATGTAGCAAACCAACAGTTCTACACTTGTATGAATTTCCACTTTTGTTATAATATTCATAGAAATACACCAACTTTGAGAGCTCTCCTTATTTAAAGTTGAGAAAATAATTCTAGGCATACATAGTATAATGATACATGAAGTAATATCAGAGCCCTGGATTTCAAAGAAATCTTTTCAGACTTTTAAAAGAGAGAAAAAAATCATTACATGAATATGTAAATAGAATAGTAACTGAATCATAAATACAAAAGAGTTTCAAGATTCTAAGTTCCAAAATGCTATTTTTATTATGATTTTGGTGCTCCCCCAAAGCAGTCTGGATATGTGTATAAGCAGTTGCATTTGTGTGTATGTGATTGTGTGTGTTCTGAGTGCAACTATTTTTCATATTGTAAAGTACTCAGCCTTTTCATTCTAAGCAGTGGGGACAGTGGGGGAAATTATCTGACAAATTGAAGGAGAAATATATTTCATCTTATAAAAAAAAGAGAGATTACTATCTTTATACCCAGAGTGTATAAACTTGGATTTCAAGAACAAATTATCCACAATTTGCTTTGCTTGAGTTACCAGGATATTGAGATGGGGAAAAAATTAACTTGGATCTTACTGCTATTTATTAGCATTCCAGATATTGAGGGAAAAACATTTTCGTCGGAACCTTACCTTCGGTCTATCTTGATTTTCTAGGGAGTGCACTTAATATTGCATTGATAAAGTGTTTAAGTTTTCCACTTATTAAATTGCATTTTTTCTATACAGCATATGCATCATTATTTTCAAGGAATGATTCTTTTAATAATAACACAATGATATTAATAATAACTGATATCCACTTCTATAAATTAACTAATCATTTTAATTCTAATATAGCGTCTTAGTTACCCAGAGGACTAAATCCTAGTTTCTGTAAAATAGAAATATTATTTTTTTGAAAATCTATTCTGAGAACATTTATAAACATGGCGTAATCCAGAGAAGTCAGTTCTTCAAAAGCCATGTACAGAAATACCAACTGTTTATTATTACTAATAAGGTTCTTCTAACTAAAACTTTCTACCCTGTTTTACTTTATCTCTTTAACAAAGACATTTATCAAGAGAGTGTTTTCATATTGTTTATGGCTTTAACGAAAATGATTTCATGACCTACAAATATACTTTTATGTCTCTCTCTTTGTATATCTGCTGTTTTTTGTCTAGCATGGTTATTTGCCATACAGAAAGACACACGGATGTTAAGAGTATATTTCACTGAGTTTTGATAAATGGGTATATGTGGCTTTACCATCACTGAAATCAAGATATAGAACATTTTCATTATGCTACAGAGTTTTCTCATGATCCTTATTGGTCAGTCCAGCCACCTGCTGAGTCAACCTATAACCTTAATTCTATTACTGTAGATTAATTTAGCTTGTTCTTTTTTTTTAATTTTTAATTTATTATTTTATTTTTGGTTGCATTGGGTCTTTGTTGCTGTGCGTGGGCTTTCTCTAGTTGTGGCGAGTGGGGGCTACTCTTCATTGCGGTGCGCAGGCTTCTCATTGCAGTGGCTTCTCTTGTAGTGGAGCACAGGCTCTAGGTGCGCGGGCTTCAGTAACTGTGGCGCACGGGCTTAGTTGTGCCACAATTGTGGCAGGCTCAGTAGTTGTGGCTCACGGGCTCTAGAGCGCAGGCTCAGTAGTTGTGGCACACGGGCTTAGTTGCTCCGTGGCATGTGGCATCTTCCCGGACCAGGGCTTGAACCCATGTCCCCTGCATTCGCAGGCGGATTCTTAACCACTGTGCCACCAGGGAAGCCCTAGCTTGTTCTTAAAATTCATATATGTGGAATCATAGTATATGTACAAATTTGTGTCTGGCTACTTTTTCTTAATATAATATTTAAAAAATTAATCCATATTGCAAGACTGTGACTAAGGAATTTGTTCCTTTTATTCCTGAGTGGCATTCGATTATATGGATATAGAACAACACTAAGCTATTATATTCATGGAAATTTGGGGTATTTCAAGCATGGGCTATTATAAATAATCTCCTATCAACATTCTTATACATATATTGGGTTGGCCAAAAGGTTCATTTGGGTTTTTCGTAAGATGTTACAGAAAAACCTGAATGAACTTTTTGGCTAACCCAATACTTTCAATTTTCTTGAGTATTATTGGATCATAAGGTATTGTGTTTTTAACTGTATTAGAAACTGTCAAATGGTTTTCTAATTTGGTTGTATCATTTTACATTCCACCTTCCTTCCTTATAGAAGAGGTTCGGTTTTCCACATCCTCGCCAGCTCTTGTATTTGTCAAACTTTTTACTATTAATCACTGTAGTGGATGTGAAGCAACATTTCCTCTTGGTTTTAATTTGTTTCTGCATTATAACTAGTAGTGCCAAGCACCATATGAAGTGCTCATTGACTGCTTATAATCTTCTGTAAAATATTTATTCACAAGTGTTTTGCCCACTTTTTAAATTGGATTATTTTCTTATTATAATTGGTTTGTATCCTGGATAATAGTCCTTTGTCAGATATCTATTACAAACATTTCCCACAGTTTAAAGTTTACTCTCTTGTTTTCTTATCTGTGACATGAGCAAAGATTTTCATTTTAAGATAGTCTGATTTATCAACTCTTTGCATAGTTACTGTTTAAATAATTCTCTAAATAATCTTTGCCTGCACTACAGTTATGAAGATATTCTTCCATATTTTCTTCTAGAAGATTTATAGATTTAGCTTTTATGTTTAGGTCTATGATAAATCTAAAATTAATTTTTCTGCATGGTGTAAAGCAAGATTCAGCTTTGGCATCAACTGTTGAAAAACTTTTTATTTATCCTCAGAATTGCAGTGACATGTTAAAATCAATTTACCTTTCATATGTGTCTATTTCAGTACTCTGAATGATGTATCCTTGATTTATTTGTGTACCCTGATATGAACACCACACTCTCTAATTATTGTAGATTCAGAGTGAGTCATGAAATCAGTTATAAGTCCTTCAAGTTTGTAATATTTCTTCAAGATTGCCTCAAACATTCTAGGTTCTTTGGATTATCATATAATTGTTATAATAAGCTCATTCATTTCTAAAGCCTTTTGGGATTTTTATTGGGCTCTATTGATATTGTAAATCAACTTGAGAAGAATCAGTATCTTAATATTGAATCTTCTAAATCATGTCTTGGTCAGTTCTAAAATCTGTATTTGTTTTGTTTATCAGTGATATTTTATATATTTTCATATAATATTTTCAGTATAATTGTCTTCTTGCACACATTTCATTACATTTAGTCCCAGTATTTTCGTTTCTTTTTTGATGCTGCTGTAAATGGTATTTCAAAAATTTTACTTTCCAATTGTTTGTTGACTGTGTGTGTGTGTGTGTGTGTGTGTGTGTGTGTGTGTGTATTTCATTGACTTTGTATTCTGTGCCTAGGCCAAAATCACTTAGTAGCTCAGTTAGCTTCTCTGTAAATTCCTTTGGATTTTTTAATGTACACAATCATGTTATCTTCTTTCCATTATTTTATGTTTTTTATTTCTTTATCCTTTTTATTATATTAACCAGGCCCTCCAGCACAATGTTGAATAGAAGTAGTCTGGGAAAACATCTTTGTTTTTTCCTGATCTTTTTGAGAACAGCATTTGATTTATCAGTTGCATATGATGTTAGCTTTAGAATAGTTCCAAATGCACCACATCTCAAAGATGTTCTATTTTTTGCTTGCTGAACGCTTTTATTCAGTATGAATAGGTGTTGAATTTTGTCAGTTGCCTTTCTGCATCCATTGTAATGATGTTTTTTTCTCCTTTACTCTGTTAATGGAGTGATTTCTGTTGAATGATTTTTTAAAATATTAATTCAATTTTGCATTCCTCAATTGGTTATAGTGTATTATCCAATGTGTATAACACTAGACTTGATATGCTTATATTTTAAAGGATTTTTGTGCCTTTGTTCATGAGTTGTATTGGTTTGTAGATTTTTCTTCTAATATCTATATTATATCTTATTATAGTATGCAAAATATTTACATATATTTATGAACATTAGATATTATATATATAATTATATCAATTATATAGTAAATATAAATTGATTATTTTATATATATCTCCTTTAATCCTTTATTATTAGGTATAATGACCTTATAAAATGAGTGCAAGATTTTCACTTTTTCTCTGTTGTCTGAATGTAGTCACAATTGGTATGTCTTCTGTAAGTATTTGATTAATTCACCCATGGAGTCATCTGGACTCACAGAAAAAAAGAAGAGAAAAATAAGCAACCAAAGCTCCCAGAAAGATGGTAACCAAAGAAGTTCAGGAGGTCAGAATTAATGTCTTAGTTGCAGAAAGTCATGGGCGATCTCAAATCTCAAAATAAATTTCCATTCATTTTTTAAAATTCTATGTCACTTTGCCCTGGAATTCTCTTATTAATATGTTTATATTTTATGATTATAGAATCTGAAAAGAGGGTGGAAGTCCAGTTGTTGTTTGGAGAGGGGATTCATTTTCTTAAATCTAAGGTCTTAATTATAATAATATCATGGTCTTTTCCAAAAGCAGTTTTTGATGAGAGTCAGTTTTGGGTCCCTGAAGAAGGTACCATGGCAATACCTATACATCTTGAATAGATAAATTCCTCTTAACAACCTGTATTATTATTATTATTATTATTATTTTAATTTATTTATTTATGGCTGTGTTGGGTCTTCGTTTCTGTGCGAGGGCTTTCTCTAGTTGCGGCAAGCGGGGGCCACTCTTCATCGCGGTGCGCGGGCCTCTCACTATCGCGGCCTCTCTTGTTGCGGAGCACGGGCTCCAGACGCGCAGGCTCAGTAATTGTGGCTCATGGGCCCAGTTGCTCCGCGACATGTGGGATCTTCCCAGACCAGGGCTCGAACCCGTGTCCCCTGCATTGGCAGGCAGATTCTCAACCACTGTGTCACCAGGGAAGCCCTATTATTATTTTTTAATCTCAAAGGAACCTACAAGCACTTTAATTGCTCAAGTTACTGGAGTTAATCCTCCAATCACTTTCTGGCTTTGTTGTAAATACTAATCGTCATTAATGTAATGACACCGAACACTAATCTTCTATTTCACAGTATGAGGTACAAGGAAAGCATAAAGATAGTTACTCAGTAGAAACAAACAAAAAACAAAAAAAAAAAGGAAAAAAAAATCTCCTGACAATTTAATACCTTACAGCTAAGGAGAACCTCCCACATTATTTAAGATACTTAATTTTCACAACATGCATTGATGCTAATCTTTAAAAAAATCTTACACACTAAATGGAATTTTTAACTCTCTTTCTTAATTCTTTCTCTCTGGAATTGTAACTTAACTTTTCCACCAAGAAATAGAATAGAGATATTTATTTTTCTTAAATAATTTGCGTTGTTCAGCTTTATATGAAATACAAATTAATGGCCCTTGTATGATGAATAAAAAAACCTTAATGGTAATGAGAAAGGCAGGTGGTGATGTCAGCAAATAGTGTTCTGATGTTTGAATGTAATTGTTTAAAGTTCAGATGTTACAGAAGTCATAGACTGAACTAGTCCTCAGTCCAGGATTCAGAGGAAATTCTCTCTAGCTGAGATAAAATGCTTGCTGTGGGCAAACACTGATGAATAAAGCATTGGTTCAATGTCCCAGAATCATAGAATTTATGAGTGAAAGTGGATCCTAGTGATCATTCTAGGTTAAACCTCTCATATCATCAATGAGAAAACAGTTACTGAAATATTAAATGATTTTTCCATTTTACCCAGTTAGCTACTGGGTTGAGAACCAAGAGCTTTAGATTCTCTCTATAATATTCTTTCTACTCTACCTCTGTATGGGTCATTAATTAATAAAAATAACATTTATTGAACGTTTTTATAACTTTTTAAAATATTTATTTATTTATTTGGCTGTGCCGAGTCATAGTTGTGGCACACGGGAACTCCGTTGCCGCATGTGGGATCTAGTTCCTGGACCAGGGATCGAACCTGGGCCTCTGCGTTGGGAGCAAGGAGTCTTAACCACTGGATCACCAGGGAAGTCCCTACTGAATGTTTTTAACATGACAGGCAATGTGCTGAATGGTTTATATGAATCCCTAAATTTATCTTCCTAATAACTCTGGGAGGTGGGAATCCCAAGTTTACATATATGAATATTGTGCATGCTCCACTCCCTCCCAAATGCAATTCCTCTCTCAGGCCTCATATCCCCCACAGTCTCTTCTCATTCCGGCTGAAATGTATCTCTCTTTTTTCTGACCTCCTATGGCTGACTCCTAACAAATTGTGTTGTCTGTCTGTGGATGTCGTATGAGAATAGCATGCTATTCTGTCCTTTTATGGGAGGATTCCTTTTTCCACCACCCAGAGTGTCAGCTTCCTGACACTTTGGTGCAGTGCTCTCCCTGGGTATGATTGGCAAATAGCTCTTGTACAGTTGATTTAGAAGTTAGCATTGATCAGAAAGTCAATGAAGTTAATACCTTTCACATATTTCATATTTGGTTTAGCGTGAGAGCAGTGGATTTTCCAAGTCAGCTTTCCCTTGTTCCCCAGCATTCAGTCCAAGGACAAGGAACAGACAACTTAGGAACCTGAGGTGGGATGTGGTGAGGAGAGGCTTCCTAGTGATAATTACCAAAATAAAAGTATAGTGTAACGGCATGATTTTAAAAAACAAATGCTAAAGATCTGGGTTATGTTGTACAAAACTCTTAATCCCTATTACCTATTTCCTCCTACATGGGCTGGAAAAGAATAGATTCTTAAGTCTAGTTTTAGTCCTACCACTACTTTTTTCTCACCTTGAAGAATTTACTTACGTCACTAAGTTTCCTCTGCTGTTAGATGAGAAATGTGAACAAGTGAGTCCAGCCTAGCATAGCTCCTCCCGTACTCCCTGCCTCCACAAACCACTAGGCACTGCACTGAATGGGAGTCCAGGTGTCATGCTATGTTTTTAAACCTTTCTCCACATCTTCACACCTGATCCTACACTGCTTCCAACCTCACTGGCTAGCATCGCTGCTCTTTGTTTTCTCATTCTGCAGCACAAAGTTGAGGCAAGGTCAGTGATAACTGGTACTGAGTTGCAACTTTACAGGGTAAGTGATTATGTTGCAGGATATCGTCTGAACTTTACACATGGAAGCCAATATTTAAGTAGTAGTATCTCTTTGGCAGCCATGTACTCTCATTTCATCAAAAAGCCTCCTCTGAATTGAAGCTTCTTTCAAATATCAGCTTTCAGGTGAACTTGTGACAATCAGCACTTGATAAGAATAAGTGGCTTACCATGTGAACTTATCATATTATACATCATAGAGCCAACAGGGAGGCAAAGTTTGTCAAGTAGGTAAGAGTTCTGTTTCCAGTATAATTAAACCTCTTTTCATTACTATAACATATGAGAACACAATGATCTCAGAACACAATGCAAATCTGAATCATTTCTCATGCAGTGATTTGGACTGTGACAGGACAGTTTCTCTGTTCCATCTCACTCCCATTTTATAGTAGTATATGAATTTTGCTGTCTTTTTTTCTTTCCCTGTGATATTTAGAAAAAAAATGTTATACTTGGACTTTAGTTTTCAAACTTTTAACTCCTAAGACAGGTGAGCATTTGAACAATGAGACATCGGTAAGCAAAGATGCTGCTGGCCAGGGAATCACCATGGAAACCACCAAAGACATGGATTATGAAGATGAACAACTTTGAGTTAATTTATTCTCAGGGTTGTGGCATTTTGGTTCATTGATTCGTACGTTGAAGTGTCTTTTAGAGGAAATGCTGTCAGAGACAAAGATGGATCTCCCAAGATTCATTGTAGAGTAAAATTCAGAGCAAGTCACACTCAAGTTCTTCAAGTAAGAAAAGCCAACAAACAAAATATCCCAAGGAAACATAAATCCTTGCTAAAGCATAATCATACATGACTTGGAAATTGAACCACTAGATGTACCCCAAATAAACTATTATCATAGGACTGCAATAATTCTGTCATTTCAGGTGTTGTATTGTGGAATTCTCACATATACTGAATTATCAGGTGGAGTCCCCTGTCTGACTATCTCTACTCATTAAATAGCAGTGAATGCTAAATGTGAGCTCTAGGTTAAATTTGGCTATAGAGCATTATATCTATTTTGTGATTAAAGTAAATGAAAAATATAATAGGGGCAATAATTTTAAAGTTTAGAAATGAGCTATACTTTAAGAAATATAGTGAGTCCCTTTTAAAAACTGAAAAGATGTCAGAGGAAATATAATTGATGAGTAAGAAAATGACTGAGCTGGAAGGGACCTTGAAAAATTGTCTGGTCCAGCTGGAAGTCTTTAATTTGCCCACTAGCAGTTAAATGTCTCAGCCTTCTAGAACAGATAGATGTCTGTTCTCTTCTCGGAGTTCTCGAGGGACGGAGTCTCAACAACTTAATTTAATAATCCTTGCCAGGGTTTTATCACCTTGACAGTGTCTAGAAGTTCTTTTTTATATCCCACAGAAATCTCTCTTGTAGCCTGTTTTCTCTAGGTGGGTTTTCAGTGAACAAAAAACAGAAAATGTTCTGTGCCCTTCTCGGGAACATTGTTCACATACCCAAGTTGTTGCATCTTAATAGTGTCTTCTCTGGGCTAATTTACAACTGTCCTCTCCTGTTTTGAATGCATAGGACACATTCCTGGGTCCTTTGGCATTACTTTTTCCCTAACTATGCATTTTTGAAGTAGGAAGTAGCTTCTACCTGTCTTCTGTTAGGCTCAAGGGAAAGTAATAACAGCTACATTTGTACAGTACTGCACAGTACTTTGCAACGTACAGACCATTTCATGTGCATTATTTCGTTAGATCTACAACGTCAACTCTGTTAATTAGGCAGAGAATGAAATCCTCATTTACATTTTCAGGATTATGTATACTAAGTATTCATGTGGATTAAAGTACTGATAAATAAACCCAACTGAAAATATTGGGCCTCAGATGAATACTAGACACAGAGCTATCTGCTTTGCCATATTATTTTAGGTGTTTTCACACACTATTTCACATACTCATCAGAGACTATTATATGCATTTTATAGTTAGAAAAATTGATTTTATTGTGTTTATAGTATATGTTCTTCCTAATGCTGTATAGCTGGTAAGCAGCGGAGTTGGTATTCGAATTCATATCTCCACAATTAAGGGCATAAATTTTCCTGCTTCTGAACAGCTACCTCTTTCTTGGCATTCTTTTTTGAAAGCAAGATGTAAAATACAAGAAAGTAACCAAGTGTTATGATGATTTTATTAGATAATATTTCAATCAGTTCTTAACACGGGACATGTTACATAGTAAGTGCTCAATTAATGTTAGCTCATTATTATCAGTGACAAATACACAACAGAGGAGTAAACCAGTTGGGTTGAGATCATTAAAAGCAATAGAAAGTGATTACATCTAATGTAAGTTCAATAACTTCATAAAAACTTTTTACAAAAAAAAATATGATGCAATTCATGTTAGAAAAAACTTCAGACTGACTTACAAATCTAAAAGTCAACAATGCAACACAGGATTTTGCAGTAACTAAGGAAATCTTGATGTTACGAGTAATCAAGAGTCTGAGTATAGAGCTGCAGACAAATAAGATAAATTATTATAGTGGACACTAGATACAAAAGTACTGCTATGAAATGTCTAATATTTCAAAATCAGTTCTTTGATTTTCTCTCAAAGAGAAGAGTGAATAATTTATTCATCTCTTGACTATGAACATCATTATATGATGCTTCTGAAATAGAGTTCTCACTTTTAAGCCCCTTGCTTTTAAAAGTACTCAATTTAATGCCATAAGAAATTCTTTCCTTTGTCATTAAAGAACTGAAAATGCATTATTTCTTTCTCAATTTTTTTCCAGAAGTATGATAATGCTTTCTTTCCTAGTATTAAAATATAATTAGGTTGTTTATATTAAATCTACTCAGAGCAGTGGATCAAAGTTTAAGGGTTCTGGATTCTAGTTCAGCTTTACTACTTGGTGGTTTTATGATGCAGTCATTTAAATAGTTTTTCAATTCCCTTGGTGCTATGGAATGAGTGTTTATTGTGTCCCCCAAATTCATATGTTGAAACCTAACACCCAGTGTGACAGTTTTAGGAGGTGGGGCCTTTGGAAGGTGCTTAGATCATGAGGGTGGGGCCTCATGAATGAGATTCATGTCTTTATAAAAGAAAACCCAGAGAGCTCCCTTCCCCACCCCCCCATGTGAGGACACAATGAGAAGACTAAGAGGAAGAGGGTCCTCAACAGACATCAGATCTACTGGTGCCTGGACTTTGAACTTTCCAGCCTCCAAAACTGTGAGAAATAAATTTCTGTTGTTTATAAGCTACCCAAACTAAGATATTTTTTATAGCAGCCCCAGTGGACTAGAACACTTACAGAACACCATTTCCTTCTATTCATAGGGTTGTGTGAATCAGATGATATATTATAAATGAAAGAACTTTGAAAATTAAGGCATTATACCCACCATATATAGTTTTAATAAATATAAAGCACTTTCTTACTGTGCCTTTTATTTACAAGGTTCTCTATAGTTTTTAAACATGCATATTTAATTGATTGATCAGCACTATACCCCTTTCCTTCTTCCCTTTCCTTTTTTCAACACCTTCTTTTTCTGTAAAACTCTTACACAATTTTCAAGTCCTGAATCAAATGTTTCCTCCTCTGAGAATCCTTAAGTTTCCGAGACTGAGATGGTCACTTCCTCTATCTGTGATCTCATCTCTGGCGTAACAGTTACCCTGCTGGAGTCCAAGTCATGTGTTTAAATATCTGTTTCTTTTACTGGACTGAGTTCATCACACAGATCAAAGCACATTCCCTTCAAGTACACATTAACCACGGAGTACTAATATTACGAGAGCTTCTAAGGAGTCATTATAAGCTCTAATTACTGTACTGATCTTCAGGAACACGCGTTTGAATTATTTACCTCACTCTCACTCTTCCAGTAGAGATTTTGGGAGAGGGAATTGATACTCTCCTGAAATGAGTCCACAACCATGTTATCACAATCAAAATTAAGAAGCCAGCAATTCATCCACTGCCCCACCCACCTCACCTCCAAGCCCTGTGGCCAGCTTAGTGATCTCCCAGCATTTCCCCACCCCCTCTCAGGGATCCTTCCCCCAGTGCTCTTAGTGATTAGGCACCAGCAAGGCTCACGTGGGCTCCAGAGGTAAGGAAGGGCACAGCTTTGGTGGTCAGATGGACTTAGATTTGAATCTTGACTCTGCCACGTGCTTTTGTTAATCCTTGAGCAAGTGAACCACTTTGGGTGTCTGTTTCCACATCTAGAAAATGAGGATAAGAACAACAGTATGTTGAACAAAAAAAGTCTGTGTGTGTGCACGTGTGCGTGTGTGTGTGAATGAACCCTCTGCAGAGGGCTCAGCACATAATAATCATTTCAGAAATGATTATTATGGGCTTTGGAATTGGACAAATATGAAATTGAATCCTCATTCTGACTCATCCAATAATCAGCTGACTGGATCAATTTCAACTTTTCTTTGTGTGTGTGTCTCTCTCTTAAAGGCACGCATATACACACACATGCACACACACACACCCCTTCTGTGCTATGATATAAAGAGGAATAACATCACTACACTTAAGGAATTTATCTTCTAGTGTATAGTGTACCTCCAAAGGCAGCATGGTACACCCCCCTCAATGTCTGTCCCCCACTGAAAGTAATCCATTCTCAACCCATTGAGTCTAGGCCTACTGAATAGAGATGTTTGATTAACAGGAATCAGTTGTTTCATTTATTGCAAATAGAGATGCACTTTATTTTTACTCTTAAATGCCTTCCAACTCTGTGTAAAATATTTATTTTTAGTTTTAAATACCTTCCAACTCTGTAAGGTGTTTGCTTATTTCTTTGGAGCCTCACAGCCACCAGCAAGATGAAGAGAAAAAGGCAGTAAGCTTATGTTTATTTAAATAATAAAGTCCCCAGGCTCAAGTGGTTTAATAAGTTGTCTAGAGTCACAGAGCTAATAACAGAATAATAGCAAATTTAGTTACCATTCATTGAGTTTTTACCATGAGCTGGGCAGCAGCCTTAGTGTTTTACATGTATTATCTCAGTGGTAGGAGACAGGCATTATCTACAGTTTAAAGCTAGAGGATCTGAGGCTCACAGTTGTGATGTGCTTTGCCCAAAGATCCAGAGACAAAATTGGAAACAAAAACTAACCCCAAGGGGCTTCCCTGGTGGCGCAGTGGTTGGGAGTCTGCCTGCCAGTGCGGGGGACACGGGTTCGAGCCCTGGTCTGGGAAGATCCCACATGCCGCGGAGCAACTGGGCCCGTGAGCCACGATTGCTGAGCCTGCGCGTCTGGAGCCTGTGCTCCGCAACAAGAGAGGCCGCGATGGTGAGAGGCCCGCGCACCGCGATGAAGAGTGGCGCCCGCTTGCCGCAACTAGAGAAAGCCCTCGCACAGAAACGAAGACCCAACACATCCATAAATAATAAATAGAAAGTAAAAAAAAAAAGACAAAACTGTAGTTCCCAGAGGCTCTCATTAAAAAAAAAAAAAAAACTAACCCCAAACCTGTGCTCCATCCTGCATCCTCACAAGCAGTGAAGTCCAATGGTTAGACATGTGAGCTCCGGAGTGGGACTACCTTGGTTTGAGTCCTGACACTATTATATTAGCTGAACGACTTTCAGAAAGTTTATCTGATTCTCTAAACATCTGTAAGATAGGACTATCATAATAGTCTTAATCTTGGGGTCTTAGAGTGATTCAACACCATAATATATGTAAAACTTTTAGTAAAGTGCATACTGCGTTCTGAATAATGCCTTTTATTATTAGTTCTATCTATTGCTACCCCAGTTCACCTTCCACATTTCTTGTTCATTTTCCTTCTCATAGACAAATGGCTTTTCAATTCTTTAGATATATAAATAAGAGAAAACTTGGAGTAAGCGAGACAACTATGGTATCATACTTCTCGAGGAGGAGGGGGTGTGTTATTGATACTTTCATGTATTGTTCTTCCCAGTCCACTCAAAAGACCATTCCTTCTCCCTAGAATTCCTCCAATTCTGTGCAGATTTAATGGTTCATTAAAGCTGCCTTCCTCTGAGAAACCTTGCTTCTCTTGAAATTGGAAAGAGGAAGTCTGTGAGAATGATAACAAATATGGAAAAGATTATGGACCATGTCTCAAAGGAAAATATCCCTTTTATTAGAAACATATTAAAGGAAAGGAAATCAATCTTGTGAGATCATGAAAATCTGGGATAGTTTAAACTTGATTTATTTATTTAAGATTTATACCCAGTCTACTTCCATAAAGGATTCAAGGTGGCGGCAGGCTAGGCTAAAATCATTTTCTTGTAATGTTTCAGACTGGAATTAGAAGTTCGTTTTCTAGCAGATGAAGTTAAGCTGATTACAGCAAATGAGCTATTGAAAATCAATACCATAAAACTGTTCCATTAGTACCTGTACAATCATCCCAGGATTATAAGTAATATTTATAATCTCAAACACTGACATTTTCAGGAAATGAGATGCAGAATATTTGCACGGGGCACAGCCACTTGTGGTTGCTTGGCTCTGATGATTAAAGCATGTTGCTAATGAGGCCAAGGTCATGGGCTTGCTCCCTCCATAGCCTAATTATCTCCCTTCTGTTCTGCAACTATGAATGTAACCAGATTCCTTCAGCAGCTGCTTTACTATAATGTGCAGGGGGTCACTAAAGCTAAGAGAGCCTTCCTAGGTTACGACATATGCATCCCCGCTGTTGAAAGAGCACCCCCAAGTGCGTGGCATGTTGGCTGTGTTGTTCCTTTGGAAGAGATTGAGCACACACATAAATGCTCTCTCTCTTACACATATACATACAACACACAACACACGCACACACACATATACACACACCTCCCTCTGGGAGAGGCATGATGATTCAGAGGAACAATAACATGGAGAAAAAATTTCGACTTTGTACAGTCAGAAGGAGTTAGATTAAGTCCAAGTTTTCACATATACTGGCAGCAAGGCCTTGGATAGGTAAATAGCCTCAGTTTTCAAAATTTCAAAAAAAAAAAAAAAAAGGACAGTATATTTACCTTGGAGAGATGAGGGAGTACTGAAGGTATAATACACATATAGCACTTGGAATAGGCACACCGGTGACTTTAAAAAATCAGTATTATTTAACCATTAGTATGTACCATGTATGAGGTAGATGTCATTGTTATCCTTTTTATTCATAGTGAATTAAAGTGAGATTTAGAGATTGTAAGTAATTTTCCCAGTTCCACACAATGAGAAGACAACATGACTAATGCCCAAACCTAAACCAATGTCACCCCAGGGCCAACATGTTCTTGTGCTGTGCTGTATTCATGCTGCTTTTCCGAAAACTGAGCTGCTATTATTATTCTAACCTCTATCAACTGGCCTTTAACAATGTGGTCCATTCTCCGACACAAAAATATAATTTCATCTCCTGTGGGCTGCCGCCTACTTCAGCACAAATCCTTTAGTTGGTATGGTTGCTGTCATACTTCAGGAGCCTGCTAGAGTCATTTTAGATGGTGTATTCCCTCTGAGACCTATGTGAACATAAATTTCCTATCTCAGGAGACCCTTAAAAGGAACCTAATGTTAAGTATATAAAATAAAGCAAGCAAGGACCACAGATTACTTCCCTCTCTATTTGTATGCATCTGTTTTTATCCCTGGGGGTCCAACAAGATGGATTTCTAAAGCAGATTTGCTGGGAAGCTGCGTAAACTCTAGGCCGTGGCTCATTATCCAGCTATAACAATGACTCTTGAAGGCCAAATAAGTTACATTCACTTGATGATGTCGAAGTATGCTTCCACTATTGTAACCTTCATCTTTTATTCTCTGGGAGAAGAAATTATATCTTCAAAAAACCTTTCATAGAGTGGAAATCCAGAGATTACCAAGTTGACAGAGTCTGTGCATGAGGTCTATTGCTGGTTTGCTTTTATTTTTTTTAATTTATTTTTTTATAAATTTATTTATTTATTTATTTTTGGCTGTGTTGGGTCTTCGTTGCTACGTGCGGGCTTTCTCTAGTTGCGGTGAGCGGGGGCTACTCGTCGTTGCGGTGCGCAGGCTTCTCATTGCGGTGGCTTCTCTTGTTGCGGAGCACGGGCTTTAGGTTCGCGAGCGTCAATATTTGTGGCACGGGAACTCAGTAGTGGCTCGCGGGCTCTAGAGCGCAGGCTCAGTAGCTGTGGCGCACGGGCTTAGTTGCTCCACGGCATGTGGGATCTTCCTGGACCAGGACTCGAACCCGCGTCCCCTGCATCGGCAGGCGGATTCTTAACCACTGCATCACCAGGGAAGTCCCAACACTGCGTATTTTAAAATGGACATAGAACCCTAAGTTGTGTATCATTTGAAAACAGCTTATTTGACAGAGCAGATTTTAGGATTTATTGCTCTAAAGAATGCAGGAAAGTATCAATGAGACTGCAGAGAGGAAGAAAGGAAATAATATCTGCTGAAGAACTACCCTCTCCTAAGTGATTAACATGCGTTGGCTTATTTAATCATTATAACAGGCTTGTGTAGTAGATATTAGTGTGTCTTTCTATAAGATGAGAATCAGGTTCAGAGAGGTTAAATGTATGGTTCAATATTAGCCAGCTGGAAAATGATGGAGTTGCAAATTGATCTCTCTTCTTCCTGGCTCTAGGAAGTGGAGAGCCACTCTTCTCCTCTCCAAACATTTTTAAAGTTTCTTGCAAATTATTTCAAAGCCTGATTTTCAGGAGAGCTTACGCATCTCTCCAACAACGCTTGCTACTGAAGCTCATTCTTGTACTGATGCACTGTTCTCTTATTTCTCTACACATTCCTAAGTACCTGGTTATAACTTCTTGTCCATTGTGGTTAGTGTTGCTTTCAGGATTCCTCATATCTAAATCACGAAGAATTGATGAGCAATTGTTAGTAACAATTACAGTTATAAACATTCCCAAAGCTTTAAAAGAAAGTAGATACACACACACACACACACAGTAAAATCCATAATCCACAATCAATTTATAACCTGAGGATAATGCTGGTAGAACTGTAATTTCTTTTGAGTATTACTGTGTGCTGTGTATCTTCAGCATCCCATGAAACAAGCTGTATAAATAGTATTTAGTAGCACTTTGAAACCAAGTTTTTCTCTGCACTTTCATTATCATAAAGATATGCTATTTTCAGGTAATCAAAATGAATGAGGCAGTACTTCGTTGGTGTGTTTGTCTCTGTGTGTGTTTGTGTCTAAAACATATATAGTTATATAATCATTTATATTCGTGCCATGTGTGTATATTCATCTGTGTGTGCAGTTTTGAGTTGTTTTTAAATTAGCAGGTACACAAAATGGGTTTTCTTTCTTTTTTAAAAAATTAATTAATTAATTAAGTTTTGGCTGCGTTGGGTCTTCGTTGCTGCACACGTGGGCTTTCCCTAGTTGCAGCGAGTGGGGGCTACTCTTCGTTGCGGTGTGCAGTGGCTTCTCTTGTTGAGGAGCACGGGCTCTAGGCACGCGGGTTTCAGTAGTTATGGCACACAGGCTCAGTAGTTGTGGTGCACGGACTTAGTTACTCCGAAGCATGTGGGATCTTCCTAGACCAGGGATCAAACCCATGTTCCCTGCATTGGCAGGCGGAGTCTTAACCACTGCGCCACCAGGGAAGTCCCTAAAATGGGTTTTCTTGTCAGGCTGTGTGGGTTTTATTTCTGACTCTCCATTCACCGTATGAACTTGGCAAGTTTCTTAAACTTACTGTATTTGCTTCCTATTACTGCTGTACCACAAACTTAGTGACTTACAAAAACACAAAATAGATCTCAGTGGACTAAAATCAAGGTTTTGGCAGAGCTGCATTCCTTCTGGAGGCTCTGGAGGAAAATTGTTTTCTTGCCTTCCCAGCTTCTAGAGGCTGCCTGCATCTGTTAGATTGTGGCCGTTTCCATCGTCAAAGCCAGACATGGCCCATCTAGTTTTTCTTATATCAAATCACTTCGAATCTGATTCTCCTTTTGCCTCTAGCTTCCACCTATAAGGATCCTTTTGATTATATTGAGCCCATCTAGATAATCCAAGTTAATCTCCCCATGCCATAAGGTCCTTAATTTAAACACATCTTTAAAGCCCTTTTTGCCATGTGTGGTACATTTCACAGGTTTTGGGGATTAGGACTTGGACATCCTTGGAGGGAGGAAGCATTATTCTCCCTACCATACTGACCGTTCTGAGATATCCTATCATCTAAATGATGGAGCCCACATGTCAGGATTCATGTTTAAGAGATCTGAGATAACTGAGAAAATGTCTGGTATACATTGTGAGAAGAAAGAGATTAAACTGAATATATATTTTGTAAAAACGCTTTATGACAAATTTATAGAAAAAATGTAAAGCTGTTCTTAATATATGGTTGGAGCCAAAGCAATGTGGGTAATTAGAAAGTGTGTTCTTCTTATTGTAATTCCCAAAAAAAGTTTGTCTTGCTGGTCATGGAAAGAAAGAGACTTTTTTTCTTTACTTTTTTGAGAAATTGCAAGTCAATTTCATCTCATGATGCCAAAAAAAAAAAAAATTATTCATAGTTACCTTAGTGGCAACTATAACAATGCCTAGTCATAGTGGCATTGTATTTAAAAGAATTCTGAAGGTCAGCAGGAAGGATTGTCTTGGTTATGGGATGGTAGAGTTATGCATGTCACATATTGTCACCTTTTTTCCACTAGGTTGATTTTTTTTAAATGTAGGTAGATGTGAGATAAAATAGGCATTACAAATATAATTTAATAAAAGCTTCTCTAATTTCACATTGTTTTCTGTTCCATAAAAAAGATGATGAAATCTGAGAACTGTCTACTTGTTTTGAGGAATAAGTAGCCTAGCAGAAGGTCTAAGCTGGGTTCTAAGAACAGAACAGTCTTTCAGGAAAGATATAAGTAATGGTCATTAACTCAATGATTAATTCCATCTTTTGTGATTAAATAATGTGTGCTTATTTTATTAGATATTTATTCAAATTTATTATTTGTTGCTTATTTGTTTCTAAATAAATCCCATTTATTGAGAGCTTCCCAAGTGCCACCACCGTGTTAGGTACTGGCGATATGTTGATCAACCAAAAACAAGGTCCCTATCCTCGTGGATCTTGCAGTTTATTGGAAAGTATAGGAATTTATTGAAAATAACACAAATAAATGTAAAAAAAACCCACAAAACTGTAGCTATGATGAGTGTTAGGAATGAATGACATTGCTACAATGGAAGAATATAAGAGGGTGGGTTTACCTAATCAGAGTTAATAGAAATTAAGTAGATGAAAGGAGCAAGGGTAGATGAGCGAGGGCAAAGGGAAACTCCAGGAAGAGATAATAGCATATGCAAAGGTCCTGTGGTGAGATGGAGGTACAACTCATGGGTGAAGGGGAAATGAAGGTCTATTCTGCTAGAACACTAAAAATGAAAGGCTAGAATAGTAACAGATGAGTTTGAAGAGGTTATTAAAACTGGAGATAAATAGCAGAAGGAAATGAGGAAGGAAAATGTCTGACAAGAGTGGAAAAACAGTATATGGTAGAAAAGTGTTTATCTGATAAAGGGGATTTCACTGAGGGAAAGCTGTTTACCTACAGTCATTTTAATTCCTGCAGTAGGATCTTCTGTTTCTACTCTTCCCTTCTTGTTTTACTGGGGCTTCTGCCTACACCGTGAGAGATACCATGTCATGTGGTGGTTCTGACGCTCCTCTTCCCACCATGAAGTTGCAAATATGGGAGGAGGAAGATATGTTTCCCATAAGCCACATCAGAATTCTAAACGTGCTTTCTCAGAAAATCATGGTTTCATTTTAAGATTGGGTTTTTGAGTACCACCAAATGTTAGACTGTCAACCCATCATGAAATAATAGGCTTTTGTGGGCTGTAGAGGGGACCATCTTCAGCAATATTTCTATGAAGAAAAGTGAACATATGTCTAAACAACCAAATGACAGACTTCCTAGAACAATATAATTTATTCATCAACTAGTGAATGTCTGTACCTTGAAAGCGTCATACTTCATCCTATCGGGAGACTACAGTTTGGGAATGGCTAGAATTTTCTTCCACTAAGAGCTCACCTAACTCTATGATTCTGGGGGTGCTGACTGCCAAGACTGTAGGTGGGTTTAAAGAGTAAAGAGGAATCAATTTAAAAGAATAAATTAAACATTGATCTTGGCAATGAACATGTCCAAATCATTTTACCTTTGGATGTTAACCTGTCTTCTGGACAAAAGAGGCAATAGTGCTGGGATTTTGTTTTCCTTAAAATGTAAGTTTACAGAAAAGGCCTGCTTGTTTAATTGTCATAAATCTAACAACATGGTCTTAAATTCAAATTACAGAAAATAATTCATGTAGAGTTACTTGTCATGATATCTTTAAAATGTTTGTTCTTCAGCATGTCTAAGATGAACTAATAAAAGATTCATGTTGATAATAGGCTTTTTTTCCTTCCTATTTCAAGATACTCCTTTTATAAACATTAGAAAAAAACTTTTGCTGGCAAACTAGAGTATTTAATATTATCATTCCATATTCTTGCATTTAGATTCTTTTTGTTCTAAAATATATAGCTGGCAAAATACATTCAGACCGGTTCTTTTTTTAAAAAAAGCAATACTTCCTTCATTTCTTCCCTGCCTCTTGTCTTCCTTGTGCTCAGCATAATAGTTAAGTACAGGAGAATTCATAGTCCTCAAGTAAACCAACAGTTGAAAAATGAAGTGCCAAATGTTGTGATAGAGATGTATGCAGGGAGCTCAAGGGACTGCAGAAGGGCATGCACAGTCTGAGGAGGAGGGTGGAATAGGCTGGGAACTCTCCAAGGTGGCAGTGTCTGGCAATAGGGTTAGTTACTGAAGATGCTCTTCCCCAGGCAGTCAAAGGGAGGAAGGTATTCCATGCAGAGAATGGAGCATAACTAAAGGTCTAAAGGAAAAAAAGAAAAATGTCACAGAATAGCAAACCATTTTGTTACCCTAAACTTAGTAATTCAGAGATGGATAACTCTTTTATGGAATGAAGTCATAGGAAAAAAAACAAACTAGAAGATCTGTTGATTTCTCATTTTGGAATTTGGTTAAACCCAAACAATCTTTTATGTTTCAATCAGTAATCGATCTCAAAGTATTCTGCAAATGCAGTTCTCTGGTTAATTTTGAATTACAGGTAACATTTCTTCTCAGCATTTTAAGGGTAAAAAAGAAATTTAAGCTTAGTAAAGTCAAGGTGGTAATCTGAATATACCTGTTTGAATGGTTGACTCAGCACCTTTCAGGGTTTAGGGTTCTTGTTACAAAACAGCAATTATGTATCATTTATACTATTTGAGTACTACTAAATGATTTAAGAATTTCCCTAGACACAGCAGTACATTATAAAGAAAGAAAATGTGAGACTCAAGAAGCGAAGTAGCCCACTTCAAAAGTAACCTCAGAGGTCAAGGCTCACTACTGCCTGTTAATGAAAGAGCTGGAACCCTGGGGAAACCCGGATCTCCTTGACCCTAATTTCAGTGATGTGTTCCATTGACATTTCCACCCAGATGTGTCATAGGTATCTCTAACTTACCAAACCCAAAAAAGAAATCTTGATTTCTCCCTAACCTCTGTATTCCTAGGTGTGCTCCTTCCGTAGTCTTCTCCATCTGATAAAATAACAGCAGCAAAACCCAAATCTCTTACCTGGTTATAGCCTGCCAACTGATAGTTCTTGGCAAGTCCATCCCCAACTACCAACTCAATCTGCACCACTATTATCCATCACCGAGGCTACTGTTAGAACCTCTGGTTCTACTCTTGACTCCTGACGATCCATTTACCACACAGTAGCCAGAGTAATCTTCTTAAAACATGCATACTGTTTAAAACTTAAAACCAAATTCTTTCTCATGACCTGAAAAGTCCAGGATAATGGCATTCCATCTTATCTCTGCAAATTCATGCACTGCACCCTTCCGGCCCCATCCTCAGTGGCCTTCCTTGAGCCACTATAACACACTGAACTCTTTCCCTCCTTAAGGCATTTGCAAATTTCTTTTTCAGGTTTCAGTGTAAATGGAACTTTTTATAAGTTGTTGGACCTTGTTTTATTCTCTGTCCCAGCCCTTCCTTATTTCCTCTTAGCATTCACCTCAACTTGTAATTATTATTATTATCATTATTATTACTATTATTATTTGCTGGGGTGGGGTGGGGTAGGGGGAAATTGGTTGGTTTATACCTGCTCCCAACCTTGGTAGCACATTTCTCCTCTTCACTATTTTTTTGCAGAGCCAAGCGCAATGTATAGAACATGATAAACAATGAATGTTTTTCAAATGATTTGGTGGATTATAAATGCAGATCTAGTCAATGAGTAGCAGCAATGTTTCTGACATCAATGTGAACAGGAAGATATATTTTTTTAAAAATTGATGACATAATTGTAACTTTTTCTTTTCATTTCATATAAATGTTCATTTTTCTTACATTAAATGCTCATAGTTCACATGAGAGCTAAAATGAAGTGTTCATTTAAATAATATAATATGCTATAAAAATGATATTTATTACTAAGCTTTCAAAAACATAGAGTAAAAATTAGAAATTAATGTAATTAAGATAACATAAACATAAATAAAACAGAAAGAGGCTATTTTCACAACCTAATTTGAAAGCCATGATGGGCGTTTTCTGGTACTACCTGTACTTCATCGAAAACAGTAAGTTCAAAGAGTCTTAGCCAATCAATGCCCCTTAAAATTGTTAAACTCTTCAAAATTTATAGACCTCTTTCCAGCCTTTATTTTGTGTATTCCTTAGAACAACCCCATTATGTATATGGAGAAGATATTTTCATTTAACAGATGTAGAAACTGAAGTTCAGAACAAATAAGAATCTTGCTTAAGAGCATCCAACTAGGGATAGCTAGTCCAAAGGTCTTTCATCAAAAAATATTATTTTCTAAGTACATTTTGTCACATATAACAGGAGTCAAACTCAAATGCCTAAAGATGGACCAGTGAGTATATGGATTATGGAAGCTGGGAGGGGAGTTTGGTGAAGGGAAAAGCAGTGTTTCTCAAAGGGACGGCCCTATTCAGTGGCTCACTAAGTTGGCATCATGCAGGAAGTTAGGTCCAGGATTACCTATGGAAAGCTGGATTAACATAACATCTTCTGACTTCTAAACACTGATAACTATTTCAGTCTTTGAACAGACACTCATGACATCTAAACTGTTTGTGGCTGGGTTTGACCTTGGGCTGAATGTTTGCAACCTCTTTAATGTCAAGGGAATTTTTTTTTTTTCTGATAACTTCAGTAAATCATCAGGTATTCAGAGATTTTTGGAAACAAAACTGTCTGAATCTTACAATGTGGACTAAGGAAGTAGCACCTTAGAAGAGGATGTCATAACTGTGTTATCTGCCAACTAAAAATACTCTCCTGGCTGAATATATGGATTTAATATTGCAGCATGACAAGATGATTACATTTCATTATAGTGTCTGATCAAGTGTATGGACTTTAGTTAATTTGACTGCAGGGAAAATAGTTACAACTTAGACCTTGGAATGGTCCATAGGCTTTTTCACACATGGGTGTTACTCCTGAGCTTGATTCTATAATTCTGAGAGTCGTGTTTATACAGACAAACTTTTGATTCTTTTGTCTATTAAAAATCTTACAGTGGAAGGAGAAGAAGCTTTTGTACAATTCCATGGTATTTTCTATGAAAAGTTTTGCCCTTAAAATTTTATTTTAGAATATTTGTTAAAAAATTAAAATATTTTATGTGCAGACAGAGCTACATTAGTTATACATCTTGCCAAATCATACTACTTTAACACGGAAGGCTTACTGAAAGGTAACATTCTTAAGGTAAACTTCGCTACTTTGCAGAAGTGGTAATGAGAGTCTATTGAACAATTTATGTACACAATTTAGGCACAGAAATGTATGCTTCTTTTTGGTTGTTTATTCATTCAGAATATGTGTTTTTAGTAACTACTGGATTTTAGACATTTCTCTTGGTGTGATGGATGCAAGGAGGAATAACAAGATAACGTCCAGCTCTTCCACGACTCATTTTCTAGAAGAGTGAGGCAAGAAATAATATAATATGATATGATGTGATATAATATATAATATTATATAATTATGATATTATATAATTATGACGTTACAGTCGGCCCTCCCTATCTCCAGGTTCTGCATCCTCAGATATGGAGGGCCAATTGTAAGGAACTTGAGTATTTGTGGATTTTGGCATTGAGGGGCATCCTAGAACCGATCAATCCCCCATTAATACTGAAAGATGACTGTACTGTAATGTAACATAAAACATAACATAACATAACAACATAACATAACCCAACATAAGGTAATGTGATGTAAAGAATTAGAAGTTTTCTGATGAAGAATATCAATTTCAGATACACAAATTTCGGTATCTTAATTCTTATCAACTGTTATGAAGTGAATATTAATTTCTCTCCTGTCTGTCTATTGACAACTGCTTGTAGGTTCTTCAAATTGTCTTCAGTTAAAACTCATACTTATGCAAACGTCTAGCTTGAAATATTAAATGATTCCAAATATTGCTGAAAATAACTTGAGCCATGTCCTTTTATTTAAGAGACTTTTTTTAGAAACTTCTAAAGGCTCTGCTCCCTAAGAGTGTAAAGGGATGAAAATAGCTCTGTATGAGTTTGCAAATCTAAAGATAACAATAATTTAGGATGACAACACTTTCACTTTTAAATAGATAAAGAAAATGATCTGATTTAGAAAGACAGTAATATATTCAATTACTTTTTGCTGTCAACAAAAATAGGCTGAAATTTATCTGCTCAAAGTTGGTTTGGGAGATTTTATAACTACTGCACTTAAAGGTAATAAAAGTTGCCTACAAAAAAAAAAAAAAAAAGTTGCCTACACCCCATTATTGTTACTATCTGAAGCCCTTGAGAAAACTTGAGGTTTGTTATGAGTAAATATCAGGAACAAATTTTCATGTTATGACATTTACTTCACAAGCTGGTAACTCAGTCATGAATAGATGTAGATTACCTCATGTTTGAATTAAAATTATTTAGTCGATGCAGGATATTATGAATTCACCTAAAATGTTGGTGTCTCAAAATGTTTACCTTTCATACTTCCCAGTTACTGCTTTCCCCCAGGCATGGACCTGGCCTCGATCACTAATGCATGCTTTTTCAAAGTGCCATTGCAAAAAGTCAATATACTTCTGGGGAAAAAAAATCCTAAAACAATCATTAGAACTTATGAAGTGCTGTTCCATCCTCAAAGTGATTTATGAACATTAATTAATCACTGTCCAAGAACAGGTACCTACCCAATACAGCGTTCAGTTCCAGGAGTAACATGAGAAACCTGCAAAGATTTCAGCCTAGCATACTTCCTAGTCTTTGATGGGGATGGGAGCAAAACATTTTATTACGTCAGGATTTATTTTCTCTCTCATTGAGCTGCAACTTACTACCTTTATTTAAAGAGTCGCCATGTTTGTTTCTCTCCTGAGTTTACCTTGGAAAGAAAAGTATCTCCTCACATATGCCTTAACAGACTATAATGTATATGTTTTCAAAAATAGGAAAATAATTTGGCATTTCTGATATGTTCTCAAAAACTACTGTATTCCAAGAATTTTACTTCATTTTATTCCTTTCAAGAGTATATTATTTACCCATCAAAATCTGGAGTTCAGTTTAGCTTATTATTTTAGCCAGGCTTATAAAAGAAAAATACTTATTTTCTTGAGGAAACTAAGGAAAAACAAATTGCCCCAACAGTTGGCTGTATAAATCAGTCCAGAAAGCAAAATATGTGTTTCAAGCATCATTCTCTCTGTCCAGGACAGTACCAAGAACTATGAAGTACAGAACTTTTAAAAATAATAAGGGAGACAAATTTGCCTTTTTGTAAAAATTATTTTGCTTTGTCAAGACATGAAAGAAAGCCTAATAGCTACTATTTGTAATTTCATAAAAGAAAAGAAATTTTCGTATAGAAAAGTAGAAAGCAAATAGTCTTCACATTTTAAGATAATAAAACAATACAGGATTTTTATATTCTTTTTGTTGTTAATTATTTTAATAGCTTGTTTTAAAAGGTAGACCAGATTTCCTAGACCTGTAAGTGCGTTTATGTACATAAACAATAATTAATTACATAGAACTCAGAACATTGGTGTTCAAGGGATACAGATAAAGATCTTGGCACACAAACTTTAGTCGATGGACCAAGTCAAACTTACTAATTTGATGGTAATGAGATAAAAGAAATAAAAGTATTTTTAAAAGATATCATGAACACCAGTGATTTTCAGACTTTTGATTTTCTCAGAAGATAAAAGTCTTAAATAATAATAAGAATTGATTTGATTTATAGAAAGTAACCTACTCTTTTACCAAGTAAGATATTTTAAAACCGAACACATAAAGCCAGCTAGTATTCATATACAACTTCATTTCATCAAAGAGTGAACATTTCACCACAAAAAGCCAAAAAAAGTAGTAATAATCTCCCAAATATTTCATAAATTATTTATTATTAAAATCTCACTACACTGTGTGAATTTTTCTCATTTTTTCACTGAACAATGAAACTTTATCACAGCCTTGCCCTTGGGAACCACTGAAATACTCCAGCAATTCTCAGTGGAGTATGAAGATGGGCCAGAACTTTTTTTTTTTTAATACATTTATTTATTTATTTATTTATGGTTGCGTTGGGTCTTCGTTGCTGTGCGTGGGCTTTTCTCTAGTTGGGGCGAGCGGGGCTACTCTGGGGCTACTCTTCGTTATGGTGCGAGGGCTTCTCATTGTGGTGGTTTCTCTTGTTGCGGAGCACAGTCTCTAGGCGCGTGGGCTTCAGTAGTTGTGGCTCGTGGGCTCTAGAGTGCAGGCTCAGTAGTTGTGGCGCATGACCTTAGTTGCTCTGCAGGATGTGGGATCTTCCTGGACTAGGGCTTGAACCGGTGTCCCCTGAATTGGAAGGTGGATTCTCAACCACTGTGCCACCAGGGAAGCCCTTTTTTTTTTTAATTGATGTATAGTTGCCTTACAATGTTGTGTTAGTTTCAGCTGTACAGCAAAGTGATTCAGTTATACATATATATGCATTCATTTTTAAAATATTCTTTTCCATTATGGTTTATCATAGGGTATTGAATATAGTTTTCTGTGCTATACTGTAGGACCTTGTGTATCCATTCTATATATAAAAGTTTACATTTGCTAACCTGAATCGTCCACTCCATCCCTCCCCCACACCCGACCTCCTTGGCAACCACCTGTTATCTATGTCTATGATTCTGTTTCTGTTTCATAGATGGTTCATTTGTGTCATGTTTTAGATTTCACATATAAGTGATATCGTATGGTCTTTATCTTTCTGTCTTACTTCAGTCAATGTGATAATCTCTAGTTGCATCCATGTTGCTGCAAATGGCATTATTTCACTCTTTTTTATGGCTGAGTAATATTCCATTGTATATATGTACCACATCTTCTTTATCCATTCATCTGTCGATGGACATTTAGGTTGTTTCCATGTCTTGGCATTGTGAATAGTGCTGCTATGAGCATAGGGGTGCATGTATCATTTTGAATTATAGTTTTGTCGGATATATGCCCAGGAGTAGGATTGCTGGATCATATGGTAATTCTATTTTTAGTTTTCTCAGGAACCTTCATACTGTTTTTCACAGTGGGTGCACCAACTTACATTCCCACCAACAGTGTAGGAAGGTTCCCTTTTCTCCACACCCTCTCCACCATTTGTTTTTGTAGACTTTTTAATGATGGCCATTCTGACCAGTGTGAGGTGGTACCTCATTGTAGTTTCGATTTGCATTTCTCTAATAATTAGAAATGTTGAGGATCTTTTCATGTGCCTCTTGGCCATCTGTATTTCTTCTGTGGAGAAATATCTATTGAGGTCTTCTGCCCATTTTTCAATTGGGTTTTTTGTTTTTTTGTTGTTGAGTTGTATGAGCTGTTTGTATATTTTGGAAATTAAGCCCTTGTCAGTCGCATAGTTTGCAAATATTTTTTTCCCATCCTCTAGGTTGTCTTTTCATTTTGTTTATGGTGTCCTTTGCTGTGCAAAAGTTTGTAAATTTAATTAGGTCAAGATCGGCCAGAACTTCTAAGGGTTCTTTGCCATTTGGAAAACATACTCAATTTTATCTATTGTTTTAGTGAAGTCCAATTAAGAAAGCTCAACACAATTATTTAGGCTAATGAAAATATAGGAAAAAAAGCTGGAAAAGCCTTGCAGAGTGTTGTGTGGGTTGTGAAAGGTTATTAAAACCTGTTTTGCACTAAAAATAACACCACTGTGCAGCTTGATATAGAATTACAGGATTTTAAAGGAACCTGGAGATCATGTAATCCCAACATCTCATTTTACAGATGAATAAACTGAGGAGAGTGTCTCCATAACTTCATTTCAAAAGTTTTGGGGATTACAACTGAATTATTTAAAATAATTAAAAAGAGTGCTGTGATGGTTAATTTTATGAGTCAACTTGACTGGGCCAGAAGGTGCCCAAATATTCTGGGTGTGTCTGTGAGGGTGTTTCTGCATTTGAATCAGTAGACTGAGTGAAGCAGCTTACCCTTTTCAATTTGGATGAGTCTCATCCAATTCATTAAAAGCCTGAATAAATAAAAGGCTCAGTAGGAAGGAATTCTTTCTCTTTGCCTGAAAATCTTCCAACTGGGATATTGGTTTTCTCCTGCCTTTGCATTCAGACTCAGAATGAAAATTACACCATTGGATCTCCTGGTTTCCAGACTCAAACTGGAACTATACCATTGGCTCTCTTGGGTGTGGAATTCTTAGCCTCCAAAATTACATGCTAATTTCTTATAATATATCACTCTCTGTCTCTCTCTCTCTGTCTCTCTCTGTTTTTCTCTGTGTCTCTGTCTCTGTCTTTCTCTCTGTCTCTGTCTTTCTCTGTCTCTCTGTCTCTCTGTATACACATACATGCACACACGTACACACACACACATTCTGTTGGTTCTGTTTCCCAGGAGAACTTAACTAATTCAAGTACTGTGTTCAATAGAGATGTTGAAATAAATTCTTGAATTCTGGAACAGAAACAAATTAAATATGTTGTTGAATTAAATATATAGTTCTGTAGACAATAAGGTAATAATTGTGGCATACAGTGGGTGTATAAAACGTGACATCCCAAGATGGGGTACAAACTGATAACATATAGAGGCTTAAAAATAGTAGATTTACTTAAGGGAGGTCATGATTATGTTACTGCGTTTGGAATCTAAATTGATTCCAGGTCATCTCTCACTGTTTGCATTTGCTGTTATAGAGAGCAGGTGTGCCCTTCTATAAGGCACCTTCTGGTGTATAGTCAGAAAAGGGACACTGACCTGGAAGTATTATAATGTGAATAGTAAGAGAAGAGAGAAAATGGAGTTGAATTTGAAGTTAACATTATCTGGGCAGCCCATAGCTTTATAGTGTTATATTTCCCCTGTGTCAAGTGTCCTAACTCTTATTCACTTTCATTTTCTGGCAATTTCCAGGTACAATCACTTTTTTTTTTCCTTTTCCTGTAAGAAGTATGGAAATGAGTTATCATGTTCATAACAGTGTATAACAGCAGTATACTCAGTCAATAAAGGGATTCACTGGCAATCCTTCCTAAATGTCAAAGGAGTGTATACATCACAAAGAATATTTTCCTGAAATGGATTGGTGGAACCACGATTGGTTCCATTCTTTAGTGCCATTTAGTGTTGAGTAGGTGGACTGCTCATTTTTCTTGAAGCTGTTTTGTAATTTGATATAAATACAGGTTGAATATGTTTTCATAGTCTATTGAACACTTAAGTAACTTATTTCATTAGGGGTTTAGTTCACAGCAGCAGATGACAGCAGCTCTGTTGACAGCTTACAGTGTTGCAACATGCTCAATACTTGTGTGCATTATGTCCTTTAATCCTCATAAAAGTGACATGGGGACGTTAAAAGATGTGCCCAAGGCCTCACAAAGAGTAGAGATTCAAATCAGTTGAGAGTCAAATCTCACACTTTTTCATATTAATGCCAAATTATATTCTGAAAAATTTAGCATGGATGGGTGAAAATATAAATAATATATTATATATTGAATAATACAGACATTTAATACTCCAATGATTATGAATTAAAACACACCTGCAAATAAATGTGTTGTTGATAAGAACTGACTTAGCTTTTGGATTCTTACTCAAATGACTATGTATCTAATTCTCTTAATTGCAAAAACAAAAATCTCATAGTATATTTCATGCTCAATCTCCACTTTGGGGACCAGGACACAAATCTTGTCTCTTACCAATTTGAGAAAACCATTAAGACCATGTGCCAACACTGGTATATCTGATCAATACAAATATGTGTTGTTCAGGCAGCTGTTAATGTGAGTGTGCCAAACAGTATTTTCTGTTGTTTGTTTATTTTGCTCCATCAAAGCACAGTCAGATCTTAATGTGCAGGGATAATAAGGGTCATTGATTTGTACTGCGTGCTTGACATACTCTTCAGCAAGGAGCAAGTTCTGAACTATGGAAAGTCATTGTCCATCTGCTGTTGACTATGTCGAGTATTTTAAACAGCTCTAAAATATTTTAGAAGTGAAAATGACAAAATCCAGCTTTGAGGATTGTGTGATATGAGAGTTGGGAGGAGAGTTCAAATATTTTCAGCATAATTTAATTAAGAGGTTGCGCCATGTTAATAAGGCAATACTAGTGTGACCATTCCTCACTCCCAGCTTTGCAGGGCATCATACCTGATTGGCTGGGAGCTAGAGCAGGCTGACAGCAGGACAAACCCCTCAAGGCTGTTTGTGAAGGATAGATGATTACTTAAAAGGTCATGGCCTCCCTCATTAACCTTTCCTCTCCCCAGGCTGCTTTCTCCAGACTGTGCAATCCCAAGAAGTGAGACTGCTGACTTTATCAGGTACATCATAGAGAAGAGTCAACCCACAAAAATCTTTCTAAGCCTTGGATGGTATAGAATTATTTTTAATAGTTGCAGAGAAGATTGGCAAAAATATATATATATATATTATTTTTTTTTGACCAAAATGTCAAAAAAAACTTTGTAAAGTAATTCCGTTCCCAGATTTATTTATCGTACAAAAATAAAACCCACACACATTGCTATCACTTTGTAATAATTACCTGAGAATTGTTCATGCAACCTCTTCGTTGGGAGAATTCAGAATTGATTTTAAAATTAAACTTTGCTGTAAGAAATTGCTTACTGTATACAAGATTCATTAGATGTTTTCGCTGGTTCCTTTTTCCCTTCTTTTCTTTTTCTTTGCCAGAAAGCGCTTTTTTTGCCATTTTTATTACTGAACCTGATAGAAAAGTGAGTTGAGAAGAACATCAAGTAAATGGATATATTACTGGGTACAAATATTTCTTGTCCCAACTTGATTCAGAGATAAAACGCAGCATGCTTTACAATAGCTTACATTTTTAAAGAACCCCGAGGATAAACAAATGATTTTATTTTATTTCCAACTAGGGTGAAATTTTAATTTACTGAATTAAATTGCCTGGAGCATATAAAAAATGGACATCTTAGCTATGGAAACTACAATTTCTTTCAATACATTGACCATCGTCATCAAGAGAATTATTTATACTCTCCATTTAAGTCACTTAAAAGCCACAGTAGTGACAACTCCATGCATTAATTTGGCACCTTCTGAATGTGTGTAATCATGTGTGGACTTTGAAATTCCAAAGTGTTTAAAATTGTTTTATTAATGTACCATAGATATGTACAAGATTTTCATAATATACATTTTTTCTTTCCAAACAAGTCAGTTTTAAGAATGTATCTTGTAACAGGGGCTGGAGAGCTTATTTACAGAATGATTTGCTTTCAAAAAAACTCAAAGATTTATCGTTTTCTTCATCATATAAGAGGCTGAATAGCAAAACAGTAAAAAATCATGATGACAATTGACAGGAAATGGATGCTAGGTTCTAAGACTGAAACTCCTCTGGAACTCAAACCTGCAAAATATAAAAATGAAACAAAATGTCTTGAGAAAAAGTAAAATTACTTGTTAGATTAATTCTTCATGAACTAAAATGCATACTGTTATTTCTCTTTTAATAACACGTTTTAGTACACTTGTTTCACTTATATTGGATTTAATTTTAGGAAGTGTATTTAACCCTCTGTCTTAGGATATCTGTTTTAAATATAAAAAGAAAAAAGAAAAATGCCTAAAATTGGCCAAGCCTGACTACAGGGCAGAGTAGGATTGGCTAACGTGGTGGCTGATGACTTATACTGAGTCACAGCTTCAGGTAGATACGTGGGCGATTCTTCTAAAGCAGAAATAATAAATTATTATTACATGCTAAATATGACCGATTGGTGTTACCTGCTTAGGACATCATATTGAGAGGATTTGAAAGTGCTGACTCAGCTCAGTATGAATGTCATAATCGATTAGTGATGTCCGCCATGAAAATGGGAAGAGAGGTGTTATGTACATGTGCTTCATATTTGCTATCCTTGCTCTCAGAAGCCTCCAAGTTAGTATCCATGGAAAAACTTTCTCGTTTTTGTGCCAATAGAGTGAAGCATATACCAATGACACAGTTGTGAGGGTTTTTTTTTTTTATTCAAATGAGGAAATATAAAACTGTTTGTGATATATAAGCATGTTGTAAATCTGAGGGATTAAAGAAAGTTGACTCATCACCTCTTGCTCACAATTGAAAAATGGAACCATAGACCTTTTATTTTTTCACCCAACATTTAAACAAGAATTGGAAAGATTCATAGAGCCCAGATTTCATGCTGGCATCTGTCTGGATTCAAAATCTACAACAGGAATGGTGATTCAACTTACTTGACATTTTTGGAATCCTAATTTCCTCACTGCTGCTTCCATCCCCACCATCACTAACTGTTCTTATTTCAATCAAGTAGTCCTCTTCAAATGGAACCAGAAGCTCAGCAGATGTGTTGTTTGTTTCCAAAATATGAGTTTTACTCTGTCTGTTTTGCCGGTACAGAATCTGAATAAAATGGTGAATCAAGTTAAATGGACATGTTGCTTATCTAAGGTTCAGAAACTCTTATGGAACACTGTAACACCGCGAGCATTATACATGCTGTAATCCTTGGATGGAAATATCTGGTCTGTGCCTTTTCTTTAAATTTAGTTGTTAAGAGAAAGATTTCCTTTTTGGCCAGTGCTTCTGAAATGAGAATAGATTTATCTCTATTAATTAAATAGCTTGAGGCCATTATCTTTGGAGCTTGCCGTGAAAAGTTACTGGTTAGTTTGGACCCATTTCAGATGTTTGACTACTATATGCATTTGCCAGGAGAGGATGTTCATTACCACTGATGGAAATGGTTTGCTCTGGGTATTTGACTGTACTCTTGTTGGAGTCCTTTTATGTTGTTAAAAGATGATATCCTACTGTAGCCTAAGTTCTAGAAATTCTATTTGAATATACTTTTTGACCTCATACTCATCTCACAGTTACTATCTACGTACACCATCATTTTTTGATGGCAAGGGGAGTCACTTGAAAAAAGAATGTTGCATACTATGAAGTTTTATTTCTTAATGCTCCATGACACATTCTGACCTCACAATATAAAATTTTCCATGAAGAATTTAAAAGCAGCAATGCCAAGTATTTTCAGAACATTGGAAAAATAAGATTCCTATATTTCCATGTGCATAATATTTGTTTCTTATTTGGTTCTGACATTTCTGGTTCCTTAGTAAGTTAATTGATATGGTTAAAAGAGAAACAGAATACTCACCTTGTAGCCCAATACTTCAGACTCATTTTCCATGGTTTTTACATGCTCCCAGTTTAGGCATAATTTAGAGTTTGTCAGCTTCCAGGCAATGTTAGCTGGTGGTTGGCTTGGAGCTTTAAAAAGATAATCAAAGATCCAAATGAATATAAATTAGCTCATGGTTACTGTATGACCCATCGACATGAAAAGGGAAAATAAATCGTGGATAATTAGCATAGAAGGAGCTAAAATGGTTTCAGTGTCTTTTGAAATATCATATTAATTCTAATCAGAGTAAGCAAATTCATTCAAATTCCGGTCATTTGGAAATATCTCTGTGACAAACTTATGAATTAATAATGGCGTGCTGGATGTCCAGTATTAATTTATTAATCACTGCTGTTGAATTTGTTTACTTTACTATATATGAATAGAGGGAGGGCTCCTTTATCTAGTGTTTAATTTGTCCATCAATCAATAAGCATCTCAGACAAACTCAGGCGGCAAACTTTTTACATATATCAACACAAAGGTATTCATTCCTAGTAGTCCTTTACTTAATAATCATGTACTAGTTAGGACTTTCACTGTAAGTAATACAACCAAATCAAGGTGTTTTAAAACAAAATATTAGGAATATACTGTGAAGGATATAGGAGACTCTCTTTAGAATTCATGGCAGAATGCAGCAGAGCCTCAGAAGGGACAAAAAATGTCCAAAAGCCAAGAAGTTCCTCTCTGTACCTCTCACAGTAGTTTTTGCTGCATGCTCATCTTGCCATAGACCATCTCTTTGTTCTTCTCAGTGTGTGTGGCAGAAATCATGACTGCCCACCTACACCTGAAGTTTGAAATTTCCTCTGTTCAGAGATAGTCCAAGTTAGAATTTCCAAGTAAAAGCTGATGATTGGCTTAATTTGGCCATATTCTATCTTAGCCCAATCGTGGCTAGACAGTGAGAAAGATACATGTCACTTAATATAGATAGAGCTGGTAGGAACCCTGAAGAGGGAAAATTACAAACTGGATGATCATCCCAAAAGGTGTCTACTCTAAATCCAAACTGTGCTTTTAGTTCCCTGAAATTAATGTTTTCTGGGAGAAACGTAGTGGGAAGTAAGGGAAGACGTATTTAGAATCAGCCTTCTAAATTAATGGATCTTGTCCAACTGAAAAATTTTACATGCAAGCAAACTAGAGTCCAGGTTGGAAATGTATGTCTTCAAAAGCATGCAGCTAATGAGTGGCCGATCCCAGTCAGAATCCTGGTCTCTTGATTTTTAATCTAGTTTTTCTCCATGACAGCATACTGCTTCTCAAAGATTTGAGTCCACATGATTATTTTTGAGATTTAAGAAACTGGAGACATTAAAAATAATTCAGCTGGATAGCAGAGGCAAAGATAAAACTACCCAGCAAGATGTTTTTGGCATCTTATTTGAATTTGTGAGGCTGAATGAGCATAATATTTAACTCATTATAACACTGATGGAAATAGAAATGATTTCTTTTGGAGTTTTGACTCAACTGCTATTTAATGTCTTATGTGCCACTGGAAGAATCACAGGGTGTCCAACTTTGCATTATGATACATCTACTTGCCTTCGCCAAGCCCCTGGGATATCATTCACCCAGTCACTTACACCTCATTTGGGACGTAGTGGAGAGATAAATATTTCCCCTGTGCTCTCATGGGACTCAGTTCATATTTTATTATGAATTTATCACATTGAATTATAGCTATTCGTGCTCTGTGTTTATTTAAATTTACTGAGGACATATGCCTTGTTCAACTCTGTATTCCATCATCTAGCATGGTGCTTGGCATGTAGGAGGAGGCATATATTTCATATATGTTGAATAAATGACTGTGTAATAGATGGCTAAAGAAAAACTACTTGGGGTCCTGTGTGATTTTCTTGGGTCATATTAATTATGTACTGGGCTGTGGGAAGATCCATAGGTGGCACAGTGTGGCCAGTCCATTCATTATGCTGTCCTATAATCAAGGCCAATTGACATGGCCAAACCTATAGCAATCCACGTGAATTTATAAGACGAACATGCCAGTTGGATCAACCATGCCCTAGTACATTTCTTGGCAGTATAAACCCAATCATAATAAGAAGACCGAGAGTTTTGCGCTTGGTAAGAACTCAGTGAATGATTGTCAATACGTTTATTTCTGAAGGGCTGATGGCAATGATTATAGTTTTGTAACTATTTTCCCTCAACTTATCCCAAAGTGCCTTTTCTAATCTTTTTCTCAGCTATAAAAGAGATAATATAAAAATTCTCCTAAGATACCACAGTTTTAATATCTAATATACTCTTGTGACTCATTTCTTTTACTTTGTTCTTTAAAACAAAGTGCTAACATTAACAACGTCATACAATCAATACAGAAAAAATATAAATTCAATCCTTTGATGTCACTGGCCGTGATGAATTCTGAAGGTTTCATCTATTGCTGTGCCTTTTCTGTTTCTTTGCATGTTTAGATAAAAAGTACTACTTTTAACACTATGAATCCATTGATGAAGCTCCAGACTGAGAGAGAGAAGAACTGACTTCTACTAACTATATGGTAGTGATTGTGTCTCTGATACTGGAACATTTGCATTTATTTCCTCATCTACCAAAGCAGAAGTAAGACTTTCCATGGACATAAAATGAGAAACATTCTGTCAGGAATGAACTCACGGTATGAATGGCCAATCGTGTGGATTATTTGGAATGCTTTACCTCTCATGCTATCTGGGAGGTGTAAAGAGTTGGGCTTTGAAGTCAGAGAGACCTGAATCTGTATCCAGTCTCTTACAAGAGGCCTGGTTTTCCAATCTTTGGAATGAGACTAAAATATTCTAGTTATAAGAGTTTTAGCGTCCATGAAATAAAATAGGAAATATTCCTATCTTGGTTAGTGGTGCAAACTAAATAGCTCAGTAACTGTTAATTCTCTTCGTGGGAGTAGCAGTTCTTCACTGTGGCATTATGACATAATCAGTTTTTCCATTGTGTTCAATGTGGTTTGCTACTAATAACAGAATTCCAAAGTTTGCAAAAGATTCACTTCTTAAATATAATTAGGGTATACTCAAGATTTTCCCTTAATAATTTTGCTCTTACTTGGATTCTTTATGTGCTTTTTGAAAGGCAGATAAAGTGGTGAAGTCTCAGCTAATTTTCTGGGAAGTTCTCATGTCTATAGCTTTTCTTATCTTTGTCCATGAGTGTGACTCCAATGCCAATGCCCTGTGTCTAATATATTTTTTTTTAAGTTTCTAAAATGTGCTTCAAAAGGCCATCATCTTATTATGAACACCTTGAACAGCTCTGGTTTCATGAATTTGATGTATTTGCTTAAACTGGATTGTAAATATCTATGATGAAATTGAAATTTGTATTACCTAGGAAAAACAAAACACTGTCATGTGGATAATATAAAACACATGCCATGGATGTTTGTACCTACTTGGTACAAGTACCAAGTACCTACTCAACAAACAAGCACTTTTCTAGTTTACTGAAAGAATTTTGCAGGCAATTTCCAAAGACTAAATAATTTTCTATTAATCAAATGACAGAGCAACATTAAACTAGCCCTCTGCAGCTCTAATGGCTTCCCTGTGATCAATTTTTCTGTAGATGGCATTTATATTCCACTGTAGTTCACACTGTGAATTCAATTCAAAAACAACTTCTTATGTTACACTTCTAAGTAACAGCATGGGGTTGACATTTGGGAAAGAGAGAAAGAACATAAGTGCAAGATGAAATAAAAGCTTAATGCTTCCTTTATGTCTAAATATGGATTGATTACATTATTTACAGCAAGAAAAATCCAGTACAGAGTGCTAGTCAGTCGACGTCAGGGGCCAAATTGAACCAAAATTTGCAAACACTTTCTGTTACTGGCTCTGAATACTTCTGTCTACATAAGCAGTGCTTTTTCCTCTTGGAACTGATGTAAATATTTTTCTCCCTTTGGTTGTAAATCTAAATTCCATTTAAGCGAAGTCTGTGTGGATCACAATATATTTGTACTTGCAGTGCTCCTCACTTGTCTTTTGGAAAGACATAATTTTTAGTAAGCTACAATACTTAATGTTAAACCACTGATATTTACTTTAAAAAAACCTGTAAGGCTATCAACATCACCAGCAACAATAATAACAAAGACTTCAGAAGCTTTGCATATGCTGTTCCTTCTGTTTGGAGGTCTCTTTGTCCACTAGCTCCATTTTATCTTTTATGTCATATCAAAATGTATAGCCTTCCCCATATAGGTGCTCCTTATGTATATCTCAGCCTCTTATTTTCTTCATATTACTTTTCATAATTTCTGATTATTTCATTTTCTTTCTTGTTTTAAGTTGCCTCCCCACTAAAAGAGCAATTGCCCAAAGGCAGGTATAGTTCCTGTTTTAATCTCCATTAGGCACCTAACCCTGTGCATGGCTCATGGCAGGCACTATTTTCTTGAGTGATTAACAAATTCATCATGTTTCAAAAAAAAAAGGCTCTGTCTTCTGTTTAGCGTACCCAGTCAGAATAGGCAGAGATTTTGGTAAATGTGAGCTCTGCTTTCTCAGAATTTACAATGGATGATCAAATATCAAATGGAAAATCTAGACAGTAACAGTATGAATGTGTGATGGATGCAGAATTTTTTGCTGTCACCACTATTCAGAGGTAATGTTGGTATCATCTCAAGGACATGGAAAATCAAAGTTAGATCCAGGGATAACACTTAGAATCAGAGCTATCTTCAATGTTTCATTAAAGCCATTTCTCATCTTTGCTTTTGCCTGTCCTTCCATGACCCTTGAAGAAAATTTCTGCAACAAATTTATGAAAAGAAAGAAAGTAGAAAGTAGATGGGCTTTCCTACTTTAAGAAATGCAAAGAAAGTGAAATCACCTCTAAAGAAGAAATTTAATAATATATGTTACTACACATTGATCTCTCACTATATGGCTGCCTCTGGGTCACCTTGGTGTATATTATATCCTTTAGTTCTCAGAGCAAACTCTAGAGGAAAGTACAGTCGTCTCTGTTTTTCAGTTGAGAAAATGGGTTCTGAGTTATTAAGTAATTAGACTTACCACACAGTTCATGGCTGGGCTGGGATTCATACCCAACTTTATTTCACTCTGAAGTTCTTTTCTAGCTCTTTCCAACAATATTTCACAATGGGCCAAAGTTATAGAATCACCCAGTAAAATGCAAATATATTAAAGGGGAAATTTATAGATCAGTAGAAAAGATATTTGTTTATAGGCATGGTGGGACCACTACAAACTGGGAGAATGCATGAAATTAGATAAGTGAATGTTAAACTTTAGAAGATCATTAAGTCTGGTGCTGCGAGGGCTAGATGAGGAATGGGATGAAAAGAAATTTGGGGACAGACTGTGAAAGATCTTGTACACCTTTCTCTACTCTTTGTTCTCTGGAATAGAGGAGACAGTGAAATTTTGGAATTAGAAGAGAGTATGATTCCATTTTAGGGCTAAAAATCTCAAGCCAGTTTGAGGTCTGGACTGAAGATTTGAGAGTCTAGAGAGAGAGAGACTATTTAGATGGTTAGAGATGAAGATTGCAAACTAGTACAATGTCCATGGGATCCAGAGATTCAGAGCGTCCATGTTCATAGTATGCCAGTCCCACAGATGCCACAGCAGAACCTTTTTAAGCATCTGTTTTCTTGTATCTAGGAATTAAAATAACATACTCCTTGATGTGTTGTAATAATTGAGATAAGTATGTAGAACGTTAACGCTGGGCTTGGGACATGAGTGCTCAGTATTTTGTAACTGTCATAGGCAGAATAAGGGCCTCCCAAACATGTCCAGATTCTAATCCCCAAAACCTGTGGATATGTTACTTGTTGCACATGTGATTATGTTAAGGATCTTGACGTGGATAAATAATCCTGGATTCTCCGGGTGGGTTCAATGTAATTACAAGGATGCTGATGAAGGAAAAAAGGAGGCAAGAGAGCCAGAGTCAGAGGAAATGTGAAGATAGAAGAGGAAGTCAGAGTCAGAGGAAGACTTGAGGATAACATGAGGCTGGCATTGAAGATAGAGGCAGGGCCCACAAGCCAAGGGGAGAAGGCTCTCTAAAAGACAGAAAATGCATGGAAACAAATGCTCTTCTAGAGTTTCCAAAAGGAACACAGCCCTTGCGCATATCTTGTTTTCCAGCCAGTGAAACTCATTTCTGACTTTTGACCTCTGGAAGTGTATGAAAACAAATTTATATTGTTTTAAACCACTAAGTTGTGGTAATTTGAATAGCAACAGTAGGAGACTAAAGTAGTTTCTATTCTATTTTCATAATGTTAGTCATAAAAAATGTTGAAAGAATAAAATTAGAGGTTTTATTGGTATCCAAATACGAGATAGAGTCTTGTAGAACCTTATTCTCAAGTCGTTGTTGGATATTTTTATAAAAATGCTGTTGCACACAGGCTGGTGAAAGCCAAATTTAAGAAATATTGAAACAAGGTTTTCATGAAAGAGTTTAGGAATTACAAGGGTTTTTGTGTGTTGGATTGAATCAAAAAAGAATGTGGATGCTAAAGAAACACTAAACTTCAGTTTATACTTTGACTCTCATCTCACTCTCCTCTCAGCAGATATATTCTAGCATTGTATCTTGATAAAATTACTCCCTGTTAATTAAAGTGTTTTCAAAGGATATGTCTCCTACTCTTTGATAGGGCTGATCTCATGTGAACACTCAGACAAACCACCAACAATGTTCTTGGCATTTAATCCAAATTTCAGTCAAGCCCATTTGTAGGACCAAGTGGGTCAACTGAGCAAACCTGATGCTACTGTGTCTAAAACAAGTTTTCTGCTTAAACACATAGAGTAGGTTAGCACAAACTATCACATGGTTAATTTAGGTTGCATGGACAAACTAGCAAATTCAAGTTAAAGGAAAAAAATTATTTTTAAGGTTATATGTAATATGTATGTATGTTTGTTTATTTATTTATTTATTTATGGCTGTGTTGGGTCTTCGTTTCTGTGTGAGGGCTTTCTCCAGTTGTGGCAAGCGGGGGCCACTCTTCATCGCGGTGCACGGGCCTCTCACTATCACGGCCTCTCTTGTTGCAGAGCACAGGCTCCAGACGCTCAGGCTCAGTAATTGTGGCTCACGGGCCTAGTTGCTCTGCGGCATGTGGGATCTTCCCAGACCAGGGCTCGAACCCGTGTCCCCTGCATTGGCAGGCAGATTCTCAACCACTGCGCCACCAGGGAAACCCCTGTATGTATGTTTTTACAGGTGGCCCTCTGTATCTGCATATCTCTGGGTTCCACATTGGCAGATTCAACCATGTTAGGATTGAAAATATTTGAAAAAAATTCCAGAAAGTTCCAAAAAGCAAAACTTGAATTTGCTAACAACTATTTACATAGCATTTACATTGTATTTGCAACTAGTTACATAACATTTACTGTTTTAGGTATAATAAATAATCTAGAGATGACTTAAATTATACGGAGGATGTATGTAGGTTATATGCAAACCCTGTGCCATTTTACATAAGGGACTTGGGCATCTGTGGATGCTCCTGGAACCATCCCCCCTAGGCTACTGAAGGACAATTGTACATGTGTGTGGGTATATATAGATGTATATACATGGTCTCCTATGTATATCATGTATATATCTATATCTTTTTGATAATTAAGTTTATTGTTCAGGTCTCAGCCCACCTTAAACTGGTTAATGGAATCGCACGTAATATGAGTCGGCTTGAGTGTTACATCAACAACTACACTAAAATGTCTGTCAGTTTATCACAGATCTGTCAGATCTGTGAGGTTTTTTTGATACTATCTTTACGCATTTCTAATCACCCTTGATTTTGCCTGAGATAGAAACTAAATTACACACAAGAGTTTCTGTGAGTTTGGCATCTCTCAATCAGCTAGAAGGAAATGTCCGGGCAAATTTAAAACCACTGATTGATTGGAGATTTCAATCGGATTTTCAGATTAACTGAAAGAGGCTAGACTCCAGAAGGACCATGGAAGCAAATCGTTCATACAGGTATATGGCAATGACTTCATCAACTTGGTCAAAATGGAGTAAAACAGGAAGAGGAATAGAACCACGTCTCTAGCTAGTCAGTTCTAGAAGATCACTCATGACCTAGTCTTTATCAAACTAGGGGATTGAAGGAGAGCTGGTTTAAGAGTTGTTGATCCACACGTACTCTTCCCTTAAAATGGACTGGTACTAGAGAGTTTTGTTCATCTGTTTGTTTCCTGCTTAGCAGTTCTACAGTACTTTGTATTTTCCAATGTGCTCCTATAATCAGAACCTCGTTTGTGCCTCACTGATAATTTGAGAAAATAGTGAGGGCAGAGAAAATTTCCATTTGACAGTTAAGAAAATTAAAGCAGAAAAATGGAATGTCTTGTCCTGTATCAGGTCATGAGTCACTGACGTACCCAGAATTAGAACACAAATCTCTGGCTACTGGCTGGTGATACGAACACAAGTGGGTAATGCACTCTGTAATCAAAGACCTATTAACTGAGATGATTCCTAAGTCCTTTTTGGACATGACAAATATGTATATGGAAAAAAAACTGTGTATCACTTGATTTTCAAACTTTTTAAAACCACCTATTCTTTCCCAATACACAGGAAAAAAACGAATGCAGTATTTAAAGGAAAGCTGTATTTTTTCCTGTCGGTTAGTAGCAGTGAATTCATGTCTTAGTCATTCTCAAAATTCAGCAACTATATTTGTTACTCTTTTTCATTGGGATTTAGAGACCAAAGAAATTATTTTAAAAAGCCTGTTAACACAATTTATGTTCATCTACAATATACAAGAAATATGTAACTATTATGCAATTATATAAAATTACAAATTGCAGCTCTTACTAAGTCACATCTGATCAGTTTGCTATTTACTACTTTGCTTCGTATTATGGAATATTTGTGCAATACCAGACTCACTCACAGGACAAATGCAGCAACAATCAACTCTTCATCCTTTATTTAGTAGGTCCTATCTGTGTGAAAGATATGTAGCTTATTGTTAAGGGAGATAAAAAGAAGCACAAGAGTTAATTCTTGGATTTCAGGGGCTACCAAGTAATTTGCAGTGATAAAATATCATAGAAGGAAAGATCTAGGTATCTGACAGTGCAAGGATCACACCAAGACTCAAATGGTAAACCAAACCAACAAAAACAAACAAAAAATCATTGACTAAGCATTTACTAAAGTACGTACTGGACACTTTCTATTAATTATCTCTTTTAATCTTGAACAAAACCCAGTGAGAAAATAGGTACTATTTTTCCTTCATTTTACAGATGAGGATCTTGAGACTGAAAGATTAAGTAACCACTTAACATTCCAAGGATGGGAGGTCAGGTTATGAACTCAAGTTGGAAGAGGGCATTGGAGCCATTATATTCTCTGTCTTTCATTTATACTGAAAATATTTTCTCTTTTGCAATTCCAAAAGATCAGAATAGTTCATTTTGATTGTTACCAGAGAGTTTCAACAATTATCCAGATTTAAGGGAAAAACCCACTTGACTAAATAAAGTGATCAGTAAAATGATGAGGTGGTAAGAATGAAATGGAGATTGAGCAAAGGAATGTTTCTAACTGTAGGTGAATCTTGGTCCCTGCAATGTGATGTATACTTACGAGACTTCTTGGTGGTGCCATTGACTGGGGGGCTTGAGGGCCCTGTCCCAGCAGTGTTGTAAGCTCTCACGGAAGCAAAGTAGACGGTGTTAGCTTTCAGCCCTGTGATGTTTTTGGTTGTGACATTTCCACTGACCCTAATTTTACCAATCACGGATTCTTTGGAGTCATCTGTCCAGTATAAGACCTGATCATTAAAAACAAAGAACAAATAAATTTATTGTTTCCTAACAACTGTCAACCACAGTGGCATATGGGAAGAAGTCAGGAGCATAAATGAGAGAATATTTTCCAATTAAAATGGTTATACAACAATAACAAAATAATCAAAGTCCAAAATTTATAGGGAAGAAATAAAAAAAAAGAATACAAATTCACAATGGAAATTAGAGAACCTAGGTTTTTTTAGATTACCACAATAAAATATTTCATGAAATATCTAAAGGTTGACAGCTTTAACAAAGTGTATACAATAAGTCAGAGAAAAACAAGATTCATACTGTCAATCAAAAACTTACATTATGTTTTACTACTGACATTTCCTGGAGAGTTTTTTAAATCACAGATGAATTAATAATTCAACTTTTACTGAGGCCTTCCTGTGCATTAGCACTGTTTTAGGCACGTTGGAAAAGGCAAGAGAGAATAAAGCATAGTACCTGCCTTTGAACCTCTTATAATCTAGTTAAGATATTAGAGTACATATGTAAAAAGAAAGCAGAGAATGCATCCCAAAAAAGTGATATGGAAATAAATGCTAAAAGAATTTGAAGAAAGATAGTATCAGGGAGTGATCAGAGAAGAGTTCAAAGAGCAGGGGAGACTAGAGATGAGCTTTGAGAAATAAATAGGGTTCAGATAAGAGGTAAGGCATTCTAGGATTGGAGTGGCAGAGGCATCTGTTATCATATGAGTAGAACTTTCTGTTTGGGCAAGAGGGTTCAGATAAAAAGAAAAAAAAAGAACAGTACAAGGGAAAATCATAATTTTATTCTAACTCCAAAATAAAGTAAACCTTGTAACTCATTTTGTGGATCATTAGATTTAAAAGTCAAAGGAACAATAAGTGATTAATAAGTCTCATCCCTTAACTTTGTGAGAATGAAGGCCCATAAATTCAAAGTGATTTGCCTCATTCTAGATAGACTATAAATGACAGATTAGGAGAATGTAGACTTTTTCTTATCACTTAACTGCCTTTTCCGAGATGACTAACTTTTTTCAAGTTATGCTCCAGTTCTTAGAGCAGGTTTCCCAGTGAGATTCTTCTATGGTTTAAGATCACTGAAGATTAAATGTTTACTTCTCCCCAAAAAACAAACATGACTGCAATTTGGATACTTAATTAAGATAATCACCTGATTACTTTTTAAATGCTACCATTTGTTACTTTGCTTGCTTAAGATCACCTGGAAAGATCCCCTCCATTAATTCCTCTCTATAGCTTTAGACATATACTATCATATACTAAGAACTAGGTTAGTAGTACAGGACTGTTGAACAGAGCTATTGCTAGCTGGCATATTCATAGTAGAAAGTGAAATTAATGTGGATTACCTCATAGCCCAGAACTCTTCCAGTGTTTCTATTCCAGGCAATAGCATTCCATGAAACCTCCATTTCCGAAGCAGAAAAACTTTGAACAGAAGTTCCCCTTGGGGCCAGTTGAGGTTCTGCCATCAAGAGAAAGACACAACCATCTTCAGCAGAGTTGTTCATGAAAACAAATGCAAAATATACATACAGTCTCAAGGAGGAGCATTCCAGTGCTGACCACAACTTACCATCTTCCCCAGAGTAGACAATGGATGTGGTACTCAGGGCTCCTTCTCCTTTCTTATTATATACACCCACTTTGACTTCAAAGGGAGAGAGGGGGGTGATGCTTTCATTTCTGTAAACAAACCTTGACGATTCTACAAATGGTACTCTTTCCTTGGTCCATGTTGTTGAGCCAACTGGCCGCAGCATGATGATGTATCCAAATTCCTCTCCATTTTGTAGTTCTTCTGGAATTGACTTGGGCAGAAGTGATCAATCACTGAGTATTTAGAAAAATGTATTGTACAGCTATTATAATGTTTATTGATTGTTTGGCATATCTTTTGTAGAGATAGCATGGATATTTACCCTGTTTAATGAAGTATTGAAAAAAAAAATACTTCTATTTGGAATGCCAATTAGAAAAATGATCCCAACTTAAGATACTCAGATAAATAAATGAAAAATTTAAATGGAAATGTAAAACAGGTTTTACATGTTTATATATCCTTCCTGATTATTCCTAAATTGTAATAATAAAATGGTTTAGAAGATTGCAAGATTTTATAAGCTAAAACATAATTTTGATATAAAATTTTAAACTCGGCACAAAATTAGCTTGTTAACTATTTCAAGGCTAGCCATGTTTTCCTTTCACATTTTCAGCAAATTTTTGTAAAATACAGGTAATATAATAAATGTGTAATAATATTTGCTTTAAAACATATAGACTATTACTCAAACACAAACATATAAGGGACCGTCCAATATTTTTTTTGAAACATACATCTTAATTAGTCGTAGTATCAGTGTGCAGTTTCCTTAACATTAAAAAACAAACAATAAAAAGTTTGCTAAGTCCCAAAGAGACAAAATTCTTTGAGTCATTTAAAACTTAAATTTATTAAAATTACAAAACAAAAATAGATACAAGTTCCCCATTATAGATAATTATAACATTATAAATAATCACATCAAGAAGTGAAAATGGGGCTTCCCTGGTGGCACAGTGGTTGAGAATCTGCCTGCTAATGCAGGGGACACGGGTTCGAGCCCTGATCTGGGAAGATCCCACATGCCACAGAGCAACTAGGCCCGTGAGCCACAACTGCTGAGCCTGCGCGTCTGGAGCCTGTGCCCCGCAACGGGAGGGGCCGCGATAGTGAGAGGCCCGCGCACCGCGATGAAGAGTGGCCCCCGCTTGCCACAACTAGAGAAAGCCCTCGCACGAAACGAAGACCCAACACAGCTAAAAAATAAATAAATAAATAAATAAATAAATAAATAAATAAATAAATAAATAAAGTAGCTATTAAAAAAAAAAAAAAAGTGAAAATGAATTAGTCCTTGAATTTAGACAAATATTCCAGCTGTTTATAAGAAAGTTATATTTAAAAATGATAGAATTAATTTAGTTTCTCTAAAGGAAGATGCTTTTTATTTCTGAACATTTTCATGTAGACTAATAAAGGCATACCTGATAGGGCATAAGGCTTGAGTCTGTCATGCACACAACTTTATTCCTGAGGTTTTCCTTACCAAAGGTATCCATTTATTGTATCACATTATCCTGTGACTTGGACCACATCTGGTTATCCAGCAGTGGGCACCAGAACAAAAGGCACCCTCTTGGTCAGAATCTTTGAGGTGTTCTGGTATAGAATCTCTGAATTCTTTTTTTTTTTACACATATATACATTCTTTTTTAAATATTCTTTTCCATTGTGGTTTATCCCAGGAGATTGGATACAGTTCCCCATACACTAGGAACTTGTTGTTTATCCATTTTAAATATAATAGTTTTCATCTGCCAACCCCACATTCCCAATCCATCCCCCTCCCTACCCCCTTCCCCCAGGCAACCACAAGCCTGATCTCTGTGTCTGTGAGTCTGCTTCCTAGACAGGTTCATTTGTGCCATATTTTAGATTCCACATATAAGTGATATCATGTGGTATTTGTCTTTCTCTTTCTGACTTACTTCACTTAGTGTGATAATCTCATCCATGTTGCTGCAAATGGCATTATTTTATTCTTTTTTATGGTTGGGTAGTATTCCATTGTATATTTGTATCACAACTTCTTTATCCATCAGAATCTCTGAATTCTATAGTGACTAGCAAACCCAATTAATTCCTCTCCCTTATGGAATTTGAATATGAAACATAGGTGTGTTGGGGTAATAATAGATAAACTTAGAGCAAGCAATAAGTAGAAAACATACAGTAGCAGGGACACTGAGGCAGTGGAAGCTAGGAGAAAATCTAAGCTGTAAATTATACAGAGAAGAGATAGAATTTAGCCATTAGCCAGGTAGAAAACTGTAAGTAAAGTAAATAGGAAGAACTGAAGGATGAGCAGGAGGGACTCTTAGAACTGGGGCTGGGTTACCAGAATAGATGACAGCAGGGTAGGGCTACGGTTCTCAGAACAGTGATGAATGATGTTCCGGTTCTTCTTTTGCCCTGTCTGCTTGGTTACTGAGACTTTTTCCCATCCTCATTACTTCCCATGTAGCTTTAAAATAAATCCCCATTAACCAAGATGACCTGAGCTGCTCCCTGCTTCTTGCCATGTGGAACAGTCTAAGGAATATGGACTGTGAAAAGCAGAAGAAAAATACATGTCCTGAAATCTTAGGAAAGAAAATGCTTCCTTGTGTTGACACTTCCCTTTCACAGGTAGATCAGAATTAAAATGGTTAACTTTGAGTGGTATGGAGGAGATTTATGAGAATTTAAGCTACTTGCTAGAGAATTTGATTTCTTTTGGATGCTTCTCTGATCTTAGATTTAATCAAGATGTTTAGTTCATCGGAGAAAGTGGAGGACTTTTGTTTTTGGTAGTGAAGTGCAATGAATGTTTCACATGGTGTTCCCTCAAGAAAGATCTGAGTCCAACATGCTCAGTTTAGAGGAGAAAAAAAGGCTTATTTAGGTCCTTCCTTTCATTCTTCTCATATGGGTTGAGAGCCAAATGATGGAGAAATATATATAGCTATTTAAGGTGGCCAGAAAGAGAGTTTTCTCCTTTAAGCAGAGAAAGTATTCAGCAGAATACAGAAATTCAAAAATTCCTCTGGTAATGAAATCTCTTAAAGTTGATAAAGATTAACAATATCATTCTCCACCACAGTGTCTGTAAGAACTACATTTTTAGTATAGACCAAGAGTCAGCAAACTACGGCCTTTGAACCAAATCTGGCCCGTAGTCTGGTTTTGAAAATAAAGGTTTTTGGAAACACAGTCACACATGTTAATTTGTATAATGATATATGGCTTTTGAATGACAATGGCAGGGATGAGAAGTTGTGAAAGAGGCCATGTAGCTTGCAAGGCTGAATAGTTTTACTGGCTGACCCTCTAGGTAGAAAGTGTATCAATGGGCAGTTTGGGTGTTTATTTCTTACTCTACAGTTTTTTATCCTATATGCTTAATTTTATAGTCATATTTTTTATGAGACGTTTATCATAAGCACCTCAAACTTGCAGTTATTTTGGGTATAAATTACAATAACATATGAGTAAAGATACCTTTAAAAAAGGTTATCAGTTATAACATCCCTAAAGTTAGATATCATGTCTAGGTTAGTTGAAAGATAACAAACCAAAACAAATAACCATACACAAAATACACATTATTTTGGCACAGGAGAAAACACAGGTCGATTATACCACAGTGTACTTATAAACCATAATGGTGGAGTCAGACTGAGTTTAGAACAGTGATTGGACCTGGATTAGTGTTGAAAGCTCAATGGGTACTTCTTCATCCACAGTGCGGTGACTTTGGCCTGCAATGGTCTCTTTATCCCCGAGTTCTTTTTCACAGCATAGTTCAGATATGCTATGATGGTACCTTTCCTGACCTCCTTTCAGGCTGAGTTAAGGCCATCCTGTCAATTTCTGACCATAAAGACTTTTTTTTCAAGAAATTCATTTTTGTACCCCCACTGCACTACTCGTTAGTGTTCACTGAATTGAAAGTGTTACTATGTGCCTTCTGATTGCTCGAATTAATGTATGCATCTCCTTCTAAGTACACATAACTGATTCCTTAAAGAAGTTTGGGCACCAGAAGAATTTGGCTCAGTAACTGCATGTACATGATGCCAAATGTGAATGATAAATGGGAACTTGCATCCATTTATGTAATAGTTTCTGTTAGTATCCTCATATCTGATATCCCAAGAAGAAATACACAGAGGGAATGATTTTAACTTAATTTTTTAAAAATATAGGTCAGAAAAAGTTTTCTGTAGAGGGTCAGATGCTTAAATATTTTGAGCATTTGGGGATCTAGGGTCTCTTGCAACGTCATGAAAGCAGTGATACATAACACATAAGAGAATGGGTATGGTGGTGGGTGAATTTGTTTAGGAAAACAGGGAGCAGGCCAGATTTGGCCTGTAGGTGATGGTCTCTGGAACCTGGCTTTAAAAACAACATTATAAATCGTGGAAAGTTTTTTTTTTTTTTTTTTGTTAATTCACATCATCTCTATTTAAGAATAGTATACATAGGATTTCCCATTCTCCTCACGTATAGACTGAGTAGAAGCTGTGATTTACCAACCTTTAGTAATTTCTGACATGGAGGAGAAAAAACAAGGGGTGAAGTTCGGCAAGTGATGAAAAGCTTATATGGCCTTCAAAGAATATTGAAACCTAAATAACCTCCTCACCATCCCACAAAACCAATCCTGTTTTAGACTACTTGAGAGTCAGTGTTTCTGTGAGAAACATGTTTGGTAAACAAGAATAACTTGATTAACTTACTACTCAAGGCAGATACAGGAAAACTCCTGGCCTCTCTAAACCATGACTTTGCATATGGACCATTGGAATTCTAATTTAGGACAAAGTAAAAAAGCATGGAGAGTCCTATAGTCAGATGCTTCTCTGCCCACCTGTATTGCATTTCTAAGCCTATTTTCTTTTCTGAACATGGCATTGCCACCGGCTAGCATTGTCATGAGGAGTAAATGACATGAAATGTCCAGCACAGCACTGAAAATCCTGTAAGTGCTCCACAATTGAGCCACATCTCTCTCTGTGCATATCCATTCCTTCAACAGGTACTTCAGGAGGTCACACCACATTCCAGGCACTGTGCTAGGCCCATAACGCATATGTGAAACTAGACGTCCAGAAGAAAGGACAACTTTTATAGCAGCTGCACCTGGTTCCTGGCTCTGTTGTTTACAACCTTTAGAAAACATCTCTGCGTCTCAGTGTTCTCTCATATGAAGAGGGTTTAATAATACTACTTTTTCTCTATCTGTAATAGAATTTTTTTTGTTTGTTTCTTTTTTAAAAATTTTTTATTGGAGTATAGTTGCTTTACAATGTTGTGTTAGTTTCTACTGTACAGCAAAGTGAATCAGCTATACGTATACATACACCCCCTCTTTTTGGGATTTCCTTCCCATTTAGGTCACCACAGAGCATTGAGTAGCGTTCCCTGTGCTATACGGTAGGTTCTCATTAGTTATCTATTTCATACACAGCATCAGTAGTGTATATATGTCAATCCCAGTCTCCCAATTCATCCCGCCCCCACTTCTCTCTTGGTATCCATACGTTTGTTGTCTACATCTGTGTCTCTATTTCTGCTTTGTAAATAAGATCATCTATAGCAATTTTTTCAGATTCCACATATATGCGTTAACATACGATATTGATTTTTCTCTTTATGACTTACTTCACTCTGTATGATAGTCTCCAGGTCCATCCATGTCTCTACAAATGACCCAATTTCGTTCCTTTTTATGGCTGAGTAATATTCCATTGTATATATGTACCACGTCTTCTTTATCCGTTCCTCTGTTGATGGACATTTAGGTTGTTTCCATGTCCTGGCTATTGTAAATAGTGCTGCAGTGAACATTGGGGTGCCTGTGTCTTTTGAATTATGGTTTTCTTTGGGTATATGCCCAGTAGTGGGATTGCTGGGTCACATGGTAGTTCTATTTTTAGTTTTTTTAAGGAACCTCCATACTGTTCTCCATAGTGGCTGTATCAATTTACATTCCCACCAACAGTGCAAGAAGGTTCCCTTTTTTCCACACCCTCTCCAACATTTATTGTTTGTAGATTTTGTGAGGAATAAAATGGACCATATATATAGAAGGTCTTATACTACTGTAAAATCATTTACAGATGCAATGAATCCCTATTATTCTGCAACAGGGTTTCTCAACCTTAGCACTCTTGACATCTGGGGGCAGATAATGTCTTCTCATGGGGGGGCTGTCCTGGGCATTGTAGGATGTTTAGCTGCATCCTAGCCTCTATCCAGATGAACCTCTCCCCTTAGTTGTAAACAACCAAACATGCCCTCAGACATTGTAAATATCTCCTGAGGGATGAAACCACCCCTGCCTCCCAATGAGAGGCCCTCTAACATATCAGACATCATGATTTTTAACTAAAATATCCATAGCCATCATGTTCTTAGGTGTGGTATTAAAATGTCCAAGGAAGTGGATGTTTTGGCTATGAAAATTATCACCACAGTGTCAGAAACATGTACACAGGGCAATGAAATAGGGCAAGGCTCTTTTATCAGTTATAGCTGGGGCTCAAAGCTGGTAACAAAGGTATGAAGTGCCATGCATTCTAAAGAGAGACATCAAACCATTTATATATAAGTCTACCTGGCAAAACTTAGCCTATAACCCAAGAGAAATGTACAGAAAGGGAGTGTTGGTTTGTTTAGGGAGAGATTAGTAGGAAGATATTTCTTTTGAGACGGTTGTAGAAAAAGCTGTGCATTCCTACCCCTCTACCCAGGGGAAAGCAAAGGGGCTACTTCTTATCCCTTGCCTAACGAAGTGAAGAGGCTTCAGAAAGAAACACATGGTATATGTTCTCTGTAATTTAGGGGATGCAGGTTCTTTTAACTGACAAATGCCTGAGAAACTGCCAAAGGGGAGAGAGACCCGGACAGTGTATTGTGGCAGAGTGAGGAGAGGCTAAGTGGGGACACACTGCACTTCCATGGAACATAGAGCAAAGGTGCATGTTTGCTGAGGGCAAATGTGAAAACCATGTAGGGAGCTATCCATGAGCAACCTTATGGTTGCTCTGTCATCATAAGGTTGTGACCTTATGATGCTATATCCACAAAGAGCATCTAGAGGAGAGAGAGAACCTCTACCAGAAGAGTCTGGCCATGGACCACCAGATTCCAGGAACTGAGGAGACCTTCCGGCAGCTTGCACCAAGGAATGACAACCAAAAGTTTGGGCACTTCTTTGGACACTGCGCCCTCCCCGCCACCACCAAAAACCACGAAAAAACAAAGCAATACAAAAAACCGCTCTATGAAATGTCAACGTCTGGTCATTTACCATTCCTAGAGTATACCAAAGTCAAATTACAAATGTACCAGCAATCAGGACTTTTTCTGTCCCTTTCCTCTCCTCCCAATCCCAGTTTACTACAACTCTGGAGGAACTAGTTTGGGAAAGGAGAAATTGAATAGCAGAGTGGAGAAAAGGTGGAGAACTGACTATGCGTTCCCTTTCACACTATAGCATTTCTCCGCTGAGGCAGGCCTGAGCGTCTGGAAATGAGAAACTTTAGATTGGTTGAAAGTCTAAAGTTTATGATAATAAACCAGGTTGAAAAAATTTTAAGTACAAAAATGAACCTATTGGGGCTTCCCTGGTGGCGCAGTGGTTGAGAATCTGCCTGCTAAAGCAGGGGGCACGGTTCGAGCCCTGGTCTGGGAAGATCCCACATGCCACGGAGCAACTAGGCCCATGAGCCACAGCTACTGAGCCTGCGCGTCTGGAGCCTGTGCTCCGCGACAAGAGAGGCCGTGATGAAGAGTGGCCCCCACTTGCCGCAACTAGAGAAAGCCCTCGCACAGAAACGAAGACCCAACACAGCCAAAAATAAATATAAAAATAAATAAATAAATAAAAGATTACTATTAAAAAAAAAAAATGAACCTACTTGTTGATACTTAATAATAATGACTACAAAAGCTATACCATGTGCCTAAGCTTTCATCTAGATGCAGGGAAGAACAAAGGAAGGATTTAAAGAACAGTGATAGGGAAATTATTTTCTACCTGTGCTCTGCTGAGTCTAACTCATGAATAGTTCTAGAGGTAACAAATAAAATAATTTCTAGTTCATCAACTAATAACAAAAATGCTACTGACCCACCTTCAATAGACATTGAACGTCTGTTTCTTATATTTGGAAGCAAATTGTGTTGAGTTAGTCACACTCTCTTACTTTAGTAGAAATACAAGAAGTTTCCAATACCTCTTTTAAATAATGCATCATCAGGAGTCTCTCATACCACGTATTTTTATATACTCAATAGTGATCAAATAAATCTTCTTTTTTGTTTTTCAATATTCCTCTTAGCCAGCTAAATCTTTTTCCTTCAAAGTAACTCAGTTGGATAGAAAATTACCTCCCACGTAATGACAAGTTCAGACCGACTTCCTCCACCTCCATTGATGTTTGTTGGTGCCACGACAGGGACTAAAGCAACCAAGAGAAACATAGGATGGCAATTACTAAAGTAGCTCTTCATTGGGAAGAATTTTGTTTTTGGATTTCACCTTTCAAAATCTCACGCAGACACATTATGAGAGAGTCTTGCATTTTTAATGAACATAAATTATGTTTACACATATCCAAATTTCTAAGAGAGGGGACACAGTTGTGTTTGATACAAGAGCACCCTGGCTCCAAAATTAATTAAAAATCGACTAACATCGTGTATTTGACATTATTATGCATCATCTACTAATTGGCAAAATGATGTTCCATTCAGATGGTAACCGCAACATTGCTGATTTAGTGCCTAATTATACAGTTGTGCTGTAAACAAGTTACTTAGGCAGTCTATTAATTAATTTTTTTCAATAAACTAAAATAATTTTTCTTTTTGTTAGCCATCAGGATATTTTAACATTTAAAAATGAATCCTGCTTTGATCTTCATAATTTATTTAAAAGATTGCCTTGAACCTATGCCCTGTCGTCTAAGCCTTCCAATGCCTTTGGCCAAAAGCAGCGTGAATTGGAATAGCTTCTACAGTTGCAGGGTTTCTAGTACTTGACAACTTACAGTAACATATTTTAGGACAATTGACTAGTTTAGATACATAAGGAAATTATTTTAAATTATACTTTAATTAACTCTTTGCAAAAGTTTCCAATGTTCTGGGTAGTAAAGTTCCCTCTTTTCTTCAGTTTTCAAATGAACCATACTCATCCTAAAGCCATATTGAGAAGAACTGTCTTTGATGATACCAGCAAACAAACAAACAAACAAAACCTCACAACCTCTCACTGCAGTATGATTTGGAGCCTCAGGGAAATCACTATGAATACCAAGTCTCATTATGCTACTGAAATGAGAGCGCCAATGGTTAACAGAAGGTGACATAAAAACTACTGTAAAAACTTTAGAATTAGCATCAACCCTGCCCAAAACTATCATAATATAAATCAGCTGTAAACAAACAATCTGAAATTGAAGCTAATATCCAGAGGCATGGACCAAACTTGCAGATTCTTATCCAGTTGGTCTGTGGTAGGGCCTGGGAATTTCTATATTTAGACATTTCCTTATGTCAGTCTTTATCTCATTTAGGTTAAGGTCCACTGTTATGGTGAATGCTCGTGCCTAAGTCTGGATGTCTGGGTTCAAATCCTGACTTTGTCCAAAACAATCAGCTAACATCCTGGTCTTCCTTTTCTTCCTCTATCAAAGGAAGGACCCTCCTCTCAGCTCTAAACTTTTAGAATGATTTAAGATATCACTACCAAATATGCTGTTTTCCAGCCCTAATCCTATAATAAAATGATTAGCATTACCTTTAGTTTCAAAAAAATGATTTATTGACATCTGACAGTTGCGCACACTTTGTTGAAATAGTTTGTGCTTGTTAAACTAAGCCTCAGCATCAGTGATCCTTCATAGGTGACTGGATAAGAATGTGAACTTTGTTGGCTACATGCATTGCGCAGATCAAGTATCACCTTGGATGTGAAAGTTTAAGAGTGGAACAAAGGATCCATTGAAAAGAGCTTAAGAAGGTGTGATTTCTGAGGCAGGTTCCACTTGTATTCTGCTGTTCAGTGAACCAGTTGATGCTCAATTAGCACTTCTGTTAAATGAGTTTAAAATTTACCTCATTTGCCTGTGGAAAAATTTATAGTATCACTCAATGAAGCTGCAGCTAGGTCAGAGTTGAGAAATAGATGGAAATATGTGGCTGGCGGCACCATCAGAGTCTCAGTTAATTCTTGGCTACAACATTTAATGAAACAAGCAGTAACTCATTTGCATTTACAAATCTACAGATTCTCTATTGGATTTTGGCTAGAAAATAAATGAGATGAGAGGACAGCTTTTGAAAAATTCTAATTTTTGACATGCCTGCTTAACTATAATCATCTCTTTTTGAATTCACTTTTTGGGAGAAAATATACCTTGCTCTGTGCACATACAAATGGAAAATAAGAGCCACTGGTTTACTGCCTCTGATTTTGGACCAAAAATACTACACTTCTCACTTATTTTCTTTAGGAACTAGACTTTAAAAGGTCTTCCACATCTTTAGAAGACATTGATTTCTTACCTGATGCTTTGGTTCTTAACACTTCTGATGGTTTACTTGGTTCTCCAATCCCAATGCTATTCCCGGCAACAACACGAAACTCATATTCCACCCAAGGACTCAAACCAACCACTGTTGCATTGTATGTCTTACCATTGAGAATTTCTGGAACTGAAAAGAAGGGGATGCTTCAGGCCCCTAAATTGGCACTAGTTAAAAACAATCAGTTATTCAATTAAACAAACACACCATCTGTTTTAGAAAATTATTCAAAAATGCTTGTGTCACTTACCTGTAGAAACAGCCTGCCAACCCACAGAAAATGGTGTCCGAGCCTGAATACTAAATATTTGAATGGGACTGTTATTATCTGAGCCTGGTCTCCAGCTTAGTTGAGAAGTAGTACTGGAAATATGTTCCACTCTTACATCTTCTGGGGGACCTGGGGGACCTTGAAAAATATGTTTTATGATGACTATATTGGAAATTATTAAATTCATGGATTTGGGACAGGGATAGTCCATCTGTTATGCTTAGAAAATAAAATATTGAACATAATGTATTTTAGCACATTATTTGAGATAAAGCCCTATTAATTCAACTTACATGGTGAGAGATTAATTTAGAAATGCTTCCCTTGAAGATTAGAAAATGCCAGTCATGGGATGGTTGAATATCATCCGATAGGGAGTTAACCTCAAAAATTGAGAACCATTCTCGTCCATTCTCTCTTGAAAGCTAACTCAAATAAATACATCTGATACGGAGACCTTCAGGAACATGTGACTTTGACCCTGCTCTGACAAGAATGGTTTATTATGAATAGAAAACATGTCTAAATTTTAGGGACCGACACTGCTTGCTAAGTCTGACCATTCCTTATAAAGAGACAAAACCCACTCATTTCAATATCCATATCTATACCTGTACCCTGGAGTCTTAGAGTTTAGAAAATAAAAAATCTGTACTATTTATCTCACTTTTTTATCATAATGTGGTTACTCAAAGATCTACCATGTATCAATACATATTAACATTTTTGATTGTGAATAAACTGTGTGCTCCTTCATTTTCACCATTTATGCTTACCCCTCACAATGATATCAGCTTCAGCAGATAAACTTTCCAGAGTTGTTTTTACTGTGCATAGATATTTTCCTGAATGATTTAACTGAATATTCCTTATCATCAAATCCCCAACAGATTCCTGCAGATAGATAGGGAAAAAGGGATAAAAACATAATCATACACAGCAGGTCCCTTTTTTTTTTTTTTTTCAGCTGGATAAATACTAAATATGAGGCAGTTCTGAAATTAGGAGATATACTAGTATCATTATAGTTTCTCATATTTGATCCCTTTTATTATCCCCTTTATTATAATTGCATCCAGAACACAAGCATTTCTATGCAAGACATAAAACAAAATAAAACAAAACAAAAACAGTTGCAACTTCATAAACAGACAGTGACTATCCATGCAAATCAATATGGGGAGAATAATTATGAAAGATGTTGATTCATGTAAAAGACTTGATTCATTTTATTAAGCACTTAAAAATTTCAGCAACTTACTCCTCCAATCCTCTCAAAATGAGCCACTCCTCTTTTTAAGTCTATGACATCTCCATTGAAAGACCATACAAATACAACTTCAATGGAGGGGTCATGGGACACCTGGCAGGGTAGGACTATACTCTCGCCAACTGTAACATCCATTTTGGAAGGTGGCACGGTAATAACAGTCCTCTCTGTTGAGAAAAAATATTATTATTATAAAAGCTTATCAAATGCTAGCATATGGCTATAAAACATATTATTTTGAATGATTTTGCCATTGTTTGAAATTGTATAAATACAACATGAAGCTCTACTATACTCAGTATGAAAAATTATATTCCCACTTTTCAAATATTTCTGCATTAATCAATGTAGCCTATTACTTGTAAGAAAATTCAAGATATACATTCATTTATACTTAATATAAAAATGAGTAGTTCATAGAAAACTGTGGACATCAAAAGACAGCATTCCCTACATAGAGAATGCACCACACCATTTTTATTATTATTTTATTCTGAAATTCCAGCCACAATATTACAATCCACACAATGGTTACAGCTCTAAATATTCTATGTTAATTTCATATACTATGAGACAAATTGCGTCCCTAAGATCATAACTACATTAGTTTATATTATATCGAGATTTATAATCATAACCTTATATTTGCAAATGTGAATACAACATATTTATTCTATTTCTGACATAGCTGTGATAAAAAATTTCTATTTTAGATAAAGGTGCAACACGAATAGGAAGGAGGTAACTTTTTTCTTTTTCATCGAGATTTCACAATTTTAGAATTACACATCTATCATAAAAAAATTTCTCTCTAGAAATATGAGTCACAATATCAGCCCTTGCTCTACAAGTCATATCATGTCATTGACCCATTTCAAAGGATAATTCCAAACAGTGTTCCAGCTGGACTTGTGAGTCCTATATTTCTGTGGTTAAAAGAGACTCATAGTGATATCATTTTTGACTACATTTTTTATAACAAAATACATAGTTTTGATTTTAGAGGACTAAGAATTGACTAAGATGGCAACTCAGTAAATTGACCAAAATGGCAACTCAGTAACCACACACACAAAAAAAAACCCTGGACATATATTTGGATTTAGATATGCACTATCTTACCAAAATAAAGTATGTTTTAAGGGGTTTACATTTAAGAATTAGGGATTTTGGCAAATTATAGTGAAAGCAAGTATCATACATAAAGAAGTTTCAAAACAAAATGAAATGAGGACCCTGGAAAATCTCTTTCTCTAAAGATCACTCATAAGATAAAGTTTTACCCTCTAGGAGATAAGCTAAAAGCTTTACTTTCCTTCTGGCTTCTTTGTGCTGCTCAAGAAATCAAAGTAGCATTGAGGTTGAATTTATATGTTCATATGGATGAGTGTGCCACTGTATTTTATCAATAGAATGTTTAAGTATTATTCCAACATTTCAATAATTGTGATTGTTTCCTTAATAAACAAAAAGTAGGAAGTAATAATCTTGGGCTTTAAGGTACATATTGATAAAAGAGTCATGGAAAAATAAAAGCACATATTTTGTTTCTGAATATAATGAAGAAAATCTACCTCAGTCTACATCAGATGGTGTCTGTGTCTTCATATTTTCATATTTTAAAGATACTCTTTACCTTATTATATTAGACACATATACTTTTTATTCTAATTATTTCTGGGGAAAAGTTTAAAGAATGATTTTGTGGACTAAGTCCATTCTTAATTCCAAACCTTCTTCAGACGTCTCCCACAAAGAAAGGATAAATACTAACCAGGGTTTCAATAACGCATTTTAAGACTAGAGACTATTTTCCTTCTTGTAGTATCTTTGAAAAAAATATATCGCTAATATCTTATTTACACTTATGGGAAGATGAGTTGGCTAACTGGTTGTGCTGGTAGAGCAAAATTGCTCTGATTTAAAGTTTTGGATCATGCAGTTAAAATAATTTTCAAACATTAAAAATGAAAACCTCTCCTTCCATTTATGGCACCACAAAGTGGCAAAATTAGACAAATCATTCCCTATATACAGTTTGTTAGTAGTATAGTAATATTGACTAAAACTTCATGAATAAGAAACATTTGTATTATAATTCATTATAATGTTTACATGTTCTCACTAGTTAATTCATTTATTAACTAATATTTATTGAGCACCTACCAAATTCCAGCTGTCTGCTAAGTATTGGAAATACAATGGAAGGAGAAGGAAAAAAAAAAGCACCAAATAAAAATGATGTGGTGCTTGCCTTCACAGATATTTAAGAATAAAACGAGAGGCTGACATTAATCAAATCATACTCAGAAATACATAGTTACAACTGTTATAAGTGCCATGTATTAGAAGTAAATGATTCTATTAAAATAGTGAATCCTGAGGGATCAGTTTATTGGGAAAGGATTGCTTTAGCTGAAAGCAAAAGGCAAATAGGAGTTAGCTAAGTAAACATAATAGTCAGGGAGAAGTAACTTTATTCACTATGCAGGCAAGAGCATTTACAAAGAATCTGTGCAAAGAAGAATGGTTTGTTGAGGCAAGGCAGCCATTTTGCTGGAAAGAAGTGTTGGAGAGTAAAACAGGAGTGAAGGTGGAGAGTATGAAGCTTGGTGATGGTCATAGTCCGAATGTAAGCTTTAGATGTTTTTAGGGCCAGCTACATAAATAATTTTTGGGTCGCAGTATGAAATAAAAATGTGGGGTGTTTTTCTTTGAAATTACTTTGCTTTAAAAATAATATATTACCTACAAAATGTAACAGGGTAATAATGATACATGAGTAACAACATAAACATACAAATTGCAAAAGTATATTTTTGATTCAATTTTATATATACATTAAATAATAATACTTTATTAAATTTATTTCTTGATTGATCATAAGATTTTTCTCACTTTTCTATAAATTTATTAGGTCATCAGAATTTGTTTTAGCAATTTTATTTTTAAGTGATTGACATCGGTTGCTCATGGCAAATGTAAAATCGCAAATGCTTTTCGATAATTCTTTATGTTTGCAAAGATCTTTCTGTTGATGCAATTGTTATGGAACCATTGAGAGTATTTTATAGGTTGTGAGAACATTGGAATAAATATCTGATAAATTATTTTGAAATGTGAATCTTAGATCATCTAGAGCTGATGATTCTCAAGGAACAATCTTTTCCAAAAAGATTTATCTCTTCATACAAATCCCTTCTGTTTAAGTCTGCATTGAATTTTAGATGTAAATTTAAACAATGGAACTGTTACATTCTTCGGACACATCCTGTAACTTGTGGAGGTTTCACGGGAAACTGAAAGTGGCTTAAAGGTTTGTGTATAATCCAGAACGCCTGTTTATGCATTCTACTGCTGTATCTTTAATTGTAAGGAAACACTCATTAATAATTGGTTTACCCGGAGATTTGTATAGAAATAGTATTTTTCCCATTGAGTAGAGTAGTCTCTAAATTTCTATTTCTAAGCCTCTGGAAATGAGCTTTCTAGTGTTGCAGACATTTTCAAAATCATGTATGCCAAACTCTTTTAAGAATTCACATAACTCTATGATACGCCTTATTGCAATATATGTAGGCTTTTATTTCGTAATACTTTACTGACAAAATTTACTGCCTGGGCACTGACAGTTCCTTTTCTGGTGCTCAGGCTGAAGAGTTAATATTTGTACAGATGTCACCCGGACATTGTCTGGGCACAGATGAGCAAGCTGACTTCTCACAGTGGATCCTGACGCTGACTGCTTTCTGAGTTCCTTGTTCCCCTGAAGCCCTTGCTGTCATCCCCTGAAGTTTCTACAGCTGCTACCATCATCACCTCCACCAATTTGGTCCCGGGTCCTGATTTGCTCCCCTTCCTCTGGGCCTCAGCACTCCTGACCGCCATCAGGCATGTGGGTATACACAGTCCCACCTGCCTGCTTGGTGCATGGACCTGAGCCCGTTTGTGCACAAGCTACGGCTGCTGAACCATAAACACTTGTACGTGCTTCCACCTAGGCTGTCTCCTCTGCTCATGGTCATGCTCCATTGTCCCACTAGCTTTCACTTACAAAGCACAAGTTCAGAGACAAAGCGATCAAGAATTTTGAGATGGCGACAGTGGAGCATTAGACCAAACATGAGGCATATCTCAGCACGGGATCCTGTGTGACTGGGTTACAAACGGATGAAACCAGCCCTGGATGCCATGTTAAAAAATTGCCAAAAAAAAAGGGAAGCCTTGGAAGTATGAAGCAGAGGGAAAAAAGGCATAAAGACATAGCAGTATTTGTAGGGTAAAAAAAAAAAAAAAAAAAAAGGATTATATTTAAAAGAAGAGTCTTCTATGTGGGCAGACTTGTTATTCAAAAACAGGGAATGCATGGTTATCTGAACATAGTCCCCTTGTGAGTACCCTCCTGTGAGGGTGAGGGGGTACATGGACAAGAACGCTTATAACTACTGTATCCTCTCCTCACACCACATGCAGACCTGTCCTGATCCTGTGTAGGTGGCTGTCCAACACCCACAAGGCCACTGATTGCTACCCTGAAGCGTTCCCTTCTGCAACCGCGCAGAGCTCTAACTCAGAACTAGAAGTGAATACCCCACAGAGACAAAATCACAGTTGCAGAGAATGGGAGAGTGGTTCTTGAGCAGGAGAAACATACACAATTTTTGATGCTATTTTAGGGAAAGAACAAGGAGGAGCTTTAGTTCATTAACAAGTTCTGATTCCTGTGCATATACTTTAACTTCTTAAGAAACTAACACCAGAGAAATTTTTTAAAAAGCCACTCGAATCACTCTCAAGGAGTGGAGGGATGTATATACACACATCTAGTGTACTACTTTCCTGGGAGCGCATACATGCCAGTGGAGTAGGTGCAGTAACATGAGGCTCATTATTAACACCGAAATACTTCTTGGTATTTATGGATAAGTGAGATAATTAGGGCCTGAATTATAACAAATTAAAAAGGAGGAACGTCGACTCTGCTAGACTCTATCATTTGTAAAACTTTGAAATTCTTTAAGGCTCTTTCTCTGAAACAAAATAGAGCGATAGTTATTCCTTTTCATTTCCTATAATTATATTTTTGTTGCCTATTCCTTAAGTATTGATATTTATAGAAATTCTACTCTAGTAGTTTAAAAATTTAGCATGAATTTCCTGGAGAATGTGTTCAAAATGTGCATTTCTCTGCTTCCACCAGAAATACTGATCTGGCAGGTCTGCAGAGAGAACCTAGAAATGGATTTTTTTGACAGGTTGCGTCTTCAGTTGATTTTAATGTGGTCAGTCCAGGCCCATGCTTTGAGAAATAATTGCTTTAGGTTTTGAAATTTGAACCTGAAATTTCTATTTAAGGAAAATCCAAGCTATGTGAAATATATTGCCAGAAATCCACCAATGCTTTGGATCCAGGAAAAAGTCATATCCAGTAAAATGTTATTGATTAGTGATGCTCCAAAAATAAATAAAGGTGCATTTCCCAGGTTATTCAACTTTAATTAATTCTGTATACTTACTATGTTTGCTTTTAGAGTTTCATAGTACCTTTTAGCATATTAAAAGCTTTGAAAATTCCTGTATTAAAGAAGTTTCCTTAATTCTAGTTTTCCTGCACTTACTAGATATGGAACATTTTTAATTCATGTAATACCTCTTAATACGTTTTGGGATATAAAGAATTCTAAGAAACAATGTTTGGAAATATGACTTTCATGGTTGAAGAGGGTTAGCGTACACAAATATATACACACATGTGTGTGTATTTATTTAACATGCATAATACATATATAAATATATATTTAAGAGATAATCACATACATTTGAACTCCGAAAAACTTAAGAGTAGTCGTTAATTTTTTTAAGATAGGAAAACTGGTTTATTGTTATGTTAAAAAGATCCCCTTGTCATTTAAAAATACATTCTGAAATATTTATAGAATAAATTATGATGTTTATGATTTGCCTCTAGATATTTGAGGTGGATGTTGGGGAAGTAGGTGAGGGTATAGGTGAAACAAAGTTGGATATGAGTTGATGATTATCAACCCTGATTGATGAGTACATGGGTATTCCTGGTACTGTTTTCTCTACTTTTCTGTGTGTTTCTAATTTTCAATAATAATAAAAGAAAGACATAAAGGAAATGATGGGGGTAGTGAATATTTATATAGAGAATAGGGAGACATCTTTTCCATTCGGCTTCTAGTGTGAAGAGGACCGACCACTTTTTGAAGGTTATTCTAAGTATGAATGACATGCGTTAATGGAGAGTTCATAAAATTACAGAATTTTAATGTTTACTCTTTTCAGTCTGTTTCAGTGAGAATCAGATCGTACGAAAACAGCTTGATCTAACAATCCTATCCTTAAGAAGTACAAGGAAAGGCTTAATAAAATATATAATGCTTTTGATGAATAGCCTTACTCAAATTCACATTGTCAAAATAGACAGTGATATTTCCAGAACCCATCTTTAGTAAAGAGCACCTCAGGAGACATGAAAACTAATAACAAAATTTCTCTCAGAACTGTTAAGCATGATTTCTTTAAACATAAGTGTGGCTTGTTCCCTGTATCAATGGCCAAACACTCTATTACATATCATGATCCCCAGCTACATTTTTACAAGCCAGGGATGGCAATCCATCATGTAATTGGTCTTTCCTGAGCATCCAGAAAATATTACTTTTGGTAACTTTTTGTTTGTTTCTTTTGTACTTTTAACTCAGTTGAAATCTCCATCTGTGAGTGATAATCTTTCAGGGTCATTGTTCAGAATAATAACTGCTCAGGTGGTTCTGAATTACCAATTCCTCTCAAAAGATTGACGAATGTTAAGAAAAATCATCAAATCTCCCTCTGTGCAACATGTGATTCTGCCTTCATTTGTCTATGACATTATTGGAAATGTTATTAAGATACTGATATAAAGGAAATTAGTGTATAAATAACACTTAAAACAGGTGATGAAAGTCTCTGATATTTTCTCTCATTAGTTAACTTGTGAAGACTAGAAATAAAAACTTCTAAAATTTGGTCCTCTTCCTAATTCCCCAGAATCTCAAATTAGCCTCGTATCAACGTATTAACTCTTCCCATTGCTCTTAATTTCTTCTTCAATCTGTGACCACATTGCTTCTAGTTATAGGAGTTTCATTATCATTTCTTTTAGTGCAGATTTGAGTGATAGGTTCTCCGAGGTTTTGTTTGGTGAAAGCATCTCTATTTTGTCCTCATTTGAGAGGATATTTTGCTGGGAATAGAATTTTATTGGTATTGTCTTTCAGACCATTAAAAATGTCATTCCACTGTCTTCTTGATTCCCTTAATTCTGTTGTTATGTCAACTGTCATTGTCATTGTTATTCTTTTGAAGATAATGTGGTTTTTTTTAATTGGGATGATTTTTCTTTCCTTTGTTTTCGCTACTATGTGCTTATTTAAACTTTCCTTTGTGTTTATCCTAATTAAGGCTCATATGATTTCCTGAATAGATGGCTGATGTCATTTTCAGTTTTTTTTTAACTCTCTGGAAAATCTTTCTTCAAACTGGTCATCCCTCATCCCTCCTCAGCCCCTTTGGGAACCACAATTTCATGTATGTTAGAGCTATTCACCATCAACAATATATTCTTTGTGTTCTTTTTTGTCTTTCCTATTGCATTTCTTCTCCATATTGGATATCTTATATTCACATATCTTCCTCTTTACTAATCTTCTTCTCTACCATATCTAATCTGCTGTTAAGTCAGTCTATTTTGTTCTTAATTTTAGCCTTTGTATTTTTCACTTCTAGAACTTCCAACTGATGTTTAATACATGCCATTTCTCTTCTGAAATTCTCCATCTTGTCACCTTTAAAAAAACATACTAATCACAATTATTTTAAAACCCTTGTGTGATAGCTTCTATATTTCTATCAGCCGTGACTTGTTGCTGTTATCTGATATTTCCCTGGGTTTTGGTCATTTGGTCCTGGCTCCAGCTGTTCTTGGTAACATTTTATGAAATGTCAGGTGCTGTGGCTCAAAATGTAAATATTTTCATTTTGTTGTATTTTTCCCAAGAAGACTGACTTTTAAGCAGGCAATTGAAAAAGAGCAGAATCTAGTCAGGAATTGATACAAATTGAGTCTAAAGTCAGTGATTTTAAGTCCTGGTCAATTTTGCTCTGCTTTTATTACTAGGGCATAGTCCCTTAGGTGTCTTGATTCAAGATTGAATTGTTTAGCTGGCCTCATTCTATTTGGTTGATTATGAGCCCCAGTTTTTTCTTTCTGGCACTGTGAGACCACCAAAATTTCTGCTTGAGATTTTTATTTTTAAAATATTTTTACATTATTGTGATTGATATTGGTATGATGTTTGTGTGATAAATCTACTTCAACTAGTCAGGACAGAAGTTTCGCCAATATTATTAACTTTTTGTAATAGCTTATGTGTAGGGTTGGAAATATTTAGGCCATTTATCAGTAGCTTTTTAGATAATAGCTTGAACAGTATGATAGTTAATGTCATTTGGAAAAAGAAGTGAGCACTACTTTGGACAGATGTAGAAACCCTTAACATAAAAATATACTAATTGTTTATTCAATATTTTATTCAAAACCATTTAATTAGTATTGAACCCTTACTTTCTTCCAGGTGTACATCAGTGTGAATACTGAGCAAATAAAACAACACTGAACTGAGGAGCCTTTAGAGGATTTCCATAACAAAGGCAAAAAACTCATCTACAATTTAATAGGAACATTCAAGCTTCTAGAAGGGAGACAAAGATGGAATTGAGACCCATACTTCTGAGGCTATGGGTGAGTCTCTTAATTTCAATATTGTTATCATTTTGGGCCAGATTATATTTTGTCGCATGTATGTGTAAGTGGATTCAGAGTGCGGTGGGGAAGCTGTTCTGTGCATTATAGGATATTTAGCAGCATCTTTGGCCTCTACCTACTAGATGTTAGTAGATCCTTCAGTTGTGACAACCAGGAATATCCCTACACATTGCCCTATGTCCCCTAGGAGGCAAAATAAACTTAGTTGGGTATCTCTGTGCTAGAGACACACTTTGGGAAAGTGACAGTATTGGTTTAAACTAATGTTTGGTCATTGAAGTTGTGGGACCTGGTTAGATTCTTTACATATCTTGATGCTGAGGCCATTTGTTGGACAATGGGATATGGGGTTTGAAAGAAGGAAAAGAGTGAAAATGACTGCAAGGATTCGGCTTGAGCAAGTGTCGGTGTAGGCTGTCATTAATATAGTGGGGATTTACTGTGGCAGGAGCAAGTTCTGGGAGTGAGAATTAGGAGGTTAGTGTTAGGATATAGTAAATTGGAAGTTAAGATAAATTGGCAGTTGGATTTGGGATTAAGATAGATAACTAAGCTGGGTTATCATTTTGGGAATTAGCTTGTAGATTTTGTTTAAAATGATGAGACTGGACGAGTTACCAAGTGAGTGGTAATAGCTATGGCAGAGAATAAATTCGAGGAAAGTTCCCTGTGATATTCCAAATTTAGGAAATTGGTAAGATTCAGAAGAACTAGAAAAGGAAATTGAAAAGGAGTGACTCAAGATGTTAAAGGAAAACCTGAAAATTACTATGTCCTGGTAGCCAAGTGAGAAATGTGTATCAAGAACTGTGTGATCAGTAGTCTGATAGGTTAAGTAAGATGACTGAGAACTGACCGCTGGATAAAACAGTGTGGAGGCTACTAGTCACCTTGTTAAGAACAGTTTTGATGAAATGGTAGGAAAAAAGCCTGGTTGCATGGATTCAAAACAGAATTGACCAGAAAGATTGAAAAAAGCAAGCTCGTATAGACAACGTTTTAAAAGAGTTTTGATATAAAGGAGAAGAGTCAAATATGGCAGTAGCCGGAGGGGAAGTAAGGTCAGAAGATGACAGCTTTTTAATGATGAGAGTAACAATATGCAAGTATGGTGGTGGGAGTGATGCCTTAGAGGGGATAATAGAGATGAAAAAGACAAGGGAGGGAGAGGGAGGGGGTAAGGAGGGAGAGAGAGAGAGAGAGAGAGGGAATGTCCCTGAATGTGAGAGGGAATCATATCTAGTGTACAAGTGGAAGATTTGAGTCCATGACCCATAATCTCCCAAATTGTGCTTTCTAGATTACTTGACAAATTTTGTTTAAGCAAAAAATAGCTAAAGCTTGACTTCTTCTAAATATTAGCAGAGAAAAATAGTATCACAATAAAAAATAGGATGTACAACATCCTGGCGATGATAATTGATTACATAGTATTTACTTCAAGTTCTTTATAAACATCTAATAAGTGATGCCAAAAGAAATTTTTTTTCTAAGACATTAATCCACCAAAACAGAGACGAAAAGGGGAGACAAAATTTGAGGAACTGGAGTGAAGTTGAATGACTTCTAACTGGCTTACTGTAAAGGTCAGTCATAGGCTGGCAGTGGGAAGGCTGAGGAGAAAACTTATTTAGCATGTCTTTATGAATTAATTCATTTTGGAATTTATGAATAGGATGCTATTTGGTCTCAAGAATGTTTTCCCATCTCAGAAGAAAACCAGCAAATTACTTTCCTGAGAGGATATGCAACAGAGGGTCTCAACTGCTGGTCACCAAGTACAGTTAAGGGTGGGGGGCTCCTACTGAAAATAGGGGAATTAAGGAAACATGTACAGGGTGAGGGCTGAGATCCATGTGTTGTAAGCTTATGCAGTTCTGAGGGTGCTGTCTGCTGGGCCTTTGCTCTCCAGGCAGGAAACCTGGATGGGAGGTGAGGGACAGCTTTCCTAGGGATCTGATGAGCCTACAAGAGAAGATCCAAATATAGTGACCTTAGAGTTTTCCAAGGAAATATCTTGGCCAGATCATCTAAATGTGAAGTCCAATCATTCAAAAATCCCCACACTTGATCAGAGCTTTCTGTAAGATTTTTAGTGACCCACTTTTAAATATGAGCAGGCAACAGATGCACAGAGTATCTTTGTACACCTTTTAATAAAGGATAGGGATTAAAACAAAGAAAAGAGAAGAAAGTAGTTTGGGACAACAGATACCATGCATAAAAAATAAACTAGAAAAGAGAAAAACTACAAGCAATATTTTCAGAGGAAGGGGGAGAAAATGAGCAAGGCCAGAAAATAAAAGGACACTTAGAAATTTTTTCAAAATAGCAAAAACAAAAATACAATAGAAAGTCTGGAAGATAAAGTTGAGAAAATCACCTAGAAGATAGAGCAACAAAGCTATAAAATGGATATGAGGAGAGAGAAACAAAAGTATATATATGTGTGTGTGTGTGTGTGTGTGTGTGTGTGTGTGTGTGTGTGTGTGTGTATATAACATGAGCATGTATATAAATTATATGTATCTAAATATATATATAATTATATAAAATACAATATTATATACAAAGATAGGTAAATAGTTACATACATACATACATACACACACGCATAAACTCGAATACCAGTTTAGGAAATCTATTAAATAATAGGGATTTCAGAAAAAGAAATGGAGTAAATTATTAAATTATTTGGGAAGATATTCCAGGACCAAGAACTACGAGTTTCCAGGATGACAAAGTACGCCAAATGCCCTGTGAAAAGGTTGAAAATAAATTTACACCATGGCACATCATCATGTAATTGTGGGACACTGGGAAAAACAGACTTGTAGAGAGAGAGAGAGAAAAGATGTCACAAACAACAGGTCAGAAATCAAAATGGCTTCAGCTTTTAGAGCAGAGTAACATCTCCAAAGTTATGAAGAATCCTGATTTCCAGTCCAGAATTCTGTTTCCAACTAAACCATCAATCAAATGTAATCATAGTGTAAAGACATTTTCAAACAGGAAAGATCTCAAAAAAATTGCATTTTTCTTAAATTGTTTCTCAGAAATCCATAGGAAGATGCAGTCTACCCAAATGAAGAAGTATGTCAAGAGAAAGGTATGTTGCTTAGGAAACCAGGCTCCCCAACACAAAGGTAGATTGATATTAAAGGAAGAAAGTTGAAATAGAACTGAGGGATGAATTGTTGCCAATTCCGTAGAAAGCTAAGCAAACAAACAAGAAAATTACTAACTCTAGGAAAAGCAAGCACAGGAAAATCAAAGCTAGTACTCTGAAATAAACCCTGTAGAGAAAACAAACAAACAAGGAAATCAGTGTGATAGAGTCTTCAATTCCCCACCTCTAGCAAGCAAGAAATGGAGGAGTTTTTAATCTTTATTTAATACATTTTTCCTCTTTGTACATATACTTACAGTAGGCTAGGTTGTTTTACATCCACTAAAATCTACGTGCAGTACTTGGTATTTATATTATATTCCACCATAGGCAGAGTATGATTTAATTCCAATGTACAAAGTAACCATGGTCAGTATATTACAGTTTCTCTGCAGTTACCATTACCCATTTATCTTCCACTTCAATATTTAAATGATTTAGAACAAATATTAAAAGACTACCCTGAACCCCAGAGTAAAAGAAACAAATGAAGAATTGTCTGGAGAAAGTAATTGTCTAAAATTTGAGTTGTCTAAATGAGAAAACAAATCTAAGTATCATGCAAGGTAACACTGAAAAATTCCCTAGCAAGTAATAATGTAAAATGTAAACACAGATCTTCTATATTAACAAGTAATCAAAACAGAGCCTGACGTCTATTTAAAAAGAGCATGCACTGTAGATTCTGCTTAATGAATTAAATATGCCAACTACTCACTTTCAAAGCAGTAATACATAATAGGCAATGACTATTTATGGGATCATATTTATATTTCCTATAAATAGATAGCATTCGCTCAGTCCTCCAACTGTAACTTTATGCTGGGTTGTAGTAAAATATCAGGTTGAAGTGTTGTGTAGTTTTAAAAGGGATGGAATGAGGAAATTTTACTTTGCCTGGCAACAGGACCTAATAGAAAATGTTTTCTTCTGAACATTTATGTTGGGATAAGGATAGATGAAATGAGAAAATAAAATCCAGAAGAGGAGAATCAGCGTCAATCAATTCATTTGATTATTTTTCCCCTCTACACCCCCTTGCCCCACTCCTACCCCATTCCTTTTTTTGGCTTGAAAGAATTTGCTAATAACTGTTTCCTTGAGTGTTCAGGATCCACAGACCTAAAACAGAGCTTGCATCTTTTTCTTAATGTTGTAATGACACACATTTTTCCTAAAAAAATGTCACTAGAGCTTGAGTGACCACTGTGCTGGTTTAGAAATAGAATGCCCAAGTAACACAGGAGTCTAATCACTTCCTTTAGCTTCAGACTGGAATCAAGAAAAAAATTACTGAACTTCCAATTCCTAACCCAATACTCAGGGCACAAGTGTGTACAAGTTTGGGAAGGAAACTGGAGACAAAGATATTTATAATTCAAGATTTTTTTTTTTTTTTTTACTACACAGGTTAAACCTACTGTTGGTAAAGTTTTGTTTAGTTTTGTTCATTTTTAATAAAAACAGAAGGTTGATAGCTAGTGATTTAAGCTGTGTGAGAGAAGCCAGATGCCAAAGAGTATATTCTGTATGATTGCATTTGTATGAAATCTGTGGCAGAAAAAAATCGTAACAGTACTTGCTTCTAGGACTGGGGTGGGGGTAGGGATTGATTAAGAAGAGGCATGAGGGAAGTTCTATAGGATGATGGTAATTATCTTGGTAGAGTTAGGGGTTACGCAGGTGTACGCATTTGCCAAAATTCAGCAAATGTACACTTAAGACGTGTATTTCATTATATATGTAAAGTTTACCTCAAATGATAAAGATATAAACAAATATTGAACTCTATTTAACAAAGGAAAACTGAAGTATTTAGGGGGAAGTACTAATATCTGCAAGTTACTATAGTTTCATTTTCTTTGAACTTTAAACAATGTCATGTAAAAGTGTCTCATGTAAGTATGATTACATAAATTTACTAGAAGGGAAAAAAGAGTTCTGCCACTTAATAACAAGGGACCTTGGCAAGCACTTTCAGACGTCTATGCCTTAATGTCTAATGATCATCTGCTTCAAAGTGTTGTTCGGAGGGTTCAGTGAGATGATATACATAAAGCAGCTATAACAGTGCCTGGAGCAGAGTATGTATATTTAATAGAGTGTCGTTAGTGATAATAATAAAGAATACAACATCAAACAGCAAAAACAAACTCTTTAGGATTTCATGCTAGTTAGTAATTGAACTAGTTAATCTAATTTCAAAGTTTCTGCTTTTCATCTCTTTAAGAAGTGGTATGTACTCATCTGTCTGGCCTGTTTATTTGGTATAAAGCACAAGCTATACAACCCCCTGTTTTTATTAAGAATAAATAAAACAAAGCAAAATTTTAACCAATAATAGGTTCAGTGAAAATTTTCTTGCATAATAAAAAAGTGCAGACTTATAATTCATTAATTATAATTAATATATAATGTCCTTTACATTATATATTGTATAATATATATTTAAAAGAAAAAAGGCTGCTTAACATGCCTGGAAATTTCATCTGAGTGATATGTGCTACATTTTTAAAAGACTATGAACTAAATTATTATGAAGACTAAAATAATATTGATATTATTGTGTTTGCTTACATGAAAGCTTTTTGTTTGTTTTCTCCTTTATACTTGAAGAGATTATGGAATTCAGGTCTCAAGAACTCAGCGTTATTTTCAATACTGGAGGGGGGAAGAAAACTTCATTTCTAGACAGTATAAAAACTCACTATATATTTTTTCACCTTAAGAATACTTCCATTAATAATTTTTAAATCAAAGTCTTCTTTCTATTAAATGTTTTAATTCATTCTTGTAGAAAATTGGAATGTAGAATTAAATATTTGGGGAAAGATATTAGCAGTACTGGGAGACTTCAACCACTACAAAAAGATGGATGTATTCCATTGTGTCTTGTCATTTCTGTGAAATTGTATTTTTGGTTTACTCAGTGAAGCTGGGCTTCTAGATACAGCTGGGCTCAACACCTCAAATCTTTTAAACTGCAGTGTAAAGCCACAAAGCCTCCAATTATCTACCTATCTAGATATTTCTCTTAGTAAATGTAGAACAATATTAGTGAACACTCTCATTCTGCTGGAGAAAATGGATAGGCCACTCTCCATGCTGATAAAATAAAGACTTCTATCACAAAGAATAAACAACTAAATGAGCAGCAATAAACTTAATTTGCACATTAGATATGCTTTTCCAAGTTCCGACATTTCAGTTGAAAATAATGCTGAAGCAATGAGGCCTATAATTGGACATACAGAACTTCTCCAGTGAGGAAACAAAAACAAATGTTGCCTGCAAACAAGATCATTTTTATAGCCTGCTGTTACTCTGCTTTTTAATAATTTTCCAAATGCCAGATCAAATAATTTCCCCTTTTATGTGATTTTCATACACCTCTTAGTGTATGTACACATTGTAATTTTACTAAGTCCTCCAGACTGAAAACATTTAAACTCCCTTTCCTTTCCATTCTCTGTCTGTGCCTATGGAACATGTCCTCAAATTACACTGGGCATCTGCCAGGGCTCTGGTAAGGCTGGTGCTAATTGCACTCCCTGTGTTGAATAGCAAATTGCTTTATCCTGTTGCATAGTGGAATAGAAATTTCCAACATACAGTGCAGATAACTTCAGAATCCTCTTGACACAGATAAGCCATATCAGCTAAAAACTAAGCTGGAAAATATCTTACTCCTGTAACTATTATCTTTTTACATGTTATCTAACAACAACATTTCTTGCATGACTGAGGCAGGTAAGTAAATTCAAAGAAAGATGATTGTTTTATCAGCTTTACTGAAATTTCTCATTTGCTCCTTACCACCCTATTACCAGAAAGGTCACTGTAAGATTTTGATTTGAGAAATAAAATTATATTTGACTCTATAATGACAATCAGATGAACATTATAGACAAGAAAATGCAAACATACAAACACACACAGGTGCACACACACACATACATACATACACAGAGAAGTATTAAATCGTCTTAACAGCCAAATGGCTACACTCTTAACAGTCAAGAAAATGTTTGAATCAATGCATAGTATTATGATTCCTTCTCATATTAAAGCTTCAAATTTGTAGGTTATAAAATAATAATTTTGGCAGTGATACCTTCAACATTCCCACGTGAAAGGGAATTAGAGATAGCAGTCTAGTTAAGAAGCTGTGCTAATGATAGACTTATCTTAGAACTGTATTTGTGTAAAAATCCCACAGTTTAATAAAGATTATACATTACAGATCAGTAATAAAGCAAAGTTTCTAAAGATGCTTTTATCCATACTGTACACATTTTGTGTTTATGTAGTTTTTTTAATGTATATGTTATTATGTATGTATGTGTTTATTTATATTGCATATGATGGTTACTGTCAATGGCAAAGAAGCAAGAAATCCCCAAATCCCTTTAAAATGGCACATGGATATTTCATGAAGGTTAAAAATAACAAACACAATTTCCTTCCCATTACTAGATATAAATGAGTGAAAATAACTTGATATTCATGCATATTGACATAAGCCCTTTTTGCATATGTAAATCATCCTCTGGTATTATGCTGAAAATACCAGAACAGTGAGTTCTCTGCATGAAGTCTTTCAGATTTTCATGTATTTTCATATTTGTCCCCCCTTTCAGAGTGTGGGGTTCTCTATGTATTAGAATAATGTAACTACAAACCGTAAAATTGGGAAAGTGAAAGCATTTACAAGTTTGTTATTTGCCTTTGATGTTCTTTATTGTGAAGTGTTCTAACAAGAGTACACCCTGAAAAATTGAAAACTTGTAGATTTTAGAGCAAGGAAGTCAGGATGGAAATTATCTCTGAGAACTAAGGGGAATGAGGTGAGATCCTTTCACTCAATCAATAAATATTTATTGAACACATACAGTTCCCAGGACTGTACTAGAATTTGTGATGTCCCTGCCTTCTTTATGCTTCTTTTCTAGAGGAAGGGAAATAAAGGGAAAAAAATACATGTAAATAAGTGAATTATATCCTTTGTAAGAAGATGAAATGTGCCACAGAAGAAGAAAGAGTAGAAAAGATAAAGTTGACCAGGAATGTAGATTGAGATAATTTTGTTTCAATAGCTCCAGCAAAAAAAACACTAGAAATAAGCAAAAATATATCAGTTTTTAAACTGAGCAATCTTAGTTATTTTCTTACTCATAGACAGAGTGGAGTGCCTGAGGATTATGGTGTGTTTTGTGGAACATCCCAAAATACATATCAACTTGATTCTATCTTGAGAATTAGGAACCTATTTAGTAAGAAACATGGCTATGTTTCACCTCTACAATATCCAAATTCCATAATTAGAACTAAGTTAGTAGCTGCTCCTGAGTTTCTCACATTTATGTGAGTCTTCTCCTTTTACTTTTCTTCCATTAATTACTAATTGACAGCATTAAGACAGCATTTAGCTAAAGGCTAAAGAAACATTTGAGGAAAAGAAACTATCCATTTAGCTCAATCTATTAACTTTTTTTCTTAGTCTCTGAGGTGAAAGCATCCCCATCATTGTATTTTAGCAGGAAAATTATTGGTCCTACTCACCCATCACCAGTATTCTACCAAAACTTTCTTTGAGAAACTACGTTTCCACTACTGATGTCTTCATCCTTAAAATTTCATATTTTAACTCCTCCTGGATTTCTCCATACCTGTAAGAATTAACTGCAATGCCTTTTTATCCTCTACCATATTTTAATCTTCTGCTGTAATAAAAATGAGTGCATACCACCTGTAGTTTCTTAATTTGACATAAGGTAATCTCTTCTGTTTTTTTCTCCTTAATGGACATGTTAGTTCTTCAAACATAAAGCATTCACACTCTTCAGTACATGAGTATTACCAAAACTTTGCTGGAGAAATTCCCTATTATTAAATATAGCTACGGCACATTCCTTGAAACATTAAGTCCATATCTGTCTTAAAAACCTGATGACAATACAATCTTAAAGAAGTGAAGTTTTTCAAAATATGCTACACTGGTTGAATTTTGATACAAGTTCTATCATTTATATTTCCCCTGAGTGTTTCAGACAATTGTTGGCATAATGTAATAGGCTTGAGATAAAGTTGGGAGAAATATCTTCCAGGGATAAAGATGAGTTTATTTTCCTGGAGACATTTTAAAGGATAGTAGAAGTATAGCAGCTAACTACTTTTTATTGTATTTAATCATTTTTAATAGAAATGATGATAAAGCATCAATTGCTGAATTTAATCATTTAATCATTTGGGCTTAAGTAGCTGCTCAAACTCATCTTTCAAGACAGTCATTTTTGTCATCCAGGAGGCAATAAAATGATAAAAGTGACCTGGCTCCCCCTAAACAGACTAGTTTTATGAGCTGAGGTTCAATAAAATAAAGTAGCAAAGATGGGGAATAGATGCATCTAATGCTAATTATGTCCTTTGGTGATATATGTAGTTGCATTTGGATTGATACTAGTTTAAAAGTCTCAAGACTAAGGTATGCACTTTTACCATCTGAAGTTGTGTGAGCGTATGTGTTTACTGTGATGGGAATCTAATAATAACTCAAATAGACACTAATGTTTAAATTTTTTTTCTTTGCAAAGAACTGCTTATTAAGGTGAATGTAAGAGAGTCTGCATTTCACTAGTTAGTACTTAGAGTTATAGAAATAAATGAACTGATTATGCACTTGGCAGCCTTACATCCAGGTAAAAACTTTACACAAAATGAGTTTCTGAAGGAAACTTCACAAAAAAAATATTATCCACTGATGTCAACAAAATGTCCATGGCTTCCCCACACTGAGGCATCTGTGGAAATCCAAAATTTTTAGTTCAAGTTTTAGTTTTGTCTAATTACCCGCTGGACAGCTTTTCAACTGCCAAGGTATTCACATCTACCATGTTATTCCAGTGGCAAAGTGAGCATGCTATTAATGAATATGGGAACACAACTCTTAAATAAAATGTGAAATCAAACATTTCACATATACAATATGATACAGGGTTGACAACTGTGATAGAGGTCATGATATGCATACATATCTTCCAATGTTCATCAAGCACAAATGAAGATAGTAAAATACCTTTTACAACTAGGCTGCCAGTGTTCTTGGCAACACCAAACTGATTTGTAGCTATGCAAGTGTATGATCCGGCATCCGACCTGGTAACGTTATGTATCTTGAGGCTGGCATCCTTCAGGATGAACACTCTAAAAAGAAAATGTATAACTAACATAAGTAAGGCTCTTTAAAACTGGTAAGTCTTAACCACCTATTTTCATTTTAAAGCGTTACTGAAACCATGGGTGCATTTGTTAATATGAATGTATTCCTTTCCTATTATCCTGCTTTTAATTGTGAGCAATCTGTGAATCCACATATTAGAATAAATGACATTTGCTTTTATTCTGACACAGTACTGATAATTATTTTGCTATAACTTGAATTATCATTGCTGATTTCAATGCACATTAAAAGTCAAATGAGTGCTTGGTGCTACAGTGCCCATTTGCTTGATTAATAACAAATGCAACTAGTTACTATGCATTTTGAAAAACCAACTCTGGTGAAAACTGAACTTGGCGTTAGAGAAACGCAAGCCCAATTTTCACATTGTTTACTCTGTGGCTTTATAGACCAGTTTTTACTTAGGACTTTCAGCTACCAAACAACAGGGTTTTCAACCATGACAATATTTGCCTGTGCTAGTGAGTTGAAGGAACCATCCATGGGGTTCCATAGCCAGGGGGCTCAGGCCATCTTGTTATGTGGCCTGTCCCATTAAAAAGAGGAAGAGAGAAGTAAAAAGAATGAAGGCTTCAAGAATCAGACTGAATTAAATATTCCTAAAATACATGTATTCATATAATACGCAATGGAGAGAGCTATTTAAGAAGTTCCAGTCTTTGAAAAAATGATTCGTATGAAGTTTTCTCTGAAACTCAGAAATAGTCAAAAGCAAACATCAGAACACTGTCGTAATCAAGGGAACCCCTAAGATTGGTTTCTTGACAAAATCATCATCAAATGTTTTAGTAAGGAGACAAAAAATGAAAAACAAAACAAAACAAAAAAAAAACCATGTGCCCAATTTTATGTCTTATAAATTTAATTAACGACCTTTTAAAAATACAGCTCTAAGAACAAACACTAGTGGGTAGTCAGAGTTGCAGAAAAATAAGCAGTGAAAACTCATTTGTAATGACAACGGTTTTAAAGGAATGAAAGGAAAGAGAGTTGGCATGCATGTCACATCCATTAACAATAACAAAACAGTATTTCTTTCATTGCAAACATATCATTGTTTCTAATATGTGTATTACAGGAAATGTAGCTAATATAATTAATTACCCAATTTGAAACACAGAGAACATCAGCCAACTACAATTTGTATGAAACCAGCTTATGATGTTGGGTGTATTATCAGTGACAAGTTCCATATTCTGTTGTCAAGTGAGTGGAAGGGGCCACATCTGGGTTTAGAATGTTCCATGGCACATAATCAGATTTCTTTTAAGTCATTTTCTTGGAGTATTCCCCAACAGTGAACATTTGACATCTTATTTAATTTCTGAAATGTCTAGATTTCTTGATCCCAGTTTATACTAACAATCGAATCATACCGCTATTGACACAGTAACAAAGCTATTCTAGTATGCAGCAAACTTCTGGCCAAAAACAATTCTTAACCTGATTCAATTAGAAGAGGTCGGTGTGAGAAACATTTGGGTGCATCACTTACCTCTAGAATTTAGGAATAACTAAGAATTTCAAGCAACACAGAAACATTAAATTTTGGCCAAAAAACATTTTAAATGTTAAAGAAATATGTATCTGCTGATAGCTAAAGGCCGTCAGACAAACTTCCCAGCTAGTAATACCAATGTTTATATGTCATAATTTTCCACTTAGCTTTCAGAAAAGGACAATTCATATAAACTGTGGTTTAATATTACCCTAAGTCCACCAGCCTTTTCAGGCTCATTGTGTATGTTCAGTAATGTTTGTTAAATTGAACTGAAATCGTCATCATTGAAACTGATTATTTCTTTTGAAATCTTAATCAACCGACATTTCTCAAGCTTCAGATAATAAGAAGACAGACTAAGACTAGGAAAAGTTAAAATCTGCTCAAGATTAAGCAGCTAATAAGCATCAAAGAATGAATTGAAAATTATAACTGAGTATCTCTAGTGCTCATGCTCTTTCCAGAACCATCACTTTGCGTCACTTGTAGTAAATAATTCTGCATGTTGACTATGACGTTCAAGAAATATCTGCTGAGTCATCATTAGAGGCCCTTAAGATGGTCTTAGGTGTTTGCTCCTCAAAATGTGGTCTCATCCCAGACCTACTGAATCAAACTTTGCATTTTAACATGATTTTCAGTAATTAGTATGTACAATAAAGTTTGAGAACATTGCTCAGTTCATTATAAATCAGACTTTAGTCTGTAAAGATTATCTTTATGTCTAAGTAAGAATCCATTTTGTTTTCATAGATCAATATGTAAAAATGTGCAAAAGAATAAAAAATCTTAGATTTAAATGTTTTATGAAAATAGCCAAACTAGTAACCAAACCAATGTATCATTTATTAAAACTAGATGATTAAAAAAGTAATTCTCCCTAGTGCCCTAGGATATAGAAAGCCAGACATTTAACTATAGAGATTTTATAACATAATAAATGGTATGAATATTTCAACTTACTATTTTTTCATTAATAAGAGATGTTAAAATATAGTAAGAAAACTTAATCTTTAACAATGTAGATGGTCTCAAACTATCTAATCATAGCCCTAAATTTATGCAGAATAATTAAACAAAAACTATTAAAGAAAAGTGAGAATTTCCAGTTCTCTCACATATCAAAACACGGCTTAGTAGAAATTATTAAAAAAAAAAAAAAAGAAATAACACCCAATTAACATCAAACTGTATTAAGAAAACTGAGCAATTGACGTTTTCAATGATAGGGAAGGATGCACATGAAAAAATTTACTGGAACATTTTAATTGATAGTTTTGGTAACATTCATAGAGAAAGATAAAGACTGACTTTTTCTATCCTTCTTTTGAAATATTCTAAAAGATATTTTAAAATAGTACCTGGAGGGTTCGAAAGGATATATTAATAAAGTACATTAAAATATTGTCTTTGTTCATACAAGACTCTCTGGTATTTAAAAACAAAACACAGCCACAAGTATAGATACGCTCGGCTAACTGAAAAACTGAGACTCTGGTGATAAAAATGGAAATTTGCATAAATTATTAGCAAACAGAATATAAGTTACAGAGAAGAAAGCAAAAGACAGTGAAGTGATTGATTACATATAATACAGATATGTATTTAAATTAGCACTTAATGCTGAGATTACACTGCTAATAGACAATAGATCATAAAAGCATATATGAAAATATCTGGTACCATGGAATATGGTAAGGCTTCTAAAAACTTAACAGCAATTTTAATGCCTGATTGGAAATAGAACAATGCTAAGACTTTTTTTCCTTCTAAATTTATTCAACAAATATTTATTAAATACCTATTGTGTTCCAGGCACTATGTTAGATATCACAATAGGTATGTAAGAAATAGAGAATGTTAATATCGAAGATATTCTTTTTCACGACTAAACTCATTGGTCAAAACACAAGCAGGTTGTGAACTATTATTGTAAGCTGACTCTGCACAAGTCCTCTACTAAGTGTATAATAAATGTCAACTCATTGACTTACTAAGTAAACCTCTGGGCTTACTATTGTTATCATTCCCGTTTTACAAGTCAGGAAACTGCAGCATGGAAAGAAGTGGGTACCTTAAGGTACACACTCAGTAGTGTAGCACCAAGATTCCAACCATGCCTTTCTCTTTACACCAGGAAGCACTTATTTTAAGAAGGGCTCTTTCACTTCAAGTTTACAAAGTATAATTTACTAATAATATAGTTACTTAGAGCACAAATTTAAGCATATATATACATATATATAAAATTGTATTTGCATAAAATGATCTTTAATATTGGAGGTTTATAATCTGACCTTCAGGGAATCCAATAACTCCCCAAAATGTGATGGAACATTTGTGTGTGTGCATATATGCACATTTCCTCAGATTTCTAAGCGTTTGTGAAACCTTAAAGGTGAGTTTGATCTACCCTACTATAGGAGAGTTTTAACCATAAACATGAGGTAATAATGATGGCAATACTAATACTAAGGATTATTTTTCTTCTGTTACACTGTCCTATGCAATAATGTAGTTGAGTTATTAGCAAACGTGGAATTTGGGGTCAACTGCTTGTGACTGAATCTGAGCCCTAATATTTAATATTTGTATTACTGAGTCCAAGTTACTCAACTGTGCAAGAGTCTTCAGCTTTCTCATCTGTAACATGGGGATATTAATATTACCTGTGTCACTGAGTCATGAGGAGTAAATGATATAAACTGTTTAAAATGCTCAGCCCTGTCTATGCCCTACTCCTGGTTAGCCATCAATAAGTAGGTTTTTAATGAACCATTTTCTCATTCTGCCAAAGAATGTAAGCACTTCTATAACTCCATGAGCAGTAACAACAGGGAAAGAAGGAAGTGTTTTGTCACAATTCAGTTTGAACAAAGGGACCTGAGAGGTATATGCCAGGCTTTTTGAAAGGAGCCTAATGCCAGAAGATTTTTCCTAGCATTACGTTTCACTGCCTAAGACCCTTCGTTGAATTCATGCCACTTCGTGTCTGTACTTGTGGAGTCAATCTTTCCGATCCGCATTGCTCTCATTTTTATTTTAGAAATGGAAATAGGGTTGTCATAAGAATTGAATTAATTAAACGCTAGCTATTAATCTTATTCTTTTTCTTTGCTGATAATAGTTTTTGGTCTTTGCTCTTCTCCATGACTCGGACCAGCATTTTCAATTCTCACTTTGATTCTTACTCCTGCCTGATGTCTTAAAAAACACTTTCATCTGACTGGACTCAACAGTATGTTTTGTGGCTTTAACTACAATATGATTATCAGTCCTCGGTGTCACCAAGTTCTAATACTTGACTTACGGTGTATGTATGTTTGCTCTTTAACTCTTCCTCTATAATCATTTCACAGTTCAGTGATAACACTGTTCCTCTCTGGTGTCTATTCTCAAATATCCACTTAATTAGAATATTTCACCTGTTCACACAATCAAATAGAAAAATTTCCCCCAAATTACCAAAGCTTAGTATTCTATTCAGATGATTAAATCACAAATTAAGGCATTGCATTTAAAATGTTACATAATAATTAGAATTTAAAGACATTTACATGTATAGATATATTATGACCATTCAACAATAGAAAAATTAATAGTTAGCATTTGTAATGTATCACACTATTCTTCTAATTGCATTTGGGCATTAAAAAGGTGGAAATTCAGAACTACAAGCTGTGTCTGATAGTCAAGTGACATTGGGAGATTTTATAGTCACATTAGAAAACAGAAAATGTAGAAACCTGAGCCACCAACATATGTAAACATTTCAAGGTTAACTGATAAGTTGAAGGCAGACTATGTAGTGTGATTGAACATCCAACATTTCAATCTTCCCACTGTCAGGGAACGTTAGTAGCATAAAGCGAAAACAAAAGTAATGGATGCTTTGACTAGTTGCCTTCTACTTTCATACCCTTTGCCTTCTACTTGATGAGCTATTGTGAATAAAACATCAGGAAGATAGACTACGACATCAAGTGAACTCCTAGGAGTCTTTTACCTGGAACATGTGTGTCAAATTTTGTGTCATTCTAAGGAATTAGTCTAAAGACTAATGTCGAATGCTTTTACCCTTGCTTTCCTAAGTTGTACATGATTCCAATTCATTACAAGCTTCATAAATAAAATAGATATTAGCATTCACATCTAGTTTATCACTACAACTAATCTAATGTATTTCCAAATTTTGATTTACCTACATATAGAAAAAACAGATCTATATTATGTAGACCCTATATGAATAGCAAATGAGGAAGGCTCTGATTTTTTTTTTTGTTTAATTGTCGACCATAGCCTATCACAAAATTTGAGGACATAGAAGATTAGCAATAGCTAAATTTCTTAAACTCAGAGAAATTAGGACATTGGGCAATTACAATTTCATATTGCTGAAACTAGAGCAGTACTTCTATTTTTATAGTTAGATTATTAACTGGAGTATTGCTTCCACTTCTGTCTAAAGATAATACTGTAGACCATGAAATTTTAATTGACAGTTTAATTTTACTGATATCTAGAAAATGTAAAATAGATTGGATTAAAATGAATTAGATAAGTAGGAAAGTATGTATAAATTTTGGCTCTGCACAATTTAGGTTTTAGGTAAAATGTCCCACTGGAATCCATTTTATTTTATTTTATTATTTTTAATTTTTTTTAACATCTTTATTAGAGTGTCATTGCCTTACAATGGTGTGTTAGTTTCTGCTTTATAACAAAGTGAATCAGTTATACATATACATATGTTCCCATATCTCTTCCCTCTTGCATCTCCCTCCCTCTCACCTTCCCTATCCGCCCGCTCTAGGTGGTCACAAAGCACCGAGCTGATCTCCCTGTGCTATGCGGCTGCTTCCCACCAGCTATCTATTTTACGTTTGGTAGTGTATATATGTCCATGCCACTCTCTCACTTTATCCCAGCTTACCCTTCCTCCTCCCCATATCCTCAAGTCCATTCTCTAGTAGGTCTGTGTCTTTATTCCCGTCTTGCCCCTAGGTTCTTCATGACCATTTTTTTTTTCTTAGATTCCATATATATGTGTTAGCATACGGTATTTGTTTTTCTGTTTCTGACTTACTTCACTCTGTATGACAGACTCTAGGTCCATCCACCTCACTACAAATAACTCAATTTCATTTCTTTTTATGGCTGAGTAATATTCCATTGTATATATGTGCCGCATCTTGTTTATCCATTCATCTGTTGATGGACACTTAGGTTGCTTCCATGTCCTGGCTATTGTAAACAGAGCTGCAATGAACATTTTGGTACATGACTCTTTTTGAATTATGGTTTTCTCAGGGTATATGCCCAGTAGTGGGATTGCTGGGTCGTCTGGTAGTTCTATTTTTAGTTTTTTAAGGAACCAGTGGCTGTATCAATTTACATTCCTGGAATCCATTTTAGATCAAATATTGACATTACATTTTAATAATTTTAGCACCTGATTAGCATAGTTAAGGTGTAATATCTATGCTTATCTCACTGTCATTTAATAAGCTATCTTTTAAAAATTCCTTATTTTAACAAGCTACAAAAACTGATCTACAAACAAGTAAATACGTAAGCTTCCTCATTTAAATCAAAGCAAAGGTTCCTTTTCTGTCTTTTTATGTCAATAATTTTAAACAGCTCTAAAGGCAGTTATACACAGAAAATATCTCACACCTCTGTACAGGGAAAATTTAAAGGTTTAATCACTGGATTATTAAGATGTATTTTATTATTCCTTATAAAATCATCAGAGTAGTAAAAATCTCAACAGATAACCCAAAAAAGAAATAACAAAAAAGATAAAAAGATAGAGACAGAATAAAAATTAAGTGCTATCTCAAGACAGAGATGACTGAATGGGCACAGAAAATAAAATCTAGTCTCTCTACTAAATAGTGTAGATCATCTTCTGCAAAGAACAATACACTTTTTATCTTTAATCAGTTCTAAACAAGGGGAAGCACATACCAGAAAATTCAACAAAATTTATGGAAGGAATTCTTAAATATGTTATCTCTTTTATTTTGTCTGGCTGTTAGGAAAGAGCACAAATATTCTTTTCAGTAAAGAGTTGTGTAACTCCCAAAGAGAAAACAAATGTTCATAATTTGCAAATCTTTGTTAGAATACATCCTTCAGAGACTTGCCAGATGAAAGCCTAGAGTCTCTTCCCCAAGTATCTAGCAGAAGATTTGCACTCCAATCCGCTTGTCTGAATTCCATCCATCCTCCCAAGCCTACTTTGATTTTCACCGTTTCAGACACACCTTATGTGTCTCTGTCTCCTCAGCTTCTCTTAGTTCCATTGGCTGCCAAAGGTCCAGATAATACAACCCCACTGACAAAGGGGCAGCCAGCAGATAAATCCCATTTTCTTTCCTTCCAAAGTCTTTTTATTCCCAAGTGGTTTCTGTCTGGAGACAGTTTATATGACTAACTGATGCCAGCCTACGTGTTGTGTGTCACTTGGCTTAAAGTGAGTCAGTGGCCAGTGTAATAAGATATGATCCTGCATTGCTGCCTGTATTTACCTGCTTCACTCTTAGTTTTGTGTCCTAGGGAAACTGGAGTAAGATATGTAGCTTTCTCTATCACACCTGTCCTCTCAAACACGACAGTTCACAGTACTCTGTCTCCCCAAATATTAAAAATCAGCAGTTTTGTCCTTCATCAATAAACTTATATGGGGAATTCTTTGGTGATCCAGTGGTTAGGATTCCGCACTTCCACTGAAGGGGGACGTAGGTTCGATCCCTGGTCAGGGAACTAAGATATTTTATTTTAAAAAAATAAAAAATAAATAAACTCATATGCAGGGAGGTTTAATAACTTACTTAGCTACAGCAAGGATGCGGGTCTTCTGATCCTGATTTCTACTGAATCATTATCTGAATCATTATGTTGCCTTGTATTTTGAATTTTCCTTTATTTTAAGACTTTTTTTTTACAGCAGTTTTAGGTTCACAGAAAAACTGAGAGAAAGGTAGATTTCCTATGTACCCGCACATATGCATAGCCTCCCTTGTTGTCAACATTCCCCACCTGAGTGGTACATTTCTTACAGTTCATGAACATACACTTACGAGTCATAGTCAAAGACCATAGTTTACCTTAGAGTTCACCCTTGGTGTTGTGCAGTCTTTGGGTTTGGGAACATATATAATAACATGTATCTATTATTATAATATCATACAGAATATTTCCACTGAACTAAAAATTCTCTGTGTTCCACCTGTTCATTCTTATCTCCTCCAGCCCTTGGCAACTCCTGATCTTTTTACTGTCTCCAAAGTTTTGCCTTTTCCAGAATGTCATATAGTTGAAATCACACAGTATGTAACCTTTCAGATTGGCTTCTTTTAGTTAGTAATATGTATTTAAGATTCTTCCATGTCTTTTCATGGCCTGTTAGCTCATTTCTTTTTAGCACCGAATAATATTCCATTGCCTGGATATACCAGTTTATTTATCCATTTGTCTACTGAGGAATCTCTTGGTTGCTTCCAATTTTGGGCAATTATGAATAAAGATGCTATAAACTATATAGTGTGCAGGTTTTTATGTGGACATAAGTTTTCAAGTCCTTTGGGTGAACATTAAAGAGTACAATATCTGTATTGTATGATAAGAGTATGTTTAGTTTTGTAAGAAACTGCCAAACTGTCTTCCAAAGTGGCTGTACCATTTTGCATTCCCATCCGTAATGAATGAGAGTTCTCGTTGCTCCATATCCTTGCCAGCATTTGGTGTTAGTCTTCCAGATTTTGGCCATTCTAATAGGTGTGTAGTGGTATCTCATTTTAATTTACATTTTTCTGATGACATATGCTGTGGAACATCTTTTCAAATGTATATTTGCCATCTGTATATCTTATTTGGTAAGGTGTATGTTAAGGTCTTTTGCCCGTTTTTTAATGGAGTTGTTGGTTTTCTTATTCTTGAGTTTAAAGAGTTCTTTGCATATTTTAGATAACAATCTTTTATCAGATGTGTATTTGCAAATATTTTTTCCCAGTCTCTGGCTTGACTTCTCATTCTGTTGACATTGTCTTTCACAGAGCAGAAGTTTTTTGTTTTTTTATTTTAAGGAAGTCCAGGTTATTATGTCTTTCCTTCATGGATCTGCCTTTGATATTGTATCTATAAAGTCATGGCCTTACCCAAGGTCATCTAGATTTTCTCCTATGTTATCTTGTAGGAGTTTTACAGTTTTTTGTTCTACATTTAAGTCTGTGATCCATTCTGAGTTAATTTTGTGTGTGTGTGTGTGTGTGTGTGTGTGTGTGCGTGTGTGAAGGGTGTAAGGTCTGTGTCTAAATTCTTGTTTTTCTTTTTTTTGGCATGTGGCTGTCCAGTTGCTTCAGCACCATTTGTTGAAAAGACTATCTTTGCTTTGTTGTATTGCCTTTGCTCCTTTGTCATAATTTTCTTTTTAGACAAGTTTTCACTCTCTAAATAGACTGTAAAAGCTAAGTTTTTTTGCTTAAGTGATATAGGGGTCAAGTGATATAGGGGTTTTAAGACCATGAACTCTAAAGTCAGCTTGCTTTTGCTTTGTTCTGGCTCTGTTCCTTTGGAAGCACTTGCTTGCTTTCTATGAAAATTTCCATGTAAATGGGGATAACAGTAGTAATAATATCAGTTTGTTATGAGAATCAAATTTTTTAAATGTATTAAAAATGCTGAGATAAGACTAGAGGATAATGAGTAACCCCAAATGGTAGCTGTTCTTCTTTATGTTTTTTGTATTTTTCAACAATACCTATAATTCATAGGTACTAAATAAATACGTATTTTCTGTTTGTGTATACCACAAAACCTTTAGTCTTCTCTTTCTAGGTGCAGATGTATATTTATTACCATTACCAATAAATTCAGTAAACTTACAGAAAGTCACTCAGGCAAATAATTTCTTTGTTTAAAAGTAAAAGCTAGGGCTTCCCTGGTGGTGCAGTGGTTAAGAATCTGCCTGCCAGTGCAGGGGACATGGTTTGTAGCCCTGGTCCGGGAAGATCCCACATGCCACGGAGGAACTAAGCCCATGCGCCACAACTACTGAGCCTGCGCTCTAGAGCCCATGAGCTACAACTACTGAGCCTGTGTGCCACACCTACTGAAGCCCGCGTGCCTAGAGCCCGTGCTCCGCAGCAAGAGAAGCCACCGCGATGAGAAGCCCGCGCACCGCAAAGAAGTATAGCCCCTGCTCGCCGCAACTAGAGAAAGCCCGTGCACAGCAACGAAGACCCAATGCAGCCAAAAATAAAATAAATAAATTTATTTTTTAAAAAAGTAAAAGCTAGTTAAAAATATAAACATGATGCTTATTTAGCTAAGTGACTTTCAGTTCGTTTGCTGATGCCATATAAAGTAGGACAAGAGTTGAGGTAAAGAAATACATTCAAATCAGTCTTAGCAAGGACAAGGCTTGCTTATCCTTGCTAAGAGGATATAGAGCAAATTTTAGTCATCCTTTTATATAGTTACAATCATGAAACTAAAGTTTTAATAAAGTACTTAATAAAAAATTCTTAAATTATTATGGTAATATGGACCCTGTTGGGGGGTTCCTAATTATTTAGTTAATTTACAGAAAATACAGTTATTATAGCCTTTGTTATTTTCTTAGCCTCTTCCCTAGCTCCAAAGAAGTAACAGTGTTCCTTTGGTCTCTTGTATTGAGTAACATCAGGCACAGAATGTTTAAATTTATATGTGTAATGGGATGTGAGTGGAGTAGCAAAAGTAAACAAACATAAAAACCTACATGGTGTGGCATCACCAATCGGTAGCACAAATAAATTCAATTTTGCTATGTTTTGTCAGAAAATACGTTTTTCTCAGGTGTGTAGGGGAAAAACACAGTATGCATGGTTGCATGCCCTTTTTTCTTACTACTCGTAATGGACGAAAGGATTAATCAGATTAAATAGCTAAAGATATGTTTGTCATGAACTGATTAATCAAAGATGATTTGAGGGTCATTATACAGTTAACTGAGAGGGTTTAACTAGCAAAGGATTGTTTAGAAATATTACCTGGAGATTAAAAATGGACTCAAACACATTTTAATTTGCATAAAAATAAAAACATCACTGCTACCAGTGTCTAATTTTTTAAAAATTCCTGGTTTCTATGGTTGCATTTTATGCTTAATGCATAATTACTGGTGTGAACAGCCAAATGTTTCAGAGTTAAGTCTTTGGTTCAACTCTTCTAAACTCCAAAGCAGAAATCAAGCATCAGACCTTAGAATTCATCAAAATGTGACTCCTTCTTTAATATACACAAATAATTTAAGCAACGGCTTTGTAGTGGCTGACATACAATGCAAAAACAGATTCAGGGTGACTGAATTGTGACATAAATTAGGAGATGGCAGATAAGAACCTTTGCTAAATAACATAATTATTTGGTGTAATGATGTGTCTTTATTTCGATGGCATGCCAAAGAGTGTGCTGCTAGGCTGATTCCCATAAAATGTGAAGGAAGTGTGATTTAACATTAACAAAACTGCATCAGATGGAGAGCTTAGTTAAATTAATCCAGTGAAAGAGCCCTAAGAGGAATATTTAGCTGTTTAGTAGAAGAAAGAAAAGATCAAGAAAAGTGTCTGCATTTGCTGCAGTATTTTAGGATGCCTGAGAAAACACAAAAGGGAATTAAAACAGATTCATATGCTAACATGCCTTACAGCCCAAGCAAATCAAAAGAAAAGATAGGAAATTATAAAGTTAGCAAATGACAAAAAAGTTGTGAAAATAGGACTTAAAAGAAATATCTTAAAAAGTATGCTCCCAAAATAACTGGAGGAAAACCGATTGAAAACACAATGGGAGAAAGAGTTGTGCAAAACAGAATGGAGAAGTTTGAACATTGCAAGGACATTTTGGCTACACTTTCATTATGTTTATGATGATGAGCCTATTGTGTGATTTTCCTCAAGGCTTTGAAATTTTGCAAATGTAAAGCTGTATCTGAAGCTTACTTTGAGATAGATGGATGAGATTCAAACACTGCCAGGTGAACTTAAACTAGTAACTTTATCCCCGAGGTCTTTGTTTTCCCTCAGATGTAAAAAGTGAGGGAATTGGGCTGGAACATTCATGATTATTACCCCTTTAACTCCAGCTTTGTAATTCAGTGCTTTCAGAATATGTGTATCTCAGAAATGCCTCCCCTTGCTATCTTGAACGTGGGTAGTTTTGAAAGTGATGGATGCTAGTGGGATTTCCAATTCTAGATCCCCTTTGGCTACTGAATTATTGTACTCCTCAGAATCTTTACAAAACTAACAAACTGGCTGAGAAAGGGAGGTCAACTTGGATGTGCCTCCTAGTCTGCTAATTCTTTCTTCTTAATTATAACACATAATTTCATATCAGATCAAGTCCTTTATGAGTTTAGGGAGTTTATCCGTGTTTGTTGAATTTGCATATCTGTGTCTATATGTCACCAAAAATTATATTGTATGTTACATTGAAAATCCAGTCAGTCATTTGAACGTTGTGGATGCAGGATGCTAAGCCACTAAGAGGACTGAATTATTTTATTTTATTGATGTGAATTGACTCCATCTTTCAGTATATTGACAACATATGGACTTATCCTATACCTTTTATTGATATAAAAATAGAATTTGAGTGTATATATCACAGTTTTCAGAAGAATTTTGGTCTAACTGGAAAAAATGAGGAACAAATAATGTGTACAGTATGACAGTCTGCATTTAGATCCACAGATGGACACTATACTACTTCAAAAAGCTAATGAAAAACCTACAGTGTAGTGTTTAATATTACACATGGCTTTGAAATCAGAGCTTCCTGGAATTGAATGCTTTTCTATCATTTACTATCTGTGTGACTGTGGACATGATGCCTAACTTCTCTAAGCCTTAGTTTTAACTCATCTAAAAAGTATAAATAAATGATAACCTCCATAGGTATCTTGTAAAAATTAAGTGAATTGTTGTAGCTAACATTTTAATATACTGCCCATTGTAGGTAGGATATTAGTGGATGTTATTATTGTTATTGTTATTATATATGATGAGACTCAGGGTCAACTATGAGAAGGGTAGATTTCTGGCTATATTGGTTAATTTAATCTGAGAAAGAATGAAAACTGTATGTAATTAAGTACATCTAAGCATCCCTTGAGTGCTCAAAGAGTCAACTGTTGGATCGTTCATAAAATAATTTGATTCTCTACTTAGAGAAATCATGGATGAAATATATCCTGTACTGAGGAAGGGAGGTCTAAATCTAAATCTTCGAAATGGCATCAAGTATGAAGCTTACTATGGATTAAAGCTGCCACACAGTAAACCTGTTCCTCCTACATTCCTCGTGTAGGAGATTTTCCTACCTACCCTTCAAGTGCCAGGTCAGTTACCTCCAACCTGCTAAGGCCTTTCTCTCCTCCTGTAAGCTGCATTCCTGAGTCTCTACACCATCTTCTGTCTGTGGTGACACATGCTCCACTGCACTGGAGCTGTTGACCTGCCTGCTTCCCCCGCCAGATTCTGGGCTCATTCAAATTTATAAACCTAGAATCTTCTACATGGCCTGTCAAATTGGTTTGCAGTTGTGCTTATTAATAAGTGAATGGTTTGACAAGTTACACTTGAGGATCAGATTTGTCACTCTAACTCAGTAATTCTCCAGCTATGCTCTCAGGAGATCCAGGGGATTCTTAGGGCACTCCAACGGCTGCTTGTGGCTGAAAAGTGATGAGGGTTTAGAGAGGGGCTCTGATTCTCCCTCCAGGACATTAGCCAGATTAGTTCAATTTTACTTGTTTTATGAAATGAGCTCTTGCATAAATTTCATTTGGAAATGCTTTTTAATTCTACTGTTGAAAAAAAGGAAAAAAAAAAGATATAGGGAAATAATAGCCAGTGACTTAAAAAAAATGCTCTGATAGCCTCACTCTTCATTTTGAAAATATTAACAAGACTCACTGTCACATAATTGGTCTGGCTTTTATTTCTTCAACTGGATCATAATTTCTACCAAGACAAAAATTATATTTCTATCTATTTCTATTTATTTACTTTCTGTATGCCCACCAGTTATCTCTAAAAAAGGGTGGGCGTTAACAAACACTTGTCAAGCAACCATTTTCTTTCCAAGTAAGGAACATTATACTTTAAGCATATCAAGTGATCACTTTTTTCTGCCAAAGTCAAACGGAGAATGAAAGGTCATTTGTATAAATTGCACTAATAACTGACCTTGTCTGTCTATAAAATTATTGCTGTTGAATATTTACGTAAACTTTGGAAGATATAAATGTCACTCAGAAATTAGAAGCAAGCACTTAAGTAAGTTGACACCATTTGAAGGCCAGTTGTATTCATATTTTCAAAAAGTAACTGAACTGAGGACTTACATCTCCTCAGCAATGAGATAAGATGAGGAGCTGAGCGTGTTAGTACAGGAAGCAGAGTTCTTAGGGGAAAGAAGATGAAACAAAGTTTCTATTTTTTAAATGATACATTTGCACCAAGTCAGTGTTTCTCTAGGTGGTATGGAACAGTCTCAGCTTTACTTGGGAGCAGAGAGAGTGAATTTGTAAAAATGCAGATTTCTCAGCCCTTCTTCTTACCCACTAACTCAAAATCTTGAATGCAGCTCTGGGATCTGCATTTTTCACAAGGTTCTTATGCATAATCATGCATGATCTTGAAATCTTATACACGAAAATCTTATGCATGATAATGAAGTCTACCAATCTAGCCAATGAATTCATAGCAACTCTATGATGAAGCTTATGCATTTTCAGTGATAGCTTATAGTACAAGAATTTATAAGATGCTATTTATTTGTGGAACTTCTTTGCTTTGCTGTATTTGCCCTTGGCTTAAAACCACAGGATGTTATTACCCATCATTAAAACATTTTAAATAGGGAACTAAAGCAATGATAGTCTAACTAAGGCAGTAGTGTAAAACAGCACACACCCAGCTGGGCAGGCTGGGTTTAAAGGCAGGCTTTACATCTTTAATGAACTGGAGCTTTTTCAGACCATGTCAGGTAGGTGGCTCTACAGGCATTGTGCTAAAGGGTCAGTGCTCCAGGCCAGTGGAGGCCAGTGGGGATAAAGAAAGGAAGATTGGATGGCAAGAGGAAAAAATAGGGCAAGACTGACAGGGGCACACATAGGATTTTAGCTTGTTACATCTTTGCGTGACACAGGCAAGAGTATCAGATGGCTCTTGACATCTTCAGCATGTATTCCCTTGGAAAGGCTCACCTTAACAAGGCTTTCAGGAGTTGAGTATGAACGATTTAAAATTTTATTACAAAGAAGCAGCACAGAAGGGAGATTGTAATAAGCCTGGCATTATGCAGACTGTCATTCTTCCTTAAACATGGGAACATATGGTTCATTTGCCTATTTGATACTCATGCTACCTAATGTACTAAGCACTATTGTATTAAGTAGTTGGTGATACAAAATAAAATTAGTTTTATTTGCTTGTTCCATTAGGAAGCTCTGCAAGGAGGAAGGGCTAGGAAATCCTGCTTACCAGTTGCTACATTCTGGCTAAAGTTGCATTAAAAAAACATGTGTGGAGGGGATATTTTATTAAGATCGAGTGCTTGGAGGTAAAGGTTTAAAAAAAGAAGGAATAGTGGTGATTTAGAAAGCAGTTATTGAAAAATGCATAGAGAAGGGTCAAACAGGGAGAGAGCATCATATAATCGGCTTCCTTACAACGAGGCAGCCAGACTCCCATTAGGTGATGCCCCACAGGGTAAGATGGCTGTGAAAAGGCTCCAAGGAGAAAGTGGAATGATAGCTAAGTGTTGGGCAACAGGCTCTGTAACTAAAGGAACTACTTTGTCCAGGTAGCTTAGCAAGGAGAAGAATGAAGACAGACTCTTTTTTTTTATTCTGTTCTTTTTCTGTGTCACTATGCTAAGGGCTTTCAAATAGGTTCTCCCAAGTGTACCTTTTTACCCATGAAGAAAAGAAAGATCAAGTGACTTGCTCAATAACGATCAATTATCTCTTGGCACAGAGAATGACATCTCATCCTCATCTCCTTCTCTCTCATTTCTGCTTCCCCTCTCTACTCTTCTTCCCCTGGCCCTTTCCCACAGGTACTATTGTGTCTAAGAGGGAGGTCTTGGGAGTTGAAGTGCCATGCAGATGGAAATGGAGTGGGCCCACCAAATTGGGGGATTGAAGGCGAAACTATTGAATAAACATCACTACTAGATTCCATGCCACCTAATGGGTTCATTATGTTCCCACAGGGTACACCATTTTATGAAGTGCCCAGGGCCATGCAGGTTTTAATGGTGTCATTATTGTAGGATAAAGCACAAAATCCAGGATTTGATAAGATCTGTTTAGAAGTATATATATATATACGTATCTGGGTGGAAAGAGGTAATGAAATCGGTTCCAAAAAGTCCAACAGTCCTCTTAGTTCAAGTCTGTGGAATATGATCACATCCTGAAACCAGTTGCTCAGGGGTAGGGGCAGAATCTCTATGACTGAATGAGTTCGATTCTCTGTGAATTTCAAAGTGCCGTTTGTATTCAGCTCTTTGAGATTACCAGGGTAAAAGTGGTACAAACATAACCGTATGCTCTGTGGCAACTGTGTCCTTCAGAAATGTATCTGAATATGAAAAAAGTGTGCTTTAGTTTTTTGAGATGCATGAAAAGCCTGGTATACTGCCTGTCATATGGAGGTGCTTAAAATGGTTATTTTAATTATTAATGACAATTAGTCTAACATATAGCTGGATTTTATTTTACTTCATTTTATGAAATGACGGAGAAATGTGGTGGATTTTTTTAGGAAAGTGAAGAAGCAATGTAATGGGTTACCTATTAATTCAATTATTATTCTTTCAATAATAGGAAAAAAAATCTGTCCATCTCTTTGTTTTTGTTGATCAGAGCTTGTGTTCCCACTCGGACAAGATCTCAGGTGATTTAGGCGTCTTACTGAATGCTGCCCTTCAGAGGACGTTTTGAGCTGTCTTCCCAGCAGGTTCACATTTCCTGCGTTTTCTATTAGATTCATGAGGTGACCCCTGAACAGGTAGCCAGCAGTCACTGGGTATAAGGAGATAAATCTAGGCCTTTGATTTCTGTCAGTTCACTTGCTAAGTGGATCCACAAGGCAAAAAAGAAGCGATTAATCAAACTTAGCAGATGTGGAATTGATTCCTTCAGTTGCCTCAGAATGCCTTGCACAGATAAGCTTAATCTGTATTCATCTTGACTTCCTGTGGTGAAGTCTGTGGTTTTTCCCTTGGCTGGTGGAGGTAAGAATGTGTAACTTGGATTTGCATAAAGGTTAGGATAACAGCAGTAAATGCACCCAATGGTAACAGAGTGTATACAGATCACCCCTCCTTTTCACACATGCTATGTCATTTGAGTCTCACACAACTCCAAGGGTGAGACAAGTATTATTTTCTCTATTTTTCAAACAAATCAACTGAGAACCATTGAAGTTAAAGGACTTGCTAGAAGTTAACTTAGTGAGAAGTAGAGTTCATACCAGAACTCAGATCTTTGACTCCAAATAACTTAAAAATAAGACACTTTCTTATGAAGGCATATTATGTATCATCTAGTTGGCTACTTAAAAATTATCTACAGAACCTAGTATAGTATTTAGGGTATAATTTTTGCTCATCAGATCTTTACAGAATGAATGAATAAACACATCATTGGTCTATTAATTATTAAATACGTTTTTGGTTTAGCTGCAAAATCTCTTGATTCAGGTAGACACAAAACAAAGTAAATTTTAACTTTCATTGATTTAGCAAAGTAGAAAATGTTCATTGGACATCTGTTATGTGCCAGGTTTGTTCTGGGTGCTGGGCCCATAATGGCGAGTTAATGAGTGGTGCCTAGTACTCTGGGGATGCTTAAATCTAGATGCCAGGGCCCTCTGTAACCTCTGAATCCATCTAAACAGATCATTTTAGCTGTTTTGACAATTCACAGCAATCACCATGTTTGGCTCAGTCACTTGGTCACCTGAACAAATCAGTAAAACAATATATAAAACTATGAGTATGAGTGTGATAGAATCTGCAATTTCAACCTGCCAGGCTAACGTTTTGCATTGATTTCTAACATATAATCTCTATTCTGGCAGTCATTGCATGGGTAGCATGCTTAGTATTTCTGAAAGTTGTTTTCAAATTATTTCATCTTAAATAAGTCCAGGAAACAGTGACCTCAGTGAAAAAAACAGTAGGCTAGTGATTTTACCCAAGGTCAGGCCGCTCGTCAATGACAGAACTGGGACCAGAATCCTGGTTTTCTGATTCCCAGCAAGGGACTCTTTATAATACATCCCAGTTTCTTCCACAGGAACACACCATTGCTTTTCTTCAGTTTAGGTGCTGTTTCTAAATGACTGGTAGCTCCAAAAAGGAAGAGGTAGATGGAGTATGACTATAGATTCCTGGCAGGAAACCGGGCAGCCTTAGGGCTCTGTAATGCCATCTGCCTATTTTTAGTTGGAGTAAAACTTTTCTCTTCTGACAGCCAGCCACGAATATAGACACTTGTAAAGATGGAACTCTTAAAATAGTCAAAACTTTGTGACACACAGGCCAATAAGAAACACTAACCATATTCAGAAATGTTGCTTGATCTGAATTATCAACACATGAAATTTGGTAAAAATCACGTGACAATAGCTTTCAGAAAATAAAGAGTTTGAGTATGTTCTCCATTATTTGCAGAGAGGAAAAGATCTGGAAACAGAGATGGCAGATTTGGCATCAATTCTAAGCTTTGCATTAGCTATGTGATATATGCTGTCTTGATTCTTGTAAGACTGGAAGAAATTGTCAAAAAATATATATTGCCACCATTTTTATAAGTAGGGCATACAGTAAGATTAGTTTGAATAGGCTTCTTTAGAGTCCTTTCAACCATTTCTAGTTACACTTTATTGGAAGCAAGTGTAGCAACAATGAAATTTCAAAGTAGACAGGATGGTATAGAAGTTTTATAACAGACAAAAAACTTACATTTACCCATGTAGATATTTCCAAGGTCAAGAACTAAAAACGGTTCCTACTTGGAATCATTTAAACTGTTTTCTGTACCTGATTCTTTTAATCTTCCTGTGTATACAGTTGTATCATGCTTTAACAGAGTATGAAAGGATAGGAATTACATTTATTTTGCTATTTAGATAAAATATTCAGGCTGATGTGGCATTAAAATCTGTGTACTAAGACTCAGTGTTCTGTGTTTGAGTTTAGGATCTGGCTCTATAAAATTTGGACAATGGACTAGGTCTCTGTCTCCTAGGGTAATTAATTTCATTAGTTTTGGAAATTATGGCTACCCCTATGGTACACACACACACACATAAGTGTGTGCACACACAGTGTAAAAATGTATACACAGACTCTAAGTCAAATAACTTTTATTCATATATTGCAAATGTAAGAAGAACTATTTTGTGGCATTAGGTACTCTTTTAATATTCTCCTCCCCAAAGTGTTCTTCCAGTGTGGTAGCTACTTACAAGCTGAATGCAGTTACTTTGCTAGAATTTGGGATCTGTTCTGGCAACACTGACTTGAGAAGGAGAAAAGATCATGGAGAAAAGAGTCAGTTCCCTTCTAATGGCTCATATCAAAGCTATAGAAGAAATAATCAACCTTAGGCTTGAATGGGCTTGGAGACACTACTTGGCTCTCTGTTCTCTTTTAGGAAGGTGAGATGCTTCTAATCCATTTTACATATAGAGGCCTATCAAAGACATGTGACTTACTCTAAGTTATGGTGTAATTAGGATAGAATAGAGGCTGGGCTATCTCTTCATTGTACCATACAACCTCCACAGTAAACGGTTATGCCCTTTCCATCCTTCCCTCCTCCTTCCCTTCCTCCCTTCCTCCATTCCTTCCTTCCTTTCTTCTTTCCTTCCTTCTTTCCTTTTTTTTTATCACTGCTCTAATTTTTACCTTCAGCCTGTTTGGAAATCACCATGATAAGACTACAAAAAAGCCATCAAGTCAACACAAATAGAAGCATGGGTGCTGCATTTCCCAATAAGCTGCATGAAGTCAACTCTTAATGAAACCAGTCGTCTCAGAAAACAATAGAAGAGGGGGCAGGATAGGAAACATGCAGAAACACATAGTCTCACAGAGCTGGCTGTGTGTGACCTTTGCAAATTACTGCTTAAGGTCAGCTATACCTGGCAGAGATATACATCTGTAATTACTGTACTCTGCTGGGGCTCGACTTTTTTTCCCAACTTTTTAGGATGCATATTCAGGAGATAATTTTATTTGTTTTCTTTTGCTGAAACCTGTAATGAAATTCTAAAGCAATGAGTGAATGGAATTTTGAAAGAAGAATCTGTACATAAAAATCATGTGGGCCATTCCTTTAATCCCAGTGAGACGATGCTGAATCTGATATAACTATTAGTGACTGTTCGGAGGCTAAAAAGATCCCAAATTCATCCTATATGGGGCAAAACAAATAAAACAAAAATCTGAAAAGCTGTTTTAAAAAGCAGTTTCCCTTGTACCCTCCATCTAAATCTTTTTCCTTTTCTTTCTCTTCCCAACATGCCTTGCATTTGGGTCTTTAAAGGTTATAGAAGGTATACAGTAATCATTCTGGGTCTTTAGGTGAAAACTTACAGTCGCTTTAGTAAATGAAGCAGAGCTAATCGATCTTTCCGAACCCTCAGTACAGAGCCTGTGTTTGAGCCTATGGGATCTCTTGAGTTTTCCTGTTCTACAGCAGTATATTTAAACTTTGATTAGGATTTAGGAATGAAAGAGAAAACATTTAAAGAAGATCCACATCCAGATCTGTTGGGAGTGCTTGCAGCAGTTTCCCAGGTAGTCTACATGAGGAAGGAGCCCAGCTGGTGCAGGGCACCAGTTTTCCTTTCACCTTTCTTTTCACCTTAGTTTCGAATTATCTGTTCTTATGTCTTGAGGCATTTCCTCCCAGAATAGGCTTTCTATAAAGCTGGTAATGCCTTACATATTCATCCTTTTGGACATGTTCATTCATTCTGCAGATATTTATTGAGTTTGGGTTCTGTGCCAAGGCACAGGACATACAAGGATACATTTGACAGAATCCCTCTCCTGGGAAAAGCTTCAGTCTGGGGCTGTAGAGACCCCTGGAGACAGAAAACAGTAAGAAAGGAAAGAGTGCCTTTGAAGGGGCTTTCTCTTGTATATCTTGCCATGTCAGGAGAGGGTCTGCAAGGCAGCAGATATAACGGTGAGAACACTGTACACAATTAACACTGTTTATTTGCTTGTTTTAACTTCCTTTTCTCTCTTCCTGACCACAAATGCAATCTGAGATCAGAAATGACAAAATGGTGTCCCTGCAACCCGCCTATGGACATTTTTTCTGGCTCAGAACTTTCAGTGCCAAAAATCAGATTTCTAGCTTTTCCTGAAATGTTAGAGGTTCTTCCCATAAAACATTTGACTGCATTCAGAGTTATGACTGCCTCTTTTAGGTGTAGAACTCGCTCTCCAGTCCTTCACAGTCTTCCAAGATTGACAGATAGCCATTTTTTCATCACACTTCAGTTGTCTTTTCTTTCACTTGGCCTGTTTCATTATTTATGTTACCTGCCTGGTATGTATATGAGTTTGTGACGCATATGATGCTGAAGAAGTGCCCATTGAACCATTTTCATATCTTCAGCACAACAGCTAATTCATAGTAGTACCCCATTGTATATTTGATCACATAGAAACACACATGGGTCATTAAATTAGAGCTGCAACTGTAGTCAAGTCAACTCTGGGTATACAAGGTTCTACAGCACAATGGACTGAAATGTATTATGAGTAGAGAAAAACACCTGTTTTTGGGCTGTCAAAACTCTCCCAGAAAACATGCCAGTGCCGATCAGGGATTTCTCAACCACATCCATAGTAGAAGGAAACCTCTCTTCTTTCTCTACAGGAACCTGTCTACATTTTTCTCATGTGGTGAATTCATTTTGTCCTGGGGTGAACACCTGTGTGACTATTTAAAAACTGCAACGCCAGGTGTATGAGTATGACTGCCTCCTTTGTTTGTATAATGCTCTTCTCAATGATTTCTCAGCAGGCTGGGTCAAGAAAAAGCCTTCAAACTGAATATAGAAAAAGGTGTTAAAGGATTTTTAAAAATATATCTGTTACAAGTGCATGCACTGAAAATATTGCAGTCAAATTATAGAAACAGCTTGTAGCCTTGTAAGATCCTTTTGTTTTTACCATCATGTGAAAATGTTTGATATCTCCGCATATGTAGTTGTAAGTTGGGAGGGAGTAATAAGGGAGAGAATTTTGGAAGACCTAGTAAGCCCTAAAAATCTGGAAGATATTATATTACAAAATATTTAAAATATTAAAACAAAAGAGATTTGTTTACCTTTTGCTTTGTCTCAGGCTCTCCATTCCTCTTTTCCAGGAGATGGCGGCCCTAGGGAAAGCATTCGGTTTGCATTCGATCACAATATCCCCTCCAACTTGAACAACTGAATTTTTTTTAATGGGATTTTTGGAGAAATCAGGAGCTGAGGCTAAAAACAAAATTACAGAATTGTTAAATTACTAATATCTGTAAACAAAACTTTTTTCAAGCTACTTTGCTCAAGGTTTCTTTGGGCTAGTTATGGATTTGGCATTTTGGAGTCAGTTTCCATTTGTAAAATGAGGATGACAGTAGATATTACCTCAGAAAGTTAGTCTAGGTCTTGAATGAGATAACATTCAATAAAGAAGGGTAAATAGTGCCTGGCACAAAGTATGGGCTCAGTAAATGTAATTTATTTTTGTTTTGGTGCTGGTCATTGTGATAACAAAAGCAAGCTGGAGCGAGGGAGGAAGCAAGTTACAAAAAGTCACATTCTTAATAGTATTTATAATGAAGAGGGTGAAGATGGTTCCACAAGAACAGAAGACGGAATTTTAACCCTGATTAGGGAAATTACTAAATCTGTTCTAGCCAAGATAATAATCCTAAATGTGAATATACATATATGACAATGAAATACCTTTGAAGTAAATCAGAAGTACATCATCATTATTTTAGATTTCTTCAGGCGTGCCTTTAACTAGAAAAATGGAAATAGTCTGCCTTCTGTTGAAGCAGGCAGGCTGAGTAGAAACTTAAAAAAAAAAAAAAACCCAATCTTTGTCAGTTTCAACAAATACCAGTTCATGAGGGTGATCAATAATTAGACTGCCTGGGTGCATCCAAGTCTTCCCAGCTCCATTCTTGTGGGAACCTATGTGTCCAATCCCCATTCCTAGCCTAAAGTCTACGTGAACTGAAGTTCTTTCAGATGTGCCATGTTCTCTTGCTTCTGGGCATTTCGAGTATGGCTTCTCTGTCCTTCCACTGACTTGTGCATGCTTTTTCTTCTGATTTCAGCTTAAAGATAATGTTCTCAATTTAGGTTATGTTCAACTGATAACACCTATTCAATTCTTCACTGTAATAACCATGATATTTTAAAACTTAGCCTTTTTCCTCTGTGAAACTACAGGTTCTATGAAGGTAAAGATCACTTTAATTTTGATAATTATGTTTTAGGTGCTTAGTACACAATAAATATTCAATAAATACTGGCTGAATGAATAAACAGATGAATCAATGTCCATCACCCATATGCTCATGAAACTGTCTTTTTGCTTGATTCCTCCTCTCTTTCATCTCCTGTCTTCATACCATTAAGAAAGCGTTAGGATGAAATATATCAATGAGTCATTTATCCTGACAGACACCACTGGTTGACTGTTCCAGAATATCATCTGCAAACCACTTCTATCTCAACATTTTCCACTGTAGGGGCTTATTTTCCCAGCTTCTCTCGAGGTCTCAGTGGTCATATGACAGGGTTCTAGCTAATGACATAAACGGAGTCTGCTGTAAGGGCTCAGAAATTTTTGCTTTTCTAATGAAAAGGACTGTCCGCTCTGTCTTATTCTGCTTTGAATATGGACTTGATTTCTGTAGCTACAGCAGTCATCCTGGAACCAGGAGGCTACAAGCATGAGGAAAGAGTTTAAAGAATAACGTCATCAAGTCACAGTGCCATTGCTCAGTTACCACCCATGAAGTTCTTATTGAGATAAAATAAATCGTTGTTTAAGTCTCTATAAATTGAGGTTTTCATTTCTTGTTTTCTTATTTTCAGCTGAAAACATTCCTAATAGATGCTTTTGGGGTTGTATTCAAAACCTCATGCTGGGATCAGCTTTGGAGGAACCCCTTCTGGTTTGGATGAACCCAATAGTGGGCTCCTCCAAGCCCTAATATGCTGCCCTAGCAGAATAATAATTCTCACTTTGCATTTTTGTAGAAGCTAACTTAGACATTTTTCATTATTTCAAGGAAAAGCAATTTCTAATTTACAGAAAAATTGGATTCATATTACACATAATCATAGCTTGCTAAAATGTCAGTTTGAATTTTTTGGGTATAAATGAATGACTTACCTAATACTCTCAATTCTGCATTTGCATAAATTATCTGATATTTGTTTTCTGCAGCACATTGGTAGATACCAGAATCTGACACATTCAGCATAGTTATGATAAGTGTCCCATTTTCTATATGAATTCTTTCCTAATAAAAGAAAAGTCACATAAAGATGCTAGTGTGTTAACGTGGGTATTCTCTTATCATTTATGCATATCTATGAGCTATGATATTTTGGTGTATGAGAACTATTGCTTATGAAAATGAGGTTAATATACTTCAAGATCCTGAGAAGCTTTGTGGAGTTTAAAAAAATGGAAATGTTCTTAGTATAATTTTAGTGGTTAGTATATTTTATGTTACCTTATTTCTTTGAATATTGGCATTTTTTGCATAGAAGGTATGTTACCTTTCTGTTATACGGTATATAAAATAATTGGAATACTCTACCATTACAATTTTCCAGAAAACATGGTTGACAATAATGTTAGACGTGGGTAGAGTGATTAGCAAATTTCCTTGGATTTCCATCATAATGTCTCAGAAAGACTTAAAATATGATGACTTGATAATTTTCTAATTGAGTACATAAGTTGAAGGAGCTAAATTCTTCTTTTCTGCAGTGGACTGTAAAGTATGTTTAAATAGCCAAAATCTGTTACAGAGTCCCATTTGGGGTATAGAAATATAATTTTGAGTGTGTAGAATGAAATAGTTTAATAGTGCAAATATAACTTTAAATACTTCAGGGTACCTATTACCATCCTCTAAAGATAACAAAAGTAGGCTGGAGGAAACAGGGAATGTTATATGCAAAAGGGATTCAGGAATTAAATTTCAGTAAAGCCGAAACAAAGAACAGTGTTCCATTCAGATTCTAAACAACAGATGTTCCTTTTATCTCTAACTGTGCATATAAGTGCAAAGTAGAGTGGAGAATTAACACAATTATTTGGATAATTTGATGGGAAAAATAACCTTGTCTCATTTTCTGTATATTGTAGAATAAGGTATGCTTTAGATTGAAAAATGAGGATAACTGCCTCAGTTCTCTACTTCCCTAAGGTTAGAGACAGCCATTAGCTTTCATAAAACCAAGACACTGGGTAATAATTAAGAGCTTGGGTTCTGGAGTCAGATTATGCTTAGAATACTAATTCTAACATTTACTAGCTGCCGTGTGACCTTGGACAAATGGACTTAAGCCCTCTGAAACCAATTTTTTTTCATTTATAGAAATAATAATCACATCTCTCTCATAAAATTGTCATGAGGACACAATAAGATAATGCATGGAAAATATTTAACACAGGGCCTGGCTCATATGAGAGTTCCGTGGATGTTGTTGTTGATGATGATGATGATGATGATGATGATGATAATGATGATGATGATGATAATGGTATCATCTGAATACGGATCCATCACTGAGTAATGTGTGACCTTGTACACATTGTGTTCTCTACCCTTAGTTTTCTCATTTGAAAAATGGTGATAATATTAATAGCTATGTGAGGATTAAATAAATTTAAGGATCAAATAAATTAAGGTATATAAAGATTATACTATATTTCCTGACACCTACTAAACACTCCAGAAACATAGTTTCTGTTAGTAACAAAATTTCCCTAGCAGAGTAGGTGAATGTTTAATATCAGCACAGTTGCTTACCTCTGGATTGAGGCGTTCACCATTCTTTAACCACGTGTACCAAGGGTTTGGCTTTCCACTAGCTTTGCATTCCCAAAACAAGCTGTCATAGATGGACAGGTATGTATTTTGGATTTTTTGTTCCCATTCTGGAGGGGCTGTTTCAAAAAGAAACAACAGCAGCTCTTCAGCAAGTCAGTTATCCAAGACATTATTTTACTTTCCAAGGACTGTAGAAATCAGAAGGGCAAGGCTAACTGGGTCTGGTAGTACTGTACACACATGATTTGAGGGAAGAGAAATGCAGGACCCCCAAAGTGGGATAAGAGAAACCCTGTTGTAAATATCAGTGGACCTTTTGCATAAGATTGATGTTTGCCTTTTGTCATTTTGCTGCACCTATATAACAACTTGGGAGTTGTGGGAACAAGGCTAGAGAATAATTCCATGTTAAATATTAGGATGTAGGTCAAGTTAGAAAATGTATATCAAATCTGAACCCTCTGTGGGCAAAAGGCCATTGATTACATTTGGATTAAACTAAGTAAAATAATTGTATCTCTACCTGACATAATTACAATTCAATAGTTTGAAGCATAAATCAAATATCAGCCTCATCGCATTTTAGTACGGTAATAATCCAGTTTTTTTTTTTCCCTACATAAAATTCTTGACAGGGAATGAGAACTTTTGGAGTTGTATATCGGTTAAGCATCTAACTTTAATCCTAGGCATGAATTTTCCAAACCTTATTTTCTAATCTGAGAAAGTTCTACATAGTTCTGAAGCAAAAAGCAACTGGTATAATTGATGTTGAAATGTTATTTAAGTGTAAGGTAGTATTATCCTTTCTAACATTCATGGAAACAGGGGTGTATAAGTTAAATGCTTTAAAATTAATATTTCTTCTATAATGATGATAGGAAACTTTCTGGATTTGCCATTTAATCCCTCACCTTTGTTTAGATCTATTCTAGATATGTTGGAGTGGAGGAGCCTTCCTTTGGAATCTCAGTCTATTACAAGCTAGGTGTTTTACATGTGTTGTACTCAATTCTCCCTCCAAACTTTTATAGAGGATTTTGTTGTATGGGTGTTAGGTAACCTGCTCAAGAAGACATAGTTAGAAAAGATAAACATATCTTTTTACTCTGAGAGCAGAGCCAAAGTCAAGGGCTTGTGTTCAGTTTGTTTATTTGTGAGTGCTGGCCAAGGGTAAGGTGTCAGGAAAAGGGAGAGTCAACAGGGAAGGAAAGAGTTAATGCAAGGATGAGTTATTGAGTTGACCACCAGCACGGACGATTGTTACCCCATCCTCTGTGAATGTATAAGGAGTGTCTATAACTGCCTACCCAGGAAAGGAGGAGGAAGCATTTATGCAATGGCTCTTTTTCACAGTTATTCAAGGGCAGTGCAAGTGTTAACTATTAGAACATCCAGGTTGTGTGTGCTTAAGTGCTGAGTAGGTCCTTGAAGGGGCCAAAGAAAACTGGAGCAGGAAACAAGATGGCCTTCTGTGGCACCTGCGGTAAGACTCTGTCAGGTTACACCTGCAAACCATGGTGCTGAGCTGGTCACTGCAGCAGTAGTTGGAGAAAGTGGGACTGAGAGTCTTTGAAATGATGCACAAGTATATCTGACTTTCAGGGTGTTTCCACTGTAACTTCCGCTTCCACAAAGATAGAAGGTCCTTTAGGGAGGAGAGGAAAAAATCATGATGTCCCACTGTGGTGAAAAGTAAGCCTAGATTACCTCCTGTGGAAATCAGGGCAACTTCCAGTTACAGAACATGTTTTTCACAACCTTGAGGGATAAATGAAGGCAACCCTTAGAAGAACTGAGTGTATGGGTGAAATTGATTCATGTTTCTATTTATTATTTTTAAAATGTATAATTTGTAGGTAATTGTTTAGAAATTGCCCTAACATATGTTTGACCTGGAAGAAGAAATGCATGGTCATATAAAATCCACATAGTTTACAGGAGTTTGAGATATATATGGTTTGTTGCTTAGTGCAATAACTGTAACTTTAAACCATATTTGTTTATTTAATGTGTACATTCTTTGGATGCTTAGGATTCTGAAGAACAAAGTTTTAAATCATCAACTAAGTAGGAACTACATAAAAAAAAAAAAAGCTTAGGGTTTCAAGTCTGCCATATGGGCTTGGGTTTTAGATTTATTTTTTCCCCGTCAATGGTTGTGTAACTCACTTAACTCCTCTAAATGTGTTCCATTTTTTATAATGAAAATAATATTTTATAAACTTATTTTGGAGGTTATAAGGACACAATATAGATGGATATTTTTCCTCCAATTACTTTATTATTGATTATAAATGTGTCACATAGAAACATGTCACATAGAAAATGACTTTTGGCCATGTATAAATACAGTTTTAAAAAGTCCCCTAGTACAAATGTATTAAATTTAGCAAAGAAGTTAAGAATATTTTAAAAGCAACAAACATTTTGATAATTATGAGGTATATTTTATGGTTTTTTTGGCATCAAAAAAAAAAAAAAGTGAATTTCATGCAAGTGTGTATTTTGGCCTAGATGAAAGAAGACATAAAGACAACTTTTAGAAAATATATGCTTTCACCATCTCTCTTAAGTCCATGACAGATTCTGATAATTGAGGCAAGTATATTTTTTAAATGAAGTAATGAGTTTATTTTTCTATTACCTACATATGAGTAGACAATTATGGGAAATATAAACAAATACTGAAAACTACCATTAAGTATTATGTTTCTCCTGTCATTTTCTCCTTTTGTAAGTTCTACTTGAGATTATAATTAAGGTTTTCATAGGCTGTTGCTGAATGTTTTAAGGAAAATATATTGAATTCCATTCTACTTCGTGTTATAAACGTCTATGGCTTTTACATGACATTGCTGATATTTCCAAGGCAATTATAATAAACAATAGCATGCTATTATTTATTAGCATACTATGCTGAAATTAAAGCCATATTTTAAAAATGGTCATTCCCATCTGCTAATCATTGTATTAATAAACATCCTTTCCTGGAAATGTGTCTTCTCTATTTCTCCTATGACACTTTTCCACAACATGCTAAAGACCTTCACTATTTACTATGAAGGATATGACCAATTATTTCATATACTTTTTGAAATTCATTAGCTCACCATAGAAAATGAGTTGACCTTTTGCAAGATTTCTTCCTCGAAGGTTACTTGCAATGCACTCATAGACGCCTTCATCTTCCTGTTGAAAGTTTGGGATTTCAAGGATAGCTTGGGATTTGCTGTACTTGACTTTCCCAGGCAACGGGCTTCCATCCAACCTCCTCCAACTAATATCAGGGACTGGACTAAACAGTTATACCTCATTAGAATAGAAGATGGTTCAGTCTTTATGACAGCAGGATAAAATAAGAATTCCTTAAGCATAACTCTCAAGGAAAATAAATCAATCAATATATTATATTGTGACTGGTTTTCAGATCATGCAGTCATTCGCCATTCACTCATCCAGCGATTTATAACACTTTATTAAGAGCCTGTCATGTGCAAGTCACAGTACTAGGATCAGGGAATAAACTGATGACTGAACTAAACATGTTTTCTGCCCTCATGTTGCTCACAGACTAGTGGGGAAACAGGCAATAAACAAATTATAAAAAACAAATATATTTGTAGATTGCAATAACTGAAACAAAGGAAATAAGGTGCAGAGATAATAACAAGATTATATGAGTTTAAATACGGTGGTCAGGAAATTCTTTGTGAGGATGTGACTTTTAAGAGGAGGCAAGCTCTCTCTATTTACAGATTCTAGGACAGAAATACAGATTCCTCTATAGCTAAATTGGTACTAATATGTAACTGAAGACATATGTGATGGGTGAGCTAAATTATCAAAGGGGATCAGTATTATATAACAGACCCAGATGAATTGGGAGGACAGAATCTATGATCCTCAAAAGAATGTACTTATTTATACCCAAACTTAAAACAAAATGACATAAAAGATAACTTTACATTGTACTCTGTCTCTTTTCAGAAAGAATTTGTAAAGAATTCCTTTATTTATAGGAATTTAGCTTAAGGTCTTAAATCTAATATGTTTAGTCTAATACGATTATCTTTTAAAACAGCAAAAATACCATGGTGAGGAAGGCCTCACTTGTACAGATAGAATATAAAGAAATGTAGGTTATAAATAAAGTTATAACCAGAAAATCTTCCCTAATAAACCAATCATTTGTAAAATCAATCCCCAGTCTATTCGCACTATCATCTTTCCTTTCTTACTTTCAAGTAATTCTTCATTTCCTTATGGATTTTCAGGTGCTTTAAATATTTCTGTTCTAAACGTATTTCAAATAATAATAATAATAATAATAATAATAGTAAATCATTTTGCAAAGCCAAATTATAAACTTTGTAGAAGATGCAGAATTTTTTTCAAGTCCATGAAACTAATGTAGGAGAACCATCCAGTCACATACAAAGTGGTTGACAAATGAAGATCTACTGAGTCTGAGCAGTAAGAACTGCAGAAAATTGGTGGTGATGACTGAGTAGAGACTTCAATTAAAGCAGGAAAACTGATGAAGGCTCAGGAATTTTTTATTGCAAACAATGATGATCCTGCTGTGCAAATCAAAGATATACATCATGCAGAACGTCATACGTGTGCTCACACATATTTGACAGGAAACATACTCCCCAATCGTTTGGTTCATCTGTTTTTCTCGAAATTAGCATATAGTGACAAATGCAACTTGAATTTTGTTAAACACAACATCATTATGTATTATGATAAGTTTTGTTTTTGTCCTTTTAAAAAGCCTTGCCACTCGCCACAACTTTAGGTTGATATTTTAGTAAAATGGCATATTCTTGCCAACAATTAATCCAGTTAACTGGTTTTCTTATTCATTCATTTTATGAAGTACCAAACTAAGAATAAAAATAAAGTTCTAGAAGAAAGTTTACTCACAGAGAAAGATCTTCACCAAGTCTGGGGCAGTATTATCCAATTTTTAAAAATACATGCAACGTGTATGTGAACATGAAAAGTTAGTAGCTATAGGTGGTGAGAATATGAACGCCTTTTATTCTCCTTTTTTCAGCTTATCTCAATTTTTCCATTATTTTCCTACAATGAGCATGTATTACCCGTGTAATAGAAAAATTCTAAGAAAATTTATTTACAAAGAGAAAAATATTATAAATAGAGGCTCTGATATTTATCTGAATTCATGATCCTTTGTTGTCTTTTTATGATAGTGTATCCCTGAGGTTTATGACAAATACATGCAAAATATTCAACTAAAAAACATTTTAACCTAAAACATTCAGACAAAAAAAAAAATTTCAGTGAAGACTATTTTCCCATTGTTATATCATTGTTCTTTATTTTAACTATGAAGACAGAAGTCAATTTTTAACCTAACTAAATATCTAAATCTCTGAACCAGAAATTGAATGGTTTGACACTTGATAATAATAACTATAATAATATCACAATGAAGAGCTACGGTTTATTAACCACAAACTATGTGCCAAGCACTATGTGCCAAGCACTATGTGTATAATGTGTAAATATAATTTCATTTTCTCTTTCTATAAGTGAAGGTGGCACAGCTGGGATTTATTTCCAGGTTTCTTTGTCTCAGAATCTATGTGCTTACAAGACAAAACAGACATCCCAGCTACTGTAAAATCATCCTCTGATAGCTTTCAATTTTTGTGGTTTTGTAAAAGTGAATCACCATCTTAAGTGGCCCAATTAAGTGGGGGTAAAAAGAACAAGTCCCACCAATCCCAATTATTCTGACTTTTCCCTCCAAAAGAACTCAGTGAGGACACTGGAGTCTCTGGACAAGCATTTTTCCCTTGAAGGATAAAATGATGTATCCTGTATAGACACACCTTTCCAATAGAAGTAGTGTAGCAGATAATGTCAGTGCTTCACCCGTTTTCTTTCTCATCCCTTAGCACCCCAAGTCCTGATGTGCTTTCACCCTCAACAGTTAGTACATGCATCATTTTGCTGTCAACTACCCTTAAGCTGCTGTAGCTAACTTTTCCTTCACAAAAAAAGAGCTGAAAACAGTTAGGAATTTACATACTCCCTGGGGCAACTCTCAACCAATAACTGACTAAATGAGGCGTAAATACTCCAGCCCCCCTGCCCCTGATGGTGGAATACCTCTAGGTGTGACCTGCACTCTTTCTAGAACTCCTGTACAAGACTGAGGCAAATTTATCTTCTGTGGAGCTTTGCATGATATTATACTCTGCCTGGCTACTCTTTTTTCCCAAGTGGGCTTGTCCATTCTCTGATGGGTTCTTCATAAGAACTCTTCTAAAAAGTCACTTTAAAAAAAATATCCTTTCAAGATCTACTTCTTGGAAAACCAGTTTATTAGAACACCCAATATGCTCTAATCATGTTCCACTTTGATTACAATACCAGCTGTAAGTACTTCTCAATATGGTACTTCTATATAGCCACTAGACACATAAAAATGATATTCTGTGGAAATGAACATTAATGGCATATAAGACCAAAAACTGAGCAGTAGAATCCTTGTGAAAAACCATGAGTGTGGAATATATTTTCAGAACAATGCTCTATAGGGTCAAAATTACACTAGAAGGCAAGAAATGTGAAAGAGACATGAGGCTGAAGAGAGACATAAGTTTCTCACTTAAAGAACATCCTCTAGATCTTGTTTTTCTTACCTCAATTATGTTTGGAGTGATACATCTTCTCTCATAAACCACTCAACTCAATTGAGAAGCTTATAAGATTCAATGAACTGGCTTCTAACATAACTTTCAATTTTGAAGAAGGGTATAAGAATTAGACCTCTGTATTCTCAATCTGCAGTGGATATGTGTTGGTTTTTGTGTGTGCATTTTGATTTTCCTTAGAAAACCCAATGCTTACTATCTTTAGTCCATCTGATTTGAATTGGGAGGACTGTACCTCTGGCTGCAGGACCGAGCACAAGATTCAGATCTTGCCATTAGAAGCTAGTGTACCGTGGCCACCATGGTTGGTTAACTCTGGGAACTAAGACAACCCAATCAGAGACAACTAGACTCAGTTCTGGGACTGCTTTTGGAGGAGCTATTAAAGAGAGGATCTTTTGTCACTAGGGTTTCCTCAGACAGTGGGATATAGCTTGGTGCTTCTAGGCAACACTTCCACCACATGGAGAAAGTGTCTTTGAAAGTCAAAGCTAACACAAAAGAAGGAAACTTGGAATTCTTTACAGGTCTAGATTGTCACGCTTGATGCCAAAAATTTTTTTTTAAAAATCTCCTTGAACATTTCCATTAGTCAATACAGTCTCTTTTTGTCTTATGCCTGTTTGAGTAATTTTCCTGCTGCTCTCGTCCAAAAAAAGACTTTACAAATAGTGTCTGAATGCCTGGGTTCAAATCCTAGCTATGTTATTTTCTATCTGTGTGATCGAATTGTATGATATGGTAGATTCCTTCAGGATATTATATTTTATACTCTAGATATTTTGGAATCCTCAGAGCAACTAAACTATCAAAAAATAGTCACTCAAACATTTAAACTTTTTAATCAAAAGCCTTATCAAGTGTGTTTTGTGGCTATATTTCATGTTAACAAAATGTCTAATGGGAGAAAAATCAAGCAGTTTTATACGATTTCACAGTTACTAATTAAACGTTGAGATTTTGTTTTCAGATTTGTTATGTCAGTACAAAATATGAATGTCATGAGCCTCTTGATTACCACTGGTAATGTGAGATATAGGGTCAGGGAGAATAAATGTAAAACATGTGCATTTTAATGAAAAGTTCCCATTTAGTCTGGGCACTTTTTATGAAGACACTAAATGAATTGCTTTAGATTTCGCACCGTCTCTCTTTTCTGAAGACATCCCAAATGGACAGTGGGTAGAAGGAACTAAAATCAACAAAAGATGAAATTTTTTTAGTAGTGAGCTTTAGTTTTAAATGCAAGTTAATTTTTCCAAGAGATACCATTCTGTATAAATGATAATACTAATACTAGTGCTAATATTAATAACAAAGCTATTATAATAGAATACTATTTATACAGTACAGAGCAGAGTGCAGTTTTTACACTTACCAGCTATATGTTATTGCACATTTATAACATAAATATTCTCATTTATAGGATAGGGCTTAACACTAGTATGTAAGTCACAGGATTAGAGTGAAGATTAAATGATATAATACATTTCATGTGTTTAACACACTGTCTAGAACACATTAAACAATGTATTTTTTGTGTAAATGACAAGTTAAAAAATAATTTAAGATTATTATGTTACTGTTATCATTTCAAAAGCCAGATTCCTAGCTTATATTTATCTGTTTTCTATTCTCCTTTAAGAACTCCATATGACTAGGCATTTGACATAAATTGATTTATGAATCATAAATAAACTAAAATCAGGTCTCCATACTGTGAACGAAATGGGTACACAAGCATGCACATATGTCTCTAGAAGTAAATTTCCTGCTTCTTCCTGTTTAATACACTGGCTGGTAAGGAGATAATGCCTCTGATCATAGCGGTCATGTTCATTTCCTCATCATGAGAGCAGGGATGTCTCAGGTGAGATATAACATGCTTTGCTGTAAAATACTTTTTTTTTTCAGCCTGGCTTATCATCTAGGGCCATTATGGTAGAGAGGAAAGGAATTAGACAACATTCTCCAAAGAGAAAAAAAATGCGTTGTAAGAAAGCTGAACGTTTATTTATGAATATTAATAACCATTAATTGAGTGCTTACTATATACCAGGATTGTGACAGATGGTGTCCATATGTCGAGTTAAATACTCAGCTGGAAGTTGTTAACAATCCTAATTACCTTCTTGGAATGGTACTCACGTTTAGACAGGTAATTTCTGCTAAATTATTACCTGCCAATTCTCTTCCACTTAGCGTTCCAGTACAGGCTAATTTACTGTGATCCACCCTCCAATTCTCTGAGTTGCCACCCATTCAGTTATTAGCACTAGTAGACTCCTTCTCCTTCTGTGGCTTTAGCATTCTATTTAGGCTCTACCTAGTTTGTCCACGATGATGATATTAGTGATGTAATATTCTCTGGCAGTTCATTTTAATTTAAAATAAGTGATCTATTTAAAGTGCAAAGTTAATATATTAATATATGAAGAATGCCATGCAGCAAGGGAGATCTTTGAAGGGTCTTCAGAATGGAGATTATTATTAAATCTCTTGAAACTCTGTCGTTTAAAGGTTAAGTTAAAATACATGGTGCCATCATCATCCTAACTACAGGTATCAGCCATTTCTGGCAACATTTCCCTTTCAGCTCCAGTTCCTCCCCACTTTTTTTTTTTTTTTTTTAATCTTCACAAATATGGTGTCAAAATCCAGCTTGGATACAAATCTCAATAAAGAAAATCAATTTGAAGCAACTCTCTCATCCAAAGTTTCCTCAGACCATAGATTGAGGCATTCATGAACCGTGTATTTCAAAAAACTTTGCAAAAGCCTTTTCTTATTTTGTTTCTATATTTTCCTGAAATGTGAGTCCTCACAGTTCTAAAATACTACTAGATCATAAAAGCAAAGTTTCTTTCTTCCTCCTTCCCTCCCTTCTGCTTTCTCTTTCCCTCTTTTTGTCTCTTTCTTTCTCTCCCCCCTTTCTCCCTCCCTTCCTTCCTTCCTCCCTCCCTCCCTCCCCACCTCCCTCCCTCCCTTCCTTCCTTCCTTCCTTCCTTCCTTTCCTTCTCTCTCTCTCTCTCTTTCTTTCTTTCTTGCCCTTCCCTCTGGTATTGTGCTTCTTAAATAAGCATTGCCATAAATAAGGACTTTCACTCCTTACTCTCTTGTCATTATGCTTTTACAGAGTGAGCATCCCATTAATTTTATCTGGAGGCAGAGAATACATTTGTTAACCCTCTGGCCTAGTTCAACCTGAACTGGAAGTTAAATTAAAGCTCTTCACACTCTTGTACAAACTCTGCTTCAATTCTATACTTTTAGCCCATAAATAGAATTTTCATTACTAGTGCTATTTGAGAAAGCTTATATTTCTTCCCTGGATTTCTTAAATCTCATTATCCACAGCTTAAATCCATGCCATACCAAGTTTTTAACTAGAAACTGGTACAGAGAACCTGTTTCCTAAGATGCTTATATTTGGGATTATTCTTAACTTGAACCGCATTTCAGAAAATCCCGCCAGTGGCCATTTTTAATCGAAGAGAGGGAAGCAGAATAACAAAACCAGCAAGGAGTGCCTTTGTTAAATTTTCAGACTGTTCAGCTAGCTGCTTTCATTTCCTCAACTTGAAATATTCATACAAAGAGCTTGGAATATGAGATTGTCCTATGGGGATACAATATGGATAAATTCATGAGTTCTGTAGAAAAGCAATCTTACTGTTATGGAAAAAGGAAAATCTTTTTTTTTTTTTCTGAGTGATCTAAACGTAGTCATGATCCTGTTCTACTGGTCAGTGTGTATACCAGGTTTCCCTTGGGGGAAAAATGTTATCATGTGCACGTATTTATCTGGTATTTGACACTTGACACTACAGTTGCTGCAGCCAATTGAAAAGCCACAGACGGTTTGGACGTAATAGCAGTGGTAGCAGAATAGTACTTGCATGTAGAGTAAAAGGACACAGGTGAGTTTTGTGTAAATGAGTGCAAATTACCTAACATCTCTGAGCCTCAGCTTTCTCTTTATAACTAGAGGTAACAATGGGTACGTAAAAGTCTTCTTGAAAGGATAAAATGAGGATATACTACGAGAATACATTCTGAAATATAAACTTTGAACCAATAATAAAGCTTACTAAGTTGCCTTATTACCATGATCATCACATAGGGACAGGAAGGTTCTATCATCCAAAGAGTCCCTAAGACTTTATTGCTATTTTCTACTCCACAATGTGAGTAATCATTTGCACATGAAACATAAAACTGGAGCCCATAATTTCAAGGTGTGGTAGAGCTGAAAATGATACTGCACTTAGCAGTTAATTGACAGCTTCTCCATAATGTTTTATTTTTATTTATTTATTTATTTTTAAAAGGGTTATGCTGAGTTTGTGAATTTGAGAATTTCTTTAATTTATTTATTTTTGGCTGTGTTGGGTTTTCGTTTCTGTGTAAGGGCTTTCTCTAGTTTGTGACAAGCGAGGGCCACTCTTCATCGCGGTGCGCGGGCCTCTCACTGTCGCGGCCTCTCTTGTTGGGAGCACAGGCTCCAGACGCGCGGGCTCAGTAGTTGTGGCTCACGGGCTTAGTTGCTCTGCAGCATGTAGGATCCTCCCAGACCAGGGCTCGAACCCGTGTCCCCTGCATTGGCAGGCAGATTCTGAACCACTGCGCCACCAGGGAAGCCCCTCCATAATGTTTTATTAATACATAATATTAACCCTAAATAAATACTTCACCAATCATATGAGTGCTATGTTACACTACAGCAGAGAAAATGATAATTTGGTTGAGGTAGGTTCTCGAGGCACATGTTCCTTCAGAATTATGTTCAGAATTATAACTCCTTAAGAATTATAGGGCTTGACCTTAGCTCTGCTCATAATCATAAACTTAAATATAAAGGAGACATTGTATATGGTTTTTTATATTTAATCATTCTATTATTAATACATTTAACATTTATTGAGCACATTATGTGCCAGGCACTGTGCTAAGTGCTTCATTGAAACCATATAATAATACCATGAGACACAGTACTATTGCTATTAACATTTTGTAGATGAGGAGATTGGGACTAGAATAGGTTGAGTAACATGCCCAGTATCACACAGTAAGCTTTAAAAGAAAAGTTTTGAGCTAAAGTCTGTCTTTCCATACTGACTGAGCTCTAAACCACCATGTTTTTCTGCTCCTGTGTGAGCTAACCAGCTACAACATGAGAATCACCTTTTTAGTCTGTATAATGTGTGCTTAGAAATATATTCTTCACCTAATGAACTAACATGTTTTATAATCAGTGGGTAGAGTTCCTTTTGTCCAAGGGCCAGAAGATGAAATCATAGAGTTTTTTTTTTTAACATATTGAGATGCCTCCAAATTCCAGTAAAGGTTCTAGAGATGGGTTCCAAGGTCAGCTGGAAAAAAGGAAGTAACTTCTTTTCCTTCAGCTCAGTTCCAACTTGGATTTGAAATCTTTCTCTCCTGCAATTGCCAGTTACTTAAAAAGTAAGAACTGTAGGTCTCCTGAGAAAGGTGGTGATAGACTGGAATGGAAAGGATGAACAGTCACTTGCAGAAGTATATATATTCTTCTTGGATGATTTTCAGAACCTTTAAATTAATTTAGTTTTGGAAACAGCAGTGTAAAAATCCAATTTTGGTTTTTGAAATAGAAAAAAAATGAAAGGAATGTTCGACATTGGATTCAGCATGTGTGTAAGATCAAAAGAGACCCAACTTGTAACCTAGGGTCCTGGTCTTTGAAAGTGGACCCTCTGCAGTGGTTCTTCAGGAGAATTTGGCAACACATATCAGAAACCTTAGCTTTTATATTCCTGTTATCCAAAAATTCTAATTTTTAAAAAATATATTGAGGAAGTTCACATGGAGATGGGCAAAATATAGCCACAAGAATATGCATTACATCATTATTCATGACAACAAAAAATGAAAACCAAACGAAAGGAAACTAAATGTCCACCAGTAAGAGACTGGCTGAAAACATACATCTGAATACCCCACTGTCATTACAATTGAGGGTACAGAAAACTGTTTAATGACCCAGAGATACATTCATAGTGTACATTTAAAAAAACAATTTTAAAAGCATTTTACAGAAGAATATGCTGAAACAATTTGAGCAGCAAAATAAAGTAATATTGGATTATGACCCAAAGTATGAAATAAATATCTACTAATCAATACTCATATAAATAAAGGATTGGATAAATTAATAAATGGGAAGGGAGACCTGAAAAATCTCCCATGAGGAAGAATTCCAAATAAATTAACATAGATTAGAGGAGGTGAAGCATGACTCCCTACTCATTAGGTGTGGACAGCACATATTAACCTCCTTTCAAAGACTCAAATGTAAAGAGAGAAAAATGAGTACATTTATAGTGGAGAACCCTGACAAAACTGCTTCCGCCAGGTGATGAAGGGCAGCATCGGTAGCCATAGATCATTGTGAGAGAAAGTAACCTTAATATGATGTGCGAAAATGGCACTTTACCTTTGTAGTCTTCTTACCCAAGACCCATAACCTCAGACTAATTATAAGAAAAATAGTAGACAAATTCAAATAGAGGGCCATCCTACAGTAAAACTGACCACCACTCCTCAAAACTGTCAGGGTCATCAAAAACAAGAAAAGTCTGAGACACTGTTACAGCCAAGAAGAGCCTAGGGAGACAAGAAAACTCAGTGTGGTACGTTGGATGGAATCTTGGAATAAAAAAAAGGGCATCAGGTAAAAACCAAGGAAATTTGAGTAAATTATGGACTTCAGTTAATTAAAATGTATTCATGTTGGTTCATTAATTGTAACAAATGTACCATCTTAGTGTAAGATGTTAATAATAGGGGAAACTGTGTGTGGCATTATAGGGGATTTCACTATACCATCTGCTCAACTTTTGTGTTCTAAAACTGTTATTTCAAAAGTATTAATTTTGAAAAAAAAAAGTATTGATGAAATGGGAGAAAAAGAAGCAAGAACCTTCTATTTCTAAGAGATACGAAGGACCCCTTCAATAACAGTCTAACATTAGTTCTACCAAAGGAATTGAGAGTGACTGCCTCCAATCTCAATTTAACAAGGAGTAACCTGGGGAAAAGATAATCGGGAAAGCTCCCAGAATGACTATCCTTGAATCTTCCTTCACTGAGAGTTTGTAAGGAAAGAGCAGATCCCAGGAAAAATGTATGATCACATATTGTTACACCAATCCTATTTTCAGTAGCCTGCAAACTCCCTGGGGCCTTTATATCATATTTCCGCAGGGCCTAGCCTAGCATCTGCTGCCAGGAGAATTCCTTCTGACTAAGTGAAGGAATAAAGGAATTAATTATTGAATGAGGTATTTAATGCATATTTGCTAAGTTAATAGATACTGGAGCTTAATTTGCCAAATGAATAAATGAGGGAATGTCAATAATCCTTACAAAGATTAAACACATTATTTAGAAATGGTAAATCCATTGTTCTGAGCAAGTCCTTGAGGATTGTGTTAGCCCAGAAATAGAATGCAGAAACCCCTACTCTCCCTCCTGTGTATTCCTTTTTACTTCCTCAGCCAAAGCAGCACTGACAATGACCACAATTAATAAAATTGTTGTAATTTATTGATTGCCTATTATAAGCCAGGGACTCTTGTAGGGAAGTTTAATAGTATTTCCAGTCCTTACATCAATCCTATTCTCTCTATTGTCTATCTATCTATCTATCCATCTATCTATCTATCTAGTTTTTACGTTTGTTTTACAGATAAGAAAACTGATCATAGCGACCCAGCTATTGACAGGGGATCTGAGAATTTAAACCCTGATCTCTTTGAATTCAAAGTCTATACTCTTTCCAGAACACAATGTTGCCTTGAAATGTTAGTAAATCTGCTGATAAATCTTTCAGCCCCAGGGTGAGTGTGTGTGTGACTGTGTTTTTGTTGAGGGGTTACTATCTTTCAATTTCTCAAAGATTGGCTTGAACATTTGTCATTTCTCAGATTTGCATGGACATTACCATACTATTTTATGCCAAGCAATATAAGATCATGATAAAAAAGCAAAGCAATTAGTGAGAACCTAATGAGTAAGCTTCAGTATACATTGTGGGGCAAAAGGGAGAAGGTATGTTAGGAAAATAGTCTGCTCTCTATCCATTCAACTCAATGAGGAAAATAAAAAAGCTAAACTGCTTATTAGGCATTCAAATGGGACAATTTTAAGATATCTCTCTGACTTTTTTTTTAAACCAAGTGTTAAAAGTCTGAAAAATTTGAATGTACCTAGTTTGATTTTAAAATACTACTGTCATCCTGAGTGTCTTGAGCAGCCTTTCTGTGGTATGATCTGCAATGATGTCCATATGTGTAAAAAGAAAAGCAAAATCAAATAGCTGCTCTGTCATCTGAAAGTTCTGGAATAGATCAAAACATCTTGGTGAGACTTCAGATTTATTGCTTGACATTAATAGCCAAGCTGAGTATCTTTTTCTTCATAAATTAGAAAAAATAAATAAGATATACATGTATACATAAATATAGTCCTCTGTGTGAAGGCTCCAGAACACATAGGAACATTTAGTGCAGTGACTAATTTTATTTACATTCCAGGGCATTGACAGCAAAGTTACTAAATTAAGATTCACACACAAAAAAGAAAAGAAAAGAAAAGTAAATATGTTTGGTTGTTTACAAGAGTGGTAGGAGAGTTTTGAGGGATATCAGTTTAACTTCTTTACTAAGAGCAAAGGCCTATATTTTCTTGAGAGGAGACACACAGATCTATAAGTCAATCATACTACATTTGCATAGCACCTATCCAAGGAGTTCCTCGGGTATTTCACAATACAATTAATTTGCAGCTTAGATAATTAAGAGTCTGCCGTGTTAAACAAATGAGACAAAGCTGAGAGTTGAAAGCTGTGATCATGTCAGCTCTGAAACTCCAACATAGAAAGTGATCATGTCAGCTCTGAAACTCCAACATAGAAAGTGAGTTACATGTCCCCAAAGTCATAGTAATTAAAGTTCAAGCAGGTATCTGAAGTTTTGTCTTAATTATTCTATACTCACATTAGCCTGTGGTGGTTTGAGATGGTTAAGGTCTATGAGTAAACACTCTAGCCAGCCTTCTATAGACTTCACTCTCTATACTCTGCCTGCATGATTGCAGCAGACTCCTAGGTTGATTGGCATGTTTTCTGTGCTCTCCCTAATCATCTACCCCAGATTTTTATAAATGGTAGATATTACCATCATCACATACAAACCAGTGGGGTGTATGCTCCACAATGGCCCTGATTGATTTTTAGAAACACTTTTTTCTTCTCATTCAAAAGCAACTTGAATTTTGAAAAGGTTATCTTTTGAATTATTAAAAAAATTTAATGTATAAAATTGAACTTACTTTTTTGCTGAATTATTAGTAATTACAGAGAATCTAAATGGAGAATACATCCATAATTTCATTCCCCAAATAACATCTTTTTACCATTTTGCTGAAATGTTTCAAGCCTTTTCTAAGGAAAACATTTACAGAACTGAGGGCTAACTACATCTGCACATGGGGCATTAATTCATATATTAAAAGGATAATTTGATGTAAATATCAAACGGCTATGAGCATGAGTTTTGAAGTCAGAATCAGTGATATTTAGATTTGAATCCCAGATTTACAACTTATTTTTATCAAGTCATTTCATTTCTCTAAACTTCACCTCATTTACCTTCACAATTAGCCTTAAAGAATACCTGGGTTTTAGATATGTTGGATTAACTGGAACTAGATTTACCCTGCTGGGAACAATTAGAAAACTGGACAAATATAATGGGAAACAAACCTGATTCCAGAGATGTAACAATGGGTAGCACAAAACTGTGATCCCTAAAGGAGGGGGAAATGTATGAAGTAAGCCGTTGGTATCCCTGATTTTCGACCTACAGGCACTTTCCAGAACACGGAATAAGGAAGCAAACATAAATAGGACAAGACTGCATCCCTGAGTTGAGGAGACACAGGTGACTGAAGTGGCTGGGATTGCAAAGCAAAGTATCAGAGAGGATGAGACTAGAAAAAGAAAGTGCTCCAAAAATCTTAAGAGTGTCACATGAGGCTGGGCAAAGAACAAATTTTAGAGCTCAAACAGGGCTAGAAGATGTTAGAGTTCCCCCAAGCCCGAGAAGAGAGACTTAGCAAACATTTAGAGCATTCAATTGGGAGATGCATCTTAGTAGTAAACAAGCCTTAGACTAACATCTACTCTGTATCTACCCAAGGAAGCTTAATAGTAAGCTATAGAAAGATGAGATTCATCATAACTTAACTTCTATCAATAAAATCCAATACTTGAAATAAATATACCACAGTGTAGCATTCAATAACATAACATTTATCATGTCTCTAATTCAATCTAAATTACTAAACTAAAAAGCATAAAAAATAGGAATCATGATAAGAAGAAAAAACAGTCAACAGAAACAGATCCATAAATTACAGAGATTATAGAATTAGCTAACAAGGACATTCATACCATCAGTAGGGCTCCTGAATAATAGCTGGGGGTTACAGGTAAAGAAACTGCAAACCTCAGCCTTTAATTAAGAAAGAGTCTCTAGGGAAACCCAAAGACAACAGGAAAAACAAAAACAAAAACAATGGAGGAAATTTTAGCCTCTGACACCACAACTACAGCAAACAGTAAACACAGCCTAACTCCTTACCAAGTAAACATAAAAATTTACACCAAAATCTAGTGTAAAATCACTTCTTTTTACCTGTTACATCATATCTAGGTTTCAGCAACAACAAAAAATGTATAAAAGGCCCATTGACAAGTACAAATGCAGAGACAAAGCAAGCATTGGAACCAGACTCAAATATGGCAAATATTTTTAAAGTATCAGACTGGGAATTTAAAATTTCTAAGATTAATATGCTAAGGGCTCTAATGGAAAAAGCAGACAACATGCAAGAACAGATGATTAATGTAGCAGAAAAAAAGGAAATTCTAAGAAAGGGTCTGGGGGATGGTGGTGTGATGAAGTGGGAGACTGGGATTGACATATATACACTAATATGTATAAAATGGATAACTAGTAAGAACCTGCTGTATAAAAAAATAAATAAAATTCTAAAATTCAAAAAAGAAAAAAGAAATGATAGACATAAAAACACTGTAAAACAAGTGAGAATGCCTTTGATAGGCTCACCAGTGGGCTGAATGTGATGAAGGAAAGAGTAAGTGAACTAGAAGAAATATCAATAGAAACTTCCCAAACTAAAATATGAAGAGAGAAAAAAAAAGAAAGAAACAAACAACAAAAGAATGGAATATCCAAGAACTGGGGGCAATTACAAACGGTGCAACAGATTTCTAATGGGAATACCAGAAGGAGAACAAAGAGAGAAATGAACAGAATAAATATTTGAAATAACAATGACTGGAAATCTTCCAGAATTAATGACAGCCACCAAACCATAGACCCAGGAATCTCAGAGAACAACAAGCAAGATAAATTCCAAAATAATCTACCCATTTAAGAGAAAGAATATTCCCAGGGATAAAGGGAATTATTTCCTAATTACTTAGGAAATATTTCCACAAATATTTAATGAAAACTAGTCAGTATTTCAGGAACTGTCGTAGGTCCTAAAAATAAAAAACTAAATAAGATGTGGCATTGACCTGTGTTATTTTTTCTTTTTTTGTTCCTCTTTCCTATTCACCTATCCACCTACTGATTTCCTTACTCCCTCCCTCCCTACTTTCCCTCCTTTCTCTTATTAACTAAAATATATAAACCTTAGTTTCATGACTGTATAGTTTATAGCATAAATAGTAGTCAGTAAGCAAAAGTGTTTAGAAACATTGTTAATAAGAAAAAGAACTCTGATTCTATTCCTCACTGAACCAATTAGCTTGTTTCAGTTTGGGGTTTATCCAACTTATTACAGAGAAGTGCAGTACCTCAGAAAGTGAATAAGTAGATTTAAAAGGATTTATACAAAGCAATCCCAACATTTGGAAAAATATATATATAACAAAACCAAGTGCTGAACAGCAATATTTTTATAAAGAGCTGTCAGAGAACATGATTTATAATTATCATTCAATAGTTTGTAAAATACTTGTCAATAAACCTGCAAATAGAGATTTATAATTTAAAAAATGGTTTGATTTTGTTCTTTTCAGATTGTTATTTATGCCTATCATGTAATTAATTGTCTAGGGAGTACGTTGTTTTTATGTTTGTTAATGTTGCAAATTTTAAAAAGTCAGTAAAGTATTTGGTAAATATCAAATTTTATAATGGACTAGAAAGCTTCTTCAGTATGTTTGCAATGTTTCAACTACAGTGCAACTTGTTTTCTGAAAACTATTGGCGAGCAAATATAAAAACTTTTTGTTAGTAGCTAAAATTTGTATAATATTTTCCAAAGTATACAAAGCATTTTCATACACATTCTGTTCATTTGAAGAAATGAGAACTAGATCTGCACTTCAGTTACACAGAATATATATTTCTTATACATGGCATTTTAACACTATCTCTTTGACCCTGTGGATGCTTTGGACTTTGCATTTTAACCCCTAGGCATTTCAATTCCATATTAATAATTTAATAAATATAATTTCAACATTAATTTTGTCAGGGTAAAATGTTTTTAAGCATACTCCATTAAATCAATTATTTCCTTGACAATTTTCTATGAGGTGCAATTAAGTAATTCTCATCATTTTCCCATTCTTCCTTAATTTTATTTCATGTGCAGTAGTTCCTTTATGTATAAACTTAACAATGAATGTATACTTTATCATTCAGGGTTTTTTTTGTACATATACATCGGATATGCCATGTTTTTACATGTATTATCCACTCTCATCTTCAAAACAAACACAGGAGACAGGTATCATTATAACATTTTTTGGATGAGAATATGGAAATTCATAAAGCTTAAGACGCGTGTTTGCTGATGGTCAGACAACTCTTTTGAGAAAGTTGGGAGTTCAATCTGCCTCCTCTGACTTGGAGAGCAGTTATCTTAACCATTTGGTCAAAAGTTTCTAAGTTCAGAACTTCAAATCAGGTGGGACTAAATTTGAATCGCCCTCTCTTTCTTATCAGAAGCATGAAATTGAACAGGTTACTTGTACAATCTGAGCCTCATTTTCCTCATATATAATAAAAATATCATGTACCCTGCATAATTATGAGGATTATGTATGTCATATAAATTCTTAGTTATAAATGATTAACAAATGAAATTTATTTACATGAGATTCTTGAGAACCAGCCTCAATCCTTTTCAGTTATTTATTATGTGAGTATTTTTTAAACTACAGAAATCCATATTTCCTGATGCCAGACATGATAGAATAAACTATTAACATTATTTTCAGATACTCTCTTTCATTGGTTTTCTTTTTAAAGAAATCAACTAATTGTCAAAGTATTTTGCTGACATTTTATGTTTTTTGTATACTTTAATTTCTGAGAAAGCTTGAAAATGGTGAAAGTTCATCATGTCTTAATAGGCAGGCAAACAAATAAAAACGGACAAAGCCTCAATTTGTCACTTTTTAAAAAATAATTTAATCAATCAGTTATTTATTGGACAAATACTATGGGACCAGTATTGTATAAAAATTAAATATGGTCTCTTAAATATATGAAAAATGGATAACCTGATAAATTTAAAGAGCTACAAGATTTCATATATAGAAAGGAACCTAAAAGATTTAGTAACCAGCATTATTTGGATTGCTCAGTATATTTACTTAATAACAAGTTGGAGACTTTTAAGGATGTTTGCCATAGTTTGGAACGTAAGTCACTGTTTCTGAATGTGAGGCCCACATTACAAATAGACTCTGGATTTGTAAGTAAGCCCTTAAATGTGGTAGTGAGAGTCAAGTCCTTTACTCTTGAAAGTATGTTCTGTAGACAAGAAGAAGAATCACTATTACCTCGGAGCCTGTTAGATATGGAGCAATCAGACATCACCCCAGATCTACAGAATCTCAATTTAACTGTGCCCCCAGATAATTCATATGTATATCAGTGTTTTAAAACGGCAAATCTGATCTATCAGTTTGTTACTTCGTTCTGGTGTTTATGGGCGTAAAAATAAAATTTGAATATTGCCAAAAAGCAAAGAAATGTTCTCAGTATTCCATGCAAAAATGCAGATATTTGGCTGGCTTCAAAGCTTTCCAAACCTACTGCTGATAAACACTTATCTGAGTGAAATAAAATGCCTCCACTGCCAGGACAGGTTTGGCTCAATTCTAATTATCCACTATGAACAATGGCTTTTAATTAGTCTTATTTTGGACACTAGCAGTGCAGGTTTTTCATTTACAAGAGTCGCTGATTAATTAAGCAAGGAGACACTCCAGGTAATATATTTCTGGATGTAGGATGAGATGGAGTGAAGGATACCTCGAAAGTTTAGTGACCTGCTCACCATCTTATACAAGCTCACTTATTCCTTTGCAATGTGCTGCCTAAACGGGTTTCATTGTGCTCAAACTCAAGTAAATATCGGCTCATTTGGGGAAATTGCTGCCCCAATCACTTTCAGAGTATTAGGCATGTTTATTTAAAGTCCAATCAGAAAGTTCCACTTCTGCCTAGCATTTAAAGTCTATTTGCTAATTTACCTTAGAGCAGCGTTTGAATACCAAAATACTCGTTTGTTTTAATTAAAACAACCAGGAAAAAAAAAAAAAAAAAAAAACCTTACTTTCCAAGGGCAAAGCATTCCAGTTTTATAGATGAATCCTTTGCAGCTTGAATAGTTTCAGGAAAATGCACTTCAATCTTTGGTTCATATTCCCCCATCACACCTGTTAAATACCAAAAGAGCTAGCAGCATTTCTAGAGAATAGAAGTTTTCTATGAAGCAAATGCTTTATTTACCAAAATCTGATTATTCTGTCGTTCAATTAACAATATTTTTCTATACTGTAATGAGTGACAGAGGGCAAGGAAACCTCATGATGCTATTTAAGGAATTAGTTTATTCCTCTCTCCCCTAAAAAAGAAATACCTAAGGTATATCAAAGTATCAGAATAGAGGCATTCCAAATTTCCCTATATTCCACAACAGCATCTTAAAAAGAATTAATATTTCCAATTAAGAACTGAATATACCCAACTTTAAAATGCTTCTGAGTTATCGAGCAAGTTTCTTCTCTAGAGATTTGGATCTTTCACCCATTCACAGAACTCATGGGCCAGATCTGCTTAGGAATAAAGAAGTTTTTAGCTAACACTGTGTAATAGATCTGATACAGAACCTCAATCCAAAATATCAGTACTTTTGCAGCAAAACCTTTGAAGTAAGTAGTTGGGATAAATAAAGACATAAATATTCTTATGTCGGTTTATTAAGGTTTTACCGCTAAATGAGTTTACTGTACACTTATAAAAACTTATTTTAATAATTTAAAAATTTTCCAAAGGAATTGTGGATACGGGCTAAGATAAGACTAAGACAATAGTCCAAGGTATTGTAAATATGCTATCTACCAGAAGAGTTGGAAAAAGTAGAAATGTATCTCTGGGCTATCCTCATTAACTTGATTAATTTAATCAACAACAAACTGTTGTTTAAAATGTTTAAATTTCTTTAAAACATCTTTAAAAATGTTGAATTTCTTTTATTTTTACTTATATACCAAACATCAGAATAATACATTCCTAACATAAATGATTTATTGGTGGCCAGTACAAGTGCACAAAAAAGTGAAATTTACAAAATACATATAAAATGAAAATACCTCATTTTTAAGACCTTAATCATTCCAAACATTCAAAGAGGCTATGGTTGAGGAGGTCAAGAGTATTACTTCATTCAACTAAATTGGTAATCTTTATGTTTTCTATTTCTTTGACATCTGATACTTCTTGAGTGACTAATTTTAGAAGAGTTTTTTTTTTTGTTTTTTTTTTAATATTATGTATGATGCTTCTGGTCATTTTTTACCATAAATGTGTTGAAAAGAATAGAGGAGATGGAAGAATGAAGGAATTAAGAAGAGAAAAAGAGGGAACTAAGAGTAGATGGGGGAAGAAAGGAAAATATGGTAGCGTTTCTATACATATTATTGGCTCATGAGCTCTTGCAATCATGAAAAGAGTACTCACTGAAGGGGAGAAATTGGACTTATGAATAAATCTAGTGGTTGCTGAATTCTGAATTAAGACCGTGAAAATATATTTGAATGGTTAGTGATTATAAAAGCTCTGTCATAAGTACTCCCTGTAAGGAGCTAGTTCCATGATTCTTTAGCCGTCATTAACATTGTATTCCTGCTTTTCTTACGCTCCTTAGAGAGGAGAAAAACTCTATGAAGTGTTACATTTCAAGTCCAGAATCTGATCACAAAATGCATCAACAGATTTTCCATCTTTACATTTCCCACTGTGAATATGTAATTAAAGAATCAACTAGAGGATTTTTCTACTTCAATGACTTCCTTAGGTTTTCTAACTCTCTAAATCTTGTACCAGCTATGGCTTGACTAAACTACAAAACTCATCAGAGACCAATCTGAATTATGTTCCTTGGAGGAATATAATTAGTATGAATCTTGTGTTTCATTTTTCTTTGGAATGCTCATAATTAATGTTGACTTGATTTACTTTCCTTGGATCTGAATCATTTACCTGCCTTGCCAACCAGGAAAATAAATGGTGAACAAAAGATACAAATACGGAAAAGAAAGAGGCATTAAAGAGAAGCTGTGTCCTATGTCCATTGAAAATATATTAATTCAATCAATAAGTTTGGCAGCACCCACACATGTCCACACACCTGCCTACTCTCCCAAACAAACATTGTTTTTTTAAACAAAATACTTCTTAAGCAAAGAAAAGATGATCTGTTCCAACGCCAGAGAAGAAATGGCATAGTATACCCAGAATCATCTATACTATGCTATGTGGATAAATTATATAGTTTTCTATTATTTTTTGTGATTTTCATCATACTGTGAATTAAACCTCGCCTCATAGATGATATGGCTCCACTGAACCACAGGGAAGCAGAAAGCTCTACAGATCTCCCCAGGCTTCAAGATCCACAGATAAAGTATATCACTAAGATAACTCATCATCTTACCATCAGTACGCTGCACTAGTGGAGTGGGTGGTCCTTGAACACTTCGCTGGGCTTCTTTGTTTGTTATGTAGCAAGTGTAGTTGCCAACATCTGATGGCTCCACTTTGGCAATGTACAAGTTTCCTGTCTCTTGTGAGACAAACCGCCTGTTGTCCTCTTGGACATATAAGGGGTTATCATTGAAAGTCCACGCATAAGATAAACCTAGAAAACAGAAAAAATAAGTATTATCCTTACTGTATTCATTCTTACCTGAAAGTTCTGTGCCCTACTTCTCCATAAGTAGAATACAATTATACCCGTTTGTCCAGTTTATGCCTGTAGTCCTGCTGTAATTGTCATATTCCCTTATAGTTAAATATATCCCAATTTGGATGATACAGTCTCCCTATCCATCACTAGCTTTGTGTAATTAAGGATGTGATGATGGGATGTCGAGGGAATAAGTGAATGAACTTATTAAGAAAAGCTATAAGATATAAAATACGAAGGACTCAAAATGCACACTGAATTTCTCCAGCAATGCTTGTGTTGAAGCACTGTTTCTCAATTTGCAGTCAGAAGGATGCCCGCATTAATCATGTTTAGGTGTACTTGCTAAAAATTTAACTTCAAGATGCAAGTCCAAGGACTCTACCACTGATCTTGGAATTCATTCATTCCATCATTCAATCATTACATAATTTCTGAACACCTAGTTTGTGACCATTTTCGGACTTAGAATACAGCAAAGCAAAACCTATGCCGTATAAAGCTTGACCAGTTAAACTAGTTACAACTAGTTTGGACAATGTCAGTGTGGGATGATATGTGCTTTGACAGAAGCATTGTAGGGAGCCCATAGAAGGAAGCTAGAATGATCTGTGGTCAGAAAAGTCTTCTGAAAAGAATTCCATGTTAGGGACTTCCCTGGCGGTCCAGTGGTTAGGACATTGCCTTCCAATGCAGGGGGTGCGGGTTCGATCCCTGGTCAGGAAGCTAAGATCCCACATGCCTTGCGGTCAAAGAACCAAAACTTAAAAGCAGAAGCAATGTTGTAACAGTTTCAATAAAGACTTTAAAAATGGTCCATTCATCTGTCGATGGATGACACAAGGAGATCAGCTCGGTGCTTTATGTCCACCTAGCGGGGTAGGATAGGGAGGGTGGGAGGGAGACGCAAGAAGGAGAAATGGGGATAAATGTATTTGTATAGCTGATTCACTTTGTTATACAGCAGAAACTAACACACCATTGTACAGCAATTATACTCCAATAAAGATGTTAAAAAAAAAATGGTGCACATTAAAAAAATCTTTAAAAAAAAAATTTCCGTGTTCAAACCAGAAGGGTGATTCGGAGCTATCCAAGCAGCAGATGAGCAGCTAGACATTGCTCAGAGAATAAAAACTTGAAGATGAAAAAGAACATATCAGTTTTGCTGAACATCAATCAACCTATCTCTGGAAATCTTATATATAAATATGAATATAAATATATAGAGACATATATAATTGATATAATGAACATACTATAAAATGCACAGATCCTAAGTGTTCAGTCCAATTAGTTGTAACAATCTAAACCCTATGAAACCACCAACCCAAAATAAAATATGGAACATTTCCATCTCTTCAGAAATTTTCTTATGTCCCTTCTGGTCAGTCTCTACCATTGTAACAACTACCTGATTTCTATCATCATAGATTATTTCTGCCAGTATTGGAATTTCATAAAAATGGAATCAAACAGAATGTACAGTTTTTTTTCAATTTTTATTTTATATTGGAGTATAGTTGATTAACAATGTCATGTTAGTTTCAGGTGTGCAGCAAAGTGATTCAGTTATGCATATACATGTAGCTATTCTTTTTCAAATTCTTTTCCCATTTAGAGAGTACTGAGCAGAGCTCCCTGTGCTATACAGTAGGTCCTTGTTGGTTATCAATTTTAAATACAGTAGTGTGTACATGCCAGTCCCAAACTCCCAATGTACTGTTTTGTGTCTGGTTTCTTGAACGTATTTTAATGTTCCCCTATGTAGTTGTGACTACCAGTACTTCTTTCCTTTTTATTGCTGAGTGGGATTCCAGTCTATGAATATACCACAATGTGTTTGGCTGCTTTCTTCTTGAAAAACATATGAATTATTTCCATCTCGGGACCATTGTATATTAGGTTGAAATAAACATTCTTTTCTAAGACTATCTGTGGACATTTTCATTTTTCTTCGTTAAGTTCTTAGGAGTGAGCCATAGGATAGATGCATGTTTTACTTTATAAAAAACTACAGAAGAACTTTCCAAAATTGTACCAGTTGATATCTCCATCAGCAATATATGAAAGTTAGAGTTGTTCTAAATCTTTGCAAAAATTACGTGTTGTCATTTTTTATTTTAGCCAGGTATCTTTGAGCAAAGGAAAATATTCTCATGGATTAAGGTTTTGTAAGTGTGGTGCTATATGAAGGTTAAAAATTATACGTATTGTGGAAACTAGGTAGAACTGGACTTATGTCTAGGAAAGTGGAAGAATATAACTGGTTCAAAAATGACCCCTCCCCCCTAATAAGTGGAAGGTATAGGTGCTAGGGGTGAAAAGGGGGATATACTAGTTATGGTTAAAATATCTTCACCTGTAGATGAATTTGGACATCACACACTTAGAAATCACAGCTCATAGGAGAGCACCTGAAGCAACTAGGGGCCTCTTGTCCAGACAGAAGTTGCAGGTCATATCTCTCATCTGCACTTATATTAAAACTGGTACAGAAGTGAGACATGGTAGAGACCAAAAAAAAAAGGCTAATTATTTCTGGTGTGATCTAGCAGTCTTCTCCAGATAGAAGCAGACCACCTGAAACATTCTTCACTAGTCGTACTGATTTAAAATTGTCTAAAGGATGAGGAAGCAATACAGATTGACAGCTATTCTGACCTTAAGCCTGATCCATATAGAAAAACTTTTGAGAAGGTGGGAGTGTGGGAATTTTGCCATCTTTATCATCCCTTTCACCAAGAAAAAAAAACATAAAGCATTAACAATACACTTAGAGAACCAGATTATTAAAAGAATACAAGAAAGGAGGATAGGAAGGAGAAAGAAGAAAAGAGTGGGTGTACAAAAAAACAGACTAATAGTGAGGAGGAGCTAAATCAAATCAAATCATCTATTATATATTAAATTATATATATTCTATATAATAGTATATTAAATTCTGACAACAATTCATAATGATTTCAACAAAAATAAATTCATCTATACAGCCAGAACTCTGATATCATTCTAAGGAGTGAAGAAGATATAAGGGAAATATATGACAAGGGGGAAGAACAGCAACAAAAATGCCACTAAAGCATGAAATGTGCAAATGCACAAAGTGGCATTAAACCTATAAAAGTAGTGTTCAGGAAGAAAAATATTCAAGACGCATCATTATGTGAAAAGCGTGTTGTAAATCAAGATGTTTAGTATGATCCCATTAAGAGTTATGTATCTGTGTGTGAGGACTTGTGTGTATATGTATATATGTGTGTGTTCATATAAATTATTAAATTAAGAAACCTAAGAATGTATATAGTGGTTTTCTCAGGGTAAGGAGAAGGAATACCATAGGTTTTCACTCTCTGCATAATGTGTTTCTGCCATATTAGAGTTTTTAATTACTATGTAGTATTTGTGTAAATGGGAAAAAGAAGCAACGGGATGAAACTAGTATCAGGAAAGATAAACACTAGAATGAAGCAGTGTTTTTACAACTTACAAGTTTTTATGACTTATAAAAAATATGATGGATAATATTTTTTATTCTTACTCTGAACCGTTAAGACTGGAGTATTATGTTTTATTCAGAGCACATTAGGAAGCTTGTTAACGTACAGATAGCTAATCCTACTCCTATCAATTTGGTTTATTAATATCTGAGTAAAATACCATGGAATCTGTTTTCAACACCCTACAAATGTCTCGTGGTTGAACTGTAATATTATGTTCAGAGCACCCGTTATTGGGAGGGAATTAAAAATCTCAAGTATATCAAGAGAGAGATAAGCAAAACATAGCAAAGGCCAGAAGTTAGGACACCAAAGAAAGTGATAAGAACTTAGATATTGACCCTTGAGGGGGAAAATGGGGAAGAATAATTGAATTGTCTTCATAGGTCGAATTGCTGTCGTGTTCATAAAGGGCGAAATGAAGCCCTCTCCATTGATGTCCAGAAGGCAAAAGTAGGACTTGCAGCTGTTGAGGGTTACAGAATGCAGTTTGACTGTATTAAGATACAGTGAAGACCAGTCTAAACTTTAGAGCTATACCAGCAGAAGATATATGAGAGAACAAGTTTTCTATCATGAGAGGTGACCAAGCAGAGAATGGATGAGCATTGCTTGAGGTGTTGCAAAAAAATTTATTTTTGCAGTGGATGGGAGGTTAAACCTGTGTTTGTATGAATGGTCTACTCCACCCTCAACATTCCTTCGATTTTTCTAATACTCTATGCTTTTAGATCAACTATGCATAAATACAATTCGCTTTTTATTTTTTAAAATATGCTTTGACATTCTTGTCCTGTTTCCGGGTATTGAATCTTTGCTTTCTTTTTCAAGTCCCTACTGGAGTCTTCTATCATTTCATGTGGTCTCTTGCTTCTAAGTTTCTTTACTGATGTCCTTTGCGGTCTCATTTCTGAGCCTGTTGCTTTGTCTTTACCAAAGAGATGCTCAAAGGGTTTTGTTTAAAACTGGAGAGCCATCTAGATAGCAAAATATTCTTCGGTATAAAGAGGAGGAAAAAATGTAGTTCAGATCTCCCTGTTGTAGTGACTCCTCATCTTTTGAACCTTCTATGAAATAAAGACAAATCTTGAGCAAATTCCCAGGACTGTGTTCAGCTAGGGATCTTTCATCAATACCTCTGTGGGGAGAAAAATAAGCTCTAGCTCTCTGAAATCCAAGGTAACCCCTTTCACTTTACAGAAATTACAGATTGCCGCTAGTGCCCAAGAAATCTTTGTATTCTTTACCCTATAATCTTGGGGCCAGAGACTGTAATTTTCACCTCTCCCTTGCTGAATTCATTTTTACCTTAGCTGCTAAAACTTTTCGATCTGTTCCTACATGTGGTGTATCCTTCTTCAATTATGGTATATTTTGAAGCTGCTCAAAGAGTGGTTCAGAAATAAGGAGGATTACCTAAGGAATAATAAAAAAAAAAAAAACAACTAAGAAGCACTTTTATTTCATACCTGTTTCATCATTCCCACAATTTGTTTTGTGAGGCTAATTGGCTATTACTAATATGCCTGTCATATATATAGGGGAGGATACTGGAGCTAGGGGTATAAAAGTAATTTCCCAAAATCATACTGTTAACATGTAGAGAGGGGTAGAACTTGAACCTAGATCCTTCTAATGTCAAACCCTTTGTTCTTTCCCTAATACCATCTTTCTTCTTTTCTGTGTATCTACAACTGATCCTCTTTTTCTATGTCAGTATGCTTTTTCTGGCTATTCTTCCTTGCCTTCAGACTTCCAAAACCCCAGCTCCCTGCATACCTGAACCTACTCACACCTAGGACAATTGTTCCTCACCACGCATTCCCTCCCCTATCAGTACTGCCTGTCCTGGATTCAATTTCCTCAGAATGTTGTAGAATAAATGATTAACCCGCTATTCTAAATTACTCCAGTGTACTTATAGCTACTATTAGCAGGGAATAGAACACATTTGCAAAACCTGTAATAAGTAATTCTTCTCTCCAAAAAGTCCTCTCTAGAGAAGAGATTTTAAAACTTCCGTGAGCATCAGAATCACCTGGAGGACTTGGTAAAACACCAGCTGCTGGGCTCCACTCTCTGAGTTTCTCATTCAGTATGTCTGGGGTGGAGCCAGAGAATTTGCATTGCTAACAAATTCCCAGGGGGTGCTGACACTGGGCAAAGTCTGCTTTGAAAATAACTGCTATTAATGGTAAATTTCAGTGTCCTCTGCGTGATCACACTAGGAAGGATTTGATAGAACGGTGGTCACCTTGTATATTTGCCTTTGGGCTGGAGAAAAGGATGTACATCAGTTCATAGATTCATGGAATGTCTGGGATGGGAGGGACCTGAGATTTCTTCCAGCCCAACCTCCTCATTTTACAGGCGAATAAGCAGAAAGGAAGATTGCAGTAGCTCTGAGACTAGAAACCAGGTGTCTTTTGTGCCCCTCTGTGAATTGTTGAAGATGTAAAGCTGCAAGCCCTTCCTGTCACTGTTATTTTTCATCCTGCCCTGCTCCCTTCTCCCCATAGTCTGACTCTTCCAATTCATCCAAACAGCCAGCCTGCAGTGGGGGCTTTTATCTATTTTGTTCCATTATCAGCCACTGCCGTGCTTAATTTGTATATTTTTTTAATGGGGAAAGAAGAAAAATACCTTGCAAATTAGAAGCTTAAAATCCTTCCCATTTGGCTTTTCTTAATTAAATGTATAATTCATGAGCCACTTAAGTTGAAACCATTGAATTTTTAAATATTTTCTCCACCGTCTATGGCATTTATTTGTTATTGATGATTGTGATGTATTTTCCCTATGATGATTCAGCAGGAACGCTGGAACTGAATGATAATAGGTCCTCCCTGAACCATTGTCTGTAGTTTCACGTTGACACCATCCTCTACAATTATTATTAGAAATGGAAGATCTGCAGTAAGCAATTGAAGACTGTCTGCTGCTCTGTCAAGCATACAACAAATCCTGTTTTCCCCAGAGCATGAATACATTTTAACATCTTTTGCAGCCCTATATCTTGTACTGTGATATTTAAAATACAAACACAAAAGTTATATGCAAGTATACCCATTATATGGGATGTAATTTTTATTAGAGGGGAAGCATCTCATGTGAAAGAGACCAGTAAAAATAAACACTGACACTGAGAACTTCTGTTGGCTCTGTAGAAAGGATGTCAAAATTGGTAGCATGTTTCTTGAGGCAGAAAATAAATGAGTAGAAAAAAGAATTTGAAGCAGAGTGCTCAGATTTAGTGGCTAAATCCCCCCTTTGGAATATTCCAGTATGAGTGTAATTTACTGCAAACATTGTGTAGTGCTACAGGGTAAAATGTGACTGGCTCTTAGGTGGTAAATCATGGTTATGCCAGCTCAGTGGTAAAGACCTAATCCAAGAAGAATAATTCCTATTCTGGGTTGAGGTCACTGATACCGGTGCTGAGCAAGTTTATGATGCAAGCCAGAAAACTGCCCCAACACCTTTATAATCACTCCTATTTGAGCTCCCATTTGTTCCATAATTACTGCTTGACCACCTAGATTTTATTCAATACCTTTTGATTTACAGCACCTCCTGTTTGGAATCATGGAGATCGCTGCCTTTGTGGCCTACAGACAATCACTAAGTAAAGGCCCTCAGAGTTCCTATGATTCCTAGGTTCCAGTGAATTCTAGGACAGCATCTGTACTGGCAAATCCTTTCTGAAGAAGGAATTAAAACCTAGCCAGATTCTGAATAAACTTCAGGGATTCCTCCAATTCTAAGGAAGCCTGGGCAAGTCATGGGGGATAATACACAAGGATTAGACTTCCTCTTTCCTCCTCAATTTCCATCCTCCGTGGGTGAGCTTAATAGAGTGAATGTAAGAGATGGGCTAAACCAGCGGTTCTCAACCAAGGGTGATTTTGCCCACCTGGGGATATTTGTCAATGTCTAGAGCCATTTTTCGTGCTCACAATTGGGAGAGGGTGTGCTACTGGCATCAAGTGGGTACAGGCCAAAGATGCTGCTAAACATGTTAGCAATGCACAAGACGAACCCTATATCACAGAATTATCTCATCCTAAATTGTCAGTAGTACTGATATTGAAAAACCCTGGGCTATTCAGATGGTAACAGGCTGTAACATGAGTTCCGTTCAATGTGCTGAAAAGTAAGGAAAACATTCTTCCTGGGAATGAATGAGATTCTGAATGTGGAGAGAATGTGTGGAGCATGGGACCTAGAAGAATAAACTCTGGGTTTTTGGTCCTACATGCAGTGGGAGAGCCATAATCTTTCTGGTTCTCATACTGTACACTAATTTTAGGAAAATCAATCCACCTCTCTGGATGGTGTTTACATATTCTCCAATAGAGTTCAGAACACTTGCTATCACTTTGTATACTTTATGCAGTAATTATTAAGTGTCTGCTGTGGCCAGGTTATGTCTGACAAAATTAGGCAGTAGAATAGATGCAGTGGTATTTAGATAGGATCCTTTGAACTCCAGATACATGATCTTGGCCAAGTTAACAGTAACCTCTTTAACACAGTTACTCAATTTGTAAATTGGAGAAATTTTTCTTGAAAGTGTTACATGAGTCGAGGTATGCCAGATGCTGAGCTGAACGCCCAGTGTATAGTAGGCACTCATTATCTTTCCAATCATATGGTGTTAGATACTATTTACATATGATAACTTCCAAATTTCGTTCTTCAAACCTTTCTTCCTAGATACATCAATTCAGCTGCATACTCGAAGTTTTCGCTCTGAAGTTAGATATTTGAAAATTAACGTGTCTTATAATAAATTCCTGATTTCCCCCATCCCCAAACCTGCTCCCCCTTTATTGGCCTCATCCCTGCACGTGGAACTGCATTCTTCCAGCTGCTCAGCCTAAAGACCTTGGAGTTATCTTTTACTCCTCTCTTTTTCTTACAATCCATGTTTAATCTTTCAGGAAGTTATTTCAGCTATACCCTCTAAATATATCCTGAATATGGCAACTTATCCACCTGTCCACTGCTATCATCCTGGTTTAAGCCACCATTAACTCTAGCCTGAATCACTGTAATCACCTTTTAACTGCTTATATTGTTGCCCCTTGATGGTCTGTTCTCCAGAATAAACTATTAAAACTGAAAGTCAGAGAAAGCATGTCTTTCTTCTGCTCACTATCATGCAATGTGTTCTAATCTCACTCACAGGAAACTCCAAAGGCTGTAAAATATCTTCAAAGTAGTGCTTCTATCCTCATCTACTCTCCTGTTTGCTCACCCTTCTTCATCCACACGGGCCTCACTGCTGTTCTTCCAACATGCCAGACACAGTCCTACCACAGGTCCTTTGCACATGCTGCTCCTACTCCCCAAACTGCCTTTTCTCAGTGTCTCACTCACTCCTTTAGTCCTCTTCGCAAATGTAAATGGCTTCTTTGACCTCTGAGTAGACAGCAGCCACACCCATCATTCCCTATCCCCTTTATTTTTCTCCCTAGCTTTTATCACCATCTGCCATACTTATATTTTTTATTATATTTGTTTATGGTAAGATTCATGGAGTGAAGGACTTTGTTGCTTTGTTCTCCACCATATCCCTGAAACTCAGTAAAATGAGTGGCACTTAGTAAGTACACAATAAATATTTACTGAGTGAATATATAATAGAAGGTCAATAATGATGGTTATCATCACTATTATTATTATGCTAACGAGCAGCTGTTGGGCCTATCTGCCTAAATAATTTACACATTCAAGCAACATTCAAAAGTAATATTGTCACTGCCAATTTGACCTACCCACTAAGACAACACCAGTGTAATTTACTCCAGAAACAAGAAAAAAACCAACAAACTAATTGGGAGGAAGGGGATATGAAAGTTTAGCATGTTTTCTCAATAGTTTTCCTCTTTATTCTCTAACACAATTTTGAGCCTTTGCTGGGAACGATTGTCAATTTAAGTTGAATCGTCAACATTTTTATTGACTCAAATACAAATGCTGGGCTCAAACAATAGTGCTATCTTTCTACTACAGACATAGATGCTCCAAACTACTGGCATAAATTCAATTGTTCTACAAACCTAAAAGTTGTATCTGAGGAGAGAATGGAACATTTCCTCTAAAACAAATTTTAAACCTACGATTTTTATGAGCCCAGGATTGAGTTTTATATCCAGACAATAAAGGGAAAGAATGTTCTTTACTTTCAATATGGTGAAACTATTATTTCACAGTGAAGGTGATTTTAATTGTTTTAGACAACATGTATCATTTCTACACTGTCATTTGTAAACAAAATTTCATGTGAGGTCAAGCTCATTCACTGTACTCATGAAGATCTATTGACTGCTTATTTTCATATTCATCCAATAGCTTTGTCTTCAAGTGTTTTACGTTCATTTCAAAAATTTAGAGGAAACTCTGCTTTCAGTCCTTTTGCAGATGACTTACGCAAAATCATTGTTACAAGTGACTGAGGCTCTTAACAAAAGCTCACTCTTGAGGTGAGTGAGAACTCAAGGTGCAACGACCTCTCTGCATAACAGTTCAAAGTCCACCTCAAGGCTGTGACCCCTCCCCCACATGAATTAGTAAAATAAATGTTCTATTGGTTCTTTCCACCACATGAACCTGTGTTTAGAGGAATGACCTTAGAACCCTCCAGAGACATAGTGGAGGAAAGAAAAGGGTTTTATTTAGCTGACTCTCCAAATTTTAGTTCTGCTAAGCACCAAGAAGCTAAGTAGGAGAATTGTATTTTTCTGAGACAGTTATCCAAATTAAGGATAAGAACTATAACAGATCATGGAAGGAACTGTTAGATATTGTGTCAAGATAAGGGAAGTCATGGACGACCAATAGAGTTTAGGAGAAAAGAAAGTGAGGTCTAATGGGAAATGAAATGTTTCAATCCGATGTGTTCTTTCCACCAAATCTTCAGTACAACTTACATTTCTCTGAAATATTTTGGAGTTATATATATTTAGGAGGATGGAAAGGAGGGATGAGTCTGCCTCTGCAGGCATGGATTCAGTCACATCCATGGAGCTTATCTCTAGCTAGGAAGTAGGATTAAGGAAGAAAATACGCTTCTCTCCTCAGAGTATAGGGAATGGTTACTGTTTTGTTTCCAAATCTCACATTTCTAAGGGGTGCAGCAGAATGTGCCAGTTTTGCGTTCTGGCATTATTGCCTAGGTTCCTTTTCTTTTCCACTGTGGGTACGTTTCTCCTAGAATAACCTTTATCTGTAACTCGTCCCTTCCTAGATGAGTAGCACATCTGCAGTTGTGGTTGTCCTAAAAATTGTGTAGGAAGCATCCAGAAGAATGCCTACTCTGGATTCAGATCTCCTTTGGTTTATTTGAAAGAAAGGATGTCCATATAACAACACCTGTTCAGTTTGGTTTATGCCAGTTACTCTATTTCATTGAGTTGTGACCAATCATTTCTGTGGGAAATCTGTTTACACACATTTTTTCTTTTGTTTTGGTCCTGGAGCTATTCTTTGCTGGGTAAATTTATAGGATTCAGCCTAGTTGATAATTTTTCCTACTCTGCTGTAGGTTTTTTTTTAATATTATAAAATACACTGAAATGTATTTGATAGGCCTTGTTAAGAAAAGAATTTGCAAGTTTTTTGTGAATACACTAGAGAGAAAGCACAAAGAATTCAGGATGTTCTGATAATATCACGTTTAATATGATTTCTCCCTTGTTACTGAGCAACTTGAGGGATTCACTGCTGCTGACCAGGTACATAGAGAAAGGCAACATAACCGAATTGTCCAAAAAATGATGTAAAAATTTCAGCCCTAATGGTCTTCTATCACTATGGAATCTGTAGCACTTTTCTTTATGAGAAGCTTTATTGATATTTACAGTGTATCTTTGCTTTTCACACACCGGATATAAAAGTAATTTGGCCATGCCAACATTTGCTCCATCCTGCCCTGCTAACCTCATCTGCCCAAATTAGTATATTTCTAAGGCATGTTTTTGTGACTGCCAAGTGTGCAAGCAAATATGGAGCCTTTAGAGAGATGGAAATAAATGAAGGCAAAATTTTTGGAAAGTGTATTATGGTTGACAAAATTCTAAAATAACTGCCATTGACCCCTGCCCACCATCTGAGTATGATGGGATTAATGAGTATGGTGAGATGTCACTTTCATGATTACGTTAGATTAGATGGCACAGTTGACTTGGAAAAAGTGACTTTATCTTTAGTGGAGCTGACCTGTTCAGGTGAGCCCTTCCTGGGATGGGATGCTTCTTGGCTAGAGAGATTTGAAGTATTAGAGGGAACTGATGCAAAGGAGGTTCTGAAAACGGAGAGGCATGTGGCAAGAAGTGTGGGCAGCTTCTAGAAGATGAGAATGCTTTTGACAGCTGGCCGAAAAGGAAACGGGGACCTCAGACCTACAACGTACGGAGCTGAATTCAGGCAATTGCCTGAATGAGCTTAGAAGTGGATTCTTCCTCAGACTCTCCAGAAAAAAAGTCATCTGGTTATGGCCTTGACCATAGATACACATGAAATCTAAGGACAAATTACAAAGACAGACAAAGATAGACAATGTCTGTCTCTAGAGTCAACCCACTTTAAACCAGCTGTCCATTAATCCAATTTAAAGGTTTTCTGACCAATATATTTCTCTTCTTTCTTGAGGTCTTTCCTGGCACAATTCACCTTCACAAGAAGGTGAGGCAGGAAAAAGAAGAATAAAGAATTGTTTTAATGAACCGGTTAAAGACACTCTCAGGGCTCTTAGCAGACCTGAAGGTGTAAGATTCTTGAAACTAATAAGCAGCTTGAGGTTTAAGAATTAACTATAGAGTCTTCTATCCGTAGGCATTTTTTGAAGTCAGAAAGTCCTGGGTTGGAATCTTGCCTTTATTTACCAACTGAAAACCGATTTACTTAGTCTGAGTCTCAATTTCCTCATTTTAAAATTATTATTATTAACGTATATGTATAGCTGATTCACTTTGTTATAAAGCAGAAACTAACACACCATTGTAAAGCAGTTATACTCCAATAAAGATGTTAAATAAATAAATAAATAAATAAATAAAATAAAAATTAAAAAAAATTATTGGAATGGTGGGAATGAGAAAATAAATGGAAAGTCTTATAGTGCTTGCTGATGGTAACAATTCAACAACTGGTAGCTCTTATTACTGTTATTAATACTTTATTGCATTAATTTAATGAATTAATTACTTTATTAATACTTTAATGAATGAATGACTATTTGTATAATTGGAGCAAAAGGTGTCTGTTAATATTCCCCTCAGTTTTGATCTGAGAGAGCAATAAAGGACAAAAGAACAGTATTCCAGCATTCCTTCCTTTGTAGAGATGAGGAAGCCATGACTCTCAGGAAGAAAATACTTATAATACCTGGATGAAGTCAATATTGACAAATACCTTTGGAATCCTGCTAGAATATTTCATATTACATAATCGAATTTGTTATCAGGCAAGTTTGTCATAATTTGCATGCAACAGGGATGCATTATTCAGTTATGACGATCTTAATTTAGGCAGGTTTTGTATATCTGTTATTTAGTCTTATGGCATTAAGCAGAAAGGCACTGTTATAATGAAGGACTTATACGCTTTAAAAGATCAACATATACTTCTTCATTGGTAGGTGGCAAGGTGACAAGGGAAAGCTTCTCCTAGTTGATGGCCTTTTTAAAATATATGACACTCATTTAGAAGTATTCTACATATCTGTTATTCTTATTTAGAGTAAACAAATTTAAAAATGATCTTCGATTCTGTCAAGTCTCTTTGACCAATGTCAGAGTGTAAAATGACACAGACTGACAGCACAAATGAACATGATTTGCATGTCTTGTCATCTTAGATTATGGTACTGGAAAATAATTTTCCTATTATTAAAAAACAAACATCATCACATTTTTGTGTGCTCTTATTTTATCTCAGATAGCATTGAAAGTTTTGTAACTCTTCCCTAATATTTCAGGTGAGCATAGTGACATACCAGTCTGTAATAATATTGAATAAAAGTATTGTTAACTTCCAGTTAGTATTTTTTTTCTTTCTTTTTGTGTCAGCATTTCACAAGGTTGTATAAAAATGAAAGTAATGGCAAAAATATTTTCAACTTTTTAAAGGATCATAAAAAAGATTTGGTTTAATATTAGAAGAAAAGTTGCTTTCATTTTATTTTTAAATATTTGTCTATGTGTTTCCAAGAATCCTCCCATTCCAAAGTGGAAATCAACTATAACAGAGGCAGTGGTGGTTAAGAGCTGCCCAGGGTCTGGGACCCAGTTTGCCTGGATTTGAAGCTTGGCTTCACTGCCTACCAGCTGCATGACATTGGACCAAGTACTTAACCTCTCTCTACCTTAGTGTTCTCATCTGTAAAACAATAATCATTATAGTATCTCCCTCGAGTAGTAGTTGTTGTACAGAGTTAAAAAGTTAATACATGTAAAGTATTTAGGTGTGTACTATGTAAGCACTTGCTATTATTATTAAGCTAACTACAATATAGTCAGTATGATATCGGATTGTACTAAATGAAATGACTTTATGGATATTTTTACACTGAATCCTCCAGGATCACAGTTGGTTGAGAATCTACCAAATTGTACCAAACCATACAGAATTTGAGAAAATGCAGCCCCAAGGGCTTGCAGATCAGTGGGTGGTTTAGATCCCTGGCAACAGGTTAATTCACTGGCTAATCCAGATTCTTCCAAAGTAAGGAATGGCATTTATTGCTTGATTTTCCCCATTGCTAGGAGATATTCTGATTCAGTGCCATCCAACATTTGCTTCCAATTAGGGGGTAACTTTCCTCTTCCAATAATTAAGGTGAGGTCGCCAAAATGAGTGTTGGCATTCACTTCTCCATAGAGCCCGATAATAAAAATAAAATAACAATCTTAGCTTTCTTTTTTAAATAAAACACTAGCCATTAAACTAATTGATTTACATTCATTAACTCATTTAACATTCACAACAGTACTATAATATAGGTATTAGTTAGTGTCTCCACTTTACAGGTGAGGAAACTAAGCCTAAAAAGGTTAAACAAATTGCCCTTTGTCATGCAGGATGACAGGCAGCAGATTACAGCTGTGGTTGTTTCACTGCAAAGCCCCATTTCTCACACGTGTGTACAGAGCCATCCTGCATCTCCTTAAGGGCATATCTGTTGAGTGGCTGATTGAATAAATATTTTTAAAAGAAAAGATTTGGATTAAGACTGTTTGGATGCAGCAAGATGAGCCCGAACCTTCCTGGTCCCTTAGATTTGATGAAGGGCTACCATTGGCTCTAAGAACTGAAGTGCCTATTTTATTCCCTGAGTGGCCACCTGAATGGTGTGACCCAAAATAGCCCCACCATACCTCCAAAGTGTGGCGGTGGACCACAGAGAAGCACCACACCTTGACCTTCTCGGACGGACACTGTGCTTCTTATTTTGGTTTCAAAGTCTTCAATATCTTGAAAAACAAAGAAAAGCAGCTTTAGAACTCGTTATTTTGCCGAGAAAAAGTTTTAGAAGAAAAACTTATCGTTAACAGTAATGAACACTCACACTTGTCTGACCAGAAGTTTTAGTTGATGGTCAATTGCTGTACCCTGGTTATATTTCTCAGAATTTCGTCTTTCCTTCTTTTATTTTAATGCAGTTAAACAGAGTATATGATAAAGACATTTGTTAACAAAACTCACTTTTTGTTTACTTTTATTCTCCCAGGCAGCCTGTAGCCCGAGAGGAAATCTTTTAAACCCAGCACATATTTACTTTTCCTTCCCAAGGAAGGTGTGATTTAAAAAAGGTATGTGGCAAGTGTGCTGCAGTCTTCTAGCATCTAAGCTTAATGGTAACCGTTTTGATGTGGGGATGAAGTCTGTGAGAAATTAGCATGGAATGTTGTGACGGACAGAGTTTTATGTGACTGAACCAATGAGAAGAAAGGTATATTTTCTAATTTCTGTTGATCTACTCCTTCACAAAGCAGCTTCACGGTCTTATATGAAGTGTTGTAATTTCCTACAACACCGAAGAATCATAGATATTCAGTGCCGGAAGACAGCTTACTAGCTATCTTGATAACCTATCCATCTGAGCTGTAAATCGTTCAACATTCCTAGAAATGGTCACCCAGCCTCCAGGAAAGGCTAATGTCTGAACCTTAGTTTCTTCACCTGTAAAATCCCTTTTATTCATTCATTCATTCAATCAGTCATTCAGTGATTTAAAAATTTTGTATTAAACCCCTACTAAAAGATAGGAAGGGTATTTAAGGGCAGGAGATATATTGGTAAATAAAGCAGACTTGTACCTTGCCCTTATTGTGCTTACTAATAGGAAAAGTAGAAGGCCAATTAAAAAACGTGTGTTTGTGTGTGTGTGTGTGTATAAAATATACACATTGCGATAAGTGTCACGGGGTAGAGGCTGCTACTTCTCTACCAAAATCTACTCTCCCTTCTTCCATAGTAATAGATTTATAGAACAAATACTACACTTTTCTAACCAAAAGATACATTTCCCAAACATCTTTGCAGCAAATAGAGTAAGCAGAAACTTCTCACATATTGTGAAACTTCCACCTATTACGTTTGAGAGGAAATATCCAAAAAATTTAATGTTCTCCACCTACCCACCCAATATCACCACCATCTAGATGGCCAGTGACGTGAAAATATTGAAGGTAAAAGACCACTAGCCTGGGTGCTTGAGTGACTGCATGGAGCAGAAGCACAGCTGATCTGGACCACCTACTTTTCATTATTATATTAGATATTAGTAAATTTCTATCTTGTTTGAGGCATTTTGGGGGGCAGGAGTATTATAAGTTTAATAACTCTTATATATGCTTTACTTTTAATAATGAAAATATTTACCCAAGATGGACTCTGCTTCTTCCCAACTAAATCTCTTCCCCTTCCTCTTCAGCAGTCATTAGCCTTACCTCTGATTAGGACCTGGAGTGCCTTGTACATTACATTTCTTCTAGAGGATTTTTAAACAAATATTCCCTCTTTCTTCTTTGGCCATACAAAGACTAAATCAGCCTACATATGTTGGTACCATTGATGTGAATTATTGCCTTGCCTTGGGTTTGCATCATTTTACATGTGACTCATTAAGAATCAGGCTAACAAACTGAATTTAAAACCAAAAATCAATATATTGATTGTTTCTATTTCGAGCAGTAATAACGGTGAGGATTTTAAGGGTTTTTTTTCCTTACTTTTATCATTGAAAGTTCCCATTAAATTGTCATGACATTTTACTGGTCACAAAAACAAAAACTGTCACAAAGGAGTAGTGAGAAATTGAATGATTCTATGAAATTAACAAGCTTTCGATTAAATTCCCTGTGTCACATTGTCAGTGTTCCACGCTCACAGTAACATCAATCATGTTTTCAGTGTTAATCAGAAGCCATTACAACACACTGTTGATAAGACTATGGGTACTTTAATGTATTCTGTGTTCACTTCCACTTAAATAGTATCCACTTGTAACATAATTTCTCCATGCCTTATGATTACAACGGCGTTTCTATTAGCTGACATGAAAGGAAATCAACCTCTTTCAAAAGTCACCCAAGCTCTGTTAGCAATCAAAACACAGTCATTTGAAAATAGTACTAGTTCACAGGTTTTAATTAATAATTCAGATTTTAAAACTGTTTAATAGCACACATATCATAGACAAGATCTAATTTTGCTTTATCTAAATTAAGTGAATTTAAGTACCATTTCACGTGAATGTACTTTGAACAAGATCTGTTTTAAGTATCCAACCTGTATTTCACGTACCTTTCTGCTAACCAGAAACATGATATAATTCAGATTATTTTGAAGCAAGGTTCACTGAAGGTGGCCATACATGCATTCAGTGAAGTTTTCTTTGCTCTGTAAGACCTTTAAAAACTCCAGATTTATTCTTCTTTAAGGAGAGGCCAGAGAGAACCACCTTTTTCTATTTTCGTCCTATCCATTTTTTGCTTAAGAGAAAAATAGCTTAGTATGAGTCGTTCCCTGAGTCTCAAATTCTATAATATTTGGAGAAATTCCCATAAACCAGAAAGGTGACCTGCCCAGGATGTCCTTGTGCTCAAGGTACAAGTCCTGCCGTGCTGGTTGCTATTAAAGACCCCAGTTGTCGAGGTTGCTCTCATTAAGCCATTCTGATGACCAGGGCTTATTGGATCCTGTGGTTTTATTGCTGGTTTTGGAGGAAGCATTTGGCAGGAGCATAAGCAAAAATGCATTCACAAACAAGGCTCTGTTCCAAAGGCCAGCAGGAAGTGCCTGAGAATGGCCCATAAAATGAGCTTTAAAGAATTACTGGGCCATTTGCTCTCTCCTGGAGCAACCAAGGTGCAGTGGAGGGAAAAGGACCACCAAAATGTATTTAAAATTAAGTCCAAGCAATGCTAAGCATTTCAACGCCTAATTGTAAGGAGAATACATCTTTGCAGCTGCCACTTGTAGGAATGAATCTCAGCCCAATTAAAGCGAGAAAACTCTGTATTCGCTGCCAAGACCTGAGGATCACAGTCAGAGGATGTGCTTGGCGGTGCCAGCCCCTGTCACAGAAGGAGGCTAGTGGTTTGCCAACTCTCATAAGCTTGGAGGAAGGCTGTGGGTACTCAGAGTTTATTGATCCTGACTAAGAGAACAGCACCTGAAAAGATAGGGATAGGAAAAAATATTCACCAGGAAAAGGTCCATGCTTCAAGCAGGACATAGTGTAGTTGAGTTGGCCAAAGTAAAAATAATACTATTAATTGCATCTTTCTCTATTTGCTGTGCATGAATTATTTTATTTTAGTGTTTTAAATCTTCTTTATTTTTCTTTCTTTCTTTCATATATCAAGAATAACTACTAAGCGCCAGACACTCAGTGAAGCAGTTTCATTGAATCTTCATGATGATCCTGGAATATAGGTACCAACGTCACATTCATTTCACAAAGGAGGATATGAGGTTCAAAGAGGATTAGCAACTTACTGAAGACCATACGGTTTCTATTCGTCAAGACAGAACTGAAAAGGAGAGAGTCTGGTTCCAGGGCTCACACTCTCAAACACCAGGTTATTCTGCTTTCCAGATGTTAACTGAGGTCTCCCTGCCACTTACAGCATATAAAATGGCATAAACTGCCATTCCATTTTCAAACAAAGAAACACAAAAGCTCAATGCCTTTCCAAAGGGTTCTGCAAATTGCTGGGTTGGGGTAGGGAGTGCTGTATTGCTAGGTTTTAGAAATAGCTCCCTTTCTAATATCCTTACTCCTCTGAATCCTTCAGATGTGTTTCTTGATTTACCTCCACTCTCATGTCCCTGCAAACAAGGAACTTAGCCCCTTATCTTGACCCTCATACATAGATATACCCCCTCAACACACACACACACACACACACACACACACACACACTTGAAGCACCACCATTATCATACTTTGTGCCTCTGTTGTCAAGCTTATTGATTTAGTAAGATGTGACCCAAACACCTTAAAATCAAATATTAGGTATTTGATTCTTAAAAGTTATTTTGCTCCCCCTTTCTGTTGCTTATGTCTGTTCTCTCTCTCTCTTCTCCAATTTTCCCACTACAGCCCTCTCTTTGAAGAGCAAGGGAAATCAAAATCTTCCCATTTTCCTCTGCAAAGAAGTTCACCTCCCTCCAGCTCCCACTACCAACTCAGAAATTGATGGATCTGCCCTAGTTCACACTGCTTATAAGAAAAGGAAATAAAATTCAATTCCATATATCATCTCTCTAGAGGGCGTTTGCTTAACCACCAGCCTTAATTGCCTCTCTAGCTAGAGCTTCACCCAAGGCTTAACTGCCTCTCTAACTAGAGTCTGACCCTAGACACAGGCCATATGATCTGCCCTCAGACCAGAGACAGTGCTCATTTTCTCTTTCCACACCTCAAAAGCAACTTCAATTATGTGTTACTTTGAGGACATTAAATCTGATTTTCAGCTCTAAGATTTCTTTTACCCTGCTTCTGGCTTTCCACCAATCAAATTTTGTTTCCCCCCTTTGCAAATCCTTCCGAAGAAGTCTCAGCATTGAGATCTGGTGCTGGAGTAAACAAGACCAAGGAGCATGTGTTCACCTTTGTGATGCAGTTCTCACGTTGGAGGTACGTGTTTTGTTTTCACCTATGGCAAAAATATCTTGTTGGAGGAGGAGAAGCTGATACTCTGCCCAGTGAAAGGGAAATGGTGAAAGATACCAAGAATAATTCTCTAGTTCTGCATTAGTCTTGCAGAATTCCCAGATATAGTATATGCAACTTTTGCAATCAAAGTACTCTTTTTGAATCTTAAGACATTATAATAAGGTAATTCTGAATTCATATCTCCATTAATTTTCCCCTTGGAAGAGGACCACTCATGGAGAATACCAGAATTGTTCATGTTACTATTTCCTGTTTCCTGGTGGTTTTGAATAAGCTGAAGTTCTTGGTACTGTAATTAATTTTCCCAGATCTTTATTAAGTGGCATACAAAAATATCTCTACTTAGACCAGTTTCACTTTCCACCATCATTTTCAAGATGCGATATACTCAGTTACAGAGTTTGTGATATTACTGTGTTTCCTAGCACAACTCAGTAACATAACATGACATAACCTAATAAAGCACAGTGATATTGTCAAATTCTGTAAAAGAGGCAATAGCTAAGTCTTGATATTGGACATAAATTTGGAATGGTAATATGCAAGCAGGAAGTAAAGAGATATTTTAAGAGATTCTGGTGTCAAATCCATTTACAATCCAAGTTAAAATTCCTCCTTTTGTGGTGTAAAAGTATTTTTATAAAAATTCATAAATAAATGGAGAGAAGTGAGTCGTTTCTTGGTTTCCTGAGACTAATGAATCCACTGAGAACCATTTTCTTATGGTGTTTAAGAAAAAATATATAGGATAATAGTCAGGAGGGGGGGGGGTGAAAGGCTTTTTCTGTCAGCCCAGCATCAAGGTTTTCAGAGAGAAAAGCGTTTAATAAACACAACAAGTAAACAAATATGAAATAATTGGTGTATTATAATATACATGTAAGACTGGATTTGAAATTCTATAAATGGACTCATTTGTCTGATTAATGGTGGTAAGAATAGTGTCAGCTATGACTTAAAAAAAAAATACAAGTTTTAGGCATGACCTGTCCTCTGCCTTGCTTATTAAGTTTGCATATTCCCTATAGTTAAAACTAAGTGAGAGAAGCAGAAGTGAAGGATGGAATGATACAACTTTGATAGCATAGGATAGACTGGATGTGAGATGACTGAAGAGTTCAGATCTTCAGTGTTTCTGAAAAGAAAAGAAGCAGTTTAAGTAGGCACGCAAAGATTAAACAACCCACTAATGAATTCCGTACGAGGTTATTAGTGATAGAACAGAATGATCAGACTGTGACCAGTGATCAGAACAATTAAGAACACACGTTTAGGATCAGACTGTGTAGGTTCAAATGTTAGCCTCACCATGCTAGCTGTTGATACAGGGCAGATTAAATATTCTCTATCTCAGTTTTTGGCGCTTTAAAATGAAGCTACAGGGAATTCCTTGGTGGCCCAGTGGTTAGGACTCCACGCTTTCACTGCCATAGGCTGGGTTCAATCCCTGGTCGGGGAACTAAGATCCCGCAAGCCTCGCGGCCTAATTAATTAATTAATTAAAATGAAGCTACCAAGAGCACCTGTCTTAGAGGAATAATGATATAATGTCTTTTAAATGTTTAGAAGATGTTAAATACTAAATAATAATGTTGGGGACTTTGTATTATTAATGATCTACCTACACATGACCAAAAGGAGGTTGTTTAGAATTTTTAAATAGGTTTCATTTTCTGTTTTCATCTCAGTGTCCGATGATGTAACAAAACATATTTTCTTGAAGTCTGAGTATGGAACTCCCTTTTCTGCTCACCCAGTGGCCAGCTCAAATGCTCAGTGAATAAATGAAAAAAAAAAGCCTAAAGTCAAAGTATATGAATTTTATTCCAAGCACTGCCACATCACATTTCATTTTACTACAGAGAATGTTTCGCCAACTTGACAGGAGTTATTACATGGAGGGTCATTGAACCTCTCTGCCCAGAAAGCTACACAGCCCAGCTGGAGGCAGAAGTAACCTCTTGGCCTGGTGTGTGAGTAGCCAGAAAAATCCTAGGCTGCCCTGCTTCTTCTTGGTCTTGGATTGTGCCTTTTGGCACTTACTCATTTTCCCATCTCTTGTTCTACAGGGAGGATAGTGCCAGTACCTTTTTAGTCAATTATCTCTAAAGAGATTTCTTAGGGCTATTTGTGCTCCTTGAGATTAATGAATGATACAAATATTGCTCAAGTGCAAAAAGAGGAGTATCTGGAGTAGGTCAAGTCCTCAGGTGAATAAAGGATGCACTGCAGCATGTGGGAAGATGTGGACTTAGCTGTGTGTGTGTGTGTGTGTGTGTGTGTGTGTGTGTGTGTGTGTGTGTGAGGGGGCAGGGAGAGAGAGATCAAGGTAGTCTTTTCTCCAGAATAAACATTTGAGGATTTTGCTGAGGAGCCATGAGTGACAGAGAGAAAATACATTCCATCGTGAACACCAAAGTAGCTAATCCAAAGGACACTGGGGTTTAAATAAATTTCAGTTAAACATTTGAATGCATCAGTGAAGAGCTTGGAGGGTTGCAGTGAAAGGGGTTTCTAGCACAGGGGAAGGGAATTCTTATTTATTGACATACTTCCCAGTTACTGGAACTTTATAAACATCATAACATTTAATCTTCACAGTGACCCTGAGATGTAGCTACTATGACACTATTTTATAAATAAACATACCAAAGTTCAGAAAGGTTAAGTAACTTGCCCAAGGCTACACAGCTAGAAGAGGGCCAGAAAGGGACTCCTACCTAACTCTGACACTGGAAGCATTTTCAGCTCTTCAGGATACCACTCTGGTCATTCCATGGAGGGAGAAGGAAAAAGCAGAGGAAAGGGAGAAGGGGAAAAGAAGAAGGCAAAGCAGAATTTCTTTTTATCCAACAGTCTTCCTGCCTTTTTGGGAAGAACATCCTAGCCTGGTACAAATGTCTTTGCACGTTGTAGCAAAAAAGCCAAACTGACCGCTGGCCCCCCCAGAGGTCTGAGGGAGTTTGGCCAGAGCCTCAGCTGTAATTACCTCCTGTCCCAGATCATCAGCAAAGGGGGCTGGAGTATTAGTTTTGGTGGAAATATGGTGAAACTGTGTCCTTTCAGGAGCAATCCCACTCTTAACTCCCTTTTGACCCACTTTTGTGATGCTCATTAGAGTAAAAGGGAATGATTTCCTTGAAGTAAGTCTCCAGGATCTTTGATAAGAGGGATTAATGTGAACATTTACAGCAACCAGAGTCCTTTCTGAAACAGCACATAATAAGCCCTTTTATTCATTGTGATGGTTTTTTGTTTGTTTGTTTTTTGTTTTGTTTTTTGTTTTTTTTTGTTTTTTTTTTTGACATATGTTACATGGAGCTTTTTTATTTATTTATTTATTTTATTTATGGCTGTGTTGGGTCTTAGTTTCTGTGCGAGGGCTTTCTCTAGTTGCAGCAAGTGGGGGCCACTCTTCATCGCGGTGCGCGGGCCTCTCATTATCGCGGCCTCTCCTGTTGCGGAGCACAGGCTCCAGACGCGCAGGCTCAGTAGTTGTGGCTCACGGGCCCAGTTGCCCCGCGGCATGTGGGATCTTCCCAGACCAGGGCTCGAACCCGTGTCCCCTGCATTGGCAGGCAGATTCTCAACCACTGCGCCACCAGGGAAGCCCCCATTGTGATGGTTTAATCAGAATGTTCAATTTCAAAATTTGCAACCTATGTAGAATATAAAAGGTGGAGTTTTCAAAGTAATGGAGCTGAGTCCCTGGCTAAATGTGTTACTACTCCTGTTTATACAAAGAGTGTGAAATGAGAGCACTTTTTCAAACACCTTGCACACACTTAAGCTCTGAGTTTACCAGAGTTTTTATCCTACCGACTTCAATTTGCAAGAACTTGAACAACTGGAATTAAGGAGATTGACTTCATGATTGTTGCTAAATACTGGAGGGGTTTTTTGTTGTTTGTTTGTTTCTATCAAATTGTTTTACTCTGAGCAAGGTCTTTGGAGTCACAGCTACAATCTGCATTTCCTTTGCAGCTTTCACCAGCTCAGCCCTCAGGGGAATTGAGGGTCAGTGATAAGGACTTTTGCATGCATTGTCATTTAGAGACAGAGAAGGAGAGACAGAGAGAGAGAGAGCAGAAGCCAGAGTAAGAATGTGCACCTAATTTAAATAAAACCCCGTTCTTTTTCCAAGCACTTTCACTTCTGTCATCTTTGTAACTACTTATAGTAACCTTGACAGGTGAACAGGAAGGATATTACCAATGTACAGGATAGGTATACTTGGTTCTATGGGCAGTGCACTTAAGTGTTATACAAATAAATATTTTTAAACTTTAATTGCTGTGCATTGCTTTTTTTGTGTGTGCATTGCTTTTTAAAATTTCCTTCTATTTATGATGAATGACACCAATTTTCTAGATACAGTGGTGATAAATATGTCCTTTTAAACAAATGTACTTACTAAAAAGTCAAAACAATTTGATTGGGAAAAATAAATATAGTATATGTGGTACCTGGATATTTCAGACCCCACGAAATTAATGTATAGATGCCTGAAGTTTGGGGATGATTTAAGAAAATGGGCTGTTTGAGCTCCAAAGGATATGGTGGATCAGGAGACAGGACACTTTTGAGAGAACCAGGGTGGTCTGTGTTAGGAATGAGCAGGGATGTGGTTGGGAGGTAGGGGTGGGGGAAGAAATAGAAACAAAAGGAAAATCAACTTACAGAATGCTGAAGGACTTTCAGAAAAAGACAATTCAACTTAAAACGGCTTGTGTTCTTGTGTCAATGTACCTTTCCTCCCCCAAACTTCCACAAATGTTTTGATACAAACCAAAAACAATGTGAATATATTTAGCAGTGCTTTATGTGGGGGACAGAACTAAAAGTTCCATCCACTTTTGGGTCAAAACCAGGGTGAAGAAAAGAGAGAAAACTGTAAGAGGTAGTGAGTGCAGAGACAAAGCTGGAGCTGGAAGCGATGGTCAGGATGAATATCTGTCCACTGGGGTATGCAGGAATCTGGACACTGATTTTCCTACAGAACAGTGAGTAGATTTTATCTAGACTTTAAGAGGCAGAAAGTGCCAGCTGACAGGAGTTTTGTATAAATGAAACTGGTCTGAGTCATAGTACTTGTTTCTGACAAAGTTGAAATTGGTTCTTTCAGTCTCAGCCTCATTCTGAGGAATCTCTCAGGATCCCTTTAAATAGCTGCATCTCATAGACAGGTGCTCGAGAAGTATTGGTTGATTTAATACACTAAAAAGATAAGTGATTTGCTTGCATTTCATTATAATTTATTATAAGAATCTCTTAAATGTAGAGTTTGTTCATTAGTTCATGCATTCATGAAATTATTTATTAACCCTACTCAGCTGCAATTGCGTGTATGACTTCCTTGTACAAAATGAGCATATGGGCTTGTTTTTGTATTCCCAGTACATAACACAGTGCTGGCACACAGTAGGTACTCAATAAATGTTTGATTAATGATTATGAACTCAGAGAAATAAAAAACGACTTTAAATCGCTTACTAAATTATTTAAGCCTCCATATGATATGGTCCTTCTTACCACTTCTTTTCGTCTGTTGTTCAGGAAACTCCATACACAATGAACATTTTATTTTCATGTTTCTCAGAACACAATAGGTTTCCTTCCCTTTATGGTCCTCGGCCTTTTTCTTTCTTCTTCTTGAAAAATTCCTCCCAGATCCCTGCATCGCTGGATTCTTTCTAACATTCAAATCTCCACCTACATGCTACCTTCTTAGGGAAGCCTCTCCTGGCCAATCTAAAGTAGCAGCTCCCCATCACTCTCTATTTTTCCCCCAAAGGTCTAATCACTGTCAGAAATGATTGGTTTAATTTATTTCAATTTTTGTGAAATAGACTCTAAGCTTCAAGAGAAGAGGGACCTTGTCCTCCCTCAGTAACTAGGTCAGTGCTCACAAAAAGCAGGTATTGAACATGTTTAATGAATTAACAAATAATTATAACTAAAGCAAATGTGTGAATGCAAAATACTACATATGGAGTCCAGCATATTTTCTTCCGGAATTGAGAGGATAAGAACAATTTTTCTTGGATCATAGAAGATTGCAGAGAGCAGAGGCTAGGATGTATTCTGAAAAAATGATGTTGTAGCCAGACTCCAAAATGGCCCGCAGTGAACCTGCTCATGGTATCCACTTCCTCCTCTAGTCCCGTCCCACCACATTTTACTAGAATCAGTCTGTGTGACCAACAGTATGGCAGAAATTATGGCACATCACTTCTGAAGTTTGGTTATAAAAGATCATGGCCCAGAAGAGAGAGACAAACCCATGAGCAGAGGGGACGTTTATTTCTTTTATATAAAAGGAAAGAGTGTTCACATAGTTGAAAGATAATGTTTGGGCTTTGGATTTAAATAAACCTGTGTTTGAATTCAGCTCTTGGATTTATAAACTGTGAGACACTGAAAAGTTTACTTCTCAGCTCTTTTAAGTGTTACTTAATATACTTATTATCTGATACCTAAAGGATATTCAACAAACGTTTGCTGAAAAGAAGAATGGATGGGTGAATCTAATCTATAAACATATTTTATAATAATTATGTTATTGGATTTTTGTGAGAATCAAATGAAATGCTATAAGTAACCTGTTGAAATACTATGTCAAATAGTCCTCAATAAGTTGTATAGTTACCTAATAAGTATGCACCATTATTATGCATATTTTGCACATGAAATGCTAAACTCCAAAAGCTTAAGAAAACTTGCCAAAAGGTCACTGAACTAGTAATTAATTGTTGGAGCCAAGTTTCTAATTCCAAGGAGCTACAGTTTTTACCACAATGCCATAATGCCTAAATGATGACCCAGTTGATCTAACACATTCTAATTTCTGCTACAGTCATAATCATGTTCATTGTTTGATCTGGGTCTCTTTGCATGGCAGGGACAGAAATTTACTTAAAGAATTCTAAACTAAAGGAGGGGGCAGGTATAAAGTTATCAAGAGAAATCATGCCAGCAAAGTCAGAAACGTGTCTGAGAACAGGAAGGCCAAAGGACAGCTGTTCCCTCCCTCCATCTCCTTTTTCTTTTTCCAGTCGTCATGGTCTTCGTCATCTCTGCTTTTCTTTGAGCATCTGCTCCGTTCTCTTCTCTGCAGATCAGTCTCCTTGTATTTACTTACAGTTCATGCACCCTTAAAATCTCAGACTGCGTATTGTTTTGGCTTATCCTAACTGCTCTATACACTTCTCAGCTCTTGAACCTACCATGAAGTTTGCTTGTGTCTCTTATTTGAGATTTTTGAGATGTTTAATGCCAGACATCTGTGACTATAGAAAAGAGGTTATCCATCCAGCAACCTAGGTTTGCTCTTTTACAAGACAAGCAGAAACTGTAATTATCATCTTCAGCATAATGATTAATCAAGGAGATCACTGTCCAATTGCCTCAATTAGGTATTTCATTTATTTTAAGGGTAGAATAAGTGCAGTCCAATCACTTATTCAGTAATCAGAAACAACTGAAAAATAACCTATTTACTCATAGAAATAGGAGGGCCAAGTATATGGAAAACATAAAATTCCTGAACTGCTATCTTTGAACTTTCACGTACCCTCTTACCTTATTAGATAAGTCTCTGTGACCTTTTTAATTAAAACTGTGTAATAGATGTAAATACCAACAGATTTCTTGAATTTTCTCACATTGTGACTGTCACTTAGAAAACCAAAAGTAGTGTCATTCTTTCAAGGTATGATTGTAGCAGCCATTGTAGCTCAGCCCATCTAGGAAGTCACCTGACACTTTGGGGGACAGTTACAGTTGAGAAGTTGCTACCTTCAGCACTTGGGTCTCGCTGCCTGAAACTGCTCCGTGGACTTCTTTATTCCATGAGCATAGTATGACTTACATCCCCTGTATGCCTGCTGGGGATTTAATGTCCCCAGGAGTGACCCTCAGCCCAGGAGATAAGGGAGTTGGTAGGTAAGAACCCTAGCTTCCTTGCCCTGTGGTGGGCAATCGTGTGGTGTGTTCTATACAGCTTCTCAGAGGGGCCCACTGTACGGAGCCATAGTTGCCCACTGTGATAACCTACTCCTGAGCTTCCTTTCCGTGGGTTTTCTGTCTTTCCTTTATACTTTCCTTGTCCTTCACCGTGCTTCCTGAAATTACCTTCCAAGTATACTACCTCATCCAAATCCTTGTCATGAAGTCTGGTTTTGAAGAAAGTCAAGCAAACAGAAAGAGTTTACTACAGACATTTAGAACAAGTCTTATCTGCCAATTTATTAAGCAGCTACTCTTTGCCAAGCACTGCTCCAGAAGCTGCAAATGCAGCAATGAACTAAATTGCCAAAGAGATTCGTCTCCTGTGGGAATTCCATGTTTCTCTCATTTTTTTCTTTTTCATGGCACACGTGGAGTTTTCTGAAGCTTCACATTAAGTTTGAACAGCCAGTTTCCTTATTTCTTCATAAAGCAGAGAATGTGATGCCTTATAGAAACAAATCAATTTTTGTTTTTCTTTCAGTGAATTATTACCTAAAACACCAAATAAGGGGAATTTATTGCTGTTGTTACCACTATTAAAATGTTGACGAGAGGCAGAGAAACTCGTGATGGTATTCAGCAGCCCAAACATGCTGCAACATTAAACATCTGCCCTGAATCCATCTTTGGTACTACATAGTTAATGGTATAAAATATTAAGACTCACCTCTGGACCGTAAGAGGTGCTGTGCTGCATAGTAAGTACAGATGGAGCCTCCGGATGCTTTGAGTCTGAACCCCCATCCGGAAGCCACAGGCAGGCAAGGCAATTGGCTCGCCAAAACAAAAAATGTTTTTGATATTCTGTTTTTGAAAAGTTCTCTAGCTTGTCATCACAGAGTCACTTACAATCAGGGAGTCAGTTTTGTATTCAAGAGGTTCTCTTTCTATCAGCAAAGGGTTTATAGGCACTTTCACTAAATTGCTTCTCTAAAAGAAGTAGTCAGTATCTCATCTGCATTGGCTTGAGGATATCTCTGCCTAAAGATAGAGGGATGGCCTAGATGACCTGCTAAGAACTCTTTATGCCTCAGAATCTGTGAAAATTTCTTCTAAAATTTTGGTTCACATTCAAAGCATTTTTGGTTTAGATCATTGAAACACAGACTTTCTTTACTCATCTAAATAATACATAACTTTTTAACATACACTTTCACATACATCATATACTTTCATGTGTGTGTATGTTTGCATATATATATTTAATTATCTGCTATGTATTTTATATATTATGCTGTTCATGATTTTGTATATTAATATATCTGTACAAGCATGTCTATATTTAGTAATTCAATAGATCCTGAAAATAATGTAGCTATAGAGCCAGTGCTGCTCTAATTTTAAAAATGAGACAATTAGGACTCAAAATGCAACTTGCCCAAACTCATACATCTTATAAGTGTTAGAGCCAGTTCATTTAACTCCAAATTCCTGACTCTTTCCAACATTTCATGATGACTTTACATATCTTGTATTTAGTCTTCTGTACTTTTCCCCTACCAGTAAATTCATAATTAATTTTCTCCAGATAAAAATGTAAACACTTAAATTTAAACAATAATAGCAATCTAGGATCCTGTGAATAATAAGCTAGAGCATTATGTCATACTTCATTTTTTTTCTTTAATTAAAGGAAAAAAAACTTATTCACACACGGAAACATCTCACCGAAATGGATTTTTGTGGGATCTTCATTCCTACTGATTAATTAGAAAAGCATTATGGAATAAATGGTTAGAAAGCTTGGGTCCCAGGATGAGCCTGACTTCAAACATCCCTGTACCATGTCCTAGAAAATTACTTGAACTTTGTCATCTTCTGCTTATTTATCTGTAAAATGGGTTTATAATAGTTCCTGCCTCTTAGTTTTGCTAAATGATATGAGATTTTGAGTAGATGCTCAATAAATGTTAGCTATCCCCATTGGCAGAATGCATCTAAAAAAATATTCTGTCTCTTCAAGTACTCAGGAAACTATGATGACCCACAGCTAAATCCAATCTACTGCCTGTTTTTGTAAATAAAGTTTTATTGGAACACAGCAACACACATTTGTTTATATATGGTTGCTTTCACGCTGTAACAGCAGAGAGGTTGGCCTGCAAATCAAAGGTATTTACTGCGTGTCTCTTTACACCCCTGGTCTACCCCTTCATCAACACTCCTTCAGACTAATATCTCGATCAAGCCTGGCTGATCTTTATGTGACACAGCCAAGAAGAGGATCTGAGAAAGGAAATTGAAAGTACCCCAGACAAAGGTAACTGCACCATGGAGCAGATAAAAGCCAAACCTAAGAGCGTCAATATGAACTGGAGATATAAATCCTCAGGCATCCAGCGATATTAGAAGAGTGGTACTAGGGGGAAAAGTTGAGAAAGTTGACTTTTAACAGCTATGATCCCCAGACACAAATGAAACTTCTTTTATTTGAAAAACTAAGCTCCTTCAACCCACAGTTTTTTATTAAAGGTATTTATGAGTACTCTTCCAGTCCCGCACACAGAAACCATGCACCGCCTGAGCCAGACCACTGCACATTCAAGCTTTGTGACGCATATGAAGCGAGATTTACCTGCATTACAGCCGTGAAAGGGAAGTAAATTCGGTGATTTCATTACTCTCTGTTCAATGAAATCCTTATTTTATTGCTGAGCTTTGACACTTTTTCCAGAACCTCAACTATCTTTCCTCTCACCCACTAAGTAGCAGCAGCACCAAAAAATAATCTGGACATCTGGATATTGCATTCAATAATTTATTGGAATCTCAGTCATACTGCTACAATGAAAGTAGAGGAGATAAAAATAACTTTACCCATACAACAAATAAAGGAATTGGAATAATAGTCTTTTTCTTTTTCTCTCTCTCTCTTCAAAATATTACATTTTATCAATCAGAATCTAACAGCTCTGGGACCAGAACATGCTTTGTTGTTAACAATATCTCAATCACACATATTGCTTTTCCAATACAACTTTCAGGCGACTGATTTGTGATAAAGCTGATATAGGAAATGCAGAGGGGGACAGACATATAGCCAAATAAATCAGGTTAAAATGAAATTGATGGAATGGACTCAAAGGCAACTCTTCACTCACTTTCTCCAGTTTTGATGCTGCGTTTGGTCTTAATGGCTGCCTTTGAAACCTTTGTATCTGACCTATTCATAGGAAGAATAAAGCAACGCAAACTACTAAGATCTAGGTAGTGCTGCCTTTTTAAAGGTTTGTCTTTAGTTGATAAACAGGCTTTCTCCAGAGGAGAAATATCGCCCTGTGGTACAGTCTTGAGCTTTTTAGAACAGTTTACTGTGTCACCAGCCAGTGTTACGTTCTACCAGGAGGGGCAGGATGAGGGCAGAAGGGAATTATTTAGGGTAATTAGAGTCTTTACTCTTAATTACTACATTGTACTGCCTCCACAGCAAATAACTACTTGGATTTTAAGTGGAAAATGGGCTCTGTCAACACTGGACTATTTAATAAATGAAAATGAGAAAATGTCACAGGACAGAAATGAGAAAGCAAAGCTAGGTGTTTACCTCAAGCTCCTTACAAAAATAAATTCTAGATAAATCACAGATCTAGATGTAATAAATGAAATTACAAGGATACTAAAGGGGAATAATTTTATAATCTTGGGCTTTAGAAAATGTTTTTGCATGTGTCACAAAACAAAAAAATTTAAAGGAAATCAGAGATACTTTGAATTACAAAAATACCAATTTTACATGCTAAAATTTCTATAAGATAAAAATAACACAAGCAAAATTAAAATCAAAGTTGAAATATTTTAAATAACTTGTAATAGAGAAATATTAATACACTTAGAGTAAATAATTTCTGGAAATTAATAAGAAAAATCTGAACCCCTCCATACAAAACTAGGCAAAGACCATGTGTAGGAAATTTGCAAAAGAATTTTGGATTTCTAATATGCACATGAAAAGTTCAATTTTATTAGTAAACCAGGACATCCAAATTAAAGCCACAAAAATTTGTAACTTATCAGGTGGTAAATGAAAAATTAAGCAATATATACACTTGAGAGGGACTGAGGAAACCGCATACTCAGTGATGCTGCAAGTATAATTTGGTATAACTGTTTTTTAAGGGTTGTTAATCAAGATGTATTCACATTTGAAATGTAAAACTTACATTCCCCAGCAATTCAACTTTCTAGTATCTACTCTAAGGATATAATTTGTCAAATGAGTAAAGGAATATATAATACATGGTCATTATATCACTGTCTAATGTAGTCTAACTAAGCCCGTTAACAGTAAATTACTTAAAATAATATGGTAAAGTTCATATAATCAGGTACTATGTAGCCATTTAAAAGTGTGTGTATATCTATCTATATTCCTTGATGCCTAATCATTGGAATTATTTTGCATTTATTTTGGGGACCTCTTCTTTCTTTTGAAAATTTCACTCTTGGTGACTTCAACCACTCTTATGGCTTCAGGTAATATTTATATGCAATATTTATATGCAATACAGACCTTCACATCTAACTATATGACATCCCTAAAATGGAACTCTTAATTCCTTCCTCAAAGTAGTTCTTCAGTCTTACTCATAAAAAACACAACTATCCATTTGACCATCTTTGATATCATCTTCTCCCTCAAAACTGATATCCCTCCAGCAGCAAACATTATTAACATCACAAATTCCTCCACAGTATCTCCACTTTTGCTTCTCTGTTGCTACCCTCTCACCCATGGTTTTCTCATCTATTCAATAACATCTGAACAACTGTATAGCTTCCCAAACTGTTTCATCACTTGCATAATTACAGTCTTTTATATGTTATCACACATATTAGCCAAAGAAATTTAATTAAAAATTAGATTATATAATCTATTAAATCATGAAAAGATTAAATTAGATAATAAAATCAATTAAAATGAGATCATGCAATCGATTTCTTAAAATTGTGTGGGGTCCTATTGTTCTTGGAACACAATTCAAAATCCAAAACATGGACAGTGAGGCCAGCATGACCTGGTCCCTGCCAACCACTTCAGCTTTCTCTCATACCATTCATTTTCTTCAAAAAACTCCACAATGTCCTTTTTTTTCTAGGTTTGGAATGTCTTAGTTCCTTTCAGCCTCTAAGTCTTTAAATATGTTGTTCCCCCTACATGGAATTTTCTTCAGTGCCATCCCTTGTATCATTTATAGGAGAGTGTTTGCAAATTAGCCCCAGTTCTTCACCTCTCACTATATCCACATTCTTTGCAATATGACTTTGGAGGACCTTTCATCACAAGCGTAGTCTACTTTACCACTGCTTAATCTGGCCTGGTCTTACAACCAAAATGCAGCAGAAGTGACAATCTGCCAATTCTGAGCCTCTGCTTCAAAATAGCTTTGTAATCTTTTGCTCACTCTCTTTCTCTTGGAACCCCACCCATCCACTATGATAAAAGCTGAGACTAACCTGCTGGAGCATAAGAGACTCTATGCAGAAGAACTGAGTCAGTCCAGTTGCCCCAGCCTGGACTGAAAGGACCCAGCAAAATCAGTAGAGCTGCTTATTTCATCCCCAATATATAAGTGAGCACAGATGAGACCAGAAAAACCACCTAGTAACCCAAAGACTTGTGACCAAAAATAAAGGTTTACTGCTATATACCACAGGGGTTTTCTCCTTGTTTGTTTGACAGCATTATTATAGAATTAGGTATAAAAAACACAGTGTATCACTGATATTGGATAAACTCTAGTTTTCATCCATCAGAGATTTCATCCATCTTGAGTCCTACTTTCCTGCACCCCCAATAAATAACCCCTACATTTTAGTCTCTCAGAGTTTCTTCAACTATTTATTAAGGTTTTTATGCTGTGTATATATTTAGATGATCCCTTTTCCACTACATACACAGACTCATGGTGGCCAAGGACATGTTTGTTTTGTCAAGCACTGTACCTTCAAAATATCATAGAGTGTCTGACACATGATAGTAGCTCAATAAAAACAAGTTAAATGAATTCATAAACATATGAAAATATCTTTGTAATATATTGTTCCTGAAAAATAAGATTAAATTTTTATTTCCATCCTTGCATAGAAATAGAATAAACTTTATTTTATTCATGTGATGAAATACTATACAACAGTTAAAAGGAAAGACGGAAACCAGCATGTAGAAATATGACTAACTTTTAAAACTTAGTGTAGAGGGGGAAAAAAGTTTCAAAAGGAATTGCACTCTGATATCATTTATACCAAGATTTAAAACAAAAGGAATAAAAACACAAAGCCATACTTTAAAATATAATAATTCTGAGGAGAATATAAACATCAATAATTCTATTTATATAAAGAAAAAGAGTGAAAACCTACTTCAGTATTTATTAAGATCTCAATTTTGTGCAGACCAACACTACTGAGTTAAAAGAATAAATAAAAATATAAACATTCCTTTTCTTGCTTTCAAAAATATAAGAGTAAAGAGTATGGCATCACGATGCTGGGCTGGGTTAGGTGAGGTGGTGTGAGAACTGATGCTGAAGGGGTTTTGTCAGCTGACAAAAGAGAATGCTTGAAATAGATTAATTAGATTAGACCATCCACATTGTATCCATTTCTATACCTGTCTCTAAATAAAATTTAGCAGTCCAGTGGAGAAAATGCAGAAATTAAGCATCTGACTTACCAGATTTATCCAAGCAATACCTTCTTCCAACAGGGAATCTTTGTTAAGGAGATGCCCTGAGAAGATTACTTACGCCCTGGACTGAGCCAAACACCAACAGGATTTAGAATGGTCCAACTTGGAGGTTCTCAGAGATGCATGTTACCAGTCTCTGTGAGTCTCCTCAAGTCATCTTGACAAGAAGGAGCCCTCTTTGCATGCAGTTTTACATGTAGTTTGGCATTTCCAAAATCTTATTCCCCAGAAGTAAAATGAGCATCTTAGTCAGGAAACTTGAATTTTAAAAGAAAGATCATTACTGTCAAACTTTGAGAATTCTGAAATCCAGACACTTTAGAGAAAGAAAGTAGTTGGACCATTCTATTATTGATTACTACTAATGAGGGAAAAGGCACACAAAAAGAAAATCACACACCTGTATGCTTATCCTTGGAGGACAGCACACAGTCAGACTCAGGAAAAGTGAATTTCAATACAGAAAGAGGGTGATGACATGTATTTAAAGAGAAAGGCAAGCTGGGTGATGTCTAAAAAGTGGGACTAGGTTGTGAGATTAAAAAAAAAAAGGCGAAGGCTTTGCAAACTTTGTGGGGGAAGAGAAACCCAACACATTAACATCTTTGAATTTCATGATTACTTCCCTTCCTTATCTTAATGTTAAGTGACAATAAGGTCCCACTTGATGTCAGTGTTTATGAATGAAAAATGAGACCAGTTGTCATGGTTGGACTTTTCTCTGGGTGAAAATTCTGTTTTGGATTTCACCATGGTTAGGTTTTCACCAGATGAATAAAATGAAGGAAGAAATGAGCAGTTGAATCAGGGGTAACTGGAAAAAAATGGTTTCAAAGGTAAATCAGGGAATATAGTCTGGTTAAAAAGAGAATGATGACAAGGGGTGGGAGAGGGACAGCGGGTAGTTGTTAGGATTCATATAGGATCCAGTGAGTCGAAGTGTGGTTGGAGTCCATGGACCATAATAGGGGCAGTGAGCTAGAGAGTTAAGAAGTGGTGTTCCAGAGTTGGGAAGGTTGAAAATTAGCTATGGGTGAAGCTTGGCATTTTAGATAGTGACAAGGTTTCGGATTCAGCTTGACAGGGTGGCGTTTGGCTAAGGTAGAGAGATGAACAAGGTCAATGGAAGATAAAAAATCAAGGAACTGAGAAATCAGGTTATTGAATACTGAATGCTGACTATAGTGAAAGATGAAATGGCCAAGAATATGACAAGAGTGTTTTGGTGAAATTAACAATAAGCTAGGAGGTAAAGTCTCTAAGGAATGATGGGATGATCTGGAGTGAGAACATGAAGACAACATGGGTAGCATAGTCTAATGGCCATGATCCTAGTGACTGGGGCATTACATATGAGAGGAAGGTCATCTAGAAGTGGCATTGAGGAAAACGGGGGACTCTATCCTCACTCACAGACTGGGTAGTAAGAGGACATGGGACACACTGCTATATTTAAAATAGATCACCAACAAGGACCTACTATATAGCACATGGAACTCTGCTCAATACTCTGTAATAACCTAAATGGGAAAAGAATTTGAAAAAGAACAGTTACAAGTATATGTATCACTGAATCACTTTGCTGTACATGCGAAACTAATACAACGTTGTTAATCAAGTATACTCCAATATAAAATAAAAATATTAAGAAAAAGAGGACCTGGGAGAAAATAGTCACAAGTCTGGGGGAATACAAGAGAAGCAGCATCCTCAGATGAAAGCCAAATTTCAGTTGATGCAACCCAGTGAGGAGGAAGTCAGCAAAGGTTAAGGGTATAAGGATTCGGCTGATGACTGACTTGGTTTCATGAAGTCCAGGGAAGAACTTTAGCAGCTGGGGGAGGGTTGGCAAATGGGGTCAGAAATGGGAACAAGCAGAGTTACGTGTATATGAGGGTTTGGGCAGTAAGGGGTGACCTTGGAACTCTAGGCTTATTACAGTGCCCTATGTACAGCGCAGTGGAGGCCCAGCATATCAGAGTTGGTAATGTCAAGGCAAATACGGGGGCAAGGATACATGCTTGGGGAGGCATGGTGGAGGGTCTTGTCGAAACACCCTCTCCACTTCTGCTGGGAGAGCGTGGAGTTGAGGGGAAGGGACACTTATTTGGAGCATCACAGACTGACGCTTCCTTTTGTTAACCGCAGAAAGAGAGGTGGAGGGCAGAGATGAGATAACCGGGACCACAGGCAGTAAGATGCTTCTTTAGGACACCTGACACTGGGGATGCTTGTGTTGAAAGCCTGACTTCTGCTGTCAGTCAGAGCCAGGTTTAAAATCCTGGCTCTGCCGCACACTTGCTGGGGGAATTTAAGCAAGCCCGGGAACTGCTTTTCCCAGGGCTTGGCTTACTGGATACGTATTAACTTTTATTAATATTAATATTTATGTTAATAAGCATAGTCAAGGCCCTAAACCTGCTAGACGTGCCAAAAAGAAATGTCATAAACTTCGATGTTTGACTCAGCCAGATTTTGTTCCTTTTTAAATGAAAACACTAGGATTACTTTCTAAATGAATCCTGAGAACAGTACAAAGACAAAAACAGAAAGCTGAGAGGCAACTGTGGGGGGGAACAGCCCCCTAGCACAGTTGTTTACATTTGATGCTTTTGCTTAAAACTGATGAAATAATTAAAATAAATCCTTTGTGCTCAAGGGATAGAACCCTAGTAAGATAAACTCTAGTAGCTCTTATGGATGGGATTTCTGGAAGAATTAAATGAAGGTTATATAATCCCCATTCATAAAATAGAATTAATTTATGCAAACCAACTCATTAATATGCATGTGAAAGTAGATCTGTCAATTTAAGTATTCTCAAATAGGTGGGGAAACACCCTGCAGTTGACTCCTTAAGTCATGCCTGTAGATCTAGACTTTCTCATTTGCATTTTCTGATGTCATAAGTAGAAATTTCTGACAGGGGACTATAGTTTGAAAACCTATTGTTTTGGTTGATGCGCAAACACACTTTTCTTGTTCTATATTCCAAAGGCATTGATATTTTTTTTTTAAGGAAGTCTATAGTTATATTTGAGCAGGTGCACAAACACCGAAAATAGAGTTTACTTTGCTCACTGCCTCCACCTGTGTTTGTCACATAGTAGGTGCTCAATAAATATGCATTATTTGAATGTGGAAATAAATATGTTAATGGCCATCTTAGAGTTTGGAAATATAGATTAACATTTGCTTTTCCCCTGGATTTATGTAGACCATATCATAGCTGCCTTTTTATATCACCTTGGGTTAACCTCTACATGCTGCTATTAGATTGTCTTTAGGCACTAACATAAGGCTTATTTTGAGACTGTATTTCCTACTCAATATGGTATTGAGGCCAGCAACGGATGTGTCACCTGGAAGCTTGCTAGAAACTTAAACTATTGGCACCCCCCCCTTTGGCCTCTTGAAACGGAACTTACATTTAATAAGGTCCCCAAGTGATTTGTATGCATATTAAATTAACATTTGACAAGCACTAGTTGAATGATTAGGGAAGTGGGTTATAATATCAAGAATCTCTGGCATTACATCTCACCTACACTATTTTCTAATGACCCTAGGCATGTTACTCCACTTCTCTGAAGTTAATTTTCCTCGTCTATAAAACTGGGTTTATAATGGTAGCTTCTGTGTTACATGGTAATTTGAAGGATTAAACTAAATTATCCTCTTTAGCTAGAAAGAACTGTTGAGAAGGTTGTGACTTCCTTTTAGGAACATATATGTAAGCATCCATCATAGAGGATGTACTCAGTATCATAAAACTTGAAATGCTTATGTGCCTTATTTTTATAAATTCCCATCATTCCCTGGCTCCTACAAGAATGGAGAAGGGGGTAACATAAATGTAACACCACCAGTTCAGGAAGCAGAACAACTTTCTTCCCAAACCATCAATCTCGCAAGTATAGGAAAAGGCGCAGGCTCATGGAAGCACACCAAGAAATGCCCAGGAAAAATATTCTAACCTAGTTTTCTGAAATAGGTAGGCAGGACCTCTGGACTGAGTTATGCTTTGTGAGCCTTCCACCAAGAAAAGCCACATAATATGTGAATAAAGCAAGCATTGGATTCACCTGAAGTTTGAAAAATTTAGCAAGTCATTTCTATTGCCTGTGCAGAGGACCTATTGTGGTGGTGTTACAGCTATAGCCAGAGATTGGTGAGATTTGCAAATAGAGATAGTGACATTGGCTACAGTGATAGTAAACTAGGCACATAGTTTAGGAAGCCTCTTAACTAACACTATGGAAGAGGCTTAAGGAGTATCTAATGAATGTGAGCTATTATTTTTAAGACATGATATAAGAAGCCACTGTAAGAAATCCAATGTTGTAAGCATTTGAGCAGGTTTGTGAGACGAATGTGATCCACTGATTCACCCACTTTGCTCTTGAGGATTCACAAGAGAAGCTTCTCTCAGGTTCTAGAGTCAGAGCGATTACGCTTATAGGAACAATTGGCATGTTTTTATCCCGTGAAAGATATGAACCCTTTTTTGCCTTGGCCACTGAAAAGCTCGAGTTTAGTAATTGGATATGACTTTATGATATGAATTTTTATTCCCTTTTTATTTTATTTGAGATATTTTTCCCCTTGAGTTTAGCTTACAAATTGAGCCTCATTTTTAATCCATATCATCTATTTTAATAACTCCCAGATATCAAGACTAATTTTAAGACTGCTGTAAATGAGTGTGGCATTTGCACAAAGATAGACAAATATAACAATGGAAGAGAAAAGAGAGAGCCTAAATGCAGTCCCAAGCAGCGGGTATGCATGCTTGATTACCTTCAGAGATGGCACTATAGAACTGTGAGGCAAGGGTTGCATTTTTAATATCTTGGTTGGCTCGATTGGATCCCTATGAAGATATATATATATATATGTATAGAACCTACCTTACACCATGCCAATAAATAAATAAATAACTTCCAGGTGCATTGCAATTCTAAATATGAAAGACAAGACAATAAACTGTAGAAGATAATATAGGAGAGTATCTTCATTTAATCAGGGCAGGAAAACGTTTCTAAAACTTTTTACAAAAAGCATCATTACATATAGGAAACAACTGATAAATTGGACTACATTAAATTTGAAAATTTCTGTTTATCAAGGACATGATTAAGAGAGTATAAAAAGGCAAGCCACAAGGTAGGAAAAGCTATTTCCCTACATAAAACCAACACTGTGCTCATATCTAGAATCAGTCACTAAGAAAAAGAAAGACAGCTCAATAGAAAAATGATTTAAATTTTTTTTAAAGGGGGTAGGCTTTGCATGTAGCCAATACACATGTAAAAGGTGCTCAAGTTCATTAGTTATCAGGAAATATAAATTAAACCCAAATGAGATACCCTTACATATCCTCCCCAAAAGCTAAAATTTAAAAAAGACTGACAATACCAAGTGTTGTCAAAAAAACATTGCTGGTAAGAGGATAAATTAACAAAACCACTGTAGACAATAGTTGGCATTATCTTTTAAAGTTGTAAATATGCATACCCAAATGCTCTATAATTAATTCTACACTATGGTATATACAACAGAGAAATGTATACACAAATGTACCGAAGATAGATACATGATTATTCATAAAGAATTATTCATCTTTGCCTCTAGAAACAATGCACATTTCCATTAAGAGTAGAAGTCATTCATAAATTGTAGTATATTCGTACAATAAAATATTATATATTAATGGAAATTAATGATCTACAGCTACCCACAACAATATGGATGAATCTCACAAATACTGTCGGCTACAAAGCCAGACTCAAAGGAATTTATATTGTATGGTTTTATTCATATAAAATTCAAAAAGACAATATTTAATTATATATTTACATGTCAAGATAGTGGAGAAGAGAGAGAGAGAGTAGTAACAGGAAGGGTAGACCAGAGGAGGGCCTTCTGGAGTGTTCCCAGTTTTCTGTTTCTGAATCTGGTTTAGTACTGCTTCACTGATCTATGTACGTTTTGTAATTTTCTTGTATGTGTTTTGCTTCTTGGAAAAGATTGTATATAAATTAATACGTTAAAACGTGATGGGGGCTTCCTTTGGTGGCGCAGTGGTTGAGAATCTGCCTGCCAATGCAGGGGACACGGGTTCGAGCCCTGGTCTGGGAGGATCCCACATCCTGCGGAGCAACTAGGCCCGTGAGCCACAATTGCTGAGCCTGCGTGTCTGGAGCCTGTGCTCCGCAACAAGAGAGGCCGTGATAGTGAGAGGCCCGCGCACCGCGATGAAGAGTGGCCCCCACTTGCCGCAACTGAAGAAAGCCCTCACACAGAAACGAAGACCCAACGCAGCCAAAAAAAATAAATAAATAAAATTAAAAAAAAAAAAAGAGTCAATTTGTATTAAAAAAAAAAAAAAAAAAAAGTGATGAACATTTCCAGAGGTTGCCACCAAATCCTCTTTATCATTTGAATTTACTTTTTAAACATTTAATTCTAGTCTGCTATTTTGATAACACATTAATAATAAACCCCAGAAAATAGTTCATCTGATTCTTTAGTACAAATAAAAATTTTGCTGTGATTCCTGACCAAATTTATAAATCTCAAAAGCAAAATCTCTACAGGCTATGTTCAAAACTTCCTCAAAATCATTTCTCAGATAGCATAAGAGTAATAAATAAGCACTTCAGCTTTGGGTTTCTTTCTCAGTTTTACAAATCAGAAAATCTCAGTTTTGATCGGATGAATACCTTACTTTCTAACATTGTCTTCTCCCACCCCAACTCTTTGCCTGTGCAGCTCGAATGTTGCAACTTTATTCAAATGGACCAAAAAGACTAGGTCCTGCTGAATATGAGTAGAGGTGAGGGGTAAGAGAAGGCCTGCATTTTTAAAAAGTATCATTTCTGATAAGATACATAAATAGATGTCCAGCAGTGATGATGAAGAGAAAATGAGGCTGAAACATTGGATAATCCACTCTCCTGTTGATTGAAAAAAATAAAAATAATAGTGGCTTGCTGTAATTCCACCATGCAGCTGCTCTGAGTCCATTTGTTTAAGGCTTAAATTATTCTTAAAAGCGAAGACAAACTCTTCTCCTTTTTATGATACCCACTGATGGTTATTACATTAAGATAAATTCAGAATATTAAATCCATTGCTACATTGTTTAGTGCTGTTTCCAAAATGATCATTAAAAATCAATACTAATTTATCAGATTTCTTGTATTTAATAAATTAAAGAAAAATATTTCTTTACCCACTTTGTTTAGGTACTTTTCTGATGTACAAAAAAAAAAAAGGTTAAAAACCATCTAGCATTTACATTTATAATTAGATACGCATTACCCACTTAACACACACTTCACAATTATCAGAGCCTTTACAATTTCCAAATGCGTTTTTAAGTGTTATTTTTAAAACCCCTTCTCTTGGGTTTTAATTTGCTTTTCAGATATAAATGCACTTTGTCACTATATCATCAGGATCATGTATAACTGTTTTTATATTTCTTATATATGAAAAATTATTAAAGGCATTCTGAATTCATCAGTACCCAATGAAGATTTTAAAATTTATTTCTAAATGTGAGAGGGTTTTTGTTGTTGTTTTTCATGCTTGTACAGACCCTGGGCAAGAGACAGAAATAAAAATACACGTCACCTACAAATACACAGATATCTTAGAAATCCTTCTCGAAAGAGCCAAAGTCCTTTATATCATTACTTTTACCTGGAGACCTTTTCTGTTGTTCTCTGACTATGGTTTTTGGATTTGTGTGGATTCTGTTTTACTTCCTCTATCTACAAATAAATGTATATTTAAAAATTATTTTCAGATGGAGATGTGAGAAATTCTAGGTCTGTGGTAGGTTGGTGACCTTGGGCAAGTAACATAGTTGCCCCACTTTGAATTTCTTTAATTTTTTCATCTGTAAAACATGGTTTAGGAGAGCTTACAGGTATAGAATAAAGATGAACAGCATTGCAGATATAAAACCCTTGGCATTTCTCTGGAAAAAAAAAATTATGGTGATTGTAAATGCCTGCATGTTTATAGCCTTTAAAATGAAATATTATTGCATTTTAACCTTGAGCCACCTAAAATCAACCCTGTGACACGGAGCAAGATCCTTTAACCCCATCCTACAAGTGTTAGAAATGAGGTTTGGAACATCCCTAAATATGTGTACCGTGGTTTTAATAACATTAGTAATATCATTAATTTATCAGACTGATATTTTTAAGGGGAAAAGTATGTGGCGTTTTCAAACAACGTTCTATAAATAACTTCAAAATTCTTAACATCAAAGTATTTCCATTGTTCATAGGATAAGTACTGAAGTCCCAAACTTGGGCTATTAATAGTTGCATGGGCAGACCTCTGCCAAGCTCTCCATCAACAACTCACAACAATATATCAGGTGCCCTTACCCACTGCTCTACATGTAATCATAAGTATTTGGGCCTTACAGTAAACCTACAGAAAGTGGGTACTACTGACACCTCCATTTTACACGTAAATTCACACCTGTGCACAATGTCACATTGAGTGGGGAATATTTTTCAAACTTAGGCAGTTCATGCCTGGTACCTCTGCCTAAAAGCTTCATGATATGAGGGAGTTCTGCAGGTTTCTCTGGCATCTCCTAATATCACCCAATCATTCCATTATTTGTAGATTAAGCTTGGAAATAAAGGGTCTCCAAAATTTGGATATACCTGGCTCCAAATTATGTTTCAGCCTTGTCCTAGAAAACCGGTTATTTCTAAATCATAGCCTTTCACATTCCAGGTACCCTGGCCTGGTTTTTGCCATTGCCCTCGCATTTTCTCTAATGCTTGAGACTTGTTTGCATTTGCATTTCCTCTCACTCTCCTGTCAACCTGAATGTTCTCCTCCACCTACTTTCTGTGTTTGGAACACAAACTAATATTCCAAGGCTCAGTTCAAGCCCAATTGCCTTTGGAAGGCTTCCTTTGCCCTTTGTCCAATCCAGACAAACTTTACTACTTCCTTCTCTGGTCTCCCTTATAGGTTACATCTCACGTCACCTGATTCTTTTTTTGAGGAGGTACAGTGGGCAGTAAGAACTTGGACTCCAGGTTCTGACTGCCTGGGTTTGAATACTGACTCTGCTACTTATTATGTGTGTGATTTTGGGCAAGTTAGTTAATTCTTCTGTGGCCTCAATCTGCTCATCTGAAAATGGAATTATAGTAACTTCATAGGGTTGTTGTAAGGCTCATTGATGTTAATTTACATAAAAAGCTCGGAACGGTGCCTGCTATATAATACATACTATGCAAATGCTAGCAATTTCTTTCCTTTTTTTCTTGCACACAAGATTTCACCTGCCTGCTCTGTGAAGACAGGGAACAGCTATTTCATATCTATCATTTAATCTTTAGTCCCTAGCACAGTGCTTGATGCATATAAATAAGGTGTTTTCTGGTTGCTTGGTGGATGAATAAATAAATGACCATTCATTTATTCAACTAGTCTAGCTTCAGTCTAGCTAGGCTAGGAGGCTCTAGCAATAATGGAACAAACTTATGTGAAATGGTATCTGTGATTAAATTTTAAATAGTGCAGGACCAAAAAAGCCCTATTCATAAGTAACTTTTATCCCAATGTTGATCTGTTCATTGGTAGAGTTATATATTATGAGTGTCTAAAAAAAATACAGCTCAGTGAAATCATGGATTTCTTTCAAAATGCCTATCTTTTTTACTCAAGGATGACATTTTAAACAGCAATGACAGATGCAATGTTCTCTCACACAAGTACAGAGTAATTCATTAACATAGATATGAAAGGAAAAAGTCTACATTCTACCTTTACCACCAAAGTCCTTGAGAAATAAAAGAAATTCAAAGCAGCTACGAGTGTAGCTTGTAAAAAGTCAAACTAGTGTTATCATTCAAGAATACCAGGGTGATAACAGGAGCTTTTGATGACTAGACACTTGCTGAATTTGATTTAGGGTTGAGGTTGGGTAGAGGAAGAAGAGAAGAGCTTAAATTAGAATCTATCTGAGAATTTGGAATGACAGAATCTTATGTGGAAGAACTGAAGGAGACTTTTGCAATTAAATAGTTCAAAACATACTTTTGATAAGTCCACAGAGATGACTGACTTGTCTGAGTAACATAGCTGGTTAAAGACAAATTTGATTTAGGAGGATTTTTCATAACAGAGTTTTTTTATATTTGGGCTGCATTTCAGGATGGTTTCATGGTGGGGTGATTCAAGGTGAGGCAGACTGTAACAGGCTGAGTCTAATATAAACTCCAAGGGTGCTTTTGAATTTCTGAACATCAGGACAGAAGTTGCAAACAAAAGTCATCAATTATCTAGATGTATTTACCTACAGAGTCTCTCCCATGGACAAGTTAGGTACTGAAAGGCTGTTCATAGTTCATTTGTTCTGAAGGTCAAAGTGGCACTATACAATTGACAGCCAACTGGTAGGAAGCAGAGTTGTTGACACAATTTTATTTTGATGTATAGCTTTGTTCTTACCTATGGAAATTCATATTAGGGCTTCTGGACGCAATTTCTCTGTCAATAAGAAGATCAAATATCTTATATTGAATGTTTAGTGTCTGTCTTACTTTGGGTTCCTTAGAAGCAGAGTCTGATGCAGAGATTCAGGGTGTTGATTTATTGAGGAAGCACTCCCAGGAGAAATGGAGGGATGGAAACTGGATAGATCAAGGGAAGGGGCTAAGCAAGAAGGTGTCTCAGCTGTTGTCTAGCTCCATCCTGACCCCATGGGGAGCTCTAGGGCATGCATTGAAGAACAGGGGCAGCTGTGGGCATTAACAGCTGGGCCCACTGCCCGTTAAAAGGGATCTGGACCCGGCACCAACAGCATCTACCACCAGGCTTATTGTGAAGGTTACTGTCCTACAGATATGGCTTATTATTTCAGCAAGGATTATACCAATAGCAAATGAAATAAAGAAAGAAGGTCCACATAATTTGTGTGGGCAGTGTTTGAAAAGGACTGAATACCTTAATACAAAAGCCATGAGTTTTAGAATCTGAACCTTTATACTCAAGTTATAACTGGTTCTCTAACAGTATACTTTTTAAAAAGTCCCAATCTCAGTGAGCCTCAGGCTTCTAATCTGTAAAATGGGGACAACAATAGCATCTTCCTCTTATGGTTGTTCCACAGTTCAAGAAAGGTAATATATGTCAAATACCTAAAAGTCTTGAAAACTAGGGAACAGCTGGTCTGGAGAAAGTTTTAAAATGTAAACTAGATTTTTTTTATGAGTAACTGTAGCAGTTTGAAATATGTAGATGTTTGGCCAACTTGAGAGAGGAAATGAAAATATAAAAAGAAGAATTAGAGTTACCGTTTCCTGAGTGCCTATAAGGGACCAGGGGTTTCACATTCATTACCTCAGTTAATCCATTTCACTGTGCTATGGATGCTGCTGTAATTCTCATTGTATACATTTCATAAAAGAGGCTTAATATTGTTAAGAGGTGACCTAATATCATACTAATGGTTGTTTTACAGAGAGAGAATTTGAACGCAGATCTCTTTGTATTGAATATATTAGCATTTGGCCACCATTGTTGCAATGTTCAGAAAGGTACAAAAGCCTTTCTAGCAAAATAAACAATGTTGAAAATTTATGAAGGTGGTGGTGAGAACTCAAATTAAGTTGAAGGTGTGGCTCTTGCACTTTAGAAACTTTCCATTTGGTTGGAGACTTGCATTTGGATTCTACTTTTTCTGTGCAAAGAAACGGAACAGATACTTAATAAGGAAAACTTACTCTTTTTTTTTTTTTGATAATTATGGGAGGAAAAGAAGCCAACTGAAATGATTACTTTTATTCCACTGAATTCTGATGATATCATTTTTTAAAGACTTGTGGTAAAATACGTATAACATAAACTTTACCATTTAAACCATTTTAAGCGTACAGTTCTTTAGTATTAAGTACATTCGCATTGTTGTATAATCCCCATCCATCTCCAGAATTTTTTAATCAATCCAAACTAAATCTCTGTACTCATTAAACAATAACTCCCCATTTTCCTTCACCTAGTCCATGGAAGCCACCATTCTACTTTCCGTCTAGGAATTTGCCTAGTCTACTTACCTCATATAAATGGAATCCTACAATAAGTATCCTTTTGTGTGTGTCTTATTTCACTTAGAAAAATGTTTTCAAGGTTCATACATGGTGTAGTATGTAATAGAATTTTAAAATTTCCTTTTTAAAGTTGAATAATATTCTGTTGTATGTTTATACCACATTTTGTTAATGCATTTATCTGTTGATGGGCATTTGGGTCCTTTCTACCTTTTACCTGTTATATATAATGCCACTATTAACATGGGTATACAAACATCTGCCTGAGTCCCTTCCATCCTTTGGGGCATTTACCTAGAGGTGGAATTGCTGTGTCGTGGTAATTCTATGTTCAAGTTTTTAAGGAACTGCCATGCTGTCTTCCACAGTAGCTGTACCATTTTACATTCGCACCAGTAATGCACAAGGATTCCAATGTTTTCACATCCTTGCCAACTCTTGTTATTTTCTGCGTGTGTGTGTGTGTGTGTGTGTGTGTGTGTGTGTGTGTATTTAAAATAATAGCCATCCTAATGAGTGTGAAGCAGCATTTTCTGGCTCTGATTTGTATTTCTGTACTGATTAGTGATGTTCAGGATGTTTTCATAGCGAAACAAATTCCCAATTGGATATTTCTCTTCTATTATGTTCTCTCTTTTTCTTTCTGACTCTCTTCTCTCTGTCTCTCTATTTCTCTGCCTTTCTCTTTCCCTTCCTCTCTTTTTGGAAGAGTAACCTTATTAATGAGATTATGCATAGATTTGCATGTGGATACAGATGTAATTTCTTTGAATGAAATTTCAGAAAACCTATTTTGCAAAATTAATATCCTGTATCTCTTAAATGAGATTAGAAGAAAGAATTTGTAAGTGGAGTCTTCTGGGCTGTAAGTCATCAACCTTTTTTTTCTTTTTTTTTTTTTTTAATAGAAAGCTTTCTGCTTTTTTCCATGGTCTATGTCTTGACTTACGGTGTTTTTTTGTTTTTTGGTTTTTTTTCTTTTTTAAAGGATGTTTTAATTAATTTATTTATTTTTGGCTGCATTGGGTCTTCCTTGCTGCGTGTGGGCTTTCTCTAGTTGCAGTGAGCCAGGGCTACTCTTCATTGTGGTGCATGGGCTTCTTATTGCAGTGGCTTCTCTTGTTGCAGAGCACGGGCTCTAGGCGTGTGGGCTTCAGTAGTTGTGGCACGTGGGCTCAGTAGTTGTGACTCGTGGGCTTAGTTGCTCCATGGCATGTGGGATTTTCCCAGACCAGGGCTCGAACCCATGTTCCCTGCATTGGCAGGTGGATTCTTAACCACTGTGCCACCAGGGAAGTCCCCATCAACACTTTTTGATTCATCTTTAAGATCTTTGTGCTCATTTGTACAAAAAATAAACCACTCAGACTTGCATAATAGCAGTGACAAAGCTAGACCTGGTATTTTCACCTTTTGAAAAGAAGTTATTTACTACTTGGAATGAACAACTGACTTAAGTAAGGTGGCAAGAGTACTTCTGAAATACAGGAAATGAAGGGAGATACTTTATAGGTGATTAAAATGTGTTGGTTATGTTTAGGGTTGATTCAAGAGATAATTACACTCAACTAAATCTCTCCATGGACCTAGTAGGAAATGTTTCAGGCATGGGACCACTATAGATACTGGACACAAAAGGCAGAATGATGTGGTTCTTTTTTTGTTTTTGTTCTTGTTTTCAAGTTTAAGACTTGGAACATAAGATCCTTTAAGTCTGCAGGAGAAAGATCAGCTAATGCATGTAGGCCATTCTTCTTTCTGCATGAATAGTAATAGAAACGATTTTAGGGATCAACTGTCATGCACCTTCAACTCAAAAAAAGGAAGATTTTGTGAAGAGACAAGAAAGTCAGCAAGGACAGAAGAATTGATTTTCCCGTTCATCCAAATGAAAGCATACAATTTCTTCTTAATTTAAACCTTTCCTCTTTTTTTAGCAAAGAGAAAATATGATTTAACTTTGAAAAACTTCTGGTTACACATATTTTTAAAAGCAGAAAAAAGGTGAGAAAAAATAATGTAGGGGATTAAAAATATATATTTTTTGTTTAAGAAGAGGAACAAAGAGGAGGAAATAGATGGCCATGTAAAGCATAGTGCATTAATTTTCATCATAGGTATTCAGTTATTTTCAAGAATGGATAGAATCCATAGCTTTAGAGAAACTCCAGGATATAGCACATAAATGTGCTGTATGTGTTTTCCGTTGCCAGAAAGTCAAATTTATTCTTATGCAATCTGATCCAAATCATTTGTATCTTCTAGGGTTATCTCCCATCCAAGTAGGAGATATAATTATTTTGGCAGTATCATTGAAAGTCTATGGAGCAATTGTTTACTTCTAAAATAAGTTTCTTATTAGTATTTTGCTTGCTATTATTTTTCCAAGTGCTGGTCTTAGCTGAAATGCAGAAATCAAGTATTGTGTTTATCTTTACCGTAAGGTTCAAGCAGCCATCAGCCTTTGTTCAGATTCCATTTAGCTCTATAAACTTTTGCATTATCCTTTGATTTCTGCAGATATAAATACATTCCGATACACTTAGTAATGCTTGTGTGTATGTATACATGTGTATATATAGGACCACATACATATATGTACATATGTATAATGTGTGTATATTTATGACCGCATGCATATATATACATATATACATATGTGTGTGTATGTGTGTATTTATTTCTGAATATGTTTATATACATATTCAGAAACAATGCCATCCCCAGAATGGTCAACATAGGGGAACTATGTGTAGAACAAGGCATATTTGGAACACAAGACCTGCAATGGGAAACAGACCCAATTGTTAATTTATATATCTAGTGATGACTAAAGCAGTTCTACAAGGTGGGCTTTGGACATATATTTTTATTTTATTTTTTAAATTTTTTAAATTTCAAAATAATTACTTTTTCAAAGTAACAGAAGCATAGACCTTTTCATGAGGGCTGCAAAGAGTAGCTTCTCACGCTTTGGCCCCTGATACATCCTCTGAGGTGGACATGGGTAGGGATTGGGTCAGGGAGGGGGTACAAAAGGAGACATTTAAGGCTTCTACTTCATCCATATCAACAGATGTAATTACTTTCAAACAAGGCTTTCCCTGGATCCAGTATGAAACATTTCAGCCCCTGGAAACACTACATAAAAACTATATAAGGAGCAGTATGTCTATTGTTCATCTGCTAATGTCCCCAAATGTCACCAAGGTAATTATTTGGATGACATTTTTGTGACGCAGCTGGACATTGTTACAGTTAATATAAAGTCTGCCTTTGGCAACCACTTTATTTCCACCTACATCAAAGTGTGGATGCATGATCACTTTTCCTGGGAGAATACTTGCCTCCCCCAAAAGACATCTCTGCCCTCAGCTTTTGCTTCGTGTGCTCTGCATACTAATACCCAATGCAAAAGAAAAAGGAAAAAGAGTAATATATATAATCTTTATCTTAATATGTATATCTGGAACTTTCAGAGATGTTTCTAAATATAATTCACAAAACACAATAACACTGATATTTCCTTCTTTTTTTGAAACAGATTTCAGCTATCCCCAGGAGTCTGAATTCACAAAATGCACACTGTTAAAACTTTTTGCCTCTATAAATTCATATTTGCTCGCAAAGAGCATATGATTGGCAAAGCTGGATTTTTTTCTACTATGATTATAATAAAAATATATTTTTACAAACATAAAGATTATAGATTTTTCCCACAAACTCACATGCAAATTGGAGCTTCGCCTTCTGGCTCAGAATTGTTCCCAGAGGGTTGGTGGCCAGGCACTGGTACGTGCCAATATCTTGATCTGTGCGCGGGCTACTGATTGCCAAACTGCCTCCATCCAACCTGTAGTGATAGCTCATGGTAAAATCAATATCTGTGCCATTTTGCTTCCACCTTCAAGGGAAAGAAAATCAAATCATGTTTCTAATATACAGAGCTGACCACTCTTGTCTTAAACAACATGCACCTGTAGTTCCTGAGACTGTTAAAATGAAACAAAACATGGTTATATGTGGATACATCCCACCAGTTTCATCGAAGATAATCGTCTTCATGAGCTCTGTGATATCAATAGCTAGGTTATTTTGAAGATCTTCTACTCTTTACAAATTATGAACATTCACCCAAATGTGTACAAAGAGGCAATAGAACTCTTGACGTGAGAAATAAAAAGTAGGCATTCAGTCAAATAAACCTGGCCGCCCTGTTCCTTTAGCAACTTTTCAAATAACATATACCATACCTGAACTCGCACAACTGATACTGCAAAATTGAATGTCAAAAATGATTTAGACATAGAAATCCAAGAAAAATATATTAGAAATGGCACAAAGAAAGCCAGCAAAGATTTTACAATGCCAATTTGAGGCTGATAACAAAACAAAAATAACCAGACTACTTTAGAACATTATTGTCTCTGTTAGTCTCTTACTAGGAAAATTAATTTCAACAGTATTTAGAAATACTGAATATTTTTCAGTATTTCTACAGTATTTAGAAATATTTCAATAGTATTTAGAAATGTCAAACTAAAATTATACCTTAACAAAAACAAATGCAGTTTGAGAAGTTTTTATTTTAGGCTGCAAAAAGTTTCTTGGCTTACTTATTAGTCAACAATCTTTTTGTACATGAATTAAGTATCAGAAAGGCCTAACAGTTATATTTATTTTCAAAGAAACATAAGATGTTTTAGAAATTGCATTTGGTCATTTTAAGATGAATGAATAGCCAGTAATTATCTTTAACTGGACTCACTTCCACCACCTTGCAACCCCTAACTTCCATCAAAATATTCAGACATTTTGAAATAAGAATATTATATACTTAAACAGGTACATTTCTAGGGCACAAGCTGTGTGTAGTCATATAAAGCATTTAAGAAAAGAGATATTTTAAACTATTGAATTAAGATAGTCAGTCAGAAAAACAAGTGAGTGGCCTCTTCCTATGTAATATAGCCAATTTCCAAATCATATTTTTTTAGGGTTTATGCCAGCTTTGCAGTTTCTCCCCTTATTTTGGTAGAGGTAGCTAACTGTAAGAAAGGAATGACATTTTATAGCATTATTCCAAATGTCATTGACTTTTTTAGGAGTATTCTGAAACATCCCGTGGAAAAAGTCTGGCAAATATCTACAACATTAGAAAAGAAATACGGACTTAGTTAATCTTCTACCCTATTAAAGATGAGAAGTGATTGACCAGATATCAAATCATCCAGAGGTTTTGAACAAACTCTGTCACTTTTAAATTATATAGCCAGTTCTTGTGCACCTCAACTTCATTTTAATAAAGGAAGTTGAAAGACAACAGTCAAAAATAGTATATTTCATTTGCCTGAACTATCTGCCAAATTTTTTTCTAGAGAACTTTGTTCGGCCTCTCGTTCTCAATTTCAGAAGAAGAAAATGGAGAAAACTATTATTTTTTAGGCCTATCTGAAGCCTCGAATATTCTCCTTGCCAGCACTGTAATACTGTCTTACATGGTCTTTTAACCTTTGTGTTCCCTTTCGTTTTCAATGCAAAGGCTATACAGCACTTAGTTTGCCAGCTCTCTTTAATTTTGGAATCAATCACTGAAATAACTGCTGTCATCATTATATGCTCCTAATTAAGCTCAGTAATTGTTTTTCAACACAAATTCAAAGTTGTTGGCTTAGCTGCAGCAAATGAATTTTTCACAGTATCCCCATAATCATTCTAATCACTGTGGTACAATGATTATTAAACTGTGCATATAGATTAAGGGTTCAACTCATGGTGTGGGCTTTGTCCTAATTAATATGTTTAAATCAATGGAGAAATAGTATTAATGAATTCAAGTGATTGTCTTACAAACGTTACGGATAGAATTGCATGCCCAGGAGAATTATCCCATGATGCAAACTAGGAAATATGCTATAGATGATTATTTTAAGCATCTGCCTTAATATCATATTAATTCCATGAAACATATGGATTTGAACTAAAATCTTGAACTTTTTCTGGTGAACATCCTTCCCTATTGAGTAGTTAAGAATATAATGGCTGGGGGCTATATTTGTTTGCTGGCCTGTGATAATGCACGAGTGTGTGTGTGTGTGTGTGCACGTGAGTGTTTTTCAAAACTGAGCCTTGCTTTAGAATTACATGGAGCGCTATTTCCGGGTCCATCCCTAGACCTTTGAAGAACTCCAAAATCTAAATTTTTTAGTAGTCTCTGTGGGTGATTGTAATGTGCACTGAATTTGGCTCCATTGACCCTGTAGAAAGAGTCCTAGGCCTAGCTTTGACATTCCTTTGCTGTGTATGCTTGTGCAAGTAATGACTTCTCCAAAAGTCACATCCATCAATTATAAAATTTGCACAATAAAAATATCCTGCTTTATCACATGAGGTTGTTAAGAAGATCAAGTGAGGAAATGAATAAAAAGAATAGAAGGGCAGAGTAACTACTTTCATGATTTTTACTCAGAGACCTAGAGCTTCTCCAGGCTTAAGAACCTCTTTATGACTGGAGTAGATTAAATTACAGAAAGGAGCCTCCTCTTGTGACCAGGTCCAGAGAACATGTGTTAGAAATCCTCTATGACATTGAAAGATAGTGTATCTGATAGAGAGTGTGTCCAATGTAAAAATGATTTATGTGTGTGTTACTTCATTTTCCCAAATAAAAGATATATTCTGAGCTGGAACTAAGCTCATTACTATCTGATTTTCCTAAACTTTTTAAAGTATAAGCAATCCTACCCAAGTACTATTTTTGCATAACCCATTTTCCTTCCCTTAACAAAGCTTCCTGGTTAGATGTTAATTGCCATGTGTTGCGTGGTCTTTAAAAGAATAAAGAGTGATCCTTTCCATGGGAAAACTTCTGTGCCAACTTGCCTGACATCTGTATCTTCTTGTTTTCTACTGAAATCCTGTCTGTGAAGGTGTTGACTCCAACTGTAAGTGACTTTAGACAAGTTACTTTTAAACTGTTTCCAAAGTTCTGCTTTAAATATTGCTTATTTTCTCCTATGAGATTTCATTTGCTAAAGGAATTTACTAAAAGGAATAAAACACACCTTAAAGTCAACCACACCCTCACTTTGTGGATAAGGAATCCAATGCCAGGAGAAAGAAATGATTATTCCAAGGTCACATATGGAATGGTTCTAAGTCAAGGGCTCTTTAGTACGGCTTCACACTATATCCAAATAACCTCAAATAACGTTAGACTCTGAATCATAAAGATTGTCCCTCTATTTCATACACACACACGCAATCTAAGATGAATACAGTTACGATGTTTTTTAAAAATAAACTTTATGTTAGAAAGGATCATATTAAAACTAAATTTCATATTTTGTTGCTAATGTGCATTGTCTGAAATACCTCTGCCCTTTGCTTTATTATCAAGAAAATTGGGTCTTAGTCTGACATTTAAGCATTAAAAACTTGGTTTTGTTCTCACTCTTTTTTCAAAGCCTCTTGCCTATGAGTATTTTATACCATGATATTAGAGCCGAGCTAAACCTGGTTATGGAGATTGGAAATAAGAATCTAAATTACCTGTCTTTAGCCTCCTAATTTATAAGTATGTTAGAAACAGAAGCCATTTCACAACACTGGAATTTGCAGTCTCTTCATTCAGTGTATTTCTTCATAGATAATATTAGCAAATTGTTGTGAGAACCACTGTTTTATATCTTTCAGCCTGTTATAAGCCAACAGACATTTTTATTTAAGTACATGATTGACTGATGATTTATCTTACTTATACTTAGCAAATGTTTCTTATTTTATAGGGATTCATACTTTTTTTTCCTTTCTCTAACAAAGTCTGTCAATCTTTAGGATCAATCAAATTAGCTTTCAAAAATAAAATTCCAACTTAAACTGTAAGGTGATCCTGAAAAATGTGTTAATCACGTTTTTATATATTTAACCAAATTTTAAGTTAAATAGGACAACTCTTTATTTAAGGAAAACAAACCACCAACCATGAACTGGGTGAACCAATTTATAAACTAAGTAATCTTTATCAACCAGATGGACTTTATTGGTTTGGGTGTCCTAAAGATAGGAAAGCTTTAATAAAGTGTAGTGAGACACAGTTTTTCAGCTCTTTTGTTGTAAAAAAACAAATTCTGAAGTTCTTTTGACAAAATACAATGTAAAGGAGAGTTGTCTTTAACTTTGTGCATTTAAGTCATTTAGCTAGTTAATCTAGACAATCTTAAGATCAACGTAATTATACATAGAAATTTGGTATTTTTAATGGAACATAAAAATCACACCAAGCCAGCTTATTTTGCCAAAATGGACTGAAATTGTTGCTTTTTGTGTGTGATGATTTAACTTAACTACTAAAAATTAAGACTTAAAAAAAATGCTTTTAAAATCCCAAAGCCACAATAGTGATTTTAATATTTATTCTACTTTTCCTATATTCACACTGCATATGCAGTTCTTACCAACAAAATATCTTTATGATTTATATAAGCATAATATATACATGCATATATTTTTAAATTTGTGAAGTCCACCCACAAAGTGGATCAGATTCTGCCTTTACTGCAGTATTCTAAGAACTGAAACACTATAGAACTTTCTTCCTTATTATTTCAGAGGTAATATGTGAGGAGCAAATATATATTTTTCTACTTGCCCAGAATGAAAATTCCTTTTCTGCGTTAGATGGTACATAGCTGTCTTCAACATGTTTTTCTAAAACCAGTGCTTTTTGGGTGATGGGACATGTCAGTGGAGCCACAGAAATTAGTCTGATAAAATAAAGTTTCCATCTGGATTAATTCCTTTTAGGGGAACATTTTCACAGTCGTTGTATATGGGGCAACTGAGGCAGTGGCTCCAAATTGTGGGGAAGGGAGTACAAAATGAACTTGTGCTTTACAGTCTTTCAAATTGGGGAAACAAATCTTTTCCTGTCCTTTCCCTTTATTTTTTCTTCTTTTTTCCTGTATTCCTTCCCTCCTCCCTTCCTTCCTTCCTTTCTTCTTTACTTCCTTTTTCTCTCTTCCTTCAGGAAACTTCCTTTTTCTCTCTTTCTTCAGGAAACTCTGTCAATTCTCTCCATAACATGGCACTGCATGGCACCAATCTCAAGAATAACCGTTCTAAGCAGACCTAATCAATAAGTCATAATAGTGGTTGCTGCGGGTGGGGGTGGGGTAGTCATCTTTGGCAAGTGGCATGAGGGAACAGCTTGCCGTACCAGAAATGTCCATATCTTCATTTGAGTGGTGGGCATGCAGCTGTATACCTATGTAAAAATTCTTTGAGCTGTACACTTCAAATTAAGTCACTTTATTGTGTGTATATTTTACCCCGAAGACAAAGAAAAAAAAAAAAAAAAACAAGCAATGTGGTACTCAGAAGTAGAACTTTACCTATAATGGGGTGAAGGGTAACCATTAGCAGCACAATTCAGGATGATTTCAGATTTTGACAAATCCAATGGAAAAATAACATCTTGTGGTTCCTGGGTAAAAATAGGACGGCTCAAATGACCATCACCTGGAAAAAGAAAAGAATTACACCACATGAAAAAACTTGACCCTGTTTTGAATGCAAGTCTGAATTAGACATCAAGTCAATACATATTTTTAAAAACATTTTATCTTGAAACAATCGCAGACATATGGAAAATGTTTCAGAAATGGTACAAAAAATTTCTTTCTATGCCGTTTAGAGTAATTTTGCAAATTTATGCTACATCATCCCAAATAAATTAGTTTATATTTCCTACAAAGGATACAATAAAATGATCAAAATCAGTGAATTAACATTGATTCAATACTAGCATCTAATCTTCAGATCCCATTTCTCCATTTTCCCTAATAAAATCCTTATAGCAAAAAGATCCAGTAGAGAATCACAGATTTCATTTAATTGTTTTCTCCTCTTAGTCTCCTTCAATGCAGAACAATTTCCCAGTCTTTCCTTGGTTTTCCTCACCTTGGTACCTTCGAAAATTACAAGGCACTGATCTGGTAAAGTTTCACTCAATTTGGGCTTATCTGAGTGACAACAGGGTAAGGGTCCTGGTAGGAGCTGTGTGCTGAGGGTATGGGTAATAAAAAGGGTCTATAAAGATTTTAAAAAACAATAATAAAACCAATGAGAAAACTGGCTCTTATTTTTTAAAATTATCACCATGAAAAAGACTGGTCCCTACCAGCCAGAGTATATTGATCACGTTGTCTTCCATCTTGTCCCTCCATTCCCCTCACCCACGGGTGCACCACTTTGTCTGCTGTTTCATTACAGTTAGATTCAGGAATGCTGTGTGCTTCAGATTGTATCCTACCAGATAGTGCAGGGCTTCTATTTGTCCCATTTCTGCTGAAGTTAACTTTGATCACTTGATTGACATGCTGCCTGCCAGACTTCTCCACTATAAAATTGCTTTCTTTTCCCCCTTTATAATTGGTAAACATTTTGTGGTTAGGGACTTTGAGACAATGTAAATATACTGTTCCTTACTGAACATTTAAATTTTTTATTTATATATTTCTATCAGTATGATCTACTCTATCACTGTGAATCCATCGTTTCTTATTTTATTAAAATTATCCATTACTATTTATTTTGATGCCCAAATTGTCACTGATTTGGCCAGCAGAAACCATTCAAGCTGGTTTCTTCATCTTTTTGACATGTGCCTATCATTCTTTATACTATTCTTTACTTTCTGGTACAAGAAAGTGTTCCAGAATCACCTTGCATTTCTCCTGTTCCAGCCATCGAAGTAGTCTTTTTTTTCCCTAAGAAAAGCTTGTTCCTTTTATTAGAGAATGGTATTTAGAAAGCATGATCTGGAACTAAGTGTACTTATTGTTATTGAGGTGTTCTTGCTCTGAGGATTTTCAGTGTGTGCATGTGTGTGTGTGTGTAGGTTTTATAGATTATATGTATGAATACATACATATAGATACTTATATGAATTTATAAACACATATGAATACATGTAAGTATGCATATGTATAATTTTATATACAGACATATATTTATGTAAATATGTATATATGTGTGTGTGTATATATTCTTATTCCATACTTCTATCTATCTATGATGATTTATAGTGGGTTTATTATAGGTTTTTTCTGTCTATATATATATTTTAAATTTTATTTATTTTTGGCTGTGTTGGGTCTTTGTTGCTGCATTCGGGCTTTCTCTAGTTGTGGTGATCGGGGGCTACTCTTCGTTGCAGTGCACGGGCTTCTCCCTGTGGTGGCTTCCCTTGTTGCAGGGCACAGGCTATAGGCGCGCTGGCTTCAGTAGTTGCAACATGTGGGCTCAGTAGTTGTGACTTGCGGGCTCTAGAGCACAGGCTCAGTAGTTGTGGCTCACGGACTTAGTTGCTCCATGACATGTGGGATCTTCCCAGACCAGGGATCGAACCCATGTCCCCTGCATTGGCAGGCGGATTCTTATCCACTGAGCCACCAGGGAAGTCCTCTGTCTATATTTTTAACTCCCTATTCCAGCTGTGAGAACCCTGGTTTCCACTATTCTCAGTGTATTTATGAATTTGTTCAATCTCCTTGTATGTAACTAACCTCCAGTTACTGTCACCACCTTCTCCCCTTTGTGAAGCTCCTCTTCACCCTGTACAGATTCTGATACCTGCTGCAAGTTCTACTCCCATACCTTCCTTGACACCACTTGTAAGCTGTCTCCTACCTCCTCACCTCACTCATGTTCTGACCCTGTGCAGGGTCTCCCTCCTGTGTGGATGCTATCTTTCACTACACTTGACCTCTGACACTCTGTGCATAGTTATATTCCAAAGTGGATAACTTTCTCACATCCTTGAGGATCTAACACCTCACCCTGGAATGCTCTTTCCCTGTGGAGGCTCTGTCCTCACTCACTTAGCTTCCAGGTTTCTATCTTCACCACCCTCTCCTGGCAATGGAACCCTCCTCAGGCTTCTCAGACTCTGATAGCCTGTGCCAGGCCACCTCAGTAAGGGCATGCCCTTCTCACCTTCCTCGGGCTCTGCCACTCCACTGGGCCACCGCTGCCTTACCCCTTGTCCTGCATGCCTGACTTGCTCACCACTCTTAGGCTCCAACAACTCATGCTGGGCTACTCTGGTGCTCATCTTCCACATTCATGTGGATGCCTACCTTACTGAGCCCTACTTCATGGCATTTGGACTGAATTGTTAAGAAAGAAAGATTTGGAGGAAGGGAGGAGGAAGAGTTCGGTACTTATGTTTTAGGTGAAATTCTGTGTTTTTTAAATGTGCAAATGAATACATAAAGCAAAAACCTCATCATGTTAAGATTTAATTTTAGGACACCCAGTCCAGAACTCTAGTAGTTGTACCTGAGGGTCATGTAGGAGCATGGTCATTTCCTCTGATACCAACCACAGCTCTAGAGAATCTCAAAGTTGGTAGGTCTTTTGTAGACCATTCAGGCCAGACTTCTTGGTTTGGAAAGACAATAGAGCTAGTGGTCAATAGCATGTGCCCTTGAATCAAATGGGCTTCAGTGGATTTGTGAAATTTGCAGTATCTTCGTTGACAAAATAGATAGACTCTGTATATCAGATGGTTATTTTGAGATTTAATGACATATTACTTATAAAGTATATCACATTGTGCCTGGTACATGTAAATGTATAATCATCAAATTGTGAAAATTACCATCATTATTCTCATCATCATCATCATCCTTATTATTATTACACACAAGGAAACTAAAACCCAGGAAGTTGAATCATCTTTTCCAAATTCACCATCTGCTTTGAGAGATAGGAGGAAGTTAAACTTAGGCATCTTGATTCTCTCACTGTTTTCACCATCCACTCAGATCTATTTCTTTCTTCCAGAATATTTGCACCCAGGTAAAATATTAATTTAGTAACTTTATCTTAAATTGTAATTTTAGTATACTCCATTATTTACCTAGAAGTGCAGACAGTTATTAGCTGTATAATGCTGGACAAGTTATAACTCTTAACTATAAAGTAGCAATACATCTTACATCTTTGTTTTTTTTGCAAAGGCTGATTGAGAAAGAGTGAGTTAAACATGTAATACAGACTTTCCTTACTCTAGTACCTAATGAAATGCACAAGGAATTATAAATATAAATAAACAACAAACAAATTAACAGTGTCTGAATAAGAAAAGGGACAAATTCCAATGCCATTGGCTAAAAATAATCAAAAGAAACAAAGAAACAACAGAAAAAAACATTTGTGGCATAAGAAGAGTTTGTCCAGGCTCAGAGGGGTGAAAGAGTTCTTGACGTCTTAATCTCATCCCTAACCTCTGTGAGATTTACTGGTGAAATGACAAAATTCTGAGAATTCTCATAACAACCTCCAATGCTGGAGTTAAGCAGCTTTGTATATACATGCATAGTGTGTTTTAATCTGTTTTCTCTTCTGGCTGAAGAGAGGAGTAGACGGGGCTCCTGGAGAAAAAAAGAGTGAAGCAGAGAAGCATGACTAGTAAAGCTGACTCTGTTTCAGAAACTAATAGTTTCACGCCTATATATTCACTTGGTAAAATCTCTAAAGCCCAACTGAAAACTGATGCATTTCCCAATAAAGTATACCTATGACTCTTCCACCAATAATCTTGCTACAAACCACTAAAAAAGAAAAAAAAAACCTTAAAATAGAAGCACCCAGATATTCTGCTAAAGGCTGAATTTCCCACAATCCCAGTATTTCCTCAGGCTACAAAATGGGGGTACTCGTGATATGTGGATATTCAGCCTCCAAAATTGAGCTAAGAGGAAGAAAACAAACAGTTCCGTGATATGATGAGAAGAACGTTTAAAAATATCCCTTTCTATAGAGGAATGACTGAGTTGTCTGCACACAGTTCCTCAAGTATGAGCAAATGAAAAGAAGTGGAATAGTAAGTATGGAAATGTATTGCAACAATAAAAGTGAAAAACATAGCATGCCAAAGATAGACAAAATATCCAATCTAGAAGAAAATATAACTCAAGGAATCCTAGGAAATTTCTCAAAATTTTTCACATAGTAGAGTAAGAACCTGAATTCAAAAGACGTAACTCAATGGCAAGATGAAAAAGACAAACTATAGAATCAGATAAATTAGATGTAACTTAAACGTAAAAATTGCAACCAAAGGAGCATCATTAAAGAATTAATAAATCAACTAAAATAGGCAAGAAACAAAACAGATACCTACTAAAAGTCAAATTACTGACATAAAGAGAAGATTAGAGATAATTGTGGTGAATACAATTTAAAAAACACAGATAAGAGGGAAGAGAAGGTAATGGATAAGAAAGATAGATAAAAGATGATCCAACATAAAGATCCTTGATGTCACTGAGATAGACAAACAAATGTATTGAAAGATATCACCAAGAAAATTTCCTGTGAATTGAAAGAATACACCACATTCCAGAGACATTTTAGAGAGAGCACTTAACACCAAAGCACGTGTTAGTTAAGTGACTGATGTTCAAACTTAAAGAAAGACTTTGCCAGAAGACCCGGTTGAAACAGAAAATTACTTAAAAGAGTGAAAGATAAAATCAGATTAATTTCAGATTTTATAATAGTAGCATTAGCATTCTATACCAGAAGACAGGGAAAGTCTACAGTATTCTGAATAAAAGGGTGACATGACTGTTATTACCCACTGATATAGCTTTCGAATCTAATGACATTCAACATTCTTTAACATCAAAATACAAACAAATAAACAAACAAAAAACCCTCAGGGAATACAACGTAAATGACCACTCTTAAAGAAATGACTTAACAATGAAGTCTATCCAGGTAGAAATGAACCAATATACAGATCTCAAGAATGAAGGAGGAATAGGATGCACAATGAATACATTTAAATATAAAACTACCACTTAAGAACCATGTTGGTTTTAGTTATAGAACAGAATATGAATGCCATAAACTTGGATAATATAAAAATAACAGTATAAACAGAAAAATGAGGGATGGGTAAAAGAATACAGTTTGAAATGTGTGAGTGCTAATATCTTCTTTCATAGCAAAAATTCAAGTGGAATATGAGGGGTTTTTTTGTTTTGTTTTTTCATAGATCTTTATAATTTAAACATTTTCAACCACCTTCCTCTCCCCCTAAAAAGAAAACCTGGCTGAAATATTAAGCACCGTGCTATGTACAAAATAGGCAGACAACAAATGTTAATTTATCTTCCTTTACCTTCACTCAGAGAAGAGCTCTGTTCAATCTTCATATAATCTAAATTAAGGGTATAATTGACTTAATAATATTTTATATTTGGGAGAGTAATTTGTAGTTTTCCAAGGAGTTTTACATGCACCAAGTAACAAATTAAATTCCTGTGACACGTTTTATGAGACATACATTTCCATTCCCATTTGACAGATGAAGAACTTGAGACGAATAGAATCAGGCATTTTCTAACAAACTTTGGTTATTTTGAAAGACAGAAAAGCCTGGTCTTGGTGAATTATCATCAGCCCATATCTTATTTAGTCATTTATATTTGTTGTTATCAAATTTTTAAGAGCTTGAATTCATACCAGTAAAATGTCTAGCTTTTGTCAACTAATTGTTTGGTCTCTTGTGGTAAATCCTTAGATTTTTTTCATAGCGCAATGAGATGATTAAATAATAACAGACTTTTGTTGCTTTGCCTACAGTGTCAGAAAGCAAGGACAACATGAGCTTTCTGTACAAGAAGAGCTGAAACCATGTGACAATATAATATCAAAAGCAAGAAATCAAAAATGCTTTTTAAGTACCTTTTCTTTAAAAATGCGCTAGACCTTAGGAAAAGTGTCGGTATTTTGAGCAATAAGTGATTAAATAATTGTACTGACAACACCTACTGCTATAAAATCACCTACAATATAACACTACACAATAAGAAAAGTTTTTACTTGGCAATAAAGGAAGAACTTTGCAATAGAGGAACGTTAAAAAGTAAATAATTTTAAATGACAATTAAAAGCAAATTATACAATGTTATTGAAAATTCATGTAGGGTTCTGCCCCATTTTTCTTCCTCTTTATCTTCCATGGAGTTAAAAAAAAATTAGTCCTATGATCTGAGTCCAATACTGGATCAAACTACCAGAATCTAAAGTTCATTGTCATCCCCCGAATGCAAAAAACTTTTGATTATATCTACGGCAGTCACATTTTGTCATTTCTGGACAGTTCATGAAGATCTTTATGGAGAATCATCTCTTAACTGATAGGAATAGGCCCTTAAAGTCATATTTTATTTACTTCACCCCATTCTTATGGCCATGAATGACTGGACAAAAGGTGAATATGTCCTGCTCGGCTGCTGTACTTCTCTCTCCTGGAAATTAGGAAATAAAATGAAGAGATTCTTAGTTTCTGATTGTTACTTGAATAGAGAGGAGGTTGTTCAGGATTATTAGAGCCTCTGTCTTCCATAAAACTTGTTAAGAGTTAAGAGAATGCTAGTGTAGATGGACCCTCAAGATGCCAGAGGAGTAAGACCTGGAGATCACTTTCCTCCCCACAGCTACTTAAAAAATACATCTACATGTGGAACAACTCCTTCAGAACACCTACTGAACGCTGGCAGAAGACCTCAGACCTCCCAAAAGGCAAGAAACTCCCCGCATACCTGGGTAGGGCAAAAGAAAAAAGAAAAAACAGAGACAAAAGAATAGGGATGGGACCTGCACATAGGGGAGGGAGCTGTGAAGGAGGAAAAGTTTCCACACACGAGGAAGCCCCTTCCCTTGCAGAGAAGTGGGGTGGGTGGTGGGGGGAAGCCATGGAGGAGAGTACAGCAACAGGGGTGCAGAGGGCAAAGCAGAGAGATTCCCGCACAGAGGATTGGTGCCAACTAGCACTCACCAGCCTGAGGGGCTTGTCTGCTCACCCGCCAGTGTGGGTGGGCGCTGGGAGCTGAGGCTCTGGCTTCGGAAGTCAGGTCCCAGGAAGAGGACTGGGGTTGGCTGCGTGAACACAGACTGAAGGGGGCTAGTGCACCACAGCTAGCCAGGAGGGAGTCCGGGAAAAAGTCTGGAGCTGCCTAAGAGGCAAGACACGATTGTTTCAGGGTGCGCAAGGAGAGGGGATTCAGAGCATCGCCTAATGAGCTTCAGAGATGGGCTCAAGCCGCGGCACTCAGCACGGACACAAGAGACGGGCATGAGACACTAAGGCTGCTGCTGCAGCCACCAAGAAGCCTGAGCGCAAGCACAGGTCATTATCCACACCTCCCCTCCCGGGAGCCTGTGCAGCCCACCACTGCCAGGGTCCCGTGATCCAGAGACAACTTCCCCAGGAGAACACAGGGCACGGCTCAGGCTGTTGCAGCATCATGCCGGCTTCTGCCACTGCAGGCTCATCCCGCATTCCGTACCCTTCCCTCTCCCCCGGCCTGACTGAGCCAGAGCCCCCTAATCAGCCACTCCTTTAATCCCTTCCTGTCTTGGCGAAAATCAGACGCCAGAGAGCAACCTACCTGCAGAGGCGGGGCCAAGTCCAAAGCTGAACCCCAGGAGCTGTGCGAACAAAGAAGAAAAAGGGAAGTTGCTCCATGCAGCCTCAGAAGCAGCAGATTACATTTCCACAATCAACTTGATGTACCCTGCATCTGTGGAATACCTGAATAGACAACAAATCATCCCAAAATTGAGGCAGTGGACTTTGGGAGAAACTGTACACTTGGAGTTTCCTGTATGCGACTGACGAGTTTCTGATTTATATGGTTATCTTAGTTTAATTTTTAGTGCTTGTTATCATTGGTGGATTTCTTTATTGGTTTGGTTGCTCTCTTCTTTTTTTTTAATTATTTTTTTATTGTTATTTTATTTTATTTTTTTATTTTAATGATATTAAAATTTTTTTATTTTAAGAACTTATTTATTTATTTATTTTTCTTTCTTTTTTTTCTCCCTTTTCTTCTGAGCTGTGTGGCTGACAGGGCCTTGGTGCTCTGGCCTGGTGTCAGGCCTGAGCCTCTTAGGAGGGAGAGCCGAGTTCAGGACATTGGACTACCAGAGACTTCCTGGCCCCACTTAATATCAATTGGCAAGAGCTCTCCCAGAGATCTCCATCTCAATGCTAAGACCCAGCTCCACTCAACGACCAGCAAGCTCCACTGCAGGACACCCCATACCAAACAACTAGCAAGAAAGGAACACAACCCCACCCATCAGCAGAGAAGCTGCCTAAAATCACACTACGTTCACACAGTGTCGTGCCGGCCTCTGCTGCTGCAGGCTCATCCCGCATTCCGTACCCCTCCCCTTCCCCAGCCTGAGTGAGCCAGAGCTCCCTAATCAGCCGCTCCTTTAACCCCCTCCTGTCTGGGCGAAGATCACACTACAAGCACCCCAAAACACCACTGGAAGTGGTCTTGCCCACCAGAAAGACAAGATCCAGCCTCATCCACCAGAACACAGGCACCAGTCCCTTCCACCAGGAAGCCTACACAGCCCACTGAACCAATCTTAGCCACTGGGGGCAGACATCAAAAACAACGGGATCTACGAACCTGCAGCCTGTGAAAACGAGACCCCCCCCAAACACAGTAGTTAAGCAAAATGAGAAGACAGAGTAATATGCAGCAGATGAAGGAGCAAGGTAAAAACCCACCAGACCAAACAAATGAAGAGGAAATAGGCAGTCTACCTGAAAAGAATTCAGAGTAATGATAGTAAAGATGATCCAAAATCTTGGAAATAGAATAGAAAAAATAAAAGAAACGTTTAAGAAGGACCAAGAAATACTAAAGAGCAAACAAACAATGATGAACAACACAATAAATGAAATGAAAATTTTTCTAGAAGGAATCAATAGCAGAATAACTGAGGCAGAAGAATGGATAAGTGACCTGGAAGATAAAATAGTGGAAATAACTACCACAGAGCAGAATAAAGAAAAAAAGAATGAAAAGAATTGAGGACTGTCTCAGAGACCTCTGTGACAACATTAAATGCACCAACATTTGAATTATAGGGGTCCCAGAAGAAGAAGAGAAAAAGAAAGGGATTGAGAAAATATTTGAAGAGATTATAGTTGAAAACTTCCCTAATATGGGAAAGGAAATAGTCATTCAAGTCCAGGAAGTGCAGAGAGTCCCATACAGGATAAATTCAAGGATGAACATGCCAAGACACATATTAATCAAACTATCAAAAGTTAAATACAAAGAAAAAATATTTAAAGCAACAAGGGAAAGCAACAAATAACATACAACGGAATCCCCATAAGGTTAACAACTGATCTTTCAGCAGAAACTTTGCAAGCCAGAAGGGAGTGGCAGGACATATTTAAAGTGATAAAAAGGAAAAAGCCTATAACCAAGATTACTCTACCCAGCAAGGATCTCATTCAGTTTCGACGGGGATATTAAAACCTTTACAGACAAGCAAAAGCTAAGAGAATTCAGCACCACCAAACCAGCTTTACAACAAATGCTATAGGAACTTCTCTAGACAGGAAACACAAGAGAAGGAAAAGACCTACAATAACAAACCCAAAGAATTAAGAAAATGGTAATAGGAACATACATATCAATAATTACCTTAAATGCAAATGGATTAAGTGCTCCAACCAAAAGACATACACTGGCCGAATGGATACAAAAACAAGACCTGTATATATGCTATCTACAAGAGACCCATTTCAGACCTAGGGACACATACAGACTGAAAGTGAGGGGATGGAAAAAGATATTCCATGCAAATGGAAATCAGAAGAAAGCTGGAGTAGCAATGGAGAAAGATGGAGTTAATTGATATTTATAGGACATTCCATCCAAAAAAACCCAGAATACACTTTCTTCTCAAGTGCTCATGGAACATTCTCTAAGCTAGATCATATCTTGGGTCACAAATCAAGCCTAGGTAAATTTAAGAAAACTGAAATCGTATCAAGTATCTTTTCTGACCACAACACTGTGAGACTAGACATCAATTACAGGAAAAGCACTGTAAAAAATACAGACACATGGAGACTAAACAATCTGCTACTAAATAACCGAGAGATCACTGAAGAAACCAAAGAGGAAAGCAACAAATACCTAGAAACAAATGACAATGAAAACACAATGACCCGAAACCTATGGGATGCAGCAGAAGCAGTTCTAAGAGGGAAGTTTATAACAATACAATCCTACCTCAAGAAACAAGAAAAATCTCAAATAAACAACCTAACCTTACACCTAAAGCAAGTAGAAAAAGAACAAAAAACCCCCAAAAGTTAGCAGAAGGAAAGAAATCATAAAGATCAGATCAGAAATAAATGAAAAAGAAATGAAGGAAACGATAGCAAAGATCAGTAAAACTAAAAGCTGGTTCTTTGAGAAGATAAACAAAATTGATAAACCATTAGCCAGACTCATCAAGAAACAAAGGGAGAAGACTCAGATCAACGGAATTAGAAATGAAAAAGAAGTAACAACTGACACTGAAGAAATACAAAGGATCATGAGAGATTACTTCAAGCAACTATATGCCAATAAAATGGACAACCTGGAAAAAATGGACAAATTCTTAGAAAAGCACAACTGTCTGAGACTGAACCAAGAAGAAATAGAAAATATAATCAGACCTAATCACAAGCACTGGAATGGAAACTGTGATTAAAAAATCTTCCAACGAACAAAAGAACAGGACCAGATCGCTTCACAGGCGAATTCTATCAAACATTTAGAAAAGAGCTAACACCTATCCTTCTCAAACTCTTCCAAAATATAGCAGAGGGAGGAACGCTCCCAAACTCATTCTACAAGGCCACTATCACCATGATACCAAAACCAGGCAAAGATGCCACAAAAAAAGAAAACTACAGGCCAATATCACTGATGAACATACATGCAAAAATCCTCAACAAAATACTAGCAAACAGAATCTAACAGCACATTAAAAGGATCATACACCATGATCAAGTGGGGTTTACCCCAGGAATGCAAGGATTCTTCAATATACGCAAATGAATCAATGTGATAGACCATATTAAAAAATTGAAGGAGAAAAACCATATGATCATCTCAATAGATGCAGAAAAAGCTTTCAACAAAATTCAACACCCATTTATGATAAAAACTCTCCAGAAAGTAGGCATAGAGGGAACTTACCTCAACATAATAAAGGCCATATATGACGAACCCACAGCCAACATAGTTCTCAATGGTGAAAAACTGAAACCATTTCTACTAAGATCAGGAACAAGACAAGGTTACTCTCACAACTGTTATTCAACATAGTTTTGGAAGTTTTAGCCATAGCAATCAGAGAAGAAGAAGAAATAAAAGGAATCCAAATCGGAAAAGAAAAAGTAAAACGGTCACTGTTTGCAGATGACATGATACAGAGGACATAGAGAATCCTAAAGATGCTACCAGAAAACTACTAGAGCTAATCAACAAATTTGGTAAAGTTGCAGGATACAAAATTATTGCACAGAAATCTCTTGCATTCCTATACACTAATGATGAAAAATCTGAAAGAGAAATTAAGGAAACACTCCCATTTACCACTGCAACAAAAAGAATAAAATACCTAGGAATAAACCTACCTAAGGAGACAAAAGACCTGTATGTAGAAAACTATAAGACACTGATGAAAGAAATTAAAGATGATACAAACAGATGGAGAGATATACCATGTTCTTGGATTGGAAGGATCAACATTGTGAAAATGACTGTACTACCCAAAGCAACCTACCGAAGCAGTCACATAGCACAGGGAGATCACCTCGGTGCTTTGTGACCACCTAGAGGGGTGGGATAGGGAGGGAGGGAGGGAGGTGCAAGAGGGAGGGGATATGGTGATATATGTATACGTATAGGAGATTCACTTTGTTATACAGCAGCAACTAACACAACATTGTAAAGCAATTATACTCCAATAAAGATGTTAAAAAAAAAAAAAAAGTAAGAACAGTGATGGGTACACACAAATACAGTATATAAACAATGAAAAAAATTTCTGTATATGATGTAAATAAAATAAAATTGGGTAAATATAAAAAAAGAAAAAGAATACTAGTCTATATAGAGACAAAGATTGAGACAAGACAGACAGGCAGACAGTAGAATGATGGGGAGAAAGAATAAATAGTAAAGCGGGACTTTATTCCCTAAGCTTATTAATCCTTGGTTCCAGTTTCTAGTGAGACTTGCCTCTGGGTTCCATGAGCCATTGACTGTACAATTTCTGCTTTCCGCAATGGACAGAATGTTGGGAAAGACTGATTCAAATAAACAATATAGAATGACCAGTGTTCTGCTTTTCTCCTCTCCAGAAATACCAAAGTGCAGATAACCTGGGCACACAACAATTTGTTTTCAGGAGAAGTTATTAGGGTCAAAGTTAAGCACATGAGAAGACCTGCATCTAAAAGAGAACAGAACTAAAAGGCATATTATCCGTGGTTTTACTTGAATTTCATTGTTTGGGCTTAGGCAAATTTCAGGTTTCACAGAGGGTTAAGACTTGAATTCTCCAAGGTCACACCCAGAGAGAAAATTGCTGGCATCACTCTTTGTGCTACAGTCCTATCCCTCCCAATAAATTTCCCCACCCAGGTTCCTGGCACCCCCAAAACATCTTCTATTACAGAAGTTCAATTTTTAAATTATTTTCCAATTCATTAAAAACAGGGCAAAAGAAAACAAGCAAAAAGAGAAGTAAAAGAAAAGGAGATATCTGTGCTTGTTTTTACCAAAGAAGAAACTAAAACCAGGGTGTGTAACCAATGCGACCACACAGGGCTAGGCACTTAGAAGGGCCTAGCAATTCTAGTTTAATGCTCTGAAGTCACCATCTTAACATTCTTGATACTATTACCTGTAATTTTGTGCTTTGTTAAGTCAAGTCCAATGAATCTGATAAGCCCTGAGTGCTTGGAGCCTTGGCTAATGGGTGGTGCCTGCTCCAGCCACCTCCAGGGCTGCCCCCTTGGACAGGTTCTTCTCCTCTTGCTCCTCATCTCCTGATGCCTCAGGCCTCTCCTGGCTTCCCCTCATCCCCTCTGCCTAGCAACACCTCCAGCCCCAGCTCCAGAATGGGGCCCAGGTAGAGCTCACACAGCGTCAGGGTCTGCAGTGAGTGTGCCGTTGTGTCTCAGAGCAGGGCATGGAGGTGGTCATTCCTGCCCCCACCTAGCAGCACCATAGTACATTCGTACATAGTACATAGTGTTGAGCATCTTGTTAAGGGTGAGGCTGTTGTCCATTCCCGCTCTGCGTACCTGGTGTATCCTGGCACAAGAGACTGCAATGCCTTGAGGGTTGTCCATCTGCTGTGAGTTGGGGGAATGGTCCAGGGCACAACATGTTGGTCAGGCAGCTGGTAAGGGGCAGAATCCAGCGGCCAGCAGCAGCAGCTGGGCCATGTTTGCACAAAGTAGTGGCGAGAGGCCCTCAGGGCCTCTAAGGGTCTACCTTACTCAACAAATATCCCTGTGCCCCAGGGAAAGTGACTTTAAATAGCAAATAAAAAACATCATACCAGATCAAGAGAGATAGCATGACTAAAGTTTACAGAATTTAAATGATTTGATCAAGGTCACACTGCTAGTGGTATTCCAGAAGGGGTACTCAAACAGAGGTTTGACTCCAAGTCCAAGGTTGTACACCCTGCAGTATATCCACCAGAGTTCTGTTTATTTCCAGGACTAAAAGAGCTCTACTCTGTCTGCTTTATTTATTTATTTTCTCTTACTAAGCCTCTGCCTTAGTTTCCAAACCAATTTCTTTAGCCTGTCAAACCTACCCTAGACTAAGGTCAGTTGTGTCTTCCCTGAAATTAAGGTTCTATAAAGAGAAAATCTCTCTCTCATTCTTTCTATCTTTCTCTCATTCTCTCTCTCTCACCAATTTCCCTTGTTATTCTAAGCAAGTCACAGAATTTTAAAATAGAAAAAAAAAAAGGTGTATCAGAGAAATTCCACCTAATTTACAGGGGAGGAGAAGTAATTCCAGGGAGCTCAAGTGCCTTATTTAAGAATTAGAGGCAGACATGAGTCTTAAATCTGACTATAAAGCTCTGCACTGGAATTCCCAATATATCTTGATGCTTAGCTTGTGGTAGGTTTTATACAGGGAAGACATGTTAGGATTATTTTTTGGTGGAAAAACAAGAGGGAGAAAAATCATCAGCTATGTCAGAGAATAAAGATAAATAGAATTTAAAACATAGTTATGAGATTATTACAATAGTCCAAGCGGAGAGATACATCCTAAAGTAATGTAGCGAGAGTAAGAATGGAAAGGAAAAATAAAAAGGTGATTTGTCAACTAATTGAATTTGGAGGATGCTTAAGTGGAAAGAAAACATTAAAAATTGCTCAGAGATATACTGTTTTTCAAAATAGGGGGAAAAATAAAAGAAATTAGTTCAGATTTGCAGATGTTGATTTTCACGGTTCCTTGGGGCTCATAGGTTTAGCTGTCTAAGAAATAGTTGTATATACTGCTATGGCTTGGTAATTAGGGCTGGGGTGGAGAGACTGATTTTTTGGACTCATTGGTCTTTAAATTTTAGTGAAAAGAGAATTTTATTCTACTGATGGTTTGATGGCAATACATTCTAGAGATATATTTGAAATTGTTTCAAAAAAGTAGGTTCCCATGTTTAATGCAGCATTGTTTACAATAGCCAAGACAGGAAACAACCTAAATATCCATCAGTGGTTGAATAGATAAAGAAAATGTGGTATATACATATATGTGTATGTATATATATATATGTGTGTGTGTGTGTATACACACACACACACACATATATATATATACGGACTATTATTCAGTCATAAAGAAGAAGGAAGTACTGGTGCTTGTAACAACATGGATGAACTTTGAGGACATTATGTTGAGTGAAATAACTCATTCTCACTTATAAGTGGAATCTAGAGAACTGGAACTCATAGAAACAGAACAGATTGGTGGTTGCCAGGAGTAGGGATGAGGAAGAATGGGGGAGGTGGGAATAGGTGAAGGTTGTCAAAGGTACAAACATCTAGTATAAGATGAGTAAGTTTGGGGTATATAAAGATGTACAGCATGGTGACTATAGTTAACAAGAGTGTATTGTATATTTGAAATTTGCTAAGAGGTAAGCTCTTAAAAGAAACACACAAAAAATTGTTACTACATGAGGTGATGAATGTATTAACTAACCTTATGGGGTCATCATTTCACAATAAATACATATAGTGCATCATTACATTGTACTCCTTAAACATACACAATGTTGTTATATCTCAATTGACTTACACAATGTCAATTATATCTCAGTAAAGTTGGGGAAAAAATATAGGGTCAAATTAGCGTTAGCTTTAAGCATTAATTAGATTCAAGCTATATTTTGACGTTGGCGTTTTTTTTACACCTGGATAATCAGTGACTTCTTATTCAAGTAAACATCAAAAGTCTGTAGAGGAGGAGGTTAATAGTTACCTGAGAGTGACCATGCTTGATGTTTCTTTCATGCAACAGACATTTGAGAAGACAATTCTTAACTGAGAATCTACTCTGAACATGATGGAATCATTTTGGTTATTTTTTTATAAGTTACTCTAGCAGAATGAACTAATGGTATACACATGGTATAACATTGGAGACCTGCAGTATTTCAGTCTACTCAGACAACTATGGTGACCTACTGATTTAGAAGTTAAGCCTTAAACCTGCCTGGAAAGTATATGACATATTGGAAGTGGCACACAGATAATAAAGTAAATCATAATAAGTGTGCCTTACCATATATTTCACATATGTTGATCTCTTCAGTCTAAAGCCAAACCAAAATAAAATTATCCATCGTTGCTTATTTTGATATTGCCAGCACACAGTGATAAAGGCCAACATAAGTAAATTCAACCACATTTAATTAGCTCTGATTATGTGTTAAACCTTCTTTATGCACTGCCAATGCAAAAATAAATAAATGAATTGCACTCAAGATGCTTATAATCAAATAAGAGCAATTTTGGCATATAGTAAGAGCCAGGGACAAAGTTGAACTTTTATAGGAATTATTTTATCCTTACATAAACTCTGTCACATAGATTCCAATATTCCCATTATAAGAGTGAAGAAATTGATGTTTGAGGAACTTAAGTAACTTAGTCAATACCAAACAGCTAGAGAGTGTTGGAATCCAGTTTTGAATTTAGGCAGTCTGACTCCAGAACCCATACTCTACGTCACTATGATATATACTCCAGAAAGGGAGGCTGACAAAAACAATTAACTAATTGCATTATTACAGGATAAGTGTTCTACCAAAAGCACAAATATAATTTTAAGGAAGTCCAGAGAAGGAAGTAATTAATTCTACTTAGAGGTTATGGACGAGTGACAAAAGATGCAATATTTGAACTAAGTGTAAAAGAATGAGAGTGAGAATGCCTTTGAAAGAAAAGGGAATAGTAAGGAAACTTTAAGAATAGCGATATGAAAATACCTGTCATTCAAAAAATGTAACTGGTCTGGAATGAAGGAGAGTAATGAAATATATGGATGGAATTGTAGATTTAGAAGAGTTTTGAAGGACTTTCAGTGATATGACAGAGGTTTGAACCTGATGTGTAAAAGTTAGAAAACATGGGAGTGTTTTCAATTTTAAGCAGATGTATGACAAACTTAGATCTATGACTAACTGGGGGAGGATAGGGGAAGAAAAACCACAGATCAGGAAGATTATTTATCAAACCATTTGAAAACACTGAGATAACTGGGGCATTGTCAGTAAGAATGAAAAGAATGAGGACGAAGTGAGCCATTTTGAAGTGTTTAGAGGCAATACCAACAGACTGGTATAACTGATTTGATGTGAAAGATGAAGGAAAGAGAACATTTAAGATTACTCTGAGCTAGCTATTGTGGATGAATGCAAGAATGCATGTATGTTGAAGTCCTTAACTGTTAAAGGGAAAAGGAGAAGAAGAAAGACTAAGGGCAGTGAGGACGAAAGGAGATGAGAAAGTAGATATAAGGTTAATTCATTTTTCATTCATTTTTTAAACATTCATTCAGACACAAACAATTTCCTTATGAGTTACTAGCCTACACACCCCATGTTTTCTGTAATCACGCAGATGTGAATGGAAGTTTGAATGATTAAATAAATGAAACATCCATTCACTGCAGAGAATCATTTTACAAGGCAAACTGGGTTTAGAGAATAAAATTATTCAAGAAATTCTGCAAGTATTTAGGTTCACGTTTTAGAATCTTACACCTTAAGCTGTTCCTCCTTGACAATTGAGTGATGCGCTTGGGGTGACAGGAGGGATCTAGTTCATTGTGTAGTAACTGGCCTTAGAAAGGTTCTTTCACAATAACAGGAAGGAAGGCAGAGTAGAGACAGATAGAAAACGTACTGATACAAGTGGGATTGAAAACCTGTTAAAATAATACTCAGATTTTTTTTCCCTTACTTTCTTAGGAAGGAGAAAGGAATATCATTAGCTGACACAGATGATGGGAGAGGAAGTATGGGAAGTTTGAGAAGAGATGATAATGTGTAAAATGATCATCAGGAGAATGAAAAAGTGAATAGACAAGAGATATGTGTTGTGACAGGACAAACCAGGAATATTTGTGAAAGATTTCAAAAGGGACATGAAAAGATTACTGAGTGTTCTGTTCAGTGCACTTTTGGGGGTTAATTTTGCCTTTCAGTGTCTTTTATCTATTTTACAGCAGTGTAAGGAGGTGGAAAACTATTAAAAAGGCAAATGATTCTAACCACTAAAATGCAAATGAATTGTGCCCAGTGGAATGCCATTGGTTTTTCCCTTTTTCCCGTATGGAGAAACCAGCCTTTTGTTTTGTTTTGTAACAGCTTTCTTGAAATATAATTCACATGCCATATGATTTAGCCATGATAAACCCATATTGCATCTATTTATGAATTAATATTACCATTTCTTATCGCCTGTGTGGTTCTTTGCATTCTATTTTGAACAAGTTGCAGCATTTTACTGGTTTCCACATTAATTGATTTGTTTAAGCAAAATTTTTCAGATGGGCTTATTTATATTTGTTTGAGATTCATGATTTTGTCATTTAAAGAATATCATTAAGACATGTTAAATTTGAATTGCCAGAGGGACTCAAAGTTGTAGGAGGGGGCTGGGGACAGAAGCAGAGTTGGATGGCATTGCTTTGTAAAAGGTAGTAACAACATGGAATTTAAATAAAAACTAAAACTGAAGATGGAAGACCAATGATCATCAACATCTATAGAACTGACAAAAGAGAGAAAATAGCCAAAAAATTCTGAGGAAGATCTATATGAGAAGTTGAGACTATTTTACCAGGATCATTGTATGAGTTTTCTATTGCTACCATAACAAATTACCTGAAATTTAGTGGCAGTAACCTACACATATTTATTATCTTATAATTCTGTAGGTCGGAATTCCAAAATGGGTCTCACTGAGCTAAAATCAAGATTGGTACAACTGTATCCCCTTCTCAAGGCTCCAGAGTAGAGTCCTTTTCTTTGCCTTTTCCAGCTTCTAGAAGCTGCCTGCATTCCTTGGTTTGTGGACCCCCTTTCTCCAACTTCAAAGACAACAACAGCACATTGAATCCTTCTCATATCAAATTACTCTGGCTATTCTTCCAGAGTCACATTTTTCCTGATTCACTTGTCTCTCTTGTAGTTTTAAGGACCCTTGTGATTACACTGGGCTCATCCAGATCATCCAAGATAATCTCCCTATTAAGATCAGCTGATTAGCAACCTTAATTCTATCTGCTACTTTAATTCCCCTTCACCATGTAATCTAACATATTCACACGATCCAGGGATTAGGATATGGACATCTTTGGAGCCATTATTCTGCCCATCACACCCATCACATGGGAGACCAAGAAAGGAGAGCTTTTAATAAAGGACATAGTTAAGATTGTCACATGTTAGTAATAATGAAAAACAAGAACAACAGCAAAGCACTAGGGTTGGTCATCAGAAAGTCTCTTGTTTCTTCTTTAGGAGAAATTTCGTTTTCAAAGTCAAGATGGATTGAGACAAAAAGGCCAAATTTTAAATAAATTCAAGACAGAGAAAACTATGGCATTGTATATAAAATACTCTACAAAGAAATCAGATGGCAGAGAGAAAGAGAGGTGAACAGAAATAACAGCAGGGCCTAGAGCCGTTGGTATATGTGAGTTTCAGTTCTGATTATTTATATTTTTAGGAAAAAAGGGACAATCTTATTTGTAGGCTGAGGGGCTGACTGAGAGGCAAACTTAGATTCTGTCTTTTGAACTTCTGGGTCTTTGACCCTATTACTTGCCCAATTTAGAGCATTTCAGCATTAACCTTTGAAAAATAACAGCATGCTGTCAGGAACACAAAGCACCAAAAAGCACTTTGCTAAAACGTCGCAGAGTGAAGATGTTAGAAAACCCCTGGAAACCTATTATTATCATTGAGATATTACAGGGCCCTCTTTGGTTGCTCTCTGAGATAAGATTGTGTCTGCCTGAAATGGCATTGATTCCATGTATATACCAATAACAAACCGAAGAAAGAAAATTTGGAAAAAAAGAAAAATAAATAACTGAGAAAAGCACTCTAAAAATCTGTGAATGCCAGACATAGTATCCCAGTGTATATTATTTGATGATGACAGACTTAATTTTGGTTACACAGTGTCACCACAAAGCATGCTGATCTATCAGTCCTGCTTGTACTTATTGCCAGCATGAATATCTTAATGAAATCAGTGTTTTGGGGGTTAAATGTCACCCAAGTGGCCTCCTTTGGAAAGTTAAAGCAGTACCTCATTCCCATATATGTCATCTATGCCTTTCTACTTTCTCACGTAGAATTCTATCTCTCATTCTAGTCATGTACTTTTCCTGCCCTCTGTGCCAAGCAAAAATGCCACCAAATTTGTCAGAAAAGGTTTGCCCTTTGTGAAACTAGCCTGATTAAGTTTTATCAGCTCATCTCTCTCTGGATGTTTGGTAACCTCACTCCTTATTACTGTCTTAGAGATCTTGCCTACAGCCAAGGGCAGATCTGCTCATTTATAATTTTCTGGTTCTTTTTCAGCTCTTTTCTCACAGGCTGGGGTGAAGTATTTGTTATTTCATTTTGCCTCTATCTCCCTGTAACTGTGAAACATTTTTGCTAAGGTTTCCTCATTTTGGTTAAAAATTTATTTATTTAGAAATAGATTTATATTTTTTCCAATTTATCACAATGAAAATTTCTTATAAATGTAAAATTATTGGTTGATAAAAACCTCTCATGCATTTCCTGTACTTGCCAATGTGATCTTTCTTGTCAAGAAAGGCTCCTTAGAGTGGATGAACACTTATTCTCTTTATTTCTCTCTTGCTACATCGGTTTAAACTTCATAAACACCATAATTACACTAGACCGAACTTGAATGTGAAATAAGAAAATGAAATAGCATCCCCTGATTCATTATGCTATATTGTCTTCTTCCCAATATAAAGATTAAATGACAGGGATAGTTTACAGAAATGAGAAACACGAGTTCAATTTTTTTCGGACTCATAATCAACAAAAGATTTTTTCTTTTCTTTTATGAGTAGGGAAACTGGCTGATTCCCTATGTGAGAGAAGCACTTGACATTTTCTGTTTATTCTTTCAAGGTTCAGTTAGTTCTGAATTTTGCCTTTTTTTTTTCACTTCAGTGTTTGAACATAAACAGTTTATCCTGTGATGCTACATTGACTTTGTAAACATTTTACAAAGATGAATATGCGTCAGGCTTTTTCTTCTTCTCTTTCCTATTGATTTTTTCCCCTTCATGTTCTTTATCAACCCGTTTCCATGTTCTTTACGATAGGTGAAAATTTAGACAAGAGAAATACATCACATATCTCATTGGCAGGGACTGGTATGGACATGTAAGAAAAAGTTTTATTTACTCAACCAGTATTGTTTTAAGTTTAAAGTTTTAATTTTATGCCATTATATAAACAATAGATGCTCATTATGGAATATTTGCAAGACTCAAACATGAAGAGAAAAAAATACCCAATTGTGTTTTTGCAAAATAACTACTATTAGGATATTGGTACCGATAATTCCAGGATTTTTTACTATACTATGCTGTTAATTTTTAATCTCTGCTATTACTCAGTTAAAAATATGAGATAAGCATTTCCCTGCTCTTAATTAGCACTTGTGAAATTTCATTTTTAATGGAACTATACATTTTGAAAGTTTCATAATAATCCATCATATAACTGGTGTATCTAAATGAAAATATTTACATTGTTCCATATTTTGGTTTTCTATTACCAAAACAATGAAATAATAAATGCCTTTTCTATATTTATGATTATTAGCATAATTTTCTAGAATTGGAATTAGTGAATATAAGAGAATTAATGTTTGGATTGTTCTGATAATTACTGATAATTTTCATCTAGTTTAATGTTATAAAGTCAGAAAACACTTTCTAGTACAAATTCTATCCTAGCTAGGGTTTGAAAGATGATGAGGATGATGACATTTTTGACAATTTACTTACTGTTAGGTGTACTAGTTTGGCATTCATTATCTTATTCTTAACACAACTCTGAGGAAAATGCTAACTCTCCCCCATTTTACACAGGGTAGAATTTTGACACTAGTCTGTCTCATATCAGAAGCCATGATCTTAACAACTCATGAAGATATAGGAATTAGGAATAGAGAGATTATTTAGAAAGAAGAAAGAGTAAGTAAATGCAAATGCCCTGAGTTGAGAGAAATTAAGGAGAATTTGGAGAACTCACATAATCCTTGCTAAGGAAAGAGTTGACAAGAGATGAGGCTAGAGAGATAGATATCCAAAGTAACATCAAGAAGGTCATTTTAGCCACCTTAAAGAATGAGAAATTAATCCTGAGGTCTTTGGGGAGCCATAAACATGATTTAAGTTTGTGATTACATTTTTGCAGTTGGAAAAACATGTCCAAATTCTCATGCAAATTTGCCAGGAAGCAGTAGCTGCCATGCTTGTATTTAAGGAGCTTAACAGAGAGCCCAGATATGAAGTGCGCTCTCCAGATAAGAATGTCTACTGAAAAAAAATGCACAACCTAAAAGTTGAGAGTTATGTTTTATTCATCAGATTTTCTAAGGACTTCAAGTACAGGAGGCAGATTCTCAGATCGCTCTGAGGGACTGCTCCAAAGAGGTAAGAGAAGAGCCAGGATACATAGGGGTTTTTGCAACAAAGACCAGGTAGTCAGAACATCAAAAGATTACCGTTAATGAATTAAGCACTTTTCTCGGTATGGGAACATGCAAAAGTTTGGACGCATTGAAATCATTCCTTTGATATGCACCTTAGCTACCTAGGGCCAGTATCCTGTTCTTTCCCTCCAGAGTCCCCTCAGGGTGCACTGCTGTGGGTGGCTGCAGTGGCTGAGGGCTTGGCAGTGGGCAGCCCATTTGTCTCCATCCTGAGTTCCTTCAGGGCTCACCGTCAGTGCGGCTGTAGTGGCTTGATGGCTGCTGCAACATCCTTTGTTTACTGATACGGTAGGCAACATTTTTCATTTACAAGAAGGAACTCGACTTAGGGCAAATCTACTGTTTTCTTTATTTGCCTATCTGTCCCCAAAGGGTCCAGATGTCTCTGGCTTCTTCTGATGCCGTGATCTTGGCTGTCTCTTTTGCTTCTTTGGAGGTATCTTTGCTGTCCACTGACCGAGCAAGTGTCACATATACTGTTAGACTCAGTTCACATAGCAATGACTGGATGCTGCTCCAGAAAGGACTGGATTAAAAATATGTGCTTTATTTTCTAGACAAAGAAATAAAAAGAGAATTCTAGCAGAGAGACTAACTGACATTTAGCAAACATTGCTATGGTATATTGGCTATTACCTATTTTGTCCTTTCTTTTATTTGTTTCTTCTAGAGGTAGCGTAGAAGAAGCTGACTGCTTTGTAAACTTTTCACAAACACCAATAATTCACAAATGCCAAGGACTTTTGTTGACAAGAGCACAAGAGATAACAGAAAAAATAATGGAGAGCTCACTTTTGAGTCATAATTTAACTCAATCACAATGTTTTGCAGTGTTTTCTCCACCCACTTTGTACAGTTTGTCACCCCCCCATCACCAAAAATTGGAACAAAAACAAATGGGCAGAAGAGGGAAAAAGCTTTTATTGAGCTATATTTAGTGGCATTTTCCACATTTCAAATGGCCGTTTTGTAATACCATATACATGTTTCCTAGGGCCGCCATAACAAATTACCGATAACTGAGAGGCTCAAACCAACAAATGCGTTCTCTCACAGTTCCAAAAGGCTTAAAGTCTAAAATGAAGATGTCGTCAGGGTTGATTCATTCTGGAGGGTCTGAGGCTTCCAGAAATCTTCCCATGCCTCCATCCGAGGGTCTAGTGGTTGTTGGCCATCCTTGGTTTTCCTTGGCTCATAGACACATCACTTCAATCTCTGCGTCCATCTTCACATCACCACCTTCTGTTTCTCTGTGTGTTTTCTTCTAAAAGGACTCCAGTCATTGGATTTAGGACCCAATCAAAATCTGTTAAGATTTTATCTCAATATCCTTAATTAATTACATTTTCAAAGACCCTATTGCCAAATATAATCTCATTCTTAGTTTGTAGGTGGACATAAATGTTGTGGAGGACACTGTTGAACCTACAACACTTAGCTCAGCATTTTTTTGAATTATTTCTTTTATTAGAGCTGTTCCAGATTTCTCAGACACTTCAACACTAAAGTAAGAATTGTTATTCTTTAAGGTGCAAGAGGCAATCTAATATTCAATGTTTCCCAAACTTATGAAGGCAGATTTTTTTTAAAAATAGCACCTTATGATATAAGTTGTTTCTTTGTTTGTTTGTTTTTTATGGACAGTTTTTTGGAAATGTTGGGGAAGGCAAGCTTCAAATACTTCATATAAAACTCATTTCTTTCTCTGCCTTTCAGTTTCTCTTTGTATTCTGGCCTAAACGTTAGTATACATAGGCTACACATCTCAAGAAGCCCAGTGGAAATAGCAAAACTTGTCTGTCTTTGCCTTTTCCTCTGATTTTCTGCAATCCCTGGAGAAGTAAAGTAATTGCTTTTCAACATGAGTTAATTGTTTCTTTGCATGAGTTGGGAGGATGGAATCATTTCCTAGAATAATAAAAACTAACATATAATCAGCACACATTGCAGAGCAGACACTATATGAAATATTTTATAAAATAGTATTTAATGCATTTTAATCCTTATTACAACCCTGTAGGTATTAATATTATGTCCATTTGACAGATAAGAAGGATGACATTCAGAGGACTGTGACTTGCCCATGTTCACACAGCTGATAAAATAAGGAGCCCACACTCTTTGTCACTATGTGTGCTTCCTTTCCGTATAAGTACACATTTCTCTATTTTATCATGTTGTACATGTGTGCTGGGAGTGGGGGAGTGGGGGTGGGGAGGGTGCACCTGACTTGTATCACTAAGCGCTGTAGGTGCTGCTTTTTATTTATTTACTTATTTAACTTTATAAGCTCCTTAAGTTTCATTAAATGCATAATTGACTTGGAGATAAAAATGTCCACTTATGCATAACCTCTCATAACAATTTGGCGTTAACAATTCAAACAGTGGTACCACTAGCAAATCACAGATGCTGATTAGCAAGGTTTCAGGGCTGTGCTTGGAACTGCTGGCACCTCTATCATTATTACATCCAGAAAATAGATGAGGTTAGAGATACAATGGTCTAATTAACCAGGAGCTGCTTCAGTATCCTCAGTGACCAGCCACAGATTAATCAGAAACAGAAACCTTGCTTTTCAGAGGACCCAGAGATGATGCTTAGATGTATATCAAGAACAATGGCACTAAAATAACTAATAGCCAATTATGTCTATAACCTGAAAGAACTAGTTGAGAAATTCTCTAGGGCAAACGTTGGCAGTAAAGAGGAGAGTCTCTGAATAATCTCTTGTCTCAGAGAAAATGCTTTTGTATCTCAAGAGTTTTAGAGAATCTGATGGATACAGAAATGCCAAAAGATTAATAATAAAGTTAATAATTTGAATACCCTGTTTTCATCACTGTCCTATAGGTTTCTTCTTCCTCAGGGATTGGTTATTGATAGACATATAGGAACTGCCCTGGGTTGGGCAGAATGTTTCATGGATGTGCTTTATTTTTGGCTATTTTTGTTTACCTCTGAATCCTCAGGTCCTGTAATAGTGCATATGATCATTGCTGGATACTTACTTGGTGAATAAATAAATAAATGGACAATACAAATAGGAATCTAATATTATAATTAATTGATTTCCTATAAACCCATCACTGAACTCTTTATTAAGTATAAAGGATTTAGTCTGTTTTTGTCTTAACTGTATGTTTTTTAAATGAACTGAGAGCTTACTGTGTGCCAGGCCCTGGTCTAAGGGCTTTGCATACATGATAGCAGTTTATCCTCATCACAACCCTTTGTTCATTCAACAACAAATATTTATTTTGTGCTTCCTCTGGGCCAGTCACTTTTCGAGGTACAGCAAACAGCAGAAAACAAAACAGATAAACAAAGAAACCATTTTTTCTTTTGGATCTGAAAAGAAGAAAGTGATATTACTATCTGTCTGAAGTCAGAAGTAGACTTGTTCCAGGGTAAACCCAGGTACTTTAACTACAGAGCCCCTACTGCTAATAAAAGCCTCTACACCAACCACCATGCTAAAGGTTTTCTGTACCATACTCCGTGTACTATTTCTGCGGTGATCACTACACTAAAGAAAGAAAGAAGATACATGCTCTCTGGATGATTGTTCAGCCTGAGCAAATGCCAAATGCTGTTAAGCAATGCCTATCTCTAAAACAAATTCTTTCTCATTGAATCACCAAGGTTAAGGGAGATATTTCCATAAGCAGAAGCAAATTAACTTGGAGTTTTTCATCAACAATAATGAGATGGGGCAGTAAGAACCTAACCTTTCATTGTGTCTTTTTGCTTTATGACAAAGAGAGCACCTTTTCGAGCTGCCTAAAAAGGAATTACTTGCTGCTGAGTTTTGTGTGAGCTTTTAGTGCTGCTCATGAAAAAAATCTTTGGCTGCTGAAATAGTGGGTATAGGTTCTTGTGTGGAATATAAGAAGTTAAAGTGATAAATCCCTAAGCAACATGGAAATAAGATTACACTAAAGGTGAGATTAGTAAGATCCAGTATATAATGAATGAGATCAACCATCAGATCAACCATCAAAACAGCCCCATGGGTTGTCTATAAATATATACCTGAAAAGGTCTGGTAACACCCAGGTCATTCAAGGGGTAAAGTAACAAGACAAAACTAGGGTGGGTCTAACCAAAGCTATGAGTTTTAATCTGGTACATGTTACTGTGAATAACTAAAAAGCCTCTTAACAACACAGAAGTGTCTGCTTAGACCCAGAAAAGAAGAACAAAAGGAGTAAGAATTTGGAAGTGTTTTTATAGTACTCTTTCCGCAGGAGAGACTCTAGCATGGCCCCTAAAACAATAAAATATTAATGGTTATGTGTACTTAATGAGTGTATCAATTTGTGTACATTCAGTAAAGATTAGACTTGCCCAAAGGGATGTTCAGCTCTTTGCCCTAGAGGTAATCTCTAAGCCCTTGGGCTGTCAGACCTGGTAAGAATGTCTGTTTACTTAGGGCCTAGGCCATGCTGGATAGTCTAGGCTAACAATGTGATTGGTGGTGCAGAGGGTGGGAGGCAAAGAAAGACTGGGCCCTGCAGCACCAGCTTGACCTCTGGAAGGGCCTTAGCCTAAGGGAAGGCACATGGGCAGTCAACTAGTCTACATGACGGAGCCCCAGTAAAGACTCCACATCAAGACTGAGCATGCTTCCCTGCATATGGTCATGCATCTTTCCTAGAAATAAGCACTCTTTGCACGGTTCCACTAGGAGAGCACACCTGAAGGCTGTGCACATGGAACTCTTCTGGACTCTGCCCTATGTGTCTCTTCCCTGGGCTAATTTGAATCAGTATGTTTTCATTGTAATAAACTGTACCAGTCAGTATAGTGGCTTTGCAGATTTCTGTGAGTCCTTTAAGGGAATTACCAAGCTTGAGAGTGATCTTGGATTGAGCTTTTACTTTTCTTTTTGGCCACGCCATGCAACTTGTGGGATGCTAGTTCCCCAGCCAGGGATTGAAACTGGGCCCCCTGCAGTGGAAGCGTGGAGTCAGGATTCCTAACCACTGGACTGCCAGGGAATTCCCATGAGGTGATCTTGGGACCTCCTGAATTTGCAGTTAGTACCAGAAGTGAGGGTGATCTTGGCAACTCCAGAAATTTGCAGACATATTATTTAATCCTCATAGCAAACTAATGAGGTTTAAGATCACATGGCTGAGAAGAGAACATAAACAAAATATTCTCTGACATAAATCATAACAGTATTTTCTTAGATCAGTTTCCAAAGGCAAAAGACATACCAGCAAAAATAAACAAGTGGGACTTAATCAAACTTACAAGCTTTTGCACAGCAAAGAAAACTGTAACAAAATCAAAAGATGACCTATGGACTGGGAGAATATATTAGCAAATGTGACCGAGAAGGGCTTAATTTCCAAAATATACAAACAGCTCATACAACTCAATATCAAAAAAACAATCAAAAAATGGGCAGAAGGCCTAAATAGACATTTCTCCAAAGAAGACATCCAGATGGTTATCAGGCACATGAAAGATGCTCAATGTCACTAATTATTAGAGAAATACAAATCGAAACTACAACGAGGTACCTCCTCACACCAGTCAGAATGGCCATCATCAAAAAGTCTACAAATAATAAATGCTGGAGAAGGTATGGAGAAAAAGGAACCCTCCTAAGCTATTGGTGTGAATGTAAACTGGTGCAGCCACTATGAAAAACAGTATGGAGATTCTTTAAAAAAACTAAAAATATTGTTACCATATGACCCAGCAATCCCACTCCTGAGCATATATCCGGAAAAAATAAAAACTCTAACTCGAAAGGATAAGTGCACCCTTGGGCTCTCCTGGTGGTGCAGTGGTTAAGAATCCACCTGCCAATGCAGGGGACACTGGTTCGACCCCTGGTCCGGGAAGATCCCACGTGCCGTGGAGCAACAAAGCCCATGCGCCACAACTACTGAGCCTGTGCTCTAGAGCCCACAAGCCACAACTACTGAGCCCATGCGCCACAACTACTGAAGCCCACATGCCTAGGGCCCATGCTCTGCAACAGGAGAAGCCACTGCAATGAGAAACCCACACACTGCAACGAAGAGTAGCCCCTGCTCACCACAACTGGAGAAAGCCCGTGTGTGGCAACGAAGACCCAACTCAGCCAAAAATAAAATAAATAAATTTATATTTAAAAAATACAAAAGGATACATGCATCCTAATGTTCATTGCAGCACTGTTTACAATAGCCAAGACGTGGAAGCAACCTAAGTGTCCATCCACACATGAATGGATAAAGAAGATGTGCTATATATATATAAAATGGAATATAACTCAGGCATAAAAAAGAATGAAATATTGCCATTAGCAGCCATATGGATGGACCTAGAGATTATCATACTAAGTGAAGTACATCAGACAGAGAAAGACAAATATTATATAACACTTATATGTGGAATCTAAAAAATAATACAAACGAAGCTATATACAAAATAGAAACAGACTTACAGACTTAGAAAACAATATTAGGGTTACCAAAGGGGAAAGGTGGGGGGAGGGATAAATCAGGAGTATGGGACTAGCAGATATATACTACTATATATAAAATAGATAAACAATAAGGATTTACTGTATAGCATAGGGAACTATATTTGATATCTTATAATAACCTATAATGGAAAATAATGTGAAAAAGAATGTATATACATATACATGTGTATATATGTGAAACACTTTGCTGTACACCTGAAGTTAACACAACATTGTAAATCAACTATACTTCAATTTAAAAAGAAAAAGAGAAAAAGATTACATAGCTAAGAAGTTGCCAAGTTAAGGTTTGAAACCCAAAAGCCTGACTGCTAAAGTCATGCATTAATCACTTTTCAGTTCTCACACTAGTGTAGAAATCACTAAGGATGGTACTTTGTAAGGGACAGGGAGGATTTATAAGACTTCACCATAACTCTAACACATAGTCTCAAGACTATCCATTTTTTATGCTGGCCAACCAACTTCTTGATATCTAATTGTTCTAAAATGTAGGTTTTATTATTATTCGGGTATAGTAAGGACAACAGATTTAGGAGATGACTGCCATTAAAAAGATAGTTCGGTATTTGTTTTTCTCCTTCTGAATTACTTCACCCTGTATGGTAGACTAGGTCCATCCACCTCAATACTGTATGCTAACACATATATATGGAATCTAAAAACAAAAATGGTTCTGAAGAACCTAGGGGCAGGACAGGAATAAAGACACAGATGTAGAGAATGGGCTTGAGGACACGGGGAGTGGGAAGGGTAAGCTGTGACGAAGAGAGAGAGTGGCATGGACACATATACACTACCAAATGTAAAATAGATAGCTAGTGGGAAGCAGCTGCATAGCACAGGGAGATCAGCTCGGTGCTTTGTGACCACCTAGAGGGGTGGGATAGGGAGGGTGGGAGGGAGACGCAAGAGGGAGGGGATATGGGGATATATGTATACGTATAGCTGATTCACTTTGTTATACAGCAGCAACTAACACAACATTGTAAAGCATTTATACTCCAATAAAGATGTTAAAAAAAAAAAAAAAGATAGTCCGTTATAGTTCCCAAAAGCAGGGGAGATTCCATGCCATGCAAGGCTACACAGGGAAGCACCAGTGTCAGTCAGGAGGCAGAGGAAGTGGAGGCGAGAGAGAGCTTGTATTGTGATTTCCATAGGAAGAAACAGGGAAGGCAGTCTAAGAAGGTTCAGGATTGACTAGTTTGAATACTTTCAGCAGCCTCTGGGGTGTAGGGTCTCTCTCTAGTTGTCTGATAACTGCCCCGAGGTGATTAGGGCTGGGGAATAGTGGCCCAGAGTGTAAGATCCCAATAAAGGAGGTGGTTTGGGTATGGACTCTGATAGGTTGGTTTGCATATGAAAGACAGCTCAGTGGTATCTCTAGAAATTGGCTAGCCCTGGGAGGGGCAGACCCTCCAGGGTCAGCAAGGCCCCAGATGGCAAAGTAACAGAAATACAGAAAATGAGATGACATGATTATTCAATAATCCATACTGCCAGGTAGCAGGAAACAAGAAATAGGGTATACACCCACAATGGGTCAATATCACCCCCAAGGAGGTGAAAATTAGTTCCAAGGAGTGGAGAGGATGGTGAAAAAAATGTTACTTTTTATGTATAAAGCACAGGACCACATATATTATATGAATAAATATACAGAATATATATGGTATTAAAACTTCATGGGTGGGGGACTGAGTGGGCCCCTTTGTGGCAAAAAGAGAGTGAAAATAAAATAAAAGTTGAGAAAAACTGGAATAAAGTATCCTAGATAATGAATGTAAATATTCTGTTAAGTGAAAAACAATCCATTATAATAATATATTATTAATGTACTAATATATTAATTAATATAAACTTTTTTCTGATTTATATATAAAGTCATATAAATTTGCTCAGCAAGTGTTTGTCCATAAGACCTGATCAACTCTGTGCTAAGAAAACCTAGTCTCCAATACCACAGAACTGAGAATCAGACTCTGAAGGGTGATGAGTGAAACTCCACTATTCTGTGCTTGGGCACCACCATTTCTCTGAAAGATTTCCTATCTTCTCCCTCTAAAATATCATTAATGTTATAAAGACATCTTGTAAAATAGAGATTTGTGCTTTTAAGTGGCTGGGGGTGGAGGAGCAGCTCTGTACTCACCAAGAGTTTGCTGATCTTAGATTGGCTCAAGAGTATTTCTGGGTTAATTGTTCTTTCTCTTTTTTATAATTTCTGCTGCATCTGAGAGAATAAGGGAGGTAATCAGAAATGCAATGGGTAGTGCCCACTTTGGCAAAATGAAGTAAAATTAGCCTGATACAAAGAAGATTAGCATAGAACTTGCATAAGGATGACACAAATGTTTTTGAGACAATTCCATTTTTTCTTCTTTTTTTATTGAAAAAAAGACATGAGAAACTACCTGGGATAATGGAAATGTTTTACAACTATAAAAACTCATTAATCTGAACACAAGATCATTGTATTGAATATTAAACATGCTTTAATTTTTAAAATGAGTACTGTGAGAAGACTGAAACAATGATTTAACTCTGGGGTTTGCAGGGTTGACTGCCTTATATGTAACTAAGGTTGAACAAATAGAGCACTAAGCATAAGCTTATTGTACTTTATATAACAGATGAAACTGCATTGGAAAATCACATATTTATAAATTGAAGAGTTCATGAGAAAATGGAGGCCCAGAGATAAAACTGACTTTACAAATATTGCAACTGGGAGAAGAACAGCACTAGAGGGAAAAATATCCAAGAACATGCACGGATTGCTTACCGCATGCTAGGTACTGTATTGGCATTTCAAATTTCTTATTTCATTGATTGTTTATACCAACCCTATGAAGAACTCGCTACTAAAAATCCATTTTTACCTTTTGAACAATGACAGGTTAAGTGACCTACCCGAGGTTACAAAGCTAAAAATGGTAAAGCTAAATCTTGAGGCTCTATTTCTGATGTCAAAGTCTGTACTCTTGACAACCAAGGCATGTTACTTCCATTCAGTCATTGTAGGTTAGCTTAGGCTAGTTTAATTATGCATGATGAGCCATTAAAGGGCAACTTGAATCACATTGGCCACTCTACTTTTAAATATGTAAAAGTATAAATATGTGCTATAACAATAGCACAGCCAAACCTGATTATTTTAATCTCTTTAATTCGGTTAAATGGCAGAATTTTAATGGCTCAATATGGCCAGCAGGTGGCAATGGTATTCCATTAAGTCAATACAGCAACTTCAGGCAAATTAATGTACATATAAAATACAGAGCTGCAAAAAAGAGGGGAGGAGCTGATTGGGTTTACTGAGTCGTTCTTGTGTCTTGACCCTAGATTTTTATGGACTTGGCTTGTGGGGTATACATAATTTGTGAGTAGTTCACACACCTGTGCTAATTTAATTGCATTATGGGTGAGCTAAGCAGAGGAAGCAATAATGAACACATTGAAAAGAGAAGGTTCCAATGAACACATTGAAAAGAGAAGGTTCCAAGCTGTCTAAGTGAGGGTAGAGATAGAAAAAAAAAATTATTATTTGAGGGAAGTTTTGAAGCTTCCTTTACAGTGGTTGTGTGTTGGGTGTGTGAATATTTGTGTGTGTATGTATGTATATATGTATATGTGTGTGTATATATATATATATATATATATATATATATATATATATATATATATTGATGTCATTGTTGTTACTGATGCACACATAAAACTCAACAGCATGTGTGGATCTGTGACAAAAAGGAATACTTTTGGACTTAAGCCAAATCTTTCTACCTCCAGAAAAGTAAAACCTATTCTGAAACTAACATGCAGCAAACAAGGGACATTTGCCTCCAGTGTTGCAAATGACATGTATTATGATCCATGTAGGCAACAGTTTCCTACAACCAGAATGCTGGACAGAGAAAAGCTTCCTGGGCAAAAGATATTTATTTTAGGTTTTGAAAGATAGTAGTAGTTTTCCAGGAAGACAAGGTAAGTATAAATATTTTAGGAAGAGGCACTAGCAACTAAAACAGGTATAGAGAAATCAAAAAACATGGTGTCTTCTTAAAGCATAAATAGTTTGGTAAAAGTGGGAATTTGTAGTATCCTAGGGGAATGAATCACGGAAGGCTTTTTGGCCATGCACGGATTTTGGATATTATCCTATAAGGATCTTTTAGATGAGTTTGTCCATTATGAAAATATGAGACTTAAAAAAAAAAAGGTAATGGGGGCCTAATCTGAAAGTATCAAAAGGAGGTTATAGATTGAAGAGTTATTTGGGATGCATATAAGACTATTCTAGACAGATAAGCAATCACAATATACAGAAGAAAAAAAAAAAAAAAGCCCAAACCAAAAAACAGCCTTGCCCTGAGTACCAGGGAATTGGGTCAATACAGGAAAACTGAACTGGAAGACTTATTTTTTAATATAAATTTATTTATTCATTTATTTTTGGCTGCGTTGGGTCTTTGTTGCTTCGTGCAGGCTTTCTCTAGTTGCGATGAGCAGGGGTTACTCTTCGTTGCATTGTACGGGCTTCTCATTGCAGTGGCTTCTTTTGTTGCAAAGCACGGGCTCTAGGCACGCGGGCTTCAGTAGTTGTGGCACACGAGCTCAGTAGTTGTGGCTCGCGGTCTCTAGAGCACAGGCTCAGTACTTGTGGCGCACGGGCTTAGTTGCTCCGCGGCATGTGGGATCTTCCCACACTAGGGCTCGAACCCGTGTCCCCTGCATTGGCAGGAGGATTCTTCACCACTGTGCCACCACAGAAGTACATTGGAAGATTTTTAATAGAAAAACAGTGGCAACAGTTTCACATCATATTTTTCAGTGGAGGCTTGGGAGGAAACCCACTGTTCTCCAGGAGGTAATTGAATGTTCCCTTTTTCTATATTTCAGCTGAGAATTTTTTCACTATATTTTGGGCTATTATTTATCTTGGTCCTTGACAATATTCATTTTTGAGGTTATAGTGTATAGTCATTTCTCATTTTGTATTTTTGGTTTTTTTGAAATAAAAAGCATTTTAAAAACTTCTAATAGTTTGTTTTTTTAACCAAAATCAAGTCCTCAGAGACTATAGAAAAACTAAATGTACAATGGGATGGCAAGTTCTGTATATCTAGTACCGGCCTATGGATGTGTATGTAAACACACTATGCTTTCTATAAAAGATCAGGTGAAAACTGTGCCCATGGAGAAGGACTTTTGTGCAGCAGACACACATTCTAATTATTTCATCCTCATTGGCTTCTATACAACTCAAAGGAATGTAAGGAAGTGGGTGAAGGTGTAGGAAAGAAAAAAAGTGGTATGTATAGATGGAACTGATGTTAGCGAAAAAGTGCTTTATTACACATCAGGCAGTTTTTTGAGCTTGCTTAGTTCCCGATGGAAGGTTTTCACTGTAGGGGGCAATTGACCATAGGAATTGATCAGTGGGAAGCCTATGAATTGTAAAAAAACAACAACAAACGCTTTTGCAAGTCATTCTATGTGGATAAAATAGGTAAAAATCCTCACATTGGGGGCATTTATGAGAACCCACTGGCCTTACCTCTTTACCTCCCATTTCCCTTAATTGGCTTCACTCCTCAACTTCTCTTTTCCTCTTAGGCAACGTGAAATAGACCTTTATACATGACAAGATTTCTTTTATATTTGTATTTGGGCAGGGAGAATGGGGAGAAATCATACTGAAAAGGGCAACTTATCATATCTCTTTTTTCCCCTGTTTATTAAAAAATAAGAGTACAACTGAGGGACTTCTGCTGAGTGTGGCAGACACTTCACCACTGTAAAAGGGGCTCCAGCTGTAAAGGGTCTCCAGCCAACTAGATGGAGCAGCACTTCTCACCACAGCCACGTTCAGGTTGTCTTTTCCAAACAGACAGCTAAATTAGGAGTTAAGAGATGCCCACGTAGCTTTTTATGCTGCAAATGAAAGATGAAAGAGCCCTAACTCACAGGAAATATTAAAGAAAGAAAAACACCTAGGCGGAAAGCAGAGTAGCTAAATGACTTGCATTTGGGTTTTATTTTGCTGGTCAGTCCACAGGACTCAATATTTTGTTCATTCTAAATTCATTCTAAATTAAAGATATTTTTGTGAAAATTTCCCAAAATGGTTAAAATGAAACAGGTCTTTTTCTCTCCTAGGTAATTTTGGGAGACTGGTTGGAATTTGTGAAGCCATGTGTGAAAATCGCGTTTACATTCTCATGAATGTCTGCAGGTATGTGATGTTCTCATATATAAACATAGATCTACAAATCTCTTTTCAAAGGATAGGTAACCCTTTAGTAACATCAGCCATCTCTGTGGTTCAACGCTGACACCCTTCTGGGTACGGCTCAAAATGACGTCTTTCAAAAATTCATAGAAATAACTCTTTTATTTTGAGATTTTACTATCTTGTACTAGCTTTCATTTTCTTCAATATACTACTAACATATAAGCAAAATCTTATCTTTTATATTACACAATTAACATTTCCATCACAAAAGTCACATCCTGTTTCCTTTTATAGTCCTCTTATTATTTGGGCAGTGTCTTGAAGTTGGTACAGGAATCAATGAATATTTATTAAATGAATGAAAGTAACAAAGCCCTAAAATTTATTGATAAGATTACATCTGTCTCTAGGAACTAAAAAATAGCAATAATTAAGAATAAACATTTCATAGTTCATAATCTGTACAAGACACTGTTTTATTAATTTATATAATCCTCATAAAACTTCATGAGATGTCATTATTAATATCTCAGTGTTACAGATAAGAACAGTGAGATGCAGAGATGTAATGTATTCAAGTTGACAGTGGCAGAGCAAGGATTTGAACCAATGCAGCCTTCAGGCTGTGCTCTTAATTACTATGCTATATATAGCTTTCCTGACAGACTATATTTATTATGTCTGTTGTAAGTGCTTTACATGCACTAATTCATTCGTACCATGAATTCTATTTGCAGAAGCTGGCTGTAAGCCATGATGGGGTATATTAGCACTTTCATTGGTCTTTAACAATACCAAACATAGGCTGAGGATTTCATACTTCTGTTGTTTTATTCTAATGCAGTGGTTATAAAAATGTGGATTGGAAAACCAAGGGGTCCCCAACGTCCTTTTAGCTCATCCATTTGCATAGTCAAATCTCTTCTAGATAGCAAAGAAAGTGTTTCGTAATTTTTTTGTTCTTTTTCTCTTCACATATTTTATAAAATTTTTTTAAACACATGATATTCATTGTGGAAGAGATAAGAATCCCTGAGTGTAAAAACTACAGCAAATAAATGCAAAATTAAAAAAGAAATCATGGATTTGTGATTGGTTCACGATGGCAGAGTAGAAGGACGTGCGCTCACTCCCTCTTGTGAGAGCACCAGAATCACAACTAACTGCTGAACAGTCATCCACAGGAAGACACTGGAACTCACCAAAAAAGATACCCTACATCCAAAGACAAAGGAGAAGCCACAATTAGATGATAGGAGGGGCGTGATCAGAATAAAATCAAATCCCATAACTACTGGGTGGGCGACTCACAAACTAGAGAACACTTATACCACAGAAGTCCACCCACTGGAGTGAAGGTTCTGAGCCCCACGTCAGGTTTCCCAAGCTGGGGGCCCAGCAACGGGAGGAGGAATTCCCAAAGAATCAGACTTAGAAGGCTAGCAGGATTTGATTGCAGGACTTATACAGGACTGGGGGAAACAGAGACTCCACTCTTGGAGGGCACACACAAAGTAGTGTGTGCACCAGGAACCAGGAGGAAGAAGCAGTGACCCCATAGGAGGCTGAACCAGACTTACCTGCTAGTCTTGGAGGGTCTCATGCAGAGGTGGGGTGTGCCTGTGGCTCACTGCAGGGACAAGGACACTGGCAGCAGAAGTTCTGGGAAGTACTCCTTGGCCTGAACCTCCCAGAGTCCACCATTAGCCCCACCAAAGAGCCAGTAGTCTCCAGTTCTGGGTCGCCTCAGGCCAAACAACCAACAGGGAGGGAACTCGGCCCCACCCGTCATCAGACAAGCAGATTAAACTTTTACTGAGCTCTGCCCACCAGAACAACACGCAGCTCTATCCACCACCAATCCCTCCCATCAGGAAGCTGACACAAGGCTCTGAGATAGCCTCATCCACCAGAGGGCAGACAGCAGAAGAAAAAAGAACTACAATTCTGCAGCCTGTGGAACAAAAACCACATTCACAGAAAGATAAACAAAATGCAAAGGCAGAGGACTATGTACCAGATGAGGGGAAAAGATAAAACCCCAGAAAAACAACTAAATGAAGTGGAGATAGGCAACGTTCCAGAAAAAGAATTCAGAATAATGATAGTGAAGATGATCCAGGACCTCAGAAAATGAATGCAAAGATCGAGAAGATGCAAGAAATGTTTAACAAAGACCTAGAAGAATTAAAGAACTAACACCTAGAAGAATTAAAGAACAAACAAACAGAGGTGAACAATACAATAACTGAAATGAAAAATACACGAGAAGGAATCAATAGCAGAATAACTGAGGCAGAAGAACGGATAAGTGACCTGGAAGACAGAATGTTGGAATTCACTGCCACAGAACAGAATAAAGAAAAAGAAAGAAAAGAAATGAAGACAGCCTTAAAGACCTCTGGGACAAGATTAAACGCACCAACATTCGCATTATAAGGGTCCCAGAAAGAGAAGAGAGAGAGAAAGGGCCTGAGAAAATATTTGAAGAGATTATAGTCGAAAACTTCTCTAATATGGGAAAGGAAATAGCCACCCAAGTCCAGGAAGTGCAGAGAGTCCCAGGCAGGATAAACCCAAGGAGAAACATGCCAAGATACATAGTAATCAAATTGAGAAAAATTAAAGAAAAAGAAAAATTATTAAAAGCAACAAGAGAAGAACAACAAATAACATACAAGGGAACTCCCATAAGGTTAACAGCTGAATTCTCAGCAGAAACTCTACAAGCCAGAAGGGAGTGGAACGATTATTATAAAGTGATGAAAGGGAACAACCTACAACCAAGATTACTCTGCCCGGCAAGGATCTCATTCAGATTTGATGGAGAAATCAAAAGCTTTACAGACAAGCAAAAGCTAAGAAAATTCAGCACCACCAAACCAGCTCTACAACAAATGCTAAAGGAACTTCTCTAGACAGGAAATACAAGAGAAAAAACGACCTACAAAAACAAACCCAAAACAATTAAGAAATGGTAATAGGAACATACATATTGATAATTACCTTAAATGTGAATGGATTAAATGCTCCAACCAAAAGACACAAGCTCACAGAATGGATACAAAAACAAGACCTGTATATATGCTGTCTACAAGAGACCCACTTCAGACCTAGGGTAACATACAGACTGAAAGTGAAGGGATGGAAAATGATGTACCATGCAAATGTAAATCAAAAGAAAGCTGGAGTAGCAATACTCATATCAGATAAAATAGACTTTAAAATAAAAAAATGTTACAAGAGACAAGGAAGGATACTACATAATGATCAAGGGATCAGTCCAAGAAGAAGATATAACAATTATAAATATATATGTACCCAACATAGGAGCACTGCAATACATAAGGCAAAAGCTAACACCTATAAAAGAGGAAATTGACAGTAACGCAATAATAGAGGGGGACTTTGACACCTCACTTACACCAATGGACAGATCATCCAGACAGAAAATTAATAAGGAAACACAAGCTTTAAGTGACACAATAGACCAGATAGATTTAATTGATATTTATAGGACATTCCATCCGAAAACAGCAGATTACACTTTCTTCTCAAGTGCAAACGGAACATTCTCCAGGATAGATCACATCTTGGGTCACAAATCAAGCCTCGGTAAATTGAAGAAAATTGAAATCATATCAAGCATCTTCCAGCCACAACGCTATAAGATTAGAAATCAATTACAGGGAAGAAAATGTAAAAAACACAAACACATGGAGGCTAACCCAGAGATCACTGAAGAAATCAAAGAGGAAATCAAAAAATACCTAGAGACAAATGACAATGAAATCACGACGATCCAAAACCTATGAGATGCAGCAAAAGCAGTTCTAAGAGGGAAGGTTATAGCTATACAAGCCTACCTCAAGAAACAGGAAAAATCTCAAATAAACACTCTAACCTTACACCTAAAGGAACTAGAGAAAGAAGAACAAACAAAACCCAAAGTTAGTAGAAGGAAAGAAATCATAAAGATCAGAGCAGAAATAAATGAAACAGAAACAAAGAAAACAATAGCAAAGATCAATAAAACTAAAAGCTGGTTCTTTGAGAAGATAACAAAATTGATAAACCTTCAGCCAGACACATCAAGAAAAAGAGGGTGAACACTCAAATCAATAAAATTAGAAATGAAAAATGAGAAGTTACAACAGACATCGCAGAAATACAAAGCATCATAAGAGACTACTACAAGCAACTCTATTCCAATAAAATGGACAACCTGGAAGAAAAGGACAAATTCTTAGAATGGTATAAGCTTCCAAGACTGAACAAGGAAGAAATAGAAAATATGAACAGACCAATCACAAGTAATGAAATTCAAACTGTGATTAAAAATCTTCCAGCAAACAAAACTCTAGGCCCAGACGGCTTCACAGGTGAATGCTATCAACATTTAGAGAAGAGCTAACAACCAGCCTTCTCAAACTCTTCCAAAAAATTGCAGAGGAAGTCACACTCCCAAACTCATTCTACGAGGCCACCATCACCCTGATACCAAAACCAGACATAGATACTAGAAAAAAGAAAATTACGTACCAATATCACTGATTAATATAGATGCAAAAATCCTCAACAAAATACTAGCAAACAGAATCCAACAACACATTAAAAGGATCATACACTATGATCAAGTGGGATTTATCCCAGGGATGTAAGGATTCTTCAATATACACAAATCAATCAGTGTGATACACCATATGAACAAATATGATCATCTCAGTAGATGCAGAAAAAGCTTTTGACAAAATTCAACACCCATTTATGATAAAAAAAACTCTCCAGGAAGTAGACATATAGGGAAGCCACCTCAACATAAAAAAGGCCATATACGACAAACCCACAGCAAACATCATTCTCAGTGGTGAAAAACTGAAAGCATTTCCTCTAAGATCAGGAACAAGACAAGGATGTCCACTCTCGCCACGGCAATCAGAGAATAAAAAGAAATAAAAGGAATACAGATTGGAAAAGAAGTAAAACTGCCACTGTTTGCAGATGACATGATACTATACATAGATAATCTTAAAGATGCCACCAGAAAACTACTAGAGCTAATCAATGAATTTGGTAAAGTAGCAGGATACAAAATTAATGCACAGAAATCTCTTGCATTCCTATACACTAACAATGAAAGATCAGAAAGAGAAATTAAGGCAACAGTCCCAATCACCATTGCAACAAAAAGAATAAAATACCTAGGAATAAACCTACCTAAGGAGGTAAAAGACCTGTACTCAGAAAACTAAAAGACACTGATGTAAGAAATCAACGATGACACAAACCGATGGAGAGACATACAAGTTCTTGGATGGGAGGTATCAATATTGTGAAAATGACTCTACTACCCAAAGCAATCTACAGATTCAATGCAATCCCTATCAAATTACCAGTGGCATTTTTTACAGAACTAGAACAAAAAATCTTAAAATTTGTATGGAGACACAAGAGACCCCGAATAGCCAAAGCAATCTTGAGGGGAAAAAACGGAGCTGGAGGAATCCGACTCCCTGACTTTAGACTATACTACAAAGCTACAGTAATCAAGACAATATGGTACTGGTATAAAAACAGAAATATAGACCAATGGAACAGGATAGAAAGCCCAGAGATAAACCCATGCACCTATGGTCAAGTAATCTATGACAAAGGAGGCAAGGATATGCAATGGAGAAAAGACATCTCTTCAGTAAGTGGTGCTGGGAAAACTGGACAGCTACATGTAAAAGAATAAAATTAGAACACTCCCTAACACCATACACAAAAATGAACTCAAAATGATTAAAGACCTAAATGTAAGAACAGACACTATAAAACTCTTAGAGGAAAACATAGGAAGAACATTCTTTGAGATAAATCACAGTAAGATCCTTTTTGACCCACCTCCTAGAGTAATGGAAATAAACAAAATAAAGAAATGGGGCCTAATGAAACTTAAAAGATTTTGCACAGCAAAGGAAACTGTAAAAAGACGAAAAGACAACCCTCAGAATGGGAGAAAATATTTGCAAATGAAGCAACTGACAAAGGATTAATTTCCAAAATATCTAAACAGCTCATGCAGGTCAATATTAAAAAAACAATCAACCCAATCCAAAAATGCGCAGAAGACCTAAACAGACATTTCTCCAAAGAAGGCATGCAGATGGCCAAAAGGCACATGAAAAGCTGCTCAACATCACTAATTATTAGAGAAATGCAAGTCAAAACTACATTGAGTTATCACCTCACACCGGTTAGAATGGGCATCATCAGAAAATCTACAAACAACAAATGCCAGAGAGGATGTGGAGAAAAGGGAACCCTCTTGCACTGTTGGTGGGAATGTAAATTGATACAGCCACTATGGAGAACAGTATGGAGGTTCCTTAAAAAACTAAAAATAGAATTATCATATGACCCAGCAATCCCACTACTGGACATATACCCAGAGAAAACCATAATTCAAAAAGACACATGCACCCCTATGTTCATTGCAGCACTATTTACAATAGCCACGTCATGGAAGCAACCTAAATGCCCGTCGACAGAGGAACGGATAAAGAAGAAGTGGTACATATATACAATGGAATATTACTTAGCCATAAAAAGGAACAAAATTGGGTCATTTGTAGAGACGTGGATGGACTTAGGGACTGTCATACAGAGTGAAGTAAGTCAGAAAGAGAAAAAGCAATATCGTATATTAACACATATATGTGGACTCTAGAAAAATGGTACAGGTGAAGTGTTTTGCAAGGCAGAAATAGAGACACAAATGTAGAGAACAAACATATGGATACCAAAGGGGGAAAGCGGCGGGTGGGGAGTGGTGGGATGAATTGGGAGATTGGGATTGACATCTATACACTAACATGTATATGTATCTATTTTACTAATATGTAAACTAGATAGCTAATTGAGAAAAGAAATCACGCATCTGCTCCTTAAATCCATTAATTTTAAGGAGAAGGGGTTTTGAGGTCACCCATATCCCACCGAACTGGGTCTGTTAACTACTGGACCATCTTAAATTCCTTATTAAAGATGTAACAAGCAATGATTATTCCACAAATTTTAAGAATGGTTCTTTACTCTCTAACTTCTGTTAATGGGATGCCAATACTTTCAGTGTATGTACATTTTATTTTTTACCATTTCCAGTAAAGCTGCTCTTTCCTCTAATCCATACCAAAGTTATGTTAAGGTAATGCTAAAATAAGCACTAGTTGTTCCTAATTCTATAAAGACAACCAACAAATTCTTATATATTAATTTTACATCCCCATGTGATTCCCTAATTGAACTTCTAGTGAAAAATACCAGGAATGAAAATGTTCTAGTAAAAAATACATAATTCCATAAGCCTTGCCATTCACACAAATGCTTAATTCCTAGGCTATGTAAGTTTCATTCAGTCTGCAGTTAGCTGTTCAATCGTTTCCTAGGACCAGTATAAAAGTCATTACTTATTTTAAGATACTCTTACAGAGAGGCATCATTATATTCCATTGAAATCAGTATATTAGTTATCTTACAACTAGTTCCAAATTTGGGCTCTGGTTTTTTGTTTTTAACGTGAATAAGTTTGTGTCCTTCAAATATGGTATTACTATTACATGTACTATATGTAACTATCCTACACATAAACATCAGACTTTGTAGACATATATCCACTATTAAGTTAAAGGGTGGCATCTTTATGATATATGCTAATCTCAAAGCATATTCTTCTCAATTAAACATCATTAGAATTTTTGATAACAGTCAAAGCAAATAATTAATAATAAAACTTTTTAATCTACTGTATATGCATCACCTTCCTTGAAATTTCTGGGTTAGACCTAGATTCAGTGACATATACTATCTCTTCTATTACACTTCTATAATATTCCTTAGGCAAAATTGTCTGCCAATTACAGAATAGAAAAAGTGTGGTGGGAAGACTCTAAAAATGACCCCCAATGACCCTGCCTCCTGGTATTGGGCATCTTTGTGTAATCCCCTGCCTTTGAGTGTAGGTTTGACCTGTGACTTGCTTCTAACCAGTAGAACACAGCAGAGGGGATGAAGTGTCATTTCCATGATTAGGTACATAAGATTATAACTTCCCTTTTGCTAGAAAATTGTCTCAATTGCATAGTCAGTTTGCACAGTTTAACAAAGTAAGCAGCTGTGTGTAGATACCCATGTGTTAATGAATTGAGGGCATCCTTTGGGCAATAGCCAGCAAGTGGCTGAAGCTCTCAATCTAACAATATTCAGTGAACTGAATTCTGTCAACAAGCATATGACTATGAAAGCAGATCCTTTCCCAGTTGGGTTTTCAGATAAAAACCCAGTCATGGCCGGCACCTTGTTTGCCACTTTCAGATGAGACCTCGAAGCAAAGAACCCAGATGAGCTGTAGCCAGACTACTGACCCACAGAAACTGTGACATAATAGATGTGTGCTGTTTTAAGCCTCTAATTTAATGGTATTATTGTACCATAATATTATTATACCAATGTTATAATGCAGCATCAGAAAATTAATATAGTAACTCGGGCACCTGTTCTCTTTGAAGCCAGAAACAGAATTAGGGCTTTGATTCCAAGAGGTGCTCCTCTTCTTAAAAGTAAAAAAATAAATAAATTACATGAAAATATGAGAATGAACCTAGAATGCCGAGAAAATAAGTGGCACTGAGGATTATAAAAATATGAAATCCAGTTGTATACTGTACAATAAGTAGAATACTGGTCCTTGCAAAACAGTTTCATACTTAACTAATGCTGAAAGAAAAAATATTTATGATCATGACCAAGAGCCTGGTTATACCAGCCTCTTATGAACCCACTTATTTTTCAATTTAAATATTCACTTATATATTTTTCATACATTTAAAATTGCCAATTGACCAGTAAAAAATATTAATCCATGGTTTCTCTTTGAATAAGTGAAATTGTCTTAATAGAAGAATTTGTCACATTTTATCTTCAGATTCACAGCTACCTTTACTTTCTCTATGCTGATTTTTATTTCACTGTTACTTTTTTTCTAATGATAATCTTGATGTTAGAATGGTTATATTTTTCTGAGAACTATAAGTTTCAGTGTGAAGTTAGCAGCATTATATGTTGCCTTTTAAATTCTATGCCTATGTATATAGAGTATTTCATCTTGGCCTTTTAAAAAAATCACTACTTTAGCTCACACATGAAGCAAAAAGAGAGACCATGCCCATGAAAATTATACCAATGCTTTTCAGCACAATAAGTCAACAATAGAATTAAAATAAAATAAAATAATTATTTGAGACAATACATTTTATGCATCAAACATGGACTCCTACAGAGCTGATCTTTAGGTGTATCTTATGAAAAGCTATAGAATGAATTCCTCCAGGATTACTTTTAAAGGAAGAAATTAAATTGTCCATGCAATACCATTATGTATGCAAGAAAAAATATTCATAGATGCATGATAAACATTTTAATTGGATTACACTTTTATAGCTAGAACTGAAATATAATTTTATGTCACAAGCATTCAGGCATATTTTATCAATTTTCTGTTCTTTTACCCATATGAAATGTGTGATATATGATATAAATATACACACACTTTGTATAGGAGTTACATTTTTGAAGGGTAAAAACAAAAAAAGCCAGAGAAAATGTCAATAGAAGATGCTTGCCTTTATCTTAATGCTGTGTTTTAAACTAAGAGAATATTCACTATAACTACATATTTGCCATCCTTGCTCAGGCTGATGATACTATTTTGAATTCGAAAAACATTATCAAGACTTGCTCAAAATGAACTACCAAGTAACTATAGTTCTTTCGTGACTTCAGAAAACAGAACACCCTGTCTACCATGACTGACTGATCTAGGACTATGGAAACAAACTATAGGGAAAGTCCATTAACTGAAGTACCTCTTTGAAAACTGGAGAAGGAAGATGATCATTGTCAGACTCTAACCCTGATAGGGGAAATATAATTACTAAAATTTCATACATAGGAATGCTAAGTTAGTTTTGTCTCTCTGGGATATTGGGATAAAACAATGAGTTAATTCTTCTACCATTCCTGAACAAAGGTCTTAGAAGAGTAGCTGGAAATGGTTGATGAGATATTAGTAGAAAGGATGAATATTAAAATGTCTTGAAATAATACACTGTATACTGAGTGTGTCGGAAGTTTAAAGCTTTGAAAAGCAGAAGGAAAAGATCTTCTGGAGAGACAGCCGTGGTGATAGGAGTGATGTTGGTAGGATTGTCAGGGTGACGGCTGATGGTGGGCAGAAAGGGTGTTTTGCTCTGGAGTGTTTGGAAGGGCACAAATGTGTGGAATACGTACACATCAAATATTCTATTCAGTAGTCTTTTGTAAATATTATTACTGTTTGGATTCTTTATACATTATAAGCCTGACTGAGCAGAATAAAATGCTCTCAAATATCAATTTTCCACACCCATGAATAGCCTAGCTGTTTAAGTCATGAGACATTAACATGACACAAACAAATCACAAGGATAGAGCACCCTATGTGCAAGGCACACACCTAGCAAGAAATGTCACCTTGTAAACTCAAAACTGCATAAACATAATACCTGGAGACACACATATACACAAATGCTTAAAACTGCATGTATAACTCTGTGTCTCAAAAAGATGTAGCCCAAAAGTTTAGATGTTCGTATTAACAGAGCACTTAAAAAAAAACACAAAACAAAAATAAACTCTATATTGCTTGTTGTAAGAACTTTTTGTTTACATTGATTTTTTTTTTTTTGTAAAACAAGATGAAATCTCAAAAAAGCAAAGATTTGGAATGATTAATAAAGCAGCTTGCATGATTTGATGATGCACATATAATCACGGTATTTGAGAAGTCAGTTCCTCTTAATATGACCTCCATATAGAAACAGCAACTCCAAGTTTTTCTCCCCTTTTGTAGGATATGGGTAAGTGAGTGTGTGTGGGAATGTGTTTTATTCATTGTGCATCTCTGGAGAAAATCAGGTCACCTTCAATGATCTTATCAGTCAAAGAAAATAGGACTGCTTCACAGAGCTATTAAAATGGAAGAGAATTAAAATGTATAAAAAGCTTTCAGATGCCAGGATCAAAGGGAAGAAGGTCACAGACTAGTCAGGGATTGTTGCCTTTGCTGAAATTCATGATTTTGATTAACATGAAGTTGTAAATGGCTATAACATTGTAAGCAGTTGTAATAAAATAAAGTGGGAAACAAAGGCCAAGGACATTACAGAAACATGGAGGAAAGCATCAAAAGAATACTTCTAACAAGTGGAAAAAATAAACAACTAGACGAGAATTATAATAATATGCTTTTCGGTAATTTATTTATGATTCACAAAATGCTTTAGCATATACCAGGGAATTTAACCCTCACAAGTGAGGTAAGTGTTGTTACACATACTTCACTGAGATGGAGATGAAGTTGAAGATAGTTATAAATTTGTGCAAGTTCAAAGAACTAGTAGGCAGCAGACTACTGTTTTCTTCCATGTCTCTAAAAACAACCGATAGAACACTGTAAAATCTCCATAAATATTTGTTAAATGAATAAGCTTGCGTTTAAGCCTATTTTTCCTAATTCCAAATCTAATGTTCTTTCCAATCAGCTGACTTCCTTAATAAGTGGTGAATTTATGCAAAACCATTTCTATTTTATTTGAAACATTGCTGAGAGAGAAGTAAATGAAATATTTACGAGGAGTCTGTTTTTAAAATAGAAAAAACAGGAGTGGTATCTTAGGATGACAGTGTCAGAGCAGGATGGAAAAAAACCGATTCACCTATTTTTTTTGTTTTGTTTTTGGTTTTTTTGGCCGTGTTGGGTCTTCGTTGCTGCGCGCAGGCTTTCTCTAGTTATGGCGAGCGGGGGCTACTCTTCGTTGCGGTGCACAGGCTTCTCATTGCGGATTCACCAAGTTTGACTGAGACTAATAAGAATACCATAATACTATCACTCAACAGATTATGTCTTAACTACATGTAAAAGATTTGAGCACTTCTTATGAGTTAACACAGAGAAATGGAAAGATAAGTATTATACATATCCATAGTCACTTCTCCTAGTTTTACCAACTATTAATGTTTTGCCACATTTGTGCTTTCTTGCTCTCTCTTTTTTGCATGTTCTCTCTGTGTCTTTCTTTCCTTTTTTTTTTTTTTGCTAAACCATTTGAAATCAAGTTTGGGACCTCCAGTTTGTGCCCAGGATGTACAAAGCTGGAAAGTATTATGCCAACTCAAGAAAAAATAGCTAGACAAATTACGAATTCACAACTTTTCTTGAACCAGAAAGCTGAGGTTGCAGGAATACCACCTAGCCTAAAATCTAAAGAAAGACGTGCCTATAAGGAGATAGGATAAACTAGCACTTGTTTGCTTGGTAACAGATTGGTAAGGAAGAGCGTGGGCCTGGTGCTGCAGATAGAATAGAAATTCTCTCACTTTCAGGCCCTTGTTGTAGAAACTTGAGGCCAGAGATACAAGGGAACAGCAGCCACCATAGCAAAGGCAAGAAATCTCACTCACACACTTACATTCCCTTCCCCTATCTCTCCTATAGAAGCAAAGCTTTAAACTGTAGGGAGAAGTGCCTTCAGGAAGGGATGAAAACCCATTGCAGCTGGGGATATGAAACAAAACCAAACCTCTATACCTTTCCCAGAGTTATAGCTCGGAGGAGGGCAGGAAGACTGAGACAGCCACATCCCTGAAATCCAGGGACATAGTGTTTGCCTAAAACGGAGACTTAATCAGAGCAGGAGTGACCCTCCCACCACTGTATCCCCAAAGCTGCAAAGAGTTGAGTGAAGTCTAACAGTGGATTCAACTTCGGGAGTCTCAAAAAACATGTGGGTAGAGACTCTCTGAGGTACAGTGCAAAGAGAAGACCCCAAAGATGAGGATGGAACAGACATTGAGAAAAACCCTCTGGCAAACCAATCCTCACCCTAAACACAGTTATCCCCAAAAGGAGTTGAAGCCAGTGGTACACTGATGGTCATCACAGCAAATCTAAACCGGCACTACTCCTAACTAGATTGACTCAAATTCCTACACTAATGGCCTACCAGAAGCAAAAACATGCCGCTTCCAGATATAGATACGATATAGTTTCTGTTGTTCTACCTAAGATGTCCAGCTTTCAACAAAAAAATTATGAAGTATGTGAGAAAACACAAAAAAAATATAGGCTTCCCCCTCTACGCGGAAGCAGCATGTTCTTATGAAACCTTTCGTAAGCTAAGGTGGTATAAAGTGAAGAAGCAGTTACCTTAGAACACATCTTGCTAACACATGCATGAAATAAATTGATATAGAGCAGAGATGTTCACCAACACAGTTCAACTCTGTGGTGGCTTGATGCTAAGATTCTGAGTGTAGTCCCCAGGAGAGGAGGTTGACGGTGCCACTCTCACTGCTTGGGGTGCACCCTGCCTCTATAAAGCTGAACTCTGTTTTTGCTGTTCACCTTTTTTTTTTTTTTTTTTTTTTTTTGATAAAAGCAAAAATCCTGTTCTGATTTCTTTCAGTTAGCGAAAACAGGCACTAATGTAGGTTTTTTTGTAAAATTCAAATGGCATAAAGCGAATTTCCTAGAAGTGGGGGGTTACCTGTACAACCAAGGGACAAAGCAGTCAGCAGAACCAGGATAAGATATGACACAGATATTGAAGCTATCACAAAGAGAACTTAAAATAACTATGATTAATATATTAAAGCTCTGATGGAAAACATTATATGCAACATCAGCTGGGTGCTTTCTACAGATGGATGGAGAAAATCAATTGGATATGTTAGCAATGGAAAATACAGCAGCAGTGATGAAGAAAGCCTTCAACAGTCTCATTGGCAGACTCGACACACCTGAAGAAAGAAAGCTGAAAGAGCTGGGAACTACCATGGATGGGTTCCATCGTTCTTTTGAATACATTCAGGACTATGTCAACATTTACGGTCTGAAGATTTGGCAGGAAGAAGTATCTCGTGTTATAAATTACAATGTGGAACAAGAGTGTAATAACTTCTTAAGAACAAAGATTCAAGACTGGCAAAGTATGTACCAGTCCGTGTGTGTACTAGTCCACTCATATTCCAATACCAAAGTTTACCCCTGTGGACGAGTCCATAACATTTATTGGTCGACTCTGCAGAGAAATCTTGCAGATCACACACCCAAAGTAGGTGTATCTGAATTCCACTGGAGAGCTTTTTTTTTTTTTTTTTTTTAATTTAAAAAGTTTTAATAAACCAGAGAGTCCACAGACCCAAGTGAGTAAAATGTTAGCTGGAAAGCAAGAGAAGCATAGACTAAAATAAGAGGTGGCTGAATAGACCTTCTAATTGTTTTCGTCTATATGTCTTTGGACTGGGGTCTCCTCAGTCACACTGAGGAAAATATGCAGCCTCAGAGAAACTGAAGTTAATAAACCCATTAGAAAGGCTCCAATTGTGGCAGGAACAAGGGTGTGATCTAAGTAGATATGATATATGTTTAGAGACACTGTCCATGGCATTCAAAGTCCAGTGGAATTGAAGATACGTCAATAGGAATCTTTAAACGAAAACACAGAGAGAAAAATGAGTGAACAAAGCAGAACAGAGGCTCCAGGAGCTGTCATACAATATCAAACTGTCTAACACATGTGTAATTGGAATTCCAGAAGAAGAACATGAGACCAGGGCAGAAGGAACACCAATCAAGATTAAAAATATGCAGGTAAGTTATAATCAAGCAGAAAATCTGAAAGACAAACAAAGAGAAAGGACACATACACACAGGAAAACAAATACAAAAATTACAGAAATGTTCCTTCAGAAGTCATGCAGGTGAGAAGAAAATGGAGTGATATCTTTAAAGCACTGAAAAAAAAATCTGCCCACAATTCTATAACCAGTGAAAATATCTTTCACAAATGAAGGAGATGTTATGATTTTCTTTAGACAAAATACAGAGTATATTGTCAGCAGACCTGCAGTAAAAGATATATTAAAGAAAGCTCTTCAGGCAGAAGGAATGTGATGCTAGACAGAATCTAGACAGTAAAATTGTGTGCTAAAAATAGAATAAACAAAGGTAAATATACAATTCAATTTTTAAAAATTGTTTTGACAGTAAGTTGCAAAATATCACATTTCATCTCTATATACCCCAGCATTTATTTCCAAAGAAAAGGGTATTATCCTTCAATAATCATGATGATATTAGCACAATTGAGAAATTTAATATAGATACATTTCACTATAGCCTATATTAAAATTTATCCAACTGGCCAAAAACATATATCCTTTGTAACTGCTTTTGTTTCTCAGGATCAAATCAAGACTGCATTTTCAATATAATCTCTTTAGTTTTTTAATCTGGAACAGTTCTCCAAAGTTTTCTTTTGTCACATTGATGTTTTTGAAGATCCTGGGCTGTGGAGACAGTTTCCCAGTCTGAACTGTATGGTTGTTTCCGCAAGATTAGATTCAGGTAAAACATTCTTGGCAAGACTATCACATGTGTGACGTTCCTTACTTCCTATTGTATCAGGGAGCATATTATATCAGTCTCTTTATGGGTGACGCTGTTTGATCACTTGGCTAGAGTGGATTGTGCACATCTTGCCACTGTGGAAGTCTCTTCCTCTGTAATGAAGAAGTAATCTGTGTACTGATAATTTGAGATCATGCATAGTACATTTTATTCCCTAATAAATTATAAACATTCTAACTCCCATCAAAGCTAAACATCTATAAATTTGCTACTATACTCATTGCTTCTGTTTCCACACTCCTCATTCACTGAATTCAGTTTTACTCTTTATACTTTTAAAAATTATCCATTTACTTGACCACTCAATGGTCATATGTGGTTGTCTCCCCTGAAAACACTCTTTTTCTTTGCTTTTTGTGATAACACACTCTCTAGTTTGCTTCATATCTTTGTGGTTACTACTTCTTCACCTTTGCATGGTAAATATTCTCTATCAGCCACTCTTTTGATAACCAGCTTGAATAAAGTTGTCTCTAGTCTGGTCATGGTGCCTCTGCTCTCATCTATGCTTACCATATTTTATTCATACTTATGGCATGATGATTGCCAAATTCACCCTGGCTGTAACTCATCCCTATTCTTTTTGTTCCATGGATATTTATTTTTGTACTCAACACTTCTACAGGAATAATAAACTTACATAGAAGAAGGAACTCATGGTCAAAACCCAGATCCGGTTATCTTCCCTCTTTACTTCAGAAATGGCATCATGATTGAACCAAATGTTCATTAGACACCTGGGAGTCCTCCTTAACATCTTCCTCTCACCTCTCTACATAACACAATTCCAAGTCCAGTTGTTAACCCTTCAATTCAGTCCTAATTCTACTTAAATAGTTCTGCTGCTACACCCAGATCCTTACACCAAACTATTGTGTTTTTTAACCTTCATTACGGTGATTTCCTTTTAACTCTCACTCTTTTTATTCTTTCAATATATTCACCATTGAGGAGTCAATGTAATCTTTTCAGTTTACAAATTTGATCATTTCTTTCTTGTTCCTCTTCCCTATCCTACCTCCTCCTTGCAGCTAGAAAATCTTAAATGACTACATTCTTTGGGGACAAAGGGAAAACCCTTAATAATTTATAAAAAGACCTACAAATTCCTGTTTGGTTTGGTCCTGCCTCTCCCTGTTGCCTCATCTGCTCTTCCCGTTTTTACTATCTGCTCTACCCTTCTATTGGCCTTGAACTACTTGTGTTTTCTCCCACCTAGTTTTCTTTGGAGTTTATTTTTGCTTATGTCACAAACGCCTCTTCTCCACTGTATATAACTAATGGTCAATTATTATTCATATTTTAGAAAGTCAGTTCCTCAAGGTAGTCTTCTTTGGAGTCAGATGCGCTACCATTAAACCATGAGGTCTTGTGGGGGCCCCTGAAGGTAGTCTTTTTTGAATTCCCCAAACCAAGTGAGATTTCCTGTTACAGGCTCTTGAAGTCATTTCTCTTTTAGGGCACTAATCACAGATGTGTGTTTGTGTGTGTGTGTAAGAATAAACAATCATTGGACTACAAGCTTTATAAGGATTGGTCCATGTCAGTTTTGCTCAGTACTTTACCTACAGCACAGAGCTTGGTATCTTAACTCAATTTTATTCATTGGGTTTCTCCTATATGTTCCTCACTGATTTAGGCTTTGGGGATATAGAAATGAAGAGTAGAAGACATGTGACTAATAGTTGTTAAATGGTTGACTGCGATTTTATAAGAATACTGTGGACTCCAAAATCAACACAAATAGTTTCTAATTATATGTCCTACCACAATTACAATCTGGAAAGAAAAAAGAGAGAAGGATTTAATGGCTGTCATTACCATTGCTCAAACCACAGGTCACATTTATGACAGAAAACCTGACAGAAGAACGTTTGTGATAGGAAATCTGGAAAGTTCACGGGATACAGCTAAATAATTTAGTTTGAGGTAGAGTCCATTCTCCTGCATATGAAAATATTCAGTCTGAAAAATGTGTCCTCTATATCTTTGTATTTAAAGAAATAAAAAGTTGCAGGATACAAAATTAATGCACAGAAATCTCTTGCATTCCTATACGCTAAGGACAAAAGATCAGAAAGAGAAATTAAGGAAACAATCCCATTCAACATTGCAACAAAAAGAATAAAATACCTAGGAATAAACCTACCTAAAGAGGTAAAACACCTGTACTCAGAAAACTATAAGGCAAAGTGGGGTTTACCCCAGGAATGCAAGGATTCTTCAGTATACGCAAATCAATCAATGTGACAAACCTTATTAACAAACTGAAGGAGAAAAACCATATGATCATCTCAATAGATGCAGACAAAGCTTTTGACAAAATTCAACACCCATTTATGATAAAAACCCTCCAGAAAGTAGGCATAGAGGGAACTTACCTCTACATAATAAAGGCCATATATGACAAACGCACAGCCAACATCATTCCCAATGGTGAAAAACTGAAAGCATTTCCTCTAAGATCAGGAACAAGACAAGGTTGTCCACTCTCACCACTGTTATTCAACATAGTTTTGGAAGTTTTAGCCACAGCACTCAGAGAAGAAGCAGGAATAAAAAGAATCCAAATCGGAAAAGGACAAGTAAAACTGTCACTGTTTGCAGATGACATGATACTATACATAGAGAATCCTAAAGATGCTACCAGAAAACTACTACAGTTAATCAATGAATCTGGTAAAGTAGCAAGATACAAAATTAATGCACAGAAATCTCTTGCATACCTATACACTTATGATGAAAAATATGAAAGAGAAATTAAGGAAACACTCCCATTTACCACTGCAACAAAAAGAATAAAATAACTAGGAATAAACCTACCTAAGGAGACAAAAGACCTGTATGCAGAAAACTATAAGACACTGATGGAAGAAATTACAGATGATACAAACAGATGGAGAGATATAACATGTTCTTGGATTGGAAGAATCAACGTTGTGAAAATGACAATACTACCCAAAGCAATCTACAGGTTCAATGCAATCCATATCAAACTACCAATGGCATTTTTCACAGAATTGAAACAAAAAATTGCACAATTTATATGGAAACACAAAAGACCCCAAATAGCAAAAGCAATCTTGAGAAAGAAAAACGGAGCTGGAGGAATCAGGCTCCCAGACTTCAGACTATACTACAAGCTACAGTAATCAAGACAATATGGTACTGGCACAAAAACAGAAGTATAGATCAGTGGAACAGGATAGAAAGCCCAGAGATAAACCCACGCACCTATGGTCAGCTAATGTATGACAAAGGAGGCAAGGATGTACAATGGGGAAAAGACAGTGTGTTCAGTAAGTGGTGCTGGGACAACTGGACAGCTACTTGTAAAAGAATGAAATTAGAACACTCCCTAACACCATACACAAAAATAAAGTCAAAATGGATTAGAGACCTAAATGTAAGAGCAGACACTATAAAACTCTTAGAGGAAAACATAGGAAGAACACTCTTTGACATAAATAACGGCAAAATCTTTCTTGACCCACCTCCTAGAGTAATGGAAATAAAAACAAAAATAAACAAATGGGACCTAATGAAACTTAAAAGATTTTGCACAGCAAAGGAAACTATAAAGGAGACGAAAAGAAAACCCTCAGAATGGGAGAAAATATTTGCAAATGAATCAACGGACAAAGGATTAATCTCCAAAATACATAAACAGCTCATGCAGCTCAATATAAAAAAAAACCAACTCAATCAAAAATGGCCAGAAGACCTAAATAGACATTTCTCCAAAGAAGACATACCAAGAAGCACATGAAAAGCTGCTCAGCATCACTAATTATTAGAGAAATGCAAATCAAAACTACGATGAGGTATCACCTCATGCCAGTTAGAATGAGCATCATGAGAAAATGTACAAACAACAAATGCTGGAGAGGGTGTGGAGAAAAGGGAACCCTCTTGCACTGTTGGTGGGAATGTAAATTGATATAGCCACTATGGAGAACAGTATGGAGGTTCCTTAAAAAACTACATATAGAACTACCATATGACCCAGCCATCCCACTACTGGGCATATACCCAGAGAAAACCATAATTCAAGAAGACAAGTGCACCCCAATGTTCATTGCAGCACTATTTACAATAGCCAGGTCATGGAAGCAACCTAAATGCCCATCAACAGAGGAATGGATAAAGAAGAAGTGGTACATATATACAATGGAATATTACTCAGCTGTAAAAAGGAGCAATATTGGGTAATTTGTAGAGACGCGGATGGACCTAGAGACTGTCATACAGAGTGAAGTAAGTCAGAAAGAGAAAAACAAATATTGTATATTAACGCATATATGTGAAATCTAGAAAAACGTTAGAGATGAACCAGTTTGCAAGGCAGAAATAGACACCCAGATGCAGAGAACAAATGTACGGACACCAAGGGGGGAAAGTGACGGGGGAGGGGGGTGGTGGGATGAATTGGGAGATTGGGATTGACATATATACACTAATATGTATAAAACAGATAACTAATAAGAACCAGCTGCATAACAAATAAATAAATAGGAAAAAAATAAAGAAATAATTCTTCTCATTGCCTCTCAGAGGGCGTTTTGCAGGCTCCCATGCCAATTAAGAGACATTTAGTAAATTGGGTGCCTCTGAAGAGATGTACAGATTTGTTAGCTTTACCTCTGGCTGTAGCTAAATGAACAGGAAATTCTTAGAGGAAAAAATAAAGCCTTTGCAAAAGTGGATGTATTGTGTGGGTACCAGAGAAATGCCTCAAGCTGAGATTTGCAGAGAAGACCCATTTTATAAAGGGCTATATTAAATTAAATAAGTGCTTGGAATCTCTCTGGGGAGAGGCACTATGGAGATATTTGAATGAGCACAAAGTTAAGTAGCAGTGAATGTAGAATTTCCTATTACTGGTGTTTTCTCCAGTGAACTTTGTAAACCCTTTGTGAGGCAGAAATATCCTATGCATCAGAAAATCATAGAATATCATAGATAGAAAGGAATTAAGAATTCATCAGTCCAATTCCATCAATTTACAAATAAAGAAACTGAAGCCTAGAGAAGTAACGTGATTTTTCTGGTGTTGGCCATTAGTGGCATATCTGAGATTAGAATACTGGTCTAATCTGTTATTCTAGGTTCCTTCTACAAGGAAAATATTAGGAAATTGGCACTTCTGGAGACTTTTTTGCTTGTAATCCAATTTCCATGTCTTTTCAGATTCTACAAATGCATTCTTTTTGTCAACTACAAAGAGAAATGAAGGTGAAAATAACATTATAGGTCAAGCAATAAAAGATAATCTCAACAGAAACTCACATGAAGACAGTGTGATAAAATGAACAACCTTGGGTTTGGGGATTGGATAGATCTGTGTTCAAATCCCAACTCTGTCATATACTAGCTATGTGAAATTGGACAGTTATTTACCTTCTCTTCATTAGTTTCCTTTATCTAAAATGGGGATAATAATACCTATTTCCCTTTAGAGTTTTCTGAGAATTAAATGAAATCATTCATGTAAAGCACTTAGCACAATATTGGGCACATGTTGGCAAGCTTAATAAAGGGAGTTATTTTTACTGGAGCATTCACACTAAAGTCTGTGCAAACTGCCAGATGATTTAAGAGCATTTAGCATAAGGGATGGATATCCAAAAGAAGAAGCCAGAAATGAGACAGTAATAAACAGAACTGGACTGATTAACTCCTACTGAAAAGAAGTAAGATGATAATATATATAACCACAGTCTGTAAGTATAGTTAGGATGTTAAACATCCTCTGTTTCCAGAATGAAACAGAGTAATCCTTAAAAATGTCCTCTCTTTAAGGTTTGCCTGGGAGATGTCACAGCTGGCAGGAAGGCCAGAAGGAAAACAACATCTCCAGATAGGAAGACAAGTAGGTTAAATGAGCAATGGCACTGAGTCAGCTCAAGTGTGATATAAATAGTGCTAAGTTCTGTCTCAGTTTTGTAAGCAGAGACCTTGGCCTGAACCCATCCGCTTCTGGAGAAAGATCTTCCAGTAGGAAGACATGTACCTTATGTGAAATGGGCAGAGATTCCTGCCTCTGATGGTGAACAGCCAAGTGAGACACTAAGGGACTAGCAGACTGGAGGCCAGATGCCTCTAAATCATTTTTAAAAAGAGACAGCTTGCCTCATGAGAGATCTGTAGATAGAAACTTGCCTTCTCTCCAATGTGTAAGAGTTGCTTTTCAAGAAATCTGACTGTTCTCTTCGATCCTCTGGGACATAGTTGATTCCGGGTTTTAGTGAGATGCTTAATATTTCAAAAGTATGGGTTAAGTTGTGAGATACACATAGCGCACACACACATATACACACATAAATATGGGCACCACAGGCTGTCCCCGCCTTTCACAAGAATTCCTGAACACTGTTAGAAATGGTACACTAAAGTGGGCACAGGGTACTGAGTCAGGCAGAACAATCCGGAATGGCCATTTACTTACAGTACAATGTTGGAAACAACCTACCTAAGTCTCAGTTTCTTCATCTAAAACTTTTACTGTAAGGATTAAATGAGATACTAAGTAATCTAGAAGCTGACACATGGTAGCTTAATCATTGTTAGTTCCCTTCTTTCTTCTTCCTTCCTAACACATTGTTTTTATGTTAAAAGCCTCTTTTGGTTTTTAATTTTTTATAACCAGTAGTATCTGCAGAAGCCAATATAGTCCTGCTGTTTTGGGAGACCCTCAGAAACTGATGGAAGAGTGAATTTGGGTTCAGAATAGTGAAAAATACTATTTTTTTAGGCACCTCTGGGAAAGTAGGTACATAGTTGGAAGAGAGAAGTATGAAGTTTGTGTAGTTACTCTTTGCAGAGCACATGAGGGGAGTGGGTATCATGAGAGGAATCCTGAAGCAGCTGTCAACCTCCATGGAGAGATGGTCCAGTAGGAGATGGTAAGAGTCTCCATGTCAGAAGACTCAACAGCTGTAGTAGTTTTGGTGTGAAATCAGAGGTTGAGGCTTTATTGGAAGGCAGAGTATAACTAATGGTTGCTTAACTTTCGGAGCATTCTTAAAGAGTATACAGAAGTCATGCCCAATTGGGGGCACTTTTCCTCCCCAGTGGACTTTTTGAGTCTGGAGACATTTCTCGATTGTCATGACTTGGGTGGGTGTTGTTGCTGACATCTAGCGGGTAGAAGACAAGGATGCCAGTAAACATTCTGCATTGCACAGGACAGTTCTGTACAGCAAAGAATTATCTGGCCCCAAATCTGATTAATTAACAGGTCCATAGGTTAAGGATGAGAAACACTGGTTTGCAAAGTTCCCAAATAGGAAATTAAGTGATTTTGTAGCCAAAATTTTGAAGAAAAATTTTAGGTTATTTTATCTGTATTTTTACAGTTCCTCCCATGTCTTTCTGGCACCTATAATTGTTCCTTCATTTAAATTTAGGGTTTAATCTGTGGCCATAATAACCCAGTTATTCACTTAGGGTAATTGAGATGGAGCATGACCCCCTGTTCATTTTAACTTTGGATATTTGATTCAGAGCAGTAGGAAGTAGCCATCCAAAGCCCAGGGATCAAAGAAAGACAACGTACATTTCCCAGGTGACTGAGTTTTAAAATCTGATCCTTAGAGTTACAAATACAATCTAGCAGTGAGTGGTGTTGGCTATTGATTCTACTTCAGCTGTTAGTATTAACCCATCTCTTAGCACTGTTCTTACCATGATCCCACTAGCTATCATTTGTTGAGCACTGTGCTAGTCACTTTGCATTTCTGCGTATCTATACAAATGAATAGTGAAATGTAAAACTCACTGATGAACTAGGTGTTAAACCTATTGTAAAGTGAAGAGAGAGCTGAGAAAAGTATGAAACTTGCCAGGAGTAACTCATCTACTTAAAGGGCAGAGATAGGGTTGGTACACAGGTATGTCCTTCTCCAAAGCCCATGTTGTTAGGTGTTAAGAACACGGCAGTGTACCTGAGGAAGGACTAAGGTAAGGAGAAAAGCATTGGAAAAGTCCTAGGGTATGTAAGTTTTGACACTGTTTGATTCTCTGTGTTCCTTGAGCTAAGACTTGGATAACACAAGTGATACAGAAAGGAAATATTTTGAGCTTTATAAAAATGTTTTAAGTTTCACTTTGGTTATTATGATCTGTGCTAAGATCTCAATTTGTATCTTCCTGGGATATCAAACTCTTGAAATCAAAGGGCTCTAGAGATCAAGTGTTTCCACTTCCAAAGAAGTTTGCGATTTAAATAGACATTCTGGGTTTTAGAGTCAGTTTTGCTACTTTTGATATTTCTGGTGTTAAGACTACTTTACCCTTTTTTTGTCTATATAATGGAGAGAATATCCATTCCTTTCTACTTCATAATTTTTTAATGATTAATCATGATAGTAAAATTAAAGAACTTCGAACAGTATATGTGAATATTACAAGTACTCTTTTCTAATAAAACTTACGATGGGGCTTCCCTGGTGGCGCAGTGGTTGAGAATCTGCCTGCCAATGCAGGGGACACGGGTTCGAGCCCTGGTCTGGGAAGATCCCACATGCCGCGGAGCAACTGGGCCCGTGAGCCACAATTACTGAGCCTGCGCTTCTGGAGCCTGTGCTCCGCAACAAGAGAGGCCGCGATGGTGAGAGGCCCACGCACCGCGATGAACAGTGGTCCCCACTTGCCACAACTAGAGAAAGCCCTCGCACAGAAACGAAGACCCAACACAGTCATAAATAAATAAATAAATAAATAAATTAATTAATTAATTTAAAAAAAAAACAAAAAAAAAACTTACGATGACTATAACCTATGTCATATATGTAACCCAAGAGTTCTAAGAAAATACACAAAAGAGTTAAGTATTTGATTATTTATCAAAGTCAAAATCCTTGGTGGTGTTTGGAAATTTAGAATGGTCAAGGTTTATCAAATAAAGTGGAAAGTTTGGGTCAATTGTCTGATTAGTTCAGTGGGGAAAATGCCTCAGCTTCTCAAGTCATCTATTTAACTAACAAAACTTTTAAAATCTATTAATATTTTATTTCAAAGATAATATAAACCCACTTAAAAATTTAGAAAAGGGCTTCCCTGGTGGCGCAGTGGTTGAGAATCTGCCTGCCAATGCAGGGGACACGGGTTCGAGCCTTGGTCTGGGAAGATCCCACATGCCGTGGAGCAACTAGGCCCGTGAGCCACAACTACTGAGCCTGCGCGTCTGGAGCCTGTGCTCCACAACAAGAGAGGCCGCGATAGTGAGAGGCCCGCGCACCGCAATGAACAGTAGCCCCCACTTGCCGCAACTAGAGAAAGCCCTCGCACAGAAACGAAGACCCAACACAGCCAAAAATAAATAAAATTAAAAAAAAAAAAAATGCTTAAAAAAAAAATTTAGGAAAGTACAAAGAGTAAATAAAATTCACTGAAATACTACTACTCAGAATTACTTTTCCAATTCAGCTCTGAAACTTGACCATACAGTTTCTTTATATTATTTTTAGCCTCTTGTTAAATATGGTCTATGCTAAAGAAATATGAATAATTATCATCATTATCTGCAGCATCCCTGAAGAGCTAAATATCCAGTCAAAATCTGGATCATCACATAAGCACTGAGAATTAAATCTGGACGTGGACAGAATATAGTGAGTTGAGAGTGTGATTTCTAAATTCAATCTGTGCTAAAATATAACTTCTGTTACTTATCTGCCATGTTTCCTTGAGCAAGTCATTTAGCTTCTACAGTTTTGATTTCCTCATCTCCAAAATGGGAATAATAACAACACATACCTTATTGTTGGGTAATAGGTAAAGAACTAGTAGGATATTTGGCATCTTACACATGCTTAATACAAATACCGTTTACAAATATTATTATTAGTGTGTCCTTGCAGAAGTGAGTGTTTATGAGACTTGAGCTCAATTTGACCAGCACAAAGCATCCTTAAAGAAGAAAAGTAGGGAAAAAAGTTCTAAGAGGTTTACTGGGGTCTTGAAGAAGCTTCAATATGAAGTTAAGAAGAATCTACTTGGTTCTGCAGCAAAGGGACAGCACGTGAGGTCTGGTCAGAGCAGATGGACTATTGGAGCTATATTTCAAAATGGAAAACATGAAACTATTGTGAACCATCTCTTACTGGCATAGGAGAAGCAGGGTGTGGTTGACAGTGAAGACAAGGTGATTGCAGAGACGCCTGCAGCAGCCAAGGTGAGAGGTAAAGAGAATGGAAAACAGAGTAGTAAGAGTGGGAATGGGGAAACCAATGACCTCATCTCATTAGAGTAGCAGCATGTTTCAGTGCAACAAACACTATAGAGTATGAGTACCTGTTTGTGTTCAGTTCCTTCCTGCCACAGATAATCATGGGTGAGCATGTAACTCTGCCCTTCCAGTAACCTTAGGAGGAATCATGAGCAGTAAAGAAGATGATGTGTGCAAATATCCTATATTCTGTATAGCGCTGTATATGTTGCCGTTAAAAAGTGACATCCCTGTAACCCTATTACAGCTTGATACCCTCCCACACTATTTTGCATTTTTCTTTCTTTGGGTGAAAGCACTAAAAATCATGGTCAAATCAACAGTAAGGCAACCCAGAGGCACAGTGATTTAAAGTACTCTCAGCCCTTTGTTCCTGAGTGTGAAACAGCATACTCTCTCCTTCTAAAGCATGGAACTTGGGGAAATAAGGCCAAGGCTGGCTTTTGCAATAGAGAAAAGTTTAAAAGAGGTTAGGGCAGTTAAGTAGGGACTGCTACCTGAGAACTAAATGGTATGCGAGAATAATAGGCTTCTATACAAAGAAGCTGAGATTAAAATATCAATACTCTGAGTATTATGCTTTCATACTATTTGCAAAGGATTTATTCACTATACCAGTCACACTGTACATGGAAAATTTAAGTTCCCTGAGAACTTCAACATTCATCAGACATCACAGGGGAAACCACGTTATAGTGATTTGGATATTGCTCCCCCATCAAGCATGACAAATTTGAACTGTATTAGTCAGGGGTTCAGTCAGGAAAGCAAACTCACTATGAATAATAGAGTATAGGGGATTTATTTCAGGAAGAAGATCTTGTACAATTATAAGAGAAACTGGAGTACTAAGGGTCCAAAAGTGGAAGCTGAAGGATGGCAGTAATGTTATCAACAAGCCCTCTTGGGCACTGGAGCAGGTGGATAAGTCAGATCTTACAAGTGGATCTGGAAGGGTTGCAAGTCCAGAGGCCAGAGTGGACATGAGGAGACCTAGGTATAGACTGTCATCTCTGAAACTGGGAGGGGGCCTGGGGTCGCTGTTGGTCAGCAGTGCCAGCAGTTGGGACAAAAGCTGGATATGAGGAAGGAGACAGGGACACACTCTCAGCTTATCAACATCTCTCTCTCACCACAGTTACTTACATGTGGCTTTCGGAGAACCTTGTCATTTCCACCTTCCGAATTTCACTCAATTTCCTTTTTAATCAACTCCAACCCAGAACCATACAGGGAAAGGAAATTTGGGAAATTTAGTTTTAGCTAAGCCAAGTTTGTTGATCCTTCTTATCTCTGGATTCAGATTTCCCCTGATCATCACTCAGTTTTCTAATGAAAATAAGCAAGAGTTCAACGACTATATATTGGCAAAATGTTTACCTTCTTAACACATCAGCTGCTAAACACGTGTTTCATGCTGTCTCTTTACATTAATAGTTTGTCTGCAGTGTCTGAGTGTCTCACTGAATTAACCAATTTGACCACACTGACAGACAGGCAGGCTAAGCAATGAGCTTTCAAAGCTGGAACCTGGGTATAGCACAACCTTAGCCATGGAACTGTAGCATTCAACAACTTGACAACAACAGTGGAGTTTAAAAACCATTACCCATCTGTGACTAAATTCCATCAGTGATGCTCTTGAAAATAATTTCAAAATAACAATCAGAAAATGTTTGACGAAAGAACAGCACAGAGCAATTCACTCTATAGCATAAGATGGATAAATACAATTCAGAGATGAGTTCCCAAGTGCCTTTTAGCTAAAAGAAGTTATGCTGTTGTTGTTTGTTATGTCAAAAAATAGTAAAATTGTGTAATACTTTTCATCTTAAAATCATTGAATATCCGGGCTGGAAAGGTCTGCTGGTACAGAGATTATAAACTCTAATATTTTCAAGGGCCAAATCAGAACTAAGCTGAGAGGCTAGTCCCCAGGCATAGATTATTTTCCCTGGTCTCATTTTTCTTCAGCATCTCATTTCTTTTCTATTCCTACACCCTCATTTGGAGTGATTTTGATGTAGTAAAAATATAGGCAATGGGCAGGTGCAAAGGGGCAGAATGTCCAGCCAGGAAGTAAACAGAAAAACCTGGCAGTTGAATAGAAGATGATTTTTCTGGAACCAGTTCTCTGAACAGCCCATCTGCATCATCAATCCTCACATGCTTTGGACTCTGGAAATGTGTTCTCAAACACAAAGCATGATCCAGCTTCCACAAATATTTTATCATACAACAACAAATCATTTGGCAAATTGTCAACTTCTACTTAAGAGAGACTCTGAGTCTGGGTAAGCAAGATAAGTGTATCGCCATGAACTTAGATATATTAAATTATACCTGTGGCCTTGGATTCAGTTTAGCAATGCTACATAAAGAGCACAAAGTAAAAGGACAATTGACAGTTATTAAGAGATGCTGTGACCACCCAGTGGATTTCGATAATTTGCTCCCAGAAAACACTCTTCCCTCAGTTACTGGTGAGTTTGAATAAGACTTCTGTGTAGAGGATGAGGGGTTGCACCTCTCCTCTTTCCAGCTGTACCATTGTGGCTCTGTAAAGCTCTTATCACAAATGTAGCACTTCTGTGTTCTTTGATGTAAGTGCTTTCTGTTAATTTCCATGCATGCAAATACAGGTAAACCACACAAAGTAAAACAAACAAAGCTTCCTGCTCTTTTTTGAAATAAATTGACATTGTTTCCGGGCTCAGGGTTGAAAACTGATTATAAAGCTGGTCAGAGCATTCAGGGAGAGTTTGTTTTTTATTCAAATGTTGATTGAATTCTGTATATACCAAATTTCTTCGTTGTGAGTTTCTGGCAAAGTGAGCAGACAACACCTATTGTTAGCTGCAAGTTTTAGGACATGCAAGTTTGATTTTTTTTTAATTACAGGGAGGGAAAGAAACTCTCTTCATCTGTTTTTCTGGTAACCTAATAGGTATATTTTCAGATTGAGTTTTTTTTTAACAGAGTCAAAATCTGTTATCTTTGTTCCTGAAATTAGCACTAATTCTGTAGAGTAAACAAAATATCAAAATCTAAATTAATGCTAAAAGAAACAAAAACAATTATAATATCAACTCTCTCCCTCTCTGTAGAAACTTGATATTTAATATATTGATTAATATGAGATATATATATATATATATATATATATATATATATATATATATATATATATATTCTGGATATATTATATATATTCCTAAGGTCACCATGATCTGGGTCTCTAATAAATCTATAAACATGATATACTTCCACTAAAAAAAAGGCTAAAAATTTTTATAATGGTTAAATGAAGCAGCACACTAACAGATGTTTAACAACCACCACACTGAAAAAAAGTTTGTGTACACATATATATGTGTTTGTATACCTATATATGTGTGTGCATGTATGTATATATATGCTTATTATCAATAATATTAATACAATGAATGTTAGCAGACAATTTAAATATAATAATAAAATGTACAATACTCTTCGTTATAAATTCCATAAAGTCAATTTATTCTCACTGAAGGCTTTTGTTAAGTTTGCATGAATGCATATACTCCTAGCTAATCACTTGTTGCAATTCAACAATGACTTGACAGTTGGAGTTGCGTTTCAATTCACTAACTCTATTCCAGGTTATTGTCATTAAATCTGATATGTTATATAATCTTAAACAGTTTCTCACCCTCTTACAAATTATTTCATTACTGAAAACACTTTCAGCATCAGCACTCAATCAAGCCCTGATTTGTAGCATTTGTCAATTTCTATGGTATAAATACTCCTGTGGCTGATTTCAAGCTAACATGACATCACCATGAATGAGGATTTGGGAAGAGAGATACAGTAGTTCTTCATGATACAGTATTTCCACCATATAGGTACTATATATATAAACCACTTCAAGACCATAAATAATAATAAAGTGTAGTAAAGCAATTAGGAAGTAGTAAGTTTTGAATATTTATTACTTTTTAATATAATTATTTTACTTTTAAGATGACATAATTTAACTTTGAATAATGGCTGTGTTTAATAACTTGCTTACAAAATTCCTGAAAGTAGCACTCAGCTCTCAAGAGCTGCCACAAGTCACTTGCTGCACATCCCTGGCTAAATAAATTATTAATAAATATATATGATATAGATAAATTTTGTATTACATATAAAATGTAAACCTAATCTATGTGATTGGAAATCAGATAGTGGTTATCCTTTTCTGTCTCAGCTGTGATTGGTGGGTCTTCTAGGATGACAGCCTCGGTCTGCATCCTGACTTGAGTACTGGTTACGTTAAGTGGGTTCAATTTGTGAAAATTCATTGAGCTGATATTCATACTCAATCTCAATAACCAAACTGAGCATGATTAAATCTGAATTGCTAAGGGTGGGACTTTGACACAGTATTCTGAAAGGTCCTCATGTGATTCCAGTGTGAAGTTTGAGAACCAGAATTTTTCCACATAGTTTAAATGATCTGTCAACTCACAGTAGTTTAAAATATACTAATATGTTCACTCAAAAAAAAGAAAAAGGTTATATAAAAGATAATATAGTTGCAAAAAAATCATATAATTAGGAGGTATTTTGAACAAAATCTAGCTCCCTATCATGACTTAGGAGGCCCTGGGTAGTTTAGCCTCTCTCTCTCTGTCCAGCCTTCTAGTTTTCTCTGATTCGAATTCAGTGAAGCCACATAAGCCAAACAAAGTGAAACCAGCAGAGAAAATATCCAGACAACCTGCAGAATCACACACACACACACAAAAATAGTGAATTGTTGTTTTAAAGCACTAATTTTGGGGTAGGTATATAGACAGCTATAGGCAACTGATACATATACCTACAGTTTTAAACAATATCTGTAGGATTGCAAAGGTGTTCTTAAGGTTTGCATATATTTTAATGAAATGAGGTACATAAAATCTATTTTTCCCCAATTTTACCTACTTTTGCATTAACCATGGTTTTAAAAATGTGACTGCATTTCTACCTCCAGTTCCTCTTTTATTCTGGTGAGTTGAGGAGAATTTCTGTAAATACAGATGGTTTTCTCTTTCCCTGTCAACTCCTCCACTTAGGACACATCCTTTCTTACCTTTAAAATACATAGTCTCCAAAGTGAGGTGGTTTGCACCTATAGAGTGTACAAAATGAACCATTGATGGTGAGGGAAGAAAATGTTAGGCATTCTATACCTGTCTATTTTATCTAATACTTTCCTTAACTTTTATTTTTCTGTGTTTTATAATGTATGTAATATAAATATAGATTTGTTGGGCTTATATGTTTATAACTACTACTTCTTTATTTTCTGGTCATAGAATTTTGGTGACTATCTCTTTAAATCATACTATAGTTTGAACAGAAGCTAGCTTCTCTACACAATGGACACCAACCTGAAAAAGCCAACTGTTACATAAATTTGAATTTATGTTGAGAAGCAAAGTCTTGAATAAATACTGAACAAAATTTTCATCTGAGTGTTGGATTCTTGTCATAAACTCTGCTATTTTCTAGTCCTATGGTCCTTGATGAGTCTGGTACCTCTGAATTTCAGTTTCTCCAGCTATAGACGAAAGATAATAATACTTCCTCTGCCTACTTTTAAGCACAGATGAAACACTGCATGTAAAACACTTTATAAACTGTAAAGCACTAGGTAAAAGATATAACTAATCAAATATCAAAGGTTAGTCTTTCTTTTCCCTTTAGAACTGGACATTCCATGATTATTAACTTATTTTCAACAAGAGCAAAATATATATTTCTCAGAATGAGTACGTATTTGAGAAAAATGACATCTTTTAAGCAAAGTGTATGGAAATGATAAAATTCCTCTTAAGAGTTAAGGAGAAAGGGAAATTATTGGTTCCTTGGAGGATTATTCAGAGTGGAGGTCACATTTGAACTTGGCTGAGAAAGGTTGGATTTGCCTTCAGTTAGGGGGAAATCGATCTGAAGAAAGACAATGCAGGTGGAGACAGTCATATGAGGAGAGACTTGGGAATAAAAAAAAACCTGCAGAGATCGTACTAGTAGTACAGTCTGACTAAAATGAAAGATACATGAAGGAGAGTAAGGGAAGACATGGCTCATGACACAGGTGGAATTGAATTAACTGGAGAACTTTCAATATTTGTTGAAGGAAATTGCATTTGAATGCTTGATTAGACAGTTTGAACTTCATAGGAAATGGGATCTGTGAAGGTCTTGACACAGAGTAATGGCAAAATCAGCTGTGATTTATGATTTGTCCGCACAGGAGTCTGTGTCAATAAGCTATGTCTTGGAAAGGATGTAGAGGATGTCCTGAAATAGGGAGAAGTCTTAGGAGACCACTATAAAAGTCTTGGGCAGAGTAATGGGGGATTGGCTTGACTGATGACCCTCAAACTGGAAAAGGAATGAACAAATATATCCTGAGGTAAAATACAGCACAAAGGTTTTAAACGTTTATATTATTTATGACACAATATCAATGGGCATCTGCTACCCAATAATATTAAAATAGCATTGGCTGTGTGTTCAATATGCTACTTCCTGAACAAACAACACTAACATTATGCCTGAGTAGGTCAAGTGTGTCTTAGCAAACTGTATTAGCTTTACAAATTAGGGGTAGCTTCATGTGTTCATTGTATATCATGATTTGTTTTAAAAACAAAAAAAGTACCTATCTGAGACCAAATTACGTGTTGTGATTAAAACACTTATGCCTAAAAGTGGATTCTAATAATATCCAATAAAATTCTAAAAGTGTTTGGGAATATTGGATTACACCTAATTAGTCATAGGGGATTACTTTGAGAGGTCAGTCATTTATTCATTTATTTCAAAATATTTATTGATTGCTTACTATGTGTCAGGCAGTGTTCTGGGCATGAAAGATGCAGTCATATATATGACTGGAAATAGTTTTATCTACGCAGAGCTTATATTCCACAAGATGTAGAAAGAAAATGGACAAGTAATAAATAAGCTAATTTCAGACAGTAAAAAGCGCACTGAAGACAGTAAAATAAGATTGATGAGAGTAGGGCCAGTGGTGGGACTAGGTGCTGACTTCCTCCATAGTGTTCTAAGGGAAGGTCGTTCTATGGAGGTGATTGATCTGAGGTGGGTGTAATGGAAAGAGCCAGCCTTAGAAAGATTTGGAGAAGAGAGTTTTGGGCAACTGAACAGCAACTGCAGAGACCCTAAGGAACAATTTTGAAATTTCTGGGAGCCTAAGAAAGAATAATGGCTCTAATATAATGGAAAAAGGGGAGTTTAGTATAAGTTGAGATGGAAAGGGTTGACAAAGTCAGATTGTCTAGTGTCATGGTAAGGAGTTTGATTTTAAATCTCAGGAGAGATTTAAGTGGAAAAAAAAAACTATCAATCCCCCGTGTTATTTTCAATTTGTGGAATAACTATTTATGGTACCCCTAAAATTAAAAAAATTACCTGATGTTATCACCTCCATAGAAACCTTGACCCTCTTCTTCAAAGACTTCAGGTTAAAAACGAAGTTCCCCACATTCCTTTCTGCTAAGGGGTTTACATTCCCTATACAATATCTTGTCTACATAACAATCATTTCCTTCCAATGCTGACAAAACAATTATTTTTTTCTACATTGTTACCAGTCTTAAAAAGCAATTTCATTTAGGGTTTAAGAATCAATTACTTTTGCAGGAGCATCAAGATGGCTGAAGAGTAAGATGCACAGATCACCTTCCTCCCCACAAATACATCAGAAATACATCTACATGTGGAACAACTCCTACAGAACACCTACTGAACGCTGGCAGAAGACCTCAGACCTCCCAAAAGGCAAGAAACTCCCCACGTACCTGGGTAGGGCAAAAGAAAAAGCAGAGACAAAAGAATAGGCACAGGACATGCACCTAGGGGAGGGAGCTGTGAAGGAGGAAAGGTTTCCACACACTAGGAAGTCCCTTCACTGGTGGAGACTGCGGGTGGCAGGGGGGAAGCTTCAGAGCCATGGAGGAGAGCGCAGCAACAGCGGTGCAGAGGGCAAAGCGGAGAGATTCCCGCACAGAGGATCAGTGCCGACCAGCACTCACCAGCCCGAGAGGGCTGTCTGCTCACCCGCCGGGGTGGGCGGGGGCTGGGAGCTGAGGCTCCGGCTTCGGAGGTCGGATCCCAGGGAGAGGACTGGGGTTGGCTGCGTGAACACAGCCTGAAGGGGGCTAGTGCACCACAGCTGGCTGGGAGGGACTCCGGGAAAAAGTCTGGACCTGCCTAAGAGACAAGAGACTTTTTCTTGCCTCTTTGTTTCCTGGTGCGCGAGGAGAGGGGATTCAGAGCGCTGCTTGAAGGAGCTCCAGAGAAGGGCACGAGCCGCGGCTATCAGCGCGGACCCCAGAGACAGGCATGAGACGCTAAGGCTGCTGCTGCCGCCACCAAGAAGCCTGTGTGCAAGCACATGTCACTGTCCACACCTCCCCTCCCAGGAGCCTGTGCAGCCCGCCACTGCCAGGGTCCCGTGATCCAGGGACAACTTCCCCAGGAGAACGCACGGTGCACCTCAGGCTGGTGCAACGTCATGTTGGCCTCTGCCGCCGCAGGATCGCCCCACACTCCTTACCCCTCCCTACCCCCGGCCTGAGTGAGCCAGAGTCCCTGAATCAGCTGCTCCTTTAACCCCGTCCTGTCTGAGCAAAGAAGAGACGCCCTCAGGCAACCTACACACAGAGGTGAGGACAAATCCAAAGCTGAACCACAGGAGCTGTGTGAACAGAGAAGGGAAATCTCTCCCAGCAGCCTCAGGAGCAGCGAATTAAATCTCCACAATCAACTTGATGTACCCTGCATCTGTGGAATACCTGAATAGACACCGAATCATCCCAAATTGAGGAGGTGGACTTTGGGAACAACGATATATATATTTTTTTCCCTTTTTTGCTTTTTCTGAGTGTGTATGTGTATGCTTCTGTGTGTGATTTTGTCTGTATAGCTTTGCTTTTACCATTTGTCCTAGGGTTCTGTCTGTCTGGGTTTTTTTTTGTTTTTGTATAGTTTTTAGCACTTGTTATCATTGGTGGATTTGTTCTTTGGTTTGGTTGCTCTCTTCTTTCTTTTTTTCTTATTACTTAAAAATTTTTTTTAATAATTATTTTTTATTTTAATAACTTTATTTTATTTTACTTTGTTTTGTTATTGTACTTTATTTTATGTTATTTTATTTTATCTTCTTCTTTCATTCTTTCTTTCTTTTTTCCCCTCCCTTTTATTCTGAGCTGTGTGGATGACAGGCTCTTGGTGCTCCAGCCAGGCATCAGGGCTGTGCCTCTGAGGTGGGAGAACCAAGTTCAGGACACTGGTCCACAACAGACCTCCCAGCTCCACATAATATCAAATGGCGAAAATCTCCCAGAGATCTCCATCTCAACGCCAAGACCCAGCTCCACTCAATGACCAGCAAGCTACACTCTTGGACACCCTATGCAAAACAACTAGCAAGACAGGAACACAACCCCATCCATTAGCAGAGAGGCTGCCTAAAATCATAATAAGGCCACAGACACCCCAAAACACACCACCAGACATGGACCTGCCCACCAGCAAGACAAGATCCAGCCTCATCCACCAGAACACAGGCACTAGTCCCCTCCACCAGGAAGCCTACACAACCCACTTAACCAACCTTAGCCACTGGGGACAGACACCAAAAACAACGGGAACTACGAACCTGCAGCCTGCGAAAAGGAGACCCCAAACACAGTAAGTTAAGAAAAATGAGAAGACAGACAAACACACAGCAGATGAAGGAGCAAGGCAAAAACCCATCAGACCTAACGAATGAGGAAATAGGCAGTCTACCTGAAAAAGAATTCAGAATAATGATATTAAAGATGATCCAAAATCTTGGAAATAGAATGGAGAAAATAGAAGAAATGTTTAACAAGGACCTAGAAGAACTAAAGAGCAAACAAACAGTGATGAACAACACAATAAATGAAATTAAAAATTCTCTAGAAGGGATCAATAGCAGAATAACTGAGTCAGAAGAACGAATAAGTGACCTGGAAGATAAAATAGTGGAAATAACTACTGCAGAGCAGAATAAAGAAAAAAGAATGAAAAGAATTGAGGACAGTCTCAGAGACCTCTGGGACAACACTAAACACACCAACATTCGAATTATAGGGGTCCCAGAAGAAGAAGAGAAAAAGAAAGGGACTGAGAAAATATTTGAAGAGATTATAGTTGAAAACTTCCCTAATATGGGAAAGGAAATAGTTAATCAAGTCCAGGAAGCGAAAAGAGTCCCATACAGGATAAATCCAAGGAGAAACATGCCAAGACACATATTAATCTAACTATCAAAAATTAAATACAAAGAAAAAAATATTAAAAGCAGCAAGGGAAAAACAACAAATAACACACAAGGGAAACCCCATAAGGTTAACAGCTGACCTTTCAGCAGAAGCTCTGCAAGCCAGAAGGGAGTGGCAGGACATATTTAAAATGATGAAGAAGGAAAACTTACAACCAAGATTACTCTACCCAGCAAGGATCTCATTAAGATTCGACAGGGAAATTAAAACCTTTACAGACAAGCAAAAGCTAAGAGAATTCAGCACCACCAAACCAGCTTTACAACAAATGCTAAAGGAACTTCTCTAGGCACGAAACACAAGAGAAGGAAAAGACCTACAATAGCAAACCCAAAACAATTAAGAAAATGGTAATAGGAACATACATATCGATAATTACCTTAAATGTAAATGGATTAAATGCTCCAACCAAAAGACATAGACTGGCTGAATGGATACAAAAACAAGACCTGTATAGATGCTGTCTACAAGCGACCCACTTCAGACCTAGGGACACATACAGACTGAAAGTGAGGGGATGGAAAAAGATATTCCATGCAAATGGAAATCAGAAGAAAGCTGGAGTAGCAATTCTCATATCAGACAAAATAGACTTTAAAACAAAGACTATTACAAGAGACAAAGAAGGACACTACATACTGATCAAGGGATCAATCCAAGAAGAAGATATAACAATTGTAAATATTTATGCACCCAACATAGGAGCTCCTCAATACATAAGACAAATACAAACAGCCATAAAATGGGAAATCAACAGTAACACAATCATAGTAGGGGACTTTAACACCTCACTTTCATCAATGGACAGATCATCCAACATGAAAATAAATAAGGAAACACAAGCTTTAAATGATACATTAAACAAGATGGACTTAATTGATATTTATAGGACAGTCCATCCAAAAACAACAGAATACACTTTCTTCTAAAGTGCTCATGGAACATTCTCCAGGATAGACCATATCTTGGGTCACAAATCAAGTCTTGGTAAATTTAAGAAAATTGAACTCGTATCAAGTATGTTTTCCAACCACAAGGCTATGAGACTAGATATCAATTACAGGAAAAAATCTGTAAAAAATACAAACATATGGAGGCTAAACAATACACTACTTAATAACCAAGAGATCACTGAAGAAATCAAAGGGGAAATAAAAAAATACCTAGAAACAAAGGACAATAAAAACACGATGACCCAAAACCTATGGGATGCACCAAAAGCAGTTCTAAGAGGGAAGGTTATAGCAATGCAATCCTACCTTAACAAACAGGAAACATCTCAAATAAACAACCTAACCTTGCACCTAAAGCAATTAGAGAAAGAAGAACAAAAAAAACCCAAAGTTAGCATATGGAAAGAAATCATAACGATCAGGTCAGAAATAAATGAAAAAGAAATGAAGGAAACAATAGCAAGGATCAATAAAACTAAAAGCTGGTTCTTTGAGAAGATAAACAAAATTGATAAACCGTTAGCCAGACTCATCAAGAAAAAAGGGCAGAAGACTCAAATCAGTAGAATTAGAAATGAAAAAGGAGAAGTAACAAATAACACTGCAGAAATACAAAGAATCATGAGAGATTACTACAAGCAACTATATGCCAATTAAGTGGACAACCTGGAAGAAATGGACAAATTCTTAGAAATGCACAACCTTCCGAGACTGAACCAGGGAAGAAATAGAAAATATGAACAGACCAGTCACAAGCACTGAAATTGAAACTGTGACTAAAAATCTTCCAACAGACAAAAGAACAGGACAAGATGGCTTCACAGGCGAATTCTGTCAAACATTTAGAGAAGAGCTAACACCTATCCTTCTCAAACTCTTCCAAGATATAGAAGAGGGAGGAACACTCCCAAACTCATTCTACGAGGCCACCATCACCCTGATACCAAAACCAGACGAAGATGTCACAAAGAAAGGAAACTACAGGCCAATATTACTGATGAACATAGATGCAAAAATCCTCAACAAAACACTAGCAAACAGAATCCAACAGCACATTAAAAGGATCATACAGCATGATCAAGTGGGGTTCATCCCAGGAATGCAAGGATTCTTCAATATACGCAAAGCAATCAATGTGATACACCATATTAACAAACTGAAGGATAAAAAGCATATGATCATCTCAATAGATGCAGAGAAAGTTTTTGACAAAATTCAACACCGATTTATGATAAAAACCCTCCAGAAAGCAGGCATAGAGGGAAATTTCCTCAACCTCATAAAGGCCATATATGACAAACCCACAGCCAACATCGTCCTCAATGGTGAAAAACTGAAACCATTTCCACTAAGATCAGGAACAAGACAAGGTTGTCCACTTTCACCACTATTATTCAACAGAGTCTTGGAAGGTTTAGCCACAGCAGTCAGAGAAGAAAAAGAAATAAAAGGAATCCAAATCAGAAAAAAAGAAATAAAGCTGTCACTGTTTGCAGATGACATGATACTATACATAGAGAATCCTAAAGATGCTACCAGAAAACTCCTAGAGCTAATCAATGAATCTGGTAAAGTAGCAGGATACAAAATTAATGCACAGAAATCTCTTGCATTCCTGTACACTAATGATGAAAAATCTGAAAGTGAAATTAAGAAAACACTCCCATTTACCAATGCAACAAAAAGAATAAAATATCTAGGAATAAACCTACCTAAGGAGACAAAAGACCTGTATGCAGAAAATGATAAGACACTGATGAAAGAAATTAAAGATGATACAAATAAATGGAGAGATATACCATGTTCTTGGATTGGAAGAATCAACATTGTGAAAATGACTCTACCACCCCAGGCAATCTACAGATTCAATGCAATCCCTATCAAGCTACCACTAGCATTTTTCACAGAACTAGAACAAAAAAATTCATAATTTGTATGGAAACACAAAAGACCCCGAATAGCCAAAGCATTCTTGAGAAAGCAAAACGGAGCTGGAGGAATCAGGTTCCCTGACTTCAGACTATACTCCAAAGCTACAGTAATCAAGACAGTATAGTACTGGCAGAAAAGCAGATCAATGGCACAGGATAGAAAGCCCAGAGATAAAGCCACACACATATGGCCACCTTATCTTTCATAAAGGAGGCAAGAATATACAGTGGAGAAAAGACAGCCTCTTCAATAAGTGGTGCTGGGAAAACTGGACAGCTACATGTAAAAGAATGAAATTAGAACGCTCCCTAACACCATACACAAAGATAAACTCAAAATGGATTAAAGACCTAAATGTAAGGCCAGACACTATCAAACTCTTAGAGGAAAACATAGGCAGAACACTCCATGACATAAATCACAGGAAGATCCTTTTTGACCCACCTTCTAGAGAAATGGAAATAAAAACAAAAATAAACAAATGGGACCTAATGAAACTTAAAAGCTTTTGCACAGCAATGGAAACCATAAACAAGACGAAAAGACAACCCTCAGACTGGGAGAAAATATTTGCAAATGAAGCAACCGACAAAAGATTAATCTCCAAAATATACAAGCAGCTCATGCAGCTCAATATCAAAAAGCAAACAACCCAATCCAAAAATGGGCAGAAGTCCTAAATGGACATTTCTCCAAAGAAGATATACAGATTGCCAACAAACATATGAAAGAATGCTCGACATCATTAATCATTAGAGAAATGCAAATCAAAACTACAATGAGATATCCTCTCACACCGGTTGCAAAGGCCATCATCAAAAAATCTACAAACAATAAATGCTGGAGAGGGTGTGGAGAAAACGGAACCCTCTTGCACTGTAGGTGGGAATGTAAACTGATACAGCCACTATGGAGAACAGTATGGAGGTTCCTTAAAAAACTAAAAATAGCACTTCCATACAACCCAGCAATCCCACTACTGGGCATATACCCTGAGAAAACCGTAATTCAAAAAGAGTCATGTACCAAAATGTTCATTGCAGCTGTATTTACAATAGCCAGCACATGGAAGCAACCTAAGTGCCCATCAACAGGTGAATGGATAAAGAAGCTGTGGCACATATATACAATGGAATATTACTCAGCCATAAAAAGAAACAAAATTGAGTTATTTGTAGTGAGGTCGATGGACCTAGAGTCTGTCATACAGAGTGGAGTAAGTCAGAAAGAGAAAAACAAATACAGTATGCTAACACATATATATGGAACCAAAAAAAGAAAAAAAAGGTCATGAAGAACTTAGGGGCAAGACAGGAATAAAGACACAGACCTACTAGAGAATGGACTTGAGGATACGGGGAGGGGCAAGGGCAAGCTGGGACAAAGTGAGAGAGTGGCATGGACATATATACACTACCAAACGTAAAATAGATGGCTAATGGGAAGCAGCCGCATAGCACAGGGAGATCAGGTCGGTGCTTTGTGACCACCTAGAGGGGTGGGATAAGGAGGGTGGGAGGGAGGGAGATGCAAGAGGGAAGAGATATGGGGACATATGTATATGTATAACTGTTTCACTTTGTCATAAAGCAGAAACTAACACACCATTGTAAAGCAATTATACTGCAATAAAGATGTTTTAAAAATATTTTTTTAAAAAGAATCAATTACTTTTGAAAAAGATTTGATAATCATACAGCTACCTTTATTAGTAGGCATTGCATAAAAATGGGTTTTCAGCATTTCTTAATTGGACCATCTCCAGTAGAAATTGCAAAGACGTCACTTGACTTAAGAATATAGCCTGGTGTTCCATTCCTGAAGGCGCTATTATGCTAGCAATAAATCTGAACAAGACTGTAGGCAGAGTGTGGGTTGTGATGTACTCAATATTCATCACACTCTGACCCAAAGGAATATCCATTATGTGCTTCTGGGATCCTTGAGCAAAGCAGGTTTATAACACCTGCCAATTTTCATGGATTTGCTGTGTGATACATCGTCTTCTTTGAAGAAATCTTGGTCACAGTGCATATTTCCATTCTTGTGGCTTTCTTTGTCAGGTAGTTCAATTACTCTGGTTCTCAGTTCAATAGAAACTATGTTTGAAATAGAGTAAAATTCAAGCCATCATACATACTTTCAATGTCCCCTTATCACAGACCCCTGATTGTTAGTATTTAGAAGAAGGAACATTTTCTCCAGATTCACGTTAAGGCTACTCCATTTGTAAAATGGCATGCTGTGCAAAAACACTGACAAAACAGTTTTTTTTTTCTTCATTGGTATAATCCCTAGAAAAAAATTGATTCAAGTTTTAAGAATCAATTACTCTGGGAGAAGTTTTGAAAATAATATAAGTACATTTATCGGTAGATATTACATAAAAATAGTGGCAGGAACAACATCTTATAATTTTAGTCTCAGTTTATTCCTCAAGAGTAATTAATACAGTGAGAGAAAGTGGCTCATTAGGCCCTGATGACATAATACAATAGTTACATGCCTACAGGAGGCCTTTAATCCTGCTCTGCCAATAAATGTAACTAGCTTCCTGTTCACGTCCTTGAATTATTCAGTTTCTCTCTGGAAAAACTGAGTCTCATACTGCATAAGCAGTACTTCTTCAGGACTAACCAAAGAGATGTTCAGTCATAGTTTTACAAGATATGGACAAAAGTGTTTGGCCATAGGAAAACAAATACAAATGGCACACAAATGAGCCACATACATTTATGAACCAAATGCGTTGTTTAAAAAACTACCATTTAAGCTATAATATTTTCTTAAAGTAACAAAGTTAAAAGAGAATTTATTAGGCAGAAATTCTTAAGATGATATTAGTAAATCCCTTATAACTAGTGACGTTTGCTATTTCCTATTAGGTTTGAGTCTAAAATACCAGCCATTTGACCTCCATTGACACTACTCTTAAGCACAGCAGAGTTTTTATGAGGTTCTTGGTTTAAACTTGTGCTATCTCTAAGCCTGGATGACTCGTAACATATATAGCACAAGATTTAGCTGATTATCACTTTTACACTACTAATCAAGTATTTAGTATTTTTTAAAATATCAAATTTTTAAAGATTTGGACTTAAATTGTGAAATCTGTCTATAATTTATCAAATTTTATATGAAAATCATAGTGAGATGAAAGACTTAAATGAATAATAACATATAGTACATTCTGAGCCTTTTTTTCACCATTGGAAAATTTAACACTTAACCACATCGGTAAACCTTGGGTTTCTTACACATGTGACATTCTAACATCAACAAAATCTGATCCTACATGATTTTTCAGCTTCTGCTATACCCTACAGATTTGTTCCAGCCACTTCATTTACTATTTATTTAAGCATAAAATATTTCTTTATGAAAACTTCCCGTACTTCATGAAAACTTTCTTGGCTACAAGAAAAGAAAACAGTTGTAGGTTTTCCTCCATTGATCAACGTGGTCTCCAGTTATCCCATTAATGTTATGTTTTTTCCAACCCTGAGACATAGATGGTTCAATAATTTGGGGGCTAAAAATCAACCTTCTGAGTCTATATTAAACCTCTTGATGCTTTTTATCCTTCCAGGAAATATTGTGCCTTTTCTGCATTCCTTTATTTTCTCTATTCCTCATTCCCAGCAGGGAGTAGGCATTTATCTCAAGTGGAATTCTATTTCTAATCTAACTTCTTCACTAATATTCACTAACATACGTTGAAAACAATTTTTAACCTGTATTAGACAAGATTCTTTCCATCACAAGGGACAGAATTTCAATGGAAATTAGCCTAAAATAGGAAAAGGGCACCTTATTGGTTTATATTACTTAACGTTCAAAAGGTAAAGTTAAGAAATTGTGCCTTTCTTCCCTTGGATTGTTCTGCCTCTGTGTGAATTTCATTTCCAGGCCAACTCTTCCTTCATAGCAGTCCTTGGTACATCTTTATACTAACTAGAACAGCACAGATGCAATGTCTTTCTGTCATTTTAATTTAGCAAAAGCCCAGGGATTTGTTCAGATATAATATATCCTGAACCAAATAGTATGGTGAGGGAGGATGGAATATGCCAATTGGCTGATCATGAGGTTATGCCAATCCCACTCAAACTACAAAGACTGATAGGAAAGATTGGTTTCCCAATAAAAATCAAATATTCTCTATCAGAGGAAGCAGAAATGGATTGAGGGTTGACAAAAACACCAGATGTCCTCTTAGAACATTTCCATGTTATATGCTCCCTACTATGTTTTTCAAATAGCAAGTTGTACTTTCTCTATTGCAATTGTTGACTTACTTGCTTGTTTCCATTTTTAGGCTGTAGGCTGAAGAGGACAGGGACCATGGCCCTCTTATTGGTGAAGGTCAACATCTAGCTCAGTGCCCGGCACATCTAAGGTACTAAAACTATCTGTTGAATTGAATGGAACTGCTTTATTTAATTAATTTGATAAATATCTACAAACCGTATGCTAGGCAATGGAGAAACAGCAGAGAATAAAACAGATGGAAATCTCTGCTCTCCTGAAATTTACTTTCAAATAGGGCATAGTTCGAAACTTTCAAATGTTACTAGAGTTTCATCTCTAAAATTCTATGATAATAACATAACATAGGGGCAATCATATAGGGATACACCGGAACAATTATTCCTCAGAGGAAATTATATGACTAAACTTCTTCTACTTGATGATAATCCAAATAGGACCAATGCATTGGATCTAATTCATTCATTCGTTCATTCAACAAGTATTTATTGAATCCCTACCAAGTGCCAGGAAGATACAGTCCCAGCTGTCCTGGAACTTAAAGGTTAGTGAGGAAAAAACACGTTGCATTAGTTTCCTATGGCTTCTCTAAAAATTACAACTTGGTGGCTTAGAACAACACGCATTTATTTTCTTACAGTTCTGGATGTCCGAAGTCCAAAATGGGTTTCACTGGGTGGAAACCAATGTATCCACAGGGCCATACTCCCTCCAAAAAAGAAAACATCTGTTTCCTTGCCTTTTCTAGCTTCTAGAGCTTCATTTCTCTCATTTCTTGGCTTATGGTCCCTTCCTATACACTTAAGGTCAGCAGCATAGCATCTTCAAATCTCTCTCTCCTCTTTCATCACATTGCCTTCTGCTCTGTGACAAATCCCCCTTTGCCACCTTCTTACAAGGGCATTTGTGATTTCCCACTCAGTTATTCCAGGATAATCTCTCCATCTCAATATCTTTAACTTAGTCACATCTGCAAAATCCATTTTGCTACTTAACGTAAAAGTCACAAGTTCCAGACATTAGGTCCTAGATACCCTTGTGGGCAATTATTTAGCCTACCACACACATTAATGAAATAATTAAAAAGTATATAATTAGCAATCATGTTTCTTAATTAAATGGTTTTCTCATAATATTTAAAAAATATTAAAATAGAACAATAGAACTTTTAAATACCCATAACTTCAAAAATGTTCCAGAACCATAAAGTGTGTCTGGGTAGATTATGGTTCATTGTAAAAGCTTAAAGGCCAATGTTCATAGTAAAGAAGTTAGATGAAGTAAAGTTAATTGAAAAAAAAGAAAAAAAAGAACAGGAGACGAGATTGGGGGCAAAATTTTTTATTTTAATTTCGAGTGTGGAGAGATTTAAAATGTAAACATTTTGAAAAGACTGTAACCATAAAAATAGGAAGGAAAAAGCACATAATTGTGAAAGATTTGCTGGCCTTTCAGAATGAATCAAAGGCAAGTTTTGGAAAAACAAAGAAGATATTACATATACGCATAGAAAGAGTAGTATATCATTAGAGAATCTAATTTTCTAAACTAGCATAGTATCTGCAAGTAGGGAGACACACCATGAAATCTCTAAAAATAACAAGCAGATTTAAAGCAATACTCTCTTGTGTATATCATTATCAGCATCCTTACCTCTGGGGCAATGTTTAGCTCAGATTATCTTATTTAAATAGCTATGGCTTAAAAAAAAAGATCCAATCTGTTCTTTCACAAGAAAATTGTACACCAAGGACATATGATTATTTTTCCCTTTAGGATAAAGCAAAAAGACATGTTGAATCACATACAATTTTGATAAATAAAAGTTAACAGAAGAACTGGAGGATTTTTCAGATCTGATATGTGCTCTGAGAATAATAATTTATTTTTTTTACCATGAAAGTTCTTCTAGAGATACTGTGTTGATTCAATATAGATATTTAAAGGGCAAAATGTTAATGATAAATTTTGACAGGAAGCTGAAACTTGAGGGTAGAAATATAATTTTTATTCACATATGTATAATTTGGGGGCACCTTGATGCAGCTTTTTTTTTTCCATCTATTACAAAAAAATATATTGTTATTTAACTCTGATTCTTTGTTACAGAGAGTTAGAAGTGACATGAATCAAAATAATGTTATAACTTTGAATAAACATGATACGGCTGTAGCACTTCTAGCCACTGGATTCTCTAGTAGTAAAAATACTTTTATTTAAATGGTTTTCTGATTCTAATAGTTGTTTTCTGCATATTTTAGCCTTCTCATAGCTTTTAAGATTAGAAAGCTTTCCACTTCTTAGAATTGTCATTAAATATTTGTCTCTTACAATTACTGTGTTTCTGGCTTGTATGTTACTATGTTTGTTCCTGTGTTTCTCCCAATATATTAGGGCTTTGTCATGAACATTGGAAACTTCAATAGTACCCGCTATTGAAGGTGATGGGAAGCAGTATGTTGTAATAGAAGAGCTGCTCTGACAATCAGATGACCCGGACAATATCCATTCTCTTTGGCAACTCACATAGGTAAGCTTGAAAATTCAGAACAGAATTCTGTGTTCTTAATAGACTATGGTTGATTATGTACAAAAACAGCTACTAGTATCCCCTTTACTATTTCCATGCCCCTTTACAGTGTAACTTTGTGGCTTTTCTATCAAGAGATGCAGTATATTTTCATATCTCTTGAATCTGGACTGATTGTGTGACTTGGAATTGTTAAAAGAATGCAGCAGAAATGACACTGTGTCAGTTACAAGCCTTGACATTAAAAAGACTTGCATACTTCTGATTTCTCTTGGAACTCTGAGCAGGCACTATGTGAAGGAGCCCAGACTCACAGAGGATGAAAGAACCCTTGGCCCAGGGCAGAGACAGCCCAGTGGTCTCAGCTGAGAATATCCTAGACTAGCCAGATCCCAGATGACTCAGTAGCTAACCACAGGTGTAAAGTACTCAGGCAAAATCAAAAGAATAGCGCAGTTGATCCCATTTAAAATTGCCAACCTACAGACTTAACTAAATACATGGTAATTTGTTATTGTAATCCATTCAGATGTGGGATGGTTTATTACATGGCAAAAGCTAACTGATACACAGACTTAATATATTTTAGTTGAGTGAAAGAATATATCATTGAAATGGAAAGAAAAAAAATTTCTAAAGTTATTCTACTTCTGATGTGAAATTCTATATTATTTTTTCTTCTATACCAATATAGCTTTTTATCCATACCAAATTCTAAATTTGAGGGAAAATATACATTTCTATTTTAATTTTTAAAGACTACTCTAAAGGAAATAAAAAAGAAATATTCTTCTTTGTTTATTGATGAGAAAATTACTTAATCACATTTTTACTATAAAAATTTCATATGTGACAATTTATAATTGAAATAATCTTAGTTCTGTTTAAAAATGGCACTTGATTTATTTTTTAAGGATTAAAGTCTCTATATTAGCCATAGAGATTACCTTCAAAATTGTATCATTTTAGTCATTTAAATAAATAAATAACATAAGTTATTTTGTATTTGAAAATTGCTTCCCTGCGGAAAAAAATAAAATGCCAATAGATTATCAATCAAAACTCATAATAATAGAACACTTTACCTGCATAAGTATTTATGAGTGTCAGCAGAATTACCAATTTCCAAAGCAACCTCATTTCCACTTGCTGAGGTCAAAATTTCTCCCATACAATCAGCCGGAAAGAAAATGTCTGTCTTCCAGTCTGAAAGAAAAAAAAATTGTCATGAAATGACAAATATACAAACATGCATATTGTAAAGTATGTATGAATTGTTGCATATTCATTCAAGTTGATATTAAAATATTAACCTAAATAAAGCAACCTAAAGGTCTACTTTTTATATATATGTGTAGTTTATAAATTTCCATAATTTCAGCTCATATTTCCATAATTTCAATTCATACCTTAGAAATACATGTCATTTGCTATAAAATTTGCTGTAGTAGTTTATGGGCTGTAGTACAATTCAATTGAATGTATTCTATATGGATTAAAACTTTCATGAGTATAATTTTAAATTCGGTTCTTTTTGAAATGTTAGAGAGGTTTAAAAACATGTTAAATCAACTCCTACAATTCTGTTGGTGACTTTTATTTTTGATTTTACACCATTAGGAATAAGGTAAAATATTACTCTGTCTTATATATATTAACAGTGATTTTATACATTTCATGGATTTTTAAGTGTTTTTTTTATCAGCATTATTCTCAATATATTGAGAATATATTCATTGGGAAACATTTTCCTATTGTTACTAGAACTAAAATTAATATTGTGCTACAATATTTCTGCTGGAACTCAGTTTCTGGAAGTATTATCTTTCAAGTGTGAGACATACTTTTCCTTTGTGATCACGTCACAATTTTCTCTAATTTATTTTTACATTTAAGCTTTCCAGTGAGAAATGAAATCAAGATAAAGTGTTTGTTCAGCCTTTACTCCAAAAGTGAAATCTAGTAAGCAGCTCATAAAGCTCATAATCTCAAACAAGTATAGAATAAACTCACATAGGTCACATTTGATAAAATTATTATATATCAAATGATAGGACCCTTTGGAAACTTTTAACTTAGTGCAAATGTATTTTCTTGCAACTTCAAATATCCTTGGAAGCATGTGGATTTTAAGTGTAAGTCTAGTAAAAAAAAACTTTTTTTTTTGATCATTTCCTGATATATTTTTAAATTGTAAAAATCTTTAATTTCTTTCTGTAACTAGTTACTTCAACTTAAACCCCAAACACTGACTGTATTCAACTTTAAATCTATATAAAATCCAAGTTAAAAGCTTTCAAATTTAATCTAGGAATAAAAATCAAAAAGAAAATAAACAATATTCAGGTCAATATGCTATGCTGAGTTGACAACGTCCTTCCAGAAATTCTCTCATATCTTACATCATCTTTCCATTCTCTTTGACACCACAGGTTCTAAGCTCTTAACCCCTTACAGTTAAGTGAAATTATACACGATATCCATTCATTAATTTATATTTTTTCAAGAAATATTTATTTATTTATATTTATTCTCTGCCAGACATTAGGTACTTTGGTGTTAGTAGTGAATCTAAAACCCTTCATTTCTACGCTTGAGGTCTTGCCATCTTTTAAGAGACACAGACTTTTAAGAAAAACAGCAAAATCAAACACACACACACACACACACACACACACACACACACACTGATAAATAGTTAGGTGTGGTAAATATGGTAATACTTTGAAGAAAACAAATGCAATCTATGAGGCGGGGTTCGAGTAGTATTTTTGAACGGAGGCTTGAAAAATGAGTATGCTTTAGCCAGGCGAAGAGTACATGTACATGAGGTAGGGAGCATAGGAGAGCAGGGATTAAGATAGGTAAGATGTGGAAGGAGACTACTAGCTGTCTAAGCAAAAGGGAGAGAGTGTGACAAGGTCCTGAAGCAGGCCTGAGTTTGCATTTTCAAAGACCTGACAAAGATCCAGTTTGCTATTCAGAAGGACAGTAACATGAGACAAGGTTGGAGAAGGACAAAGAGGTTAAACTATGGGCCATGTTGACAAGTATGGATGTTGTACTTCTACATTATAATGAGGATTTTTAAGCAGGACAGAATCAATTTAATATACATCGTACAAACATCACTGGCTGATGTGGAGAATGGAAGGGGAGGAGTAAAAAGTAAAAACTTACAATTACTAACTTATCTGATGGGCATTCATTATTTTTTCCAACCAAACAATTCTTCCCCCTTCTTCTGATAAAAGCTCTGTGGTTTTTTGTTTTCGTTTTTGTTGTTTTAGGAACCACCTCCCTACACACCCTCAGTCCATATAATGAGAGTGAGATTCCCTTCACCTCCTAGCTCCAGGGATGAGGATGTGACCAGGGCTATGTCAGTCAGGAATCCATACCCCTGGCTACAATGTTTTGTAAAAGGATGGGCATGTAGCCTAAGCCAAACCAGTGACAACAAAGCCAAGACCTTTGTCAATAATATTAAGACAGTTAAGTTGTTAAGATATAATCTGTTGATCCAATGTAATACAAAATTTTGCAAGTCCTGTCTTGACCCAATTTTGAAGGCATGGCTAAAAACGCTCGGGCTTCCCTGGTGGCGCAGTGGTTGAGAATCTGCCTGCCAATGCAGGGGACACGGGTTCGAGCCCTGGTCTGGGAAGATCCCACATGCCGCGGAGCAACTGGGCCCGTGAGCCATAATTACTGAGCCTGCGCGTCTGGAGCCTGTGCTCCGCAACAAGAGAGGCCCCTATAGTGAGAGGCCCGCGCACCGCGATGAAGAGTGGCCCCCACTTGCCACAACTAGAGAAAGCCCTCGCACAGAAACGAAGACCCAACACAGCCATAAGTAAATAAATAAATAAATTTAAAAAAAAAAATTAAAAAAAAAAACGCTCAATTCCCCTTAGCAGACAGTTTGCTGAGTCCCCACCCCAACTTCTTCCCTTATCAGGCCCTGACGCTTCTGGGTTATAATGCACACAAACCAATTTCCAGAGGCCTCCAGTTACCTAACAACCAGGAATGGCCCTTCTTCCTAGGGCTGACAGAATTATTCAAAATACTCAATCTCAATCAAAATACTCAATCTCAATCAAAATACTCAATGTCCTCAAAACTTAGCTAACACTACCTCACTTGCCATACATTAGCTGCTCTTATCCTGTCCATACATACTTGTCATACATCAGTCCCAGCTTGCTATTATCCTGTCCCTGGGTATACTTCCATGAATACCCCTTCTCTCATTTGGATCTGTAGGAAACAAGAGTTTTGCTTCATATATCCCAGTTTCACATATCTGAGTGTTACTATGTTGTGTTCCTCCATCTAAAGAACCTGTAGTCGTAGCTGATATCATGAAATTATGAAATGTCATGCTTAAAATCTGGAATTCCCAGATGTGAATGAGTAAGACAAAATTTTTGCCCGATCCAGTTTGGGTTGTAAATTTTTTTGTCTCTTGCAAACAAAATCATCTGACTAGTATATTCATTTTTCAGCCTGAATTTATATAAAGTTTTTCTTAAAGACTCCAGTGCAAACTGACATGATATATACCCCTTGAGCCTCGTATTTATCAAAGACTCCATTATATTGCCAGCATTTTCATACATTATCTTGAAGATAAAGCTGTATGTAATGCTTGCTCCTAATACATGGTATAGTATGTAATGTAGAGCACATAGGTATTCAGTAAGTAGGTGTCTGGTTTGTATTTGACAACCAAACAATCTAGTATTATGAAGGAAAAGACTAAACTGGGAATCTAGAGACTCTGCTTCTACTACTGTATTTCTCTTAACCAGCTTATTAATTTTGGGTGTTTCATTTCTAATCACAATGATTGTCAGCTTCCTCCTATGAAAAAGGAAGGGCTTGACCTAGAGATCACCCTTAAATTTCTTCCAACTCTAATAGTCTAAGATTGTTTGATTCAACCAGGTATCTAACTTCATAGCACATATTTCCCTTTATCATCTGATTGCTTATCAACATCCTGTAATGAGGGCAAAGTCCAAGAGATATTTTATTTTGCAATGCTCTATAAAGATAGCCTAAATAGCTAATATTTATGCATCAGTTGCCATTTGTAAAAGTTCCATTTGTAAAAGTTTAAATTGCCTGAGGAAGGAGAATACACTGGCTCAATGAGAACAATCCAGATAAGAAGAGTCTGGTTATTTACTCACAGCGAAAAGGGATAGAAATATTCAGTAGCTAAAATTTATGCTGGGCACTGACACGCAAAATAGCCACAGGAATTATTTCTAGGTTCCTAGAATCCTAAAGATTGCTTGAGGCAAAATAAAGGAGGCCAGTATATAAACTTAACTTAAAAGAACTTCCCGAAGCTCTAAAAAAGTTTCAAAAATGCATCACCAGCACTTTGTTTTGGATGAGGTTAATAAACCATGCAATCTTTAAATATCATTTTGGCCTCGAGAAGTGGGTGTCTTGGTTCATAACCCAGCTGCTGAGGTTATTGTTCTATTATTACTGGACAAACTTGTCCCCTCCAGACCATATGTGTTTCTTTTTCCTCTCATGGAATTTCTCAGTGCAAAAGTAACAATTTCAAACACTTCAACACAAGAATATGTGTAGGTACACAATCTCTTTCTTGTAATCCCCACCCCCAGATTTTTTTAAAATCTCTGAAAGTTGAAATACCCTTGTAAGTTGAGTGGCAAAATTAATTTGGTGGTAAAATCTGTACCAAATTAATGTGAGGTTGTTTAGTCTGTTTCATCCAACTTAGCATGAATATTTAGGTTTTGCTGTTGAACAGAAAGTGTTGGTTGATGATAGAGCTGTTCAGCCCACTGAAGGTATTGTCTAAATACGTGTAAATTTGAACCACATTGCCTTTCTAAAGACCAAAGTAGGGATCAGCAAACTGAAGTCTTCTGACCAAAGTCAGTCTTCTGCCTGTTTTTGTAAATAAAGTTTCACTGGAACCCAGCATACCTATTTATTTATGTACTGTCTATGGTTCCTTTTGTGCTACAAACGCAGAGTTGAGTAGTTGTGCCAGAGACCATATGGCCCTCAAAACTGAAAATATTTACTATCTGGCCCTTTATAACCTTAGGGCTTCTGGAAGTTCTGTTGCTGATCTCTGGTCTAATATACTCTAAAGTCTAAAAACATTTGGCTCTGAAGATTTCAGGTAAAGGAATGTGGAACTCTATTTCTCTAACCGCATGTATACATACTCAGCAAGAATTGCACATGTTTAGCAGAAAAAATAAATGGGTCTTGATTTTGAAGTAGCTTCGGACTGTATTATACCTTAATAGGATATCTTCTTACCACGTGTCCCCAATCAGCATCTGACCCCAGATGGCACAGGAGAGAAGAGTTCAGAGATGATTGCTGTGACTGTGAGTTTGTACCTAAGACTGATTGTTCTCAACCCACACAACACAAACATTTCCTTCGTTTGGTTCAGAATAACCCTTTTTTTTTTCAAATAGAAAGCCATCACTCAATTTCTTGGCCATAAAACCATTCATCAGTCTATGAATGTGCTACAAATGCTCATAAACCAGGAATGATTAGGAAGTTAAGTATTGGCTTGACTTTAGGTAATAGAATAATTCTGGGAGGTTGTTGCCATGTTAAATTGTGGTGTGCCCAGCAGACATGAGAGACAATGGGTGTTACCAAAAGAGAGATGGAATGAATCTCTGCTGTTTAGCTTTTACAAAAGCATCTTCCAACTTCTCTTTGCACTGAGAACTAGCAACATTTGCTTAAACAAAACGGTGGGTGGATGTGCATGTACAGCTTTGTAACAAGCCTTTGAAAGGGGCTCATGAAGGATTCTACTTGGTACTCAATAACTACACTTACAAGCTACAGAGAATGCCTAAGATAACCTAACACATCACATTGAATGACAGAAGAAAAACCTGGGGAGTTATTCTTGTCTAACTGTCTCAACTTGATGCTCTTTAATATCTGTAGATACATCTATGTGACACCAGTTTGGGTGACAGACAATTTTGTTAATCGGTACATACAGTGTATAAAAATCCTCAGGTCTATTACAATTGTACCTGTTTCTTGCCCTTTTTGCATTATCTGAAATGATTTTCTCACTTTGGTAGTAGGAAAAAGAAGTAACTACTCATTGGCTTTGGTGGTCACTATAAATACAGGGTAATAGAATGACCAATGGAGGAATATTACTTAAAATATTGCCAACTTCTCTCTATGTGTATTAGCTGTGCTGCTTTAACATGAAAGGAAATCATTGTTGCAAGTGCATTATTCCTAATGGGCTTATTCTTCCTCTACTTATAGCAACATTGCTTTGACATTGAAGAATTTCATAGCAGAGATTAAGATCCATTTTCAGATGGCATGTTCATCATAAGAACAAATGTGCTCAGCACTAATTGCCCTTTTGTTTTTAATTGACCACTTAATTAACTGCACTAGGTAAATTAAAAATCTCAAATCCATTTTCTTCAGGTAGCCGCACTGTTTTATTTCAGTATGATAAAAATCTGTGGCCAGATAGAAGGGAAGATGCTTAATAATTTTACAACAGATTTCCAACCTCAGCATTCATGGAGTTATTTACTATCAAACTAAATCAATAATAAATTAAAAAATGAAATATTTATGATCTGAAAAATCTGATTTAGACTAGGAAACCCCAACTGCCTTTAAGTCAGGCAAAGTAGCAAGATAAATCATGCCATCACAGTCTTTGTTTTCAGAATATAATGCAATCACTTACGGTAATTGTTATGCCAGCTCTCAAAATAGGCAGTCATAATAGATGATAGATTAGCAGAAAGATATAACACAGCGTGTTTAATGCAATCATAGAAGAAACATTCCTTCTTTTCTTCGAGGAGACATGATTAAATGTTAAGTTGTTAACAGCATGAAATAAATGCAAATATGTTTGTTATGAAAGTAGTTAGAATCATTTCTACATTTTTTCTTATTAGAGAAACCAAGCTGTACAACTTAACCTAGTCATCAATACAGTCTATCTCATATGGCTTTTGCTTGAGGCAGTGGAGTCTTGCTGAAAGAGACCAACATGAAGAAATTAGTTTTCTAAGTGATAAGAAATCATCCTTTCAATGAATTTCAGAATTGAAAGAAAGTACAGATCTTCCTCGATTTACAATGGGGTTATGTACCAATAACCCCAATGTAAGTTGAAAATATCATAAGTCAACAATGCATTTAATACACCTAACCTACTGAGCAGCATAGCTTAATCTAGCCTACCTTAAACATGTTCAGAACACTTACATTAGCCTGCAGCTGGGCAAAATCCTCTAACCCAAAGCCTCTTTTATAATAAAGCGTTGAATATCTCTTGTAATACGTTGAATATTGTATTGAAAGTGAAAAACAGAATTGTTGTAAGTGTATCAGTTGTTTACCTATGTGATTGGGGGACTGATTGGGAGCCGTAGCTGCCCAGCATCATGAGATAGGAGCCTACGGCATATTGCTAACCTGGGAGAAGGTCAGGGTTCAAAATTCAAAGTAAAGTTGAATTTGAAACATCGTACGTTGGGGTCCGTCTGTGTAGAGATAATATTGCTTTCATAGGGGAGGAAACTGAGGCCTCAAAGGAGTAAATAATTATCCCTATTCAGTTCATGACCTAGAGTGAGACCTGAGGGCGGATCCCTGATAGAGAGTCCTCCCTACTACATGCCCCTTTTGATCTGTGACACTGGACACGTCACCTAAGTATAGCTTCAGCCTCTGTGAGCCTATTTTCCCAACTGAAAAATGCAGGTAATTATATCTCATAGAAATGGTCTTGGTATCTCTGTTAATCAGACTAAGAGAATCAGGGTGGGTGATAATGTAGTTTGGAGGATTTGTAATGTCAACTCTCATCTCTGAAAACGGTGACAAGAAATATTTGCTGTTCAGGCAAACCTAACTTTATTAGACTTACTACAGAAAGAGAGACTATAACTTGAAATAGTCTTAGTACTATCTCAGAAGGGGAAGTTATGGATGATATTTATAGGATTTTATGGCCTGAGCTGAGTGACTTTAAGGTTGATCTTGCAAGATGAAGAACTGACTAGAAATAGGCAGAATTCATGGTGTAATAGCTTTAGATTGATGGGCACCATGTGGTTAGACTCTTGATGTAGGTCTTGATGTTGTTCTTGAAATGAAAGTTTTATCCTATAGAAGTGAATACTTCCTAAGGCAAATAACTAAATTACTTTGCTTTCAGTATCATTTAACACAGGGATAGGGAATTATGCCAGTTTCAGTTCTCAGTAATGAGTTGAATAATAAGATGGACAGACTGCTAACCAAGCACCAAAGCAGAAAGGAGTTGGGAAATTTTTCTGTAAGAATCAGATAGGAAATAACTTTCGCTTTTACAGATCATTCGGCCTCTGTTGCCACTACTAAACAGGACTGTTGTAGCAAAAAAGCAGTCATAGACAAGACGTTAACAAATGGGAGTCGCTGTGTTCTAATAAAACTTTATTTACAAAAAAGTGATCAAGGGTAGCATTTAATCCAAGGCCACAATTTGCCAACCCCTGTCTAAAGAATGGCATGGAGAGAAGTTTCTAGTGGGAAGTTATCAGCCCAAGCCTACTGAATATTTGAGTAACCTCTGGAATGACAAGAAGCTGGGAGGGAGAGTGAGTATATCAGATACCAGATATATTCAGAAATATAATTCAGAAATATCTTGATTAAAACAAATGGGGTATAGTCATTTGCCCCATTCTTTTTAATCTAAATATTTCTGAATTTTGCTACTGATATCTATGTTAAATATATGATATATATTATAATGTATATGATATACATATATCATACATAAATAAGTTTAACAGTAAGAAGCAGATTATTTTTCTTTTCACTCTTATTGCTTCTTCATGTATTCCAAATTAAAAAAAGGGCTAAACAAAACAAGAATATTTATAGCAAGATCCTGTTGAAACAACTATGCATATGAAGCGTTTTGTTCATTTGTTTTGTTTGGGGGAATATAAATAAGCTTATTTGGGAGCAGCATTAGAGCATCAGAGGAAAAAAATTTACTTCTTTATGTGCTTAAGAAAAAGCAGTCAGACTGGGGGAAAATTTCCTTTTTTTCTGCTTTGCTAAATTTGGCAAATTAAAGAAAAACAAAGCAAAACAGATTGGTATAGTCCAAAACAATATCTAAATCTAATAAGGTGGTATTTAATAAGAGTACATATTAAGTTTTAGGTTTAAAACATTGATCTACTTATTCAGCATAGGAGCAGCGTGGGGCAAAGTGACTTTACATAATTTCAAGTTAGAAAAACAAACACAATATGGGGTGATTCTAGGCCAACATTCAATATTTGCTTATCTTTTGACATAGTTGCTGAAAATCAGATGTAACTGAGGTTGCATTAATAAAAGCATAGTGTCCAAAACAAGGGAGGTGCTATTTCTACCTTAACGTGCGCTTATGTAACCACATAGGGGGATTGCATTCTCCTCTCAACATCAAGGCTTAAGAGAAATTTTGACAAATTGAAAGCCTCTCCTAGGGAGCAGGGTGAGGATGATGAAGTGGCTGGGAGCTTATGAGGGTCATTGGAAGAAAACGAGTATGCTTAGCCTGGGGAAGAGAGGATTTAGCAGGCAGAGGAGAACCATCTTCAAATATTTGAAAGGCTGTGTTGTGGAAGAAGGATTAGACTTATTATTTGTGTCTCAGGAGAGCAGAACTGGGACCAAAGAGTAGACATTTCAGGGCAGCAAAATTCAGCTTAATATCAGCCCAGAGCATTTTAACAAGTAGAATTGTTTAGCCAGTGGTTAAGTGCACTGGCTTTGAAACCTAGGCATTCTAGGTTTGTATCTCAAAACCTACAGTCACTTAATAGCTTTGTGACTTTAGAGGAAGTAAAATACCATCTCTGAGCCTCAGTTTTATGATAATGACAATGGAAAAAGTACTATCTACTGCATGGGTTTATATAAGGATTCAGTGAGATTGTGCATACAAAGAGAAAAGTGGTTTCTCCATGAGATACCAAGTTCTTCAGGACTAGGCATATAGAAGGAGCAGCTAGATGACCACTTCTCTGGAATATTATAGAGGGCATTTCTGCACCAGGTAGAAGATTAAACTAGACAACCTCTTAAGCCCTTCTAAACTTGTATCTTTTTATTTCTATATAGGAGCAGGAAGCTGAAAATCCTCTGTACCAGGGGTCATTGGGTGGTGGTCCAAAAGCTGGATTCCCCTAGAAGAACACTTGAAAATTGGGAAACCAGAATAAAAAGGAACATTCTGGCTTCTCTTTAAATATCTGAAGACTTGGTATCAATGGTTCACATTTCTACATGGTTAAGAAGCCGAATCCAGCCTCTGTACCCCAACAGTGAATTAAATCTTGGAGACAGAGTTTTGGGTGAAGTAGAAAAGAATAGCTTTATTGTTTTGCCAGGCAAAAGGGGCCACAGCAGGCTAATGCCCGCAAAGCTGTGTGTCCCCACTTGGAGAGGGTAGTGAGAAGTTCTATAGTAATGGTTCAAAGAGGGTGTGATCAGCTCATGGACATTCTTCTGACTGGTTGGTGGTGAGGTAAGTGGGAGTCAGCATCATCAACCTTCTGGTTCCAGCCAGTCTGGGGTCTACATGCCTGTGGGCAGCATACCTTCGTTAACTGTTAACTTCACTCACCTGATGGGGGTTTCAGTATCTGCAAAACAGCTTAAAGATATTGTTGTGTGTATCCCTTGATGGGGAACAGGACCTTGCCCCAAGGTGGCACTATTGTTTGTTTCTCCCCTGTCTCATGTCCCCTCCCTTCCCTAATAACAACTGCTTGAATCTGTCCGTTGGGACTCAGGGAAATTCATGGAGGCTGAATAAAGCCTATTTCTTATAATCAAAGAAATGGGGGACACAGAAAGGTTTTTGTGCATAGGAGCCTCACAGGGCCCTGCTTGGTATCAGTAACAACACCTTTAAAAGGCATTAACAACAACAAGCATCAGCAGTGCTTGGCCCTTTAACATCATTTGCCTTAGTTTAGACAATCAGACCCAGTTCGTCTAAGATCCAGCCCACCTTAGTCTCATATCACCTGCCTGATCTCTGAAGGCGGTGTATTGCCATTTCTGTCCTACATTAGCTAGGTGAGATAGCTGGAAGCAGTCCTTCTGGACTGCAGTCCTTTTGGACAGGATAGAAAAATAGGAGGAGGAAGAGAATGAATGGGATACCGGCAGGCTGTCTGAAAGGGAAGATTAACAACAAAAGTATTAATAATATTAGTTTTTGAATACTGACCAGTTACCAGGCTCTGTGTCAAGGACTGTATGTACATTGTCTCATTTAATCTTTACAGCAGTCCTATAAGGTGTGTAAAATGATTGCTTTCCTTTTATGAGTGAGGGTACTAAAGCCTGGAGGGGTAAATACTTGCGTAAATGTGTGCCCAGCTAATAAATGGCAGAAAAGTCTCTCATCTGACCAGTATCTGTTCCAATCCTGAGCCTTTGCTTTCCTCCACAATGGCCAATCGTACAAACTTTACAATTTTGCCTAAAGCCAGTCCTGGGAGATTCAGTTCTAATTTCTGAGCAAACATATTTCTGATAGGAAAGGTCTCTTCCTATCAGAGTTGCAAAGGGAAGATTCCTCCTTCATTGTGAATAACCTGAACTGTTACGAATCTATATGGCACTGTGCAAGGTTTCCCACAGTGTGCTTTTTGGACTTAAAAAAAAGTAGCATGTAGTCAAATACTATGCCAAACACAAGGTTAAATAAGGTGAACAAGTTCTTTCCTGCAGGATTTCTCAGTGTCTCTACTCTTCTAATGCACATTATAGAATCTGAGGAGAAGGGTGCGTACTGTTTCTTAGACTTCCGTGATCCTGGGACTCTGTATTCTTCAGTGTTTACCCTAGAGTGAATGAATACTCCATAGAACACAAACCTAATAGAGAGAAAAGAGCCCTGGACCAGAAATGCAATGGTATCAAAGTCCCAACTCTGCCAACAGCTAGCTATGTGATCTAAGTCTTGTAACCTCTGTTCTTATGTTGGGACAGTAATATCTGTCCTACTGACCGCTCCAAGTTTTTATAGGGATAAACTAAAAGAGGATTTAAAAGAGCTCTCTAAATTGAAAAAAGCCCAAGATATGCATAAGGGATTAAATGACTAATGTTTCTCTCTCCTACGTAACTGATCAGGGAAATGGGCTAGATTTTAATCACTTTCATGCCAATCAGCGATTTTCTGACCACACATAATGTTGTATCTTTTAAAAATGCATGAATGTGTGAATTTTCTGATCTACCTGGGAAGAATTATCAAAATATTATCTATATATTCATATTGTCATGAAAACATTAGAGCTATGCAATTGTAAACTCTCTGCTGAGAAAGAACACACTTTCTTCCAAGGCTATCCATTAAGGAAGGAAAGAGGAAAGAAATAGTGAGTACTCATAGCAGGATGTACACTGATTCCATTCTGTTCCCTTTGGCTAAGGTTCATGGTCCCCAGCCCCTGGACAATTGGACCTTTTGCCTTCTCTTCCATCAACCTGTCCCCTGATATGTGCTCCCATTGGCAGTCCTGACCTCACAGAAATAGGAGTCGTCTCCGGAGGAAAATGCAGTTGCCTGTCAACACTGTCGCTGTAAAAGTGGGAAATTCCTCTGCTATTGAGAGGCTAGAATTTCTAAAATAATAAAAATAAAAAGGAGAGAGAGAAAAAAATAACTCATTTGGCAACAGGGAATGGCATTGAACCTTGGTCTCTTAAGTGCCCCATTCCTTGGCTTTTTGAAGTTGCAGAAATGCGAATCAGGCTTTCTGTTGAGTGTGTTACTCTTGCTAAATACATGGTCACCGAGAGGAAAGATGCTGTGGCCTGGGGCACGGGGGCAGACCTCATTCCTCAGCCCTTTGCTCATTCTTTCACCTTTGGAGGTGGCTTTTGTAGGTAAAGAAAAAAAAAGTCATCTGCTGACCTGACGATACACTTCCCCAAAGGCAGGGTATTAAGATGTTATCTCAGATTTCCCCCAGTTCATGCCTGCTTCCTGCCTTCTTACTAATAGGACCTAAACTGCCTTCCAATACCTGGATCTCATGTTTATATAAATAGTACCCCACTTCTGTAAATTGATTTATAGTGTGAAAAGTGCTTTCTCAAATAAAATGTCTCATTTTGATTTTTTTTTTAATTACCAAGAAAAACAAAAAGTGAGGCTCTGAGAGATTAATTAACTTTCTTGGAGTCAGCCAGGATAAAGTATGCATACTCTTTTAAAAATATTGTTTTATATTTTCCACCCTCTAAATTTTGGTGATTTGGGACAAAACTGTATTATAATTTATATCCAGATCTAGGTAAGGGTATTGTGAGCTGTGAACGGTGGGGAGGGAATAACAGGAGGATGTGAAAAGCACTCTTAGAGGAAAAGAGCAGTACCTTCTGCAGAGGTTCCCCATGGGCAGACTGGCCCAGTGAAAACATCACTGGACCAGGAATCCAAAGGGCTCAGAGACAGTCCACCACTGCCAGTAACCAGTTACATAATCTTAGTAAATCCAGCAACATTTCTGGTCTCAGAATTCTATGCTGAGATGGGAGAGCAGGCAATTCAACAGAAACAAGTAGGAGGCAGGCTTCCAAATAATGTAACGCTACTTCAAGTATTGGGCCAAAAGCATATAGGTAGTATGTGGCCGAGCTGGACCTTGGACCTAGGTCTTTTGATTTTAAGACTAAGGCCCTTTCCATATTATATATAGGAAGCACAGGATTGATGTCAGTGATCTGGACATATGTACTTGGAATTATTCTGAAAAAGACATTAATTGGTTTCCAGAACAGTAGGCAACTTGAATGTAAAAGTAGTTTTAGGAAAATATCTAAAGTGGGACAGGCTGTAGTGAGACTAAAGGCAGAGTGGTGCTCTTAAAACTGCCTTTTGTTCAGTCCCTATGGCCGCCTACTAGACTAAGCAGATCTGCGGAAGGAAAGAGAACACCAGAAAACAGCCACGTTTCCACTACAGTAGTTTCCTTTCTCTGCATAATGTAAACAAAAGGCCATGATTCTGGGGAATAGCTCCCAACCCAATCCAGCAGTCCATTTTGCACATAGGTAGATGGCCACTACTGCCCTGAACTCCTATGTGCAAGAGGGCATTGGTTCTGTTAGGCCACCATGTCTGAAGGGACATGGAAAGGACGACAGAGTCATTGACTCAGTGGCTTTGAGCTTTTCAAGAGGAGACAGTGGTAGCTGCAGGTCTGTGCTCTGTAGCCACGCCTCCTCCTTTCAATCCAGCCTCTGCCTCTCGTTCAGTAAGGAATTTGGTACAGGTTACCTAACTCTTCTGTGCCTTCGTTTCCTCATCAGTAAAATGGGAATAATAATAGTAGCTACTTCCCAAGTCTGAGGCGAGGATAAGTTAATTCATATAAACTGCTTTGAACAGTATCTCATATGAGACCAGAGCTCACTAAATAATAGCTGATATTATTATTGTCATCATTATTGTTGTTATTATTAAGTACAAAACAACCAAATTTAAAAGATCAGGTCATTTTCAAGGATGCCTCTGTCTTTGATTATGTTGGTCCATCTTCCTAGAATTCTCCAATTTTAGAATTCTGCCAAGATTCAATGACCTTTATCCCATGAAGATTTTTATTATACCTTCATTTAGAAATGCTTTCACTTTCAACTTCTAATCAATTTATCTTTAATGAAGGAATGAATAAAATATTTAAGGTATGACTGCTTTTCCATAATATTTTTTGCTGGTCTATTTTTCAGCATTGTGTGTGTAAGTGTGTGTGTCCTTGTACACAGGAAGGATCAAGTTACACTAATTCACTGAGCGGGTGAATGGTTGCTACTTATGACTTAAATGTATTTCAGGGGTGTTATGGAAAAAGCCATTCAGAAGCAATAATAATTTTGAGAGTTATCATTCTCTTTGTTACCTTATAGAATTTAGTACAGTCTCCTTGAAAGGTGATACACTAGACCTTTTAAATAAGGGTAATGAAGAGAAGTAAGTAGGCTTACCCTTGCCTGTCTTCAAGTGACTATTACCCAAACAGTCTAGAATGAGGAAATAAGTGAAAGAAGAATTCTTTTTGCACTAAAGTGATTCCAGGCAAGGATGATATCACCTATCCTCCTCTTAACATCTTTTCCCAACCTGTATGTCTGGTATGTCATCGATGGGACAACCGGTCTTTAGGCTTCCAGAAGAGGTATATATTCTGAATAGGGCAGTGACTTTGGATTCTGCATCTGAATCTCCAATGGCTTAAACTTGGCCTCCCAAGTGTAAAGTGGATTTTAAAACGATATGAGTTTGAAAACATATTGATCATGTTACAAGATGTTATTTGGAGATTTTACAGTAAAAGAAATATAAGCACAGCTGCATATTTCAGAAATTTCAGTCCCAATTTGCTTGTCAGTTCCCAGAACATACTAGTTTTTCAGGGGATGTACATATATAAATAAACTAAATGCGTATAGAAAAGCACATATATCTTTTCTTTCCAAATAGCTTTCCTTCACTCTACCTGACATAAACTCCCTCATGTCCCCAGCCAGAATGGTATTTTTGGCACAATATTGTTCCTGACTTCTCTGTTGCCTCCTGGGGACCTGCCTTTCAAACATCTAATGTGAATTTTCTCATGAATGCCAATGATACACGGCTACATTTTTCCTTCGAACTTTTCATCCCCCAGGCACTCCAAGTACTCTGTAACTACTTCCAAGTTATCCATAATTAGATGAATAGCAATTACTTGTAAAAGAGGGTGGAAAAGGCAAAGGGCATTTTTATTGGTTCTGGGAAGATTTAACTGCATTGATACAGCATTTACTGAAAATCCCCATCACCCCAGAGCATGATGAATGGCCACCTCCATCTCAGCTCTGTCTCAGGAGGTTTCTGGGTACAAAGTGCCCTGAGGTCTCCTTTGCCACGAAAAGAAGCTAGTCTCCATTCATTCTCTCATGTTAACTTCACTTGAGTTAAGTGAGCAGACAACACTTTATTCACTCCCAATTCAAATCAAAATAAAGGTTTAATTTGCTTCCCTGTCTTCTGGGGCTAATCTCCCTCATTGAACACTCATACTCCCATTAATTCAAGGAGAACAACCCCCTAAGCAGCCTTTGATTAGACTCGAAGGATTAATTGTTCCTTTGGAAGCTTGCACACAGCATCCACCAGTATCAACAAGAACCTCCCTTTGTGTACCCTATACCCCAGGGCAGAATTAGGTACGAGACATGACCATCAGCGTTTATGTGACTAGCGGCAGATAATTCACACTCTACCTACTTCTGAGCTCAAGTGCTAAATTTCTAGGATGCCTATTATAGTGCTCCATCTTCCCTGCAGACCTACCATTTGCAGGTAGAATACAAAGACGTCAACTCCTGCTAAGTGTCGGGAACTTTTATCACATAGGAGATGTCAGAACAGACTTTAGCAGAAGTTAGCTTTATGGAATATCTCCAGGGTCTGCCTCTAATGTTAATGGATCAACCTCCCGGTTGAAAAAAAAAAAAAAAGAGTTCTCAGTTCTTTTGCTATTCTTTATATTCTATGACTTCAACTTTATTATTTACATTCAAAGAATCTCTTGAGATAAAGTAAAGTAATACGTTTCAATAATTAGTTTAATAATAAGTTAATTAAGAAAGGATTCACTCCCCCCAACTCTAAGCTGAGTTCCACTTACAACAGCTCTTATAAACCAGCTTAGAGAAAGATGAGATGATTTGTATGTTGATACAGAGAGGCAGAAGTTTTTCTGTGTATGTGTGTATCTTTTCATAAGGGTGGACTAATTTATTTATCAAACAGTATTTTCTTTTTCTGAGTTCCCCCAAAAGTAGTCTGTGAGTCAAGGACTTTTTAATGCAAAAAGGTTGGTTGGGAAGTTATCCTAAGAAACATGGGAAGGGAAGTGGCTTACTCAGACACAGAATAATGGAGCCAGTAAAAGTTTATTATCAGGCCAGTTGTCAGTGTGGTCAACTGGATCTCAGTCTCTCTGGGGAGTACTGGAAGCAGAACAATGTTCAGTTATCCCAAATGAGGGGCACAGAAGATGAGTATTTATTTATCAATTTCTCATCCATAATTGATTGAGAGTTGGTTCTGGGAACATTAACTCTCAGGCAATGCTACTTTGGCCTGCATGGAGAAAAGCTTGTTTCTCAGGCCAGAAACAGAGATAGTAAGGTTTTCACAGTCATCAGAGTTGTAGTTGTGAATCCTGATGGTGGGTATGGGGGTGGGAGATTCACTGAGAGCATGGACAACCTCTGCTATAATTAGTAAATCTCTGCCATTTATTAGACATTGGGTTGTACATTAGCCTTGAAATAGAATCAGTGCCTTTTATAAAAATTGGACTTCAGCAAAGATTTTTATTACTAGAACACCAGGATTATTGCTACCCATCAATCTTCTTGTTTTGCAATTGGCTTTTTCATTAAGTAAAGAGAAGAGAGAGAAGACAGAACATTTAATAGGTAAGTCACACTAAAATTAAGGTTTGGCCTTTCAAACCAATTTTTAAACTCCATATTAAGGAAGCATGCTTTTTTTTCAAAGGGATTGAATATTTAAAGTAACAAAAAATTAAAGAAAGAAAACAAAATGTATTCTATATAAATGAACACTGCCTGATGTAGATAGTTTTCAAAAGCATGACCTGGGAGTTTAAATCAATAACTGTTGAAAATTACCTAGAAACTCATATCTAAAACCAATTCATGTACACTTAAATGTTTAAGTTACAGTACATATACCTCAAACACTTGTCACTTAGAAAGTGTTTTATGTTCCAGCATTGATCCTACAAACTTGCTGGAGTTAAGAAAAGCATCTTATATTTATATAGCATTTTGACTATTAAAATGTACCTCACATTCATATTTTTACTTAAACTTCATAAATATATGTGAGAAAAGTATTATTCACATTTTATAAAAATGGAAAGTGACAGTGCAAAAAGTCAGGTGATTTGCTATAGGTCACAAAACTAGGAAAAGTTGAAACCAAAAATCAGCCCAAACCTTCTTACCAGCTTGTGCCTACATGCATGAAGACAATACAATTCCAGCTACTATTTCACTTGGAACTTTTGGTCAGACCAATAGGACCAAATTTCTTGAGTTGCCTGGGAATTGAAGGTTTCCTGGGATGCAATACTTTGAGTTCTATTATCAGGGCCATCCCAGACAAACGGAAAATTGGGCCTTCTGCCTGGCACTTAAAATATGTACATTGTTTTAGAAGCATATGCTGAAGTCTTTGGTGCTTATACTGCTCCATAGTTGTTCTCGAAAGTTACAGTTCTTTAATAACGTACAGCTGATCTCTTAATGTTGATAATATTCTATAACTTGCTTTTTAAAATGAATCCACTTTTTCCTAAGTGGCTCCCAAGAATAGCATTAGCTACATTAGTATTCTAATACCCTTCCTGGAATATAGTTTACTCATTTTTCACTTATATTCATTTACATAGACCCTAAAAGGAAAACCATAAATAAAAGAAGGCATATACCTAGTTGTTCCAATATTGAAATGAAGATTAGATGAGATAAGGAATGAAAACACTGCCTACCTAAAATAGCTTTATGGAACTTAATAGTACTCAGAAAGCTTGAATTATTAAAAGTCCAATATCTTTCAGCTTGTAAGTTGAATATATTTGGGCTGCTAAAGGGAAAATCAGAAGTTCTAATGTTGTCATTTGTTTGATCAAAAACTATAGAAACAAACAGCCCCCTCAAGCGTGTTGCTCTGTAGAAATACGTGTATCTGTAGGAGGCTATTGAATTTTATAACTAAAACTAATTAGGTGAATAGCTAGTGACTTTATTTCCCTGAAACAAGCACAACTAAATTCCTCAATTCTCAACTCATTGATTCCATCCCTGCAGGTTTCTCCAGGGCAATCAATCATTAATCTATCTACATACCTGAGTTTTGGTACAGGCACTGTCTCTAATTTTCTGTGTGACGTTTGGAAAGTACTCTGCTTGTTTGAATGTCAGTTTTTTATCTGACAAATTGTGGAGTGGAGAGGCAGTTGGACCAGATGATTTCCAGATTATCCAGAGAATGAATTATAGAACTTGACCTGATGACAAGGAACATTACAGTTGATTCTAAATTAATGGAGATGCACAGGATTGGGGTGGTGCCCACTCTGTATCTTGGCCTCACATGTCATTCTGGTCACTTTAGGGTGTCATCATATGGGAATTAATGCAACAAAGTAATCATTATGTAACAAAATGTCAAAAACATTTATTATGTACAAGTAATGTTGAAAGTTATGGTCTGAAAAATTATATTCTGAGATAAAAGAAACATAATTTCAAAAGAATAAGTTGATTGATTCAGATAGGTTGTCTCTATAATTCAACCAATAAATAGGTTAAACCAACTCTAGGTAGACTCTAAAAGTAGCTAAAGAGAAGCAGTTATGTAAATCTGGTTGGTACGTGCTTAATTTAGAATATTTCTTGTAGACAGCCATTCCCTGCTACAAAACTTTTGAACCTCTAGGCCCTGCAGTGGGTGCTCACTCAATTTCAGAGACATATCCTTTGCTTTCTATTGTTCATAGTTTTTTTTTTTAACAATCTATGTTCTATATATACATATATATATATAAATATATATATATACATAAATATATATATATATATATACACCCACACAAAATTGAATGGCTGCATAAAATATTGAAGTTTTACATATTGAGAATATCACTTTGACCATTGCTTTAGCCTAGCAGAAGACCCTAAAAAATTCTGGAAACATAGAAAAGACCCCCTAGTTATATGTTAGACTGTCTTTTCCTAGTGGACAAGAATTCAATCAACAAAATATATTTAATGCTGAGAATACTTGATATCAAAGTAACAGATTAAAAAGCAAAAATTCAATCAACTTATTGTTTTTCTATACAAGATATCAAAGTAGTTCATTGACTTTACAGATTTCCTCTGGCTGTGTCAGCCAAATCATATTATTGGTTAGTGTTACTTATCCATAGCCCTAATTAAATCTCATGGTTATAGGGGAATAAAATATAGTCATTTAGAGAGGTTTATGTGCTTACATATATATCTGACAGTAGATATTAATACGGATAAATTTGATGCGTAATCTGAACTCAAAGAATTTATGTAATTGAAAATGGATTTGGCTTACAAAACACAAAGTATCAGTCTTAAGAAATTTTCCTTCTTGTGTTCATTATATAATAATATTGTTAGAATATAATGAAACATTTATATAAAGTTGTAATATCAAGAGAAATTAATTTTCCTTTTTTCTGGTTGCTGTATAGTTATTTTAGAACTGTGCTAGGATATGTCCTTTAAGCAAGAGTGTTTCCATATCACTTAGTAGACGAAAATAGGCATTTTTAACTTTGCCACTTTAATTGAAAACAAATAAATACTTTTACAAAAGTATGTGTAAACTATGTATAATACATATAAAATACATGAAACGTATATACTTCTATACAATTTATATATTATATATATATATGTATGTATGTATGTTTATATATATGTATAATTTAAGGTACTTAGGGCACCAGTGATGTGGTGATGACATATCAGATAATTAATAGATAAGAGGATCCAGAACCAATGGGAAAGGTGCTGACTCTCCAGATGACTTTCCCTCTGTCCTTCCTCTGGTCATGTGGGGAGTTCCTGGTTGGTGATGGGAAGAAGAGGCATGTGGAAGAGACACAGGAAGAAGCTCTAAATATAAAGATTATGCATTCTTTTTGAAAGCCTTTCTCATCTCTTCTGGCTTGACCCAAGACATTGCTTTCATTCCATAAAATGTGGTGTCTGCAACCAAAAAAATCTTATTTAACAAACATTGATTGATGACCTGCTAAGAGCTCTTTGTGTCAGTGATAGAACGTTGAACAAGGCAAAAATGGTCTGTGCCCTCCTGGAGCTTTTATTCTAAAGGTGGTGGTGCCAGAGACAATAGGAAAATAGGCAGAGCCATAATAAATAAAGATTGTGATAAGTATGAAGAAATAAATAAATAGAATAATTAGACAGTGACCTGAGGTGTAATGAGATGGGGAGTCTTTCTGCTACTTTAGGTAAACTGATTAGGGAAGGTCACATCACTGAAAATCCTTCCAATTAAATGAACTCTCACCTTACTACATGATAAGCCAAAAGTGGGGAATGAGTCTTACCCAGCAGAATTAGATTTATCTAAAGAATCTATAATTAGCATACATTCATATGCACGTGCTTGTTTTTTTGTTTTTTTTAATATCAAGTACTGATTTAACTTTCTCTACAGTTCTCCATATTGAAGATGAGGAAATGGAGGCTCAGAAGGCGGGCAAGCAAAACAATCTCATAAAATCTGAAACTTTTCCAAACAATTATCAATTTAACTATTTAGGAAAACATAGGAGGAAGACAAAAATAAACTGAGGAACATAACATTGGTTTGGAAGATTGTTAGGCTCTCAAGAACTGGTATGATTCTAGAGGTTATGAAGAGTACCTAATGGTAAAAGGAGATATTAGAATTTAAAATGCTATGAAATATAAAAGCAAAATGAAAACTACAATCCCTAAAAGGCAGAACACATCTAGCTCATCGTAGAAATATGGTGTTGGCTTTTGTCTTAAATCTTTTCTCTTAAGATGATATCATCTCAGTGTGTTGGGGCTTGTCAAATAAACATTAGGATTTATGTAGTATCAATACCTTGATTGGATTAAGTGGAAAAGTAGGCTTTGATTTACAGAAATTCACATCACAGCCAAGTCTTACTTGAAACACTTCTAGTCTGTAAAGCAACACTGAAACTTGAGGCATCTTGCTGACACTATGACTTATTTTTTAATATTTGTAAAGGGCAATAAGTAAGAATGAGTTCTTATATCATTTTACACGCTGGGTGGCTGGTTAGTAGTCATTTTTATTCTGACCTGGTTTGAACTTGCACAATACTCACATTGCCTCTGGCATTTGACTGTGTGCAGACTACATTTTATTTCTTTCTCCAGAAATTGAACTCTGCCTGGGAAAGCCAGAATTTCCTAGAAGATTGTGCTCCAAGCCTATTGATTTAAAAGGCAGAAATAAACTGCTTTCTTTTGCCCCAGATTCTATTTTCAAATCTTGCTTGTGTATCTCAGAATTTTTTCAAAAACCAATTCTGAAAATGAGTGCTCTAAAACTCTGGGTTTGTCTCTCAGTCTTTGCACAGATAGCGAATCAATAATTTGGTAAATTAAAACAATCAGATATATTAACTGTCATTTATGGGTAAGGCACAGTATTAAAGATTTAGATAACTAGATTAAAAATATTTTAATTGGTTATTTTTGTTTCACAGAGATATCTTAAGTGTACACACACAAAACATTAACTTACATTTTTAAGTGCTACATTTCCTGAATGTTACAGATAAAGAAAAAAAAAAATGTAGGCTGATTCATTCAGTTATTCTTGTGCTCATTCTATAACTTAAAAACAAGCAAACAAATAAACAAACAACAAACAAAAAACTACTGTATAAATTGCAAAGGCCCGGGTCTTGAAGATACAACATTGAGCAAACAGGATTGGGTATAAAACTTATAGAGATTAACTTGTTATTTTAATAAACTGATAAATGCTATGATATAAGCAGTGTGGGTATTAGGGGGAAATACTACAAAAGTACCTCTCTTAGTCTAAGGAGGATCAGAAAACCTTCCTGGAGGAAATAACTGAGAACTAAAGAATAAGTAGAAGTAAAACTCCATGGTGTTGGGGAGTGAAGAAGGGGAAAGGATATTCTGATCAGAGGGAAGTAAATGTGTGGAAGATGAGAGCAAAAGACAACTTGACTGACAGAAGAAACTAAGTGAGGTTCAATGTGGCTAGAGCATAGAAAGAAGAGGGTAGGGTGATTTGAGGAGGCTGAGGGGAAAGAGACTAAATGACAAGTTAACGAAAGAATAATGTTAGTAGGGTTGATGTAATTTAGAGTTTCTCAACTTGGGCAATATTGACACGTTGGGATGGCTAATGGTTTGTTGTAAGAGGAAAGGCAGCTGTTTTGTCTATTGTGGACTGTTTAGCAATATCCTGGCCTCCATACACCAGATGCTGCTACCACCCTCCTCCAATGTGATAATCAATACTACCTTGATATTTTCAAATGTCTATTTAGGGTGCAAAATCACTGCTGGCCCAGCAGCACATTAAATGGATTATGTGTCACTATCAACTGAGAATTATCCCAGAGATGCAAGGATGGTTTGACATAAGAAAAATTAAGCAATGGAATACACCACATTAATAGAGTGAAGGGGGAAAAAGAGGAAGAAAAAATGCTTATCTTAATTGATGCACAAAAAAAGGATTTGACAAAATTCAGCACCCTTTCATAATAAAAACACTCAGAAAACTAGGAACAGAATGAAACTTCCTCAAAATGATAAAGAACATTTCCTCCGAACCTGGTAATAAGACAACTCAGTTGAACTATTTCTCAGAACTTTTAGTAAATAGCATAAATATCTGGTTATGTAAAAATAAATATTATGATCATGGACTTTTTTAAGTTGAAGCTGTTCTAAGAGCTGAGCTGGACCACGGGAGCACTGTCCTTGGATTTTGCAGTTTTTTTTATCACAGACACACACACACACACACACACACACACACACACACACACACACACAGGTTTTCTAATGTTACTTTTTCTTTTTCTCAAATGTGCCTAGACAGTAATGTTCTAAGGCCTAAAATCAGACCATCAACAAACAAATAAAATGATAGTCATATTATGATCTACATCTACTGACTTAAAAAGGACTGAAATAATCACTTTACTAATAGTTCAGCTTCAAAATTCATATTACAGTTATTTGGAAGAGGGAATCTGAAAGAGTCTGTGACACACTTGCCAACAGTTCCCTCCTCCACTTCTGCCACATTGACTTCTTTTCAGAATTCTTCCAAAAGTGGGTGGAAATATTTGAGATGGCTCAGTGAATTAGACCGCTTATGTATGATTATATGAAAAGCTAGCCACACCATTTCCACCTTCTTAATTTATGGATCAGAGATTACATTTGTAAATAAAAGAAAAAGGAGAGCGGAAAATGATAATTTCTATAGAGGAATTGGAAAGCAGTCATCTTAATAATACAAAGGTCATCAATCTGGCAGAAAACATTAATGACACAAATGCTAAACTTAACTCTCAGATGTCTCTTGGACTTGCCAAAATCATTTCCATTAAATTATGAATTAGAGAGACATGACTGTATGAAAGGCCAAGTGACCAGTACTTGAATTGAGGAAAACAACATGAGTTGGATTGGTGTGAGGAATAAATATTCATTCTTTCAGCAATTATGTTACCCATATTTACCACCTGTCCACAGACTATAACCTAAAGAAGAGAGGAGAATAATAAATGAGAATAAGAGTTCAAAAAAATTATGGAAAACACACATTATTAAGGACCTGAGGACTTTTGGATCAGTGAATTGTGAAAGTATGGGCAAGTCACTTACCCAGAAGATCTTACCTTTTACTTTTATGAAAGCAGGACTTTAAAGTCCCTGCTCTCTTGGTTTTGGAGTCAGTGTTCACCCTGACATCCAATTTTTGGCCAAATCTCACTTTTCTTCATTGAAACCTCTATCAGATAAAATATTTTAATATCTCAAGGATGTTCTTCTCAGTACATTTCACACCTGGGATATTTTTGTGATAATATGTTTTATATTATTTTCCGCTTCTTTTTTCTTGTCTATGTTTTAGAAGTTCCCTAGGATATTATACTTCATAGATTAATTCTTTACCTTTCTTATTTTATTGCTACTACTATAAAATTATTATTATGTCTTTCCTTTCTGGATAATTCCTTCAACTTTATCTTACAACTCTGTGCTGAATGTAATTTTTGTTATCATTTTTGTTGTTTTGATTTTAGCTATCATAATGTAAGCTTCCAAAAACTATTTCTAATTCCTGTATTGTTTTCTTCCATTTATTTCTTTAATGTCTTTTTTGTGGATGAAAAAATTTTTATTTGTATTTTTTTGTAAAATCATTTTAAAAAATTTTTATTTTATGTTGGAGTATAGTTGATTAACAATGTTGTGTTAGTTTCAGGTGTACAGCACAGTGATTCAGTTATACATATTCATACATCTATTCTTTTTCAAATTCTTTTCCCATTTAGATTATTACAGAGTATTGAGAAGAGTTCCCTGTGCTATACAGTAGGTCCTTGTTGGTTATCTATGTTAAATGTAGCAGTGTGTACAAGCCAATCCCAAACTCCCAAACTACCCTTCCCAAGTTTTTACAGTCTTGATATGAAGAAATCAGTGATTTTTTGAAGTTTTCTTGTTTCCATATAATGCCATTTTAATGGTTATTATTTAGTTGGAGGCCTTACTCTTGTATACTGAGGGCTTCCTCAAATGGTTCATAACCCTAGCTCTTCATTCATATATCTGTATTCATGGATGTAGTGTGTTGGCTGATGCTCTTCATTTTTAGGTTATTAAGGCTGACAGTTTTTTATTGGAAAATTCCTAAACATGGATATTTTTAAGTCTATCTTTTGGGTCTTTCAATTTCTGCACAGAAGGATCATCCAAAGTCTGTTTTCTATCTCAAGCCTTATGCTATTTTCTTTTCTGTCTTAAGACTGAATGTCTGGAGATCCTGTAACTCAATTTCTCTGCAAATATTCTCCAGTCTCCCATAGGTTTTGTCTGTGTGTGAGTGAGAGGGAGAGAGAGAGGCAAACAGACAGACAGACAGAGAGAGACAGTCCACTGATTGGAGAAGGTGATGACCTGGAAGGCCAAGTGAAAGCCTTTCAAATAAGCCTTCTATTCCAGTTTTAGCATCCCTGCCACTACCTTCCAAGCTATAAGGTGACTCCAGTTCCTGGTCCTTTGAGGGGAATCCACAAGATATTTCACTTACTTCTTGCAGTCATCTTCCTTTGAGAGTATTTTGGTATGACACTTTTTCTTTCTGCATTTATCCTTCCACTTTGTGTTCTTGTCGTTTTTGAGATTATAACTTGTCTCTGTGTTTCATTGACAATGGAATTTTGATTTCTGTTTCTTGCTGTCCTAGTTATTTGTGAATCCTTTTAGAGAGGGTACAGGTAAAGAAATGTCTTTTATCAACATCCTGAGACTAAAAACAGCACCTTTGTGAAGTCTTCTTCACACCGTCATCAACAATTATCTTTTACCTCTTCTGAGCTACCAATTTACTTGGTCTATATTTATGTTCTTTTTTGTTTTACATTTATTGTGAGTCTTTACAGATCCCTGTGTTCCTAATAGACCTGTGAGACAGGAACTTTGTCTTTTAGTAAATTACTATCTACATAATTTCAGATAGGACCTACCACATATGAGGTGCTTAATAACCACTTGCTGAATTGCATTAATAAAGGAGGAAGGAAGAGGATGTTATTCTGTGTCATTACTTCTATGCATATCTATCCTCCTTCCTGCCACACACAGGAATTCAGCTTTCAACATTTCCAAGGCTTGATTCATTGGATGAATAAAGCTGCAACTAAAAAAACCTAAATTGAAGTTATACAATGGCTAAAGAGAAAAGATGCTCACGCTAGTGAGTGAACACAAATAAAGAGCTCTTCAATTAATGCTACCAGTCATCTTGCCTTTACAATCATTCCTCTTCTCTCTCTCTCTCTCTCTCTCTTTTTACCTTCCTGTCCTGGAGAAGTCTGTGACTGGAATTGTAGATACTCATGGAACCATACATAACTGAAAAGTCTGTTCTCTAGTACATGGATTGTATGCCACCACCTTCTTGAAGACATCCCTATTTTCCCAGCTGCAAATCATCTCTTTCTCTTTTGAATTCTGTAGTACTTTTGCTATCACAGTGACTAGCTGTAAACACGCAAATCTCTATTGAAATGACCAATAAATGAATAGTGACCATATGTGGGAACAGGATTGTTCTAGCTGTGTGCCCATACCAGAGTCATGGAGAGATATTTTAGAAGATGATTCTCCTAACCCACTGGGTAGGTGAGGACTTTTAACTAATATGTTTTAGTAACATGATGCCATTCTGTGTAATTATACATGAATTTCTATGTGCAACCTGAGACAGTCTGCAGCTAAATAGAGGTCTCCAGTTAACACTAGAGTGGTATCTAGGATTAACTAGATGACACAGGAGAGTTATTACTGCATCTTAACCACCTGAGTCAATCCCCTAGGAAAGACAAGGCCATACAGATTCAATAGTCTCATTGTGAGTGTCACTGAATTTGTTTACTGAATTTGAATACTACATCCTACAAATGTTTTATTTATCTCTTAATTTAATTCTTAAGATTTTTTCATGTTATTATGTTTCTTCAGAAATCATTCCTTTTCCTAGAATTTATAATGAAGTTGTTCACATATTGAGCAATATACTTTATTGCATTAATTACTCCCAGCCTCACATTTTTCATATGATAATTTGTTATTTACCTTCTGAATCAATAATTAGACCATAAACTGAATAAGTCATGATCTGGAAAAATATACACATGCCTCTCATTTATTCACCAGGAGGGTATAAAAATCCAGCATCTTTTTTCAGTAAAATGAAGCTGATTTGAATAATATCAATATTTGTGAATGTATTTGGCTACTAGTTAATCCAAAGTAATTAGACTGTGTATTTATTATTCTAAAGTTCCTTGCCTCTTCAGGAGTTAAAGGCAATATAGTATTTCCACCCCTATCTTTCCCTACTAATCTCATTTTCTACCACTCGCCTGAACTCAGTTTTCTTGTCAGGAACCCCATGAGATATCAGAGCGTGAGGAAAGGCACTCTGACTTTCATCTTCACAACTCAGTGCCTATTGTATTGCCTAGTACCTAACAAGTATTTAATAAGTGATAATGTGATTAGTGAATGCTCAATATTACCATGCCCATTATTCTATAAGTGCTATACATTTTAACCTCTTTCATTCTTCATCTCTTCTTGGAAATTGCTTATGATTGCTTTTCCACCCAATAAAATTCCCTTGCATTTCTCAATGTCATGGACTTTCTGAATCTTTATGTCACCTGCCTGGGAGGATCTGGTCCCTCCAACACTTAACATTGCACTCTCCTATGACTCTTTGGGTCTATTTTCCCTATTTTGCTGTGAGCTCTTTGAGAAAGGAATTTCTAAGTACCTGACAAATTATAGGTGCATTAAGGTTTAATTAAACTGATAGAGTTTTCCCTGAGGGACTGAACAGTGAAGTGCAGAAGTTCCACAACTTTTTCTGATCCTGTTGTTCTCGGTGTCTCAGTAATTTTCTCCTGGCATCCCTAGGCCAAAATAAACACCGAACAGTTGCATGTATAAAGCAGTTTGATTCAAACAACTTATGTTTTAACAACCTAGGGGCTGTTTGACAAATAATATGCATATCCAGGCATACCTCGTTTTATTGTGCTTTGCTTTATGGCACTTCACAGATACTATGTTTTTTACAAACTGAAGTTTGTGGCAGCCCTGCCTCGAGCAAGTCTATCGGTGCCATTTTTCCAACAGCATTTGCTCATTTCATGTCTCTGTGTCACGTTTTGGTAGTAATTCTTGCAATATTTCAAACTTTTTAATTATTATTACATTTGTCATGGTGATCTGTGATCAGTGATCTTTGATGTTACTACTATGACTCGCTGAAGGCTCAGATGATGGTTAGCGCTTTTTAGCAACAAGATATTTTTAATTAAAGTATAGACATTTTTAGATATAATGCTATTGCACATTTAATAGACTACAGTATAGTGTAAACATCACTTTTATATGCATTGGGAAACCAAAAAGTTTATGTGACTCGCTTTATTGCAATATTTGCTTTATTGTGTTCTGGAATCAAACCTACAGTATCTCTGAGGTATGCGGGCAATGATAGAAAAGATAATATTTTTATTTTCTTCTTAAATAACCACTTTTACTTATGGCAGATATGCTCCTGTTAGGCAGAGCACAACTTCTCAACCCTTGAAATAAGAGTGCCCAGCCTTATTTCCTATCCGACACTGATTTTCACACAGCATTTGGTTTTTGTAAAGCACAATCACTGGAAGCCCAGCTCCAACAATGACACGATATCGAAAGCAAGTAGTGCGATAAAATGTTGGAGCAAAACTACCTCAAAGTAGTAGTCCATGCAGTAGCTGACAGGTGTCGAGCATCACTGTGTTTCTCTGGAACATTTAAGTACATCCCGTGATGCCTCTGTGAATTCACTGTGGTGCTCTGGGGTGCCTTGATTTTCAGTTTGGGAATGGAGAGTATGGTGGTAGAACACATTGACTTTGGCAAAAGACTGCTTGGTTTTGAATTCTGGCTCCTTTATTGAATGGCTCTTTGACTTTGAGCAACTTACCTTTCTGGATCTCAATTTACTTATCTGTAAAATGTGGAATGATATCACTTCTTCTTAGGGTTTTTATGAAAATTAACTGTGCTGGTCTAAGAAAAGAACTTAGGAAAGTGCTTGGGACTATATAAAGTGGGTAGCTATTCCTGTTGTGATTAATACTAATTTGAACTAAATATCTTGCTTTTGTAGTAGAGATCAGTCAAACACCATACAGGGTCACTGCATGTCCTCGGGGGGATACCACTATTCCTATACCATCTATGTTATTTCTTTACTCATAATGAATCTAATGATACTATATTACTTGAAATTCACCGAGTAATTACTCTATATCAGGCATTGTGCTAAGACTTTTAGATTCCTTCATATCAATTAATTCTCCAAACAATCATGAGAGATGTTATTTCCCATTTATACGAGTGAGAAAACTGAAGCTACAGATGTCAAAAAGTGTATCTCATTTCAACCAGCTAGTAGGTGTCTCAGCTGACCAGTATTCAAATCCAGATGTGCCTGACTCCCAACTTGAATTCTTCACTACTACCCCTTCTGATGGACCAAAAGGAAAGGCAGTTTCTGTCACTAGACTAAGGATCTCAGATCTTCTTACGACTGAGGGACAAAGCAGAGGTTGTAAAACCAGGTACAGGTTGGGTCAGGACCCAGGAGGACTTGTATTTCACATCATTCACAATTGCAGCTTCATCTCGGTCACAATCCTGACGACACTGTCAATCTGCTCATCGTTTTTTCTCCTGAAGTACTGATTTAGAGTACAAGATAGAAATCTTCAGGGCTGCTGAATATTAAGTGAAAATCTTAACAGAGTCATTATAAAATATATCACCTTCCTGCAGGATTCATCTATAAAAGGAATTTATTTTTTCCAAATTTGCCAGCTTTGAGAGAGACTTTTAGAAATGTTCAGAGGCTAGAATATGTGCAGAGTCCACCATCTAAGGAATAATGGATGGTATTGATTTCTTTCAGCCACTCAAACCTCTATATGAGTTTATGGTGTCCTAAATCAAGAAGCAATTTTTGGTTTTTGACAATGATATAGAAAGTATCTACTTTCCCCATGATGTTATACCTGCTTTATGTGGTTTCTTTAAAAAAAAAAAAAAAGTTTCTTCTATGGTTTTTCTATTGTTTAGCAAAATTGGATCTGTTTTAAAGTCAATCTTTTAATGAGTGAATATTTACATATCCTAAATCAAAAAGCAATTCTGTTTCTCTGACGCCAATATTTTAAATGATGATTCTTCTATCTCTTTCATAAGACTTGGTTCACTGCTTTTTGAATGTCTGTGGTGTAAATATCAGATGTAGAAAACATAAAGCACTTTTCCTTAAGAAGGACACAGGTCTAACACATTTTTGGCCATGGGAAATATTTCCCATGAATATGGGAAATATTCAAATGTAACACAACAGCTGACAAGTAAGTGCTCCAACACTAGACAACAATTTAAAAACACCATCCATAGATAGGTTAAAATTGACCTACCCAGTGAAAACAGCTATAGGAGACATTTATAGAGAAGAAATATATAAAAATAATTAAACATTTAAAAATTACAATTAAAGAACAGAACAAGAGAAGGCACTGAAAAAAACTGGAATCTGTTTGTAATTCATTTTTGAAAAAACTGTATACAAATACAAAGCCTGTATGTGCATATAAATAGAAATATGGGTCTATTTGCTTTCCATTTAGATTTACCTCAGAGGATCAGCATCAAAACTGGTAAAGAGAGGAGAATGAAAAAAAATATCATTTTTTAAAGTTATTACTCAAACCTTTTCAAGTCTGTTCAGAGGCAATAAATAATGTAAAATGACTTATTATGTATTCTAAATAAGAATACAGTGTGAATACAGGCTCAAAATAACTATACCATTTTAAAAAGTCAACAGCAGCAGAACAACTGCTGTCTATTTAGAGTTAAAAATCATAGCCACAAAGATGAACTTATTTCTTAAACTGGGAAGAGAAAAATGACGGTAGATAATGTCTAATTTACATTATTTTGACTATTTAAAAATGTACTGTATGTTCTATTTTCTTTTGGCTTTGGTAGGTTTTAAACCAGAAAATTAGCAATAAAAGATTACAGAGTATTTCAGAGCATTAGATTATTTTACTCGAAAATTTTGCACAATCCTACAAAAAGCTAACTTTTTCCTTTGAGAATGAATATAGAAACCACAGCCACTGGAGTTGCATGTTAAAATCTGAGTCTCAGTGTTTGCTCTACAGTCTTGGGCAAGTCCCCTTATCTCCGTAGAATTCAGGGTCTCAGTGCTCATTGCAGATCGTAAATTAACATCCAATTTATTAGAGTTTCAAATGTAAATACTGTTTTTCTCTTAAAAAAATAGGCTTAATTTATATTCTTCACATAATCTTAGTAAAATAAGAAAAATCTCTTCACTTTTGCCATGATTAATGTTCAATTATTTCAAGTTGAGTAGACTAAACTTACCTAAACAATAAGGGCCATTGATAACTTAGTTTATTATAATGTCCTCAAATATTTTAAATGGTAGTTATAAAATTTAAGTATTTTGTTCTCTTAAGTGTCTCAAAGGTCTAACCAATCAACATAAGGACCTTAACAAGGAAAATCTTTCCAAGTATTTAAATGTTTTATATTACCCTCCTAAAATAGTAAATCTTAACTTTCTTTTCAACATTTCAAAATGTTTTAAATTACTTTTTATATATTGTTCAACTTAAACTGATATGTTTAAAATCAGTTATTTGATTACACACTTAAAAGTGTAAACATAAGTCTTAGTTGTGCAGGGGATCCTCAGAGTTTTAATTATTACAGGCCCTTTATACATCAATATGTAGAAGTGGTACTAATGAGCAAAAACTTACCCTAAACTGAAATCAAGAGTATTAATACCATGGGTTTGATTTATGTCATTATCTCTATATTTCATTCTAAAACATTTTCATGTTAAAAGACATTTATCCTCTAAGGTGTTTACCACCTCAAATGAGTTAAAACTTTTGGGGGGCATAAAACTGAGAACAGGTGCTAGGAGCTAACTATGCCTCGGATAATTTTCTGCATAACACACACGAGACACGCTGAAACTTAATTGTAATTATATTTACTATAATAACTGAAGACTCCAAGTTTAAACCCTTCAGATGGAGGTGGATTTTTGCGGTTCTAGTTGCACTCTTAAATATACTCTTAAATCTTATATGGCTCATTTTGCAACCCGTGACCCAGGTTACAGTTAACTTCTTTCAGTAAACTCCTTGCAGTTCATCTAATTCCTTGTGCATTTCATATTATTCTCATGTGGCTGGGCCACACCTCTTATAGACATTTATCTGTCTTGGGGGGGTGGTGGTCACAACTCCAGGTTTCAACGCTGCTAATTACACACATTAACACCTAACATAAAAAGTGAAAGGTGATAGAACAGAGAAGCGAATCATCTTCAGAAATTCTCAAACACACCAGGAAGTATGGTCAAACATTGCTAACTTACTCAGCATTTATCACCCTGGAAAATTTAAAATTCTGAACCATTTCATTTTGATCTTTTGGAGTCTAAAATATGATTAATGACACATTTAAAAAGCAATCTAATTTTAAGCAGGAGAAGTTATTTATTTTGCCCTCTCACAATATACACAACAAAAAGTGGCATTTTTGACATCTCCATGAATGGCAACTGCAAATGAATGTACTTGAACTTGCTATGAATAAATATGCAGTCATCTCATAATTATAGAGAGAATTGAATCAATTTAACATTTAGTCCTCAAATGAACAATGGAACTTTTAGGGAAATAGATAAGCAAAAATTATCATTTTAAACCATGTAACATATTTGATGGTCATTTCTCTGGCTTTTACATGAAAAGTATTTGTTTCTCAACCAGGTCAACTGAGTTTCTTTTATCTACTAATATTACGACACTTGAGAATTTCAATGTTGTTTTATTATTATTATCATTAGTGACCAGAAGGATGTATGTTAACAAAACAAAATTATTATGCTACAAAACAAAAATCCACATGGTGACACTCATTGTAACAATAAAGTTATGCTTAAAAAACATATAAATCTCTTTGGTTACCTATTCATCTCTGAATTGTTCTGGTTAACCATGACCCCGGAGAAATGTATGACATCTATTGGATAGACTTCTAACCAAAAATAGTTATAACTTGATATTAAAATAGCACTTAAGTCCACAGTATATTAAAAAGAAAATCACTTAAGAAATTTACAAAGGTTTCCAAGAATGTAGAGAAGTCACATATATTCTTGACTCTAAGTATATGGGTACCTGTGAACCTGCTTTACTCTTTATTTTTCCCGTCAAAGACCAAATCCAGCACATAAGTCTTATATTTTGGTCTTGGTTCAAATTCTAACCAACTCTGTGCATATAATACACATTGAAGTGAAAATGAATCTAACAGATTTTTTTTGGTCTATTTTTTAAATTTCCTTACTCGGATTTAGCAGTTTATAATTACAAGACTTGGAAATCCAAAATTAACCATACACAACTTTTAGAGACAGGCTTGTGCCATGTGAACCTTGGGTATATTTTTCATAGGGCTGCATAAACTAGGGGTCTGTAATGTGAAAAACAGAACTTTGGGGGCACTTCATAGCATTTTATTTTTCTTCTAAAAATTGACCAAGTGATTGTGATTGTGTCATTTATTGAATGCTCCCTAACAAACCACCACAAAAATTGGTGGTTAAAACAACAATTTATTATTTCTCAAAATCCTGTGGGTTCACTGGATAGTTCTTTGGATCTATGTAGTGTCTCCTGGGGTCACTCATATCACAACTGGACTGGAAGATCCAAGAAACCCTCTTTCCTGCCTTGGCACAGACTCTTAGCTGGGGAGCCTGCGTTTCCCTCCAAGCAGCCTCTCTCTTTGTGTGGTGTGTCTATAGGGACTCTACAGACCTCTTCCTTCAGAAGAAACAAGAACTTCCTTAATGCATGGTGTTTGGGTTCCAAGAAAATGAAAGTAGAAACAGCTTGGCCTCTTAGGGACCAAGAATTGGCATAGTTTCACTTCTACTTTTGGTCAAAACAAGTTATGAGTCCAGAACAGAATCAAGGGGAAAGAAACAGACATCACTTCTTGAAGAGAGGGTGGGTACATATATACGGGGAGTGGAGGGCTTATTGGTGACCATCTTTGGAGATTATCTACCACAGTGAGAATCTTACATCTCTGTATATTTTTAGTAAAATTTTAGCTTAGAGTGGAAATATTAGAAGTTTTGTTATCCTTAAAATATAAAAGTTTAGGGAAATATTTAGGAGTAATTTTTGGAAGAACATATTATTTGTGATTTTATTTTTCTATATTATTATTTTATATACTTTCCAAACTTTCCATTTTGGACCTATACTTTAAAAATTAGTAAACTGTTCTTTTACTATTTTTTTTCAAATCTTTCAAATGACTATTGTGTGAAAAAGTCAACATAAGGAAAAAACAACAAAATTGCAGGATTTGTGAAATTCAAAACGGGTTTTGCTTTGTTATCAAATGAGAGGAAACTCTAAATAGGTGGTTATTTTCTCTGTTCCCTATGCCATTCCATCTTGATTTCCGTATCATCCTGATGCTAAATATTTGAATAGTGAAAAATGAATTTTCCCACATTGTAGACAGGAGAATTACTTCAGTACCTAAGTCTGGTGGTATTATTTCATTCCCAGTAGTCCTCAATAGCTCCTCTATTTTTGTAGGAAGAAAATCCAAAGCCCTAACACGAGCTGCAAAACCCTTGGTCAAGTTCTCGTCTATTTCTCTAGCTTCCTCTGGGCACCTGGACCTCTGGTCCACCTGGAACTGAATCTTGCCTTCTTCGGTTTCTCATTCCTGCTGTGCCCCCTCTGCTCATCTGCTCTTCCTTCTGTATGAACATCTCCCCTCACATCCAACTAGTCAGCACCTAGTCAGCACTCCCCCATGGAAGTCTTCACTGGCTTTGCTTATGTCATATTATCTTCTCATGGCACCATGGAGCTGTTCTCCTGGGCACTTAGCACAGGTTCTACTTTATGTGGTAATTTAATTCAAATATATCTCCTCAAAATGCTGTAAGATTCATGAGTACAAGGTGTGTTTCTCTAAGCCCTAATACTCCAAACAGAGTCTTGGACATGTGGAATAGATAATAAATAGTTACTGAATGAATGAATCAGTGAATGAAAGTGCTATGAACGAGGTGACTACTTAATGTATAGCAGACAAAAATGTTGATATGTATTACTCCTTAATAGATACAAAGAGTGAAAATGCATCTCAGTAAAACAAAAGAGAGTGAGACTGCTTGACACAAATGAAGTAAATTTATTCATTGGCAAAAGGTACAAGTAAAATATTTTTTGTTAGCAAACTCAAAGTGGTAGATATTGTTGTCACTCAGCAATATTTCTCATCCTCCTCTTGTAAGGTACACAAGCAATTTCACTTCTTCACTCTCTTGAGTGATTTGCTTTAGCCAGTGAAGTGTGAATGCAAGTTTATGTATCACTTCTGAGTGGAAGCATTTAAACGCCACTGCAAGACTCTAGAATTCTCTTTTCTGAAATTGTGGAAGCACATGTTCATATGAAGTTGTAACATTGAGTTTTCTCATGGAGGATAGTTTCCTCAGAAATGCACACAGAGAAATCTTGGTTGGTTCAAACTCCTAAGATTTAGAGGTTGTTTCCCTTGTGCACTGTTGGTGAGATTATATATTGTTACAATTACTATTGAGAGCAGTATGGAGGATTCTTAAAAAATTAAGAACTACTATATGATCCAGCCAGTTATTCCACTTCTGGGTATATATCTGAAAGAAATGAAATCACTGTCTTGAAGATATAGCTGCACTTATGACAACATAAGTGTCCATCGACAGAGAAATGGATAAAGAAAATATACCTATATACATATATATATTTGAATATATATGTTAGAATATTTTTTATCCATAAAAAAGAAAGAAATCCTGACATTTATGACAACATGGATGAACTTTGAGGACATTATGCTAAGTGAACTAAGCCAGAGATAGAAAGATAAATACTGTATAATCTTACATGTGGAATCTAAAAAAAACAAATTCATAGAAACAGAACACATTGGTGGTTGCCAGAGGTTGATGGATATGGGGGAAATGGGTGGACATGGGGGAAATGGGTAAAGATGGTCCAAGAGTACAAACCTTCAGATATAAGATGAATAAGTGCTGGGGATGTAATGCATGCATAGTGACTATAATTAACAATACTGTATAGTATATTTGAAAGTTGCTAAGAGAGTAGATCTCAGAAGTTCTCACCATAAAAAAAAAGATAACTGTGTGAGGTGATGGATGTGTTAACTAACATTACTATGGTAATCATTTCACAATGTACAGAGCTTCATCAACTTCCAATGGGGTTACATCCTGATAAACGCATCATAAGTTGAAAATATTGTAAGTCAAAATACATTTAATACACCTAACTTATCAAACATCATAGCTTAGCTTAGCCTACCTTAAACATGCTCAGACACTTAGATTAGGCTACAGTTGGGCAAAATCATCCAACACAAAGCCTCTTTTTATAATAAAGTATTGACTCATGTAATTTATTGAATACTGTACTGAAAGTGAAAAAACGGAATGGTTGTAAATGTATCAGTTGTTTACTCTTGTGATTACCTGGCAGACAGGAAACTGCAGCTCATTGCTGTTGCCCAGAATCAAGAGAGATTATACTGCATATGTTAGCCCAGGAAAAGATCAAAATTCCAAATCCCAAATACAATTTCTACTGAATGTATATCACTTTTGCACCATTGTAAACTCAGAAAATTGTAAGTTGAACCATTGTACATGGAGGATTGTCACTATACACATATCAAATCCTTATGTTGTGTACCTTAAACTTACATAATGTTATATGTAAATTATATCTTTTAAAAAGCTGAAAAACAAAAAAACAAGTGAAGAGAGCACTCAGTAGCATTCATACAATGATATTTGCTTTCTTGTTTGTGTCTGTGTTATCTCTGTTTAAAGTAGACATCTACTGAATATACATCATTGAATAAAATGAGCAAGACCTCTTGTCAAAAAAAAAAAAAAAAGATTTAGGGATTGTTTGTTATTGCAGCATAACCTGATTTATGAATGTCGTGATTCGAAACTAGAAGTAAAACATGTTTGTTTGATAGCGTTTATCTTTATCATTCAATATGCCAAACAAAGTGTGAATATATTTGGGTCTAAATCACACACAAAACTATTCCTAAAATGCTGTTTGGCCGAGCCAAATACTTCATTATTTTCCTCCGAATTAAGATAGGATCACATGTGAACATAACAAGTTATACTAAGTTAAATGCAGGTTAACACACAAAAAAGAAATTCTTCTACTGAGCATCTGGAGAAGAAATTTATGTATCTCATATAATTTTGAGATAAGAAGAAATTATTACATACCTCATATATACTCTCTCTGTAATTTATAAATTGCTTATGAATCTAGAGATGTTTTTAAATTTTACCCTCAAATCTATTCCCTATTACCTCTGTGCACTTCTGAGTCACCCTTTTATGCCAAATCCCTGTCAAGCCCACAATATACATTAGGTCCAAAGACAAGACAAATACAATTTGTAGTGATGCAATAAATAATGACTTAAATTTCCTGATTGCTTCATCATGGAGAGGATTACTGAGGTTGCCAAGGGCAGAGACATAAATTTAAGTTTAACATTAATTATCATTTTAATATGTGCTATTTTTTACACCATTAGATTTAGATGGCATTCTAATAGCATACTTGGAATGGACACAGATGTATTTGAATTTATGTTTCTCTAGTATATTTAGAATCTACGTTCATTAAGCAAGCATTTATTGAGCACCCACCACATGCCAGACATTGTGCTAGGTACTAGACCTAAAAACTTGAAAACATAGTTCCTATCCTTAGTAGACTTCAAACTTATTAATTTAGACTTGTTTGTGATCTGATGAACAATCTAAGTCAAATAGTGATTTAATTTTAATAAGACTGAGAACAATAGTTACAAAAGTACATTTGGGAATACTAACTCATTTCAGTTTCTCTAAATTTGTGGAATTCAGGCCAGGTATTATTGGCTCCACTGTGAACATATGGAAACTGAGGTTCAGATAGTATTTCATACATTTTACAAGGTTTCACAGTTAAAATGCAATAAGGTAAATATATTATAAAATTTGAAAAAAGTTTGAGACATGTATGTATGAAAATTAAGGGTTATGTCCTTATATGATGAATTTCTTGAGCATAAGAAAAAAGTCCGAATGGAAAAAATGGAAAAGAATATGGGCTGACCTTAACAAAAGGCAGAGATACAACCGGTTCAAACACCCATAGAATATTCAGCCTGTATTTATGAAAAAATGTGAGTTAGAGAAATATTGAAATAGATTTTATTTGTGCATTTGTTTTGCCAATTCAATCAAAAGAGCATTTACATTAATAATATGTAGTGTTTACAAATATGTGGGCAATGAGAATTCATCTGCCTGGAAATACAAAGGGAATTGTCTTCCTAAAGCACAATTTACTAATAAACACAGTGACATCTTCAAAATAATGTACTATAGTGTGTCATATGACATTGAAATTGTAATACTAGAAATTTATTTTTAAGGAATAATCAGAGACACGTGTAAAAGATCGAGGTACAAAGATATATGTACATCATCATATTTTTATAAGTAGTAAATATTTAGAAAAAGCTAAATATCTAATGATAGGTTATTGGTTTGAGTAAAATTATGACATACCCATCTGGTAGAATATCCTTCAAGTTTAGAAGAATATTTATGATACTTAAAATGTTCACAATATGTTAATTAACGAAAACCAGTTACAAAACAGAACACATAGGATTGGTTCAAGATGGTGGAGTAGAAGGACGTGTGCTCACTCCCTCTTGCAAGAGCACCAGAATCACAACTAACTGCTGAGCAATCATCGACAGGAGGACACTGGAACTCACCAAAAAGCTTACCCCACATCCAAAGACAAAGGAGAAGCTACAATGAGATGGTACGAGGAGTGCAATCACAATAAAATCAAATCCCATAACCACTGGGTGGGCGACTCACAAACTGGAGAACAATTATACCACAGAAGTCCACCCACAGGAGTGAAGGTTCTGAGCCCCACGTCAGGCTTCCCAACCTGGGGGTCCCACAATGGGATAAGGAGTTCCCAGATAATCAGACTTTGAAGGCTAGAAGGATTTGGTTGCAGGACTTCGACAGGACTGGGGGAAACAGAGACTCCACTCTTGGAGGGCACACACAATGTGTAATGTGTGCATCAGGACCCAGGGGGAAGGAGCAGGGACCCCATAGGAGACTGAACCAGACTTACCTGCTAGTGTTGGAGGGTCTCCTGCAGAGGTGGAGTGTAGCTGTGGCTCACCACGGGGACAAGGACACTGGCAGTAGATGTTCAGGGAAGTACTCCTTGGCGTGAGCCCTCCTGGAGTGCACCATTAGCCCCACCAAAGAGCCTCTAGGCTCCAGTGCTGGGTCACCTCAGGCCAAACAACCAACAAAGAGGGAACTCAGCCCCACCCATCATCAGACAAGCAGATTAAAGTTTTACTGAGCTCTGCCCACCAGAGCAACACCCACCTCTGCCCATCACCAGCCCTTCCCATCAGGAAGCTTGCAGAAGCCTCTTAGATAGCCTCGTCCACTAGAGAGAGGGCAGACAGCAGAAGCAAGAAGAACTACAATCCTGCAGCCTGTGGAATGAAAACCACATTCACAGAAAGATAGACAAAATGAAAAGACAGAGGACTATGTACCAGATGAAGGAACAAGATAAAACCAAAAAAAACTACTAAATGAAGTGGAGATAGGCAACCTTCCAGAAAAGGAATTCAGAATAATGATAGTGAAGATGATCCAGGACCTTGGAAAAAGAATGGAGGCAAAGATCGAGAAGATGCAAGAAATGTTTAACAAAGACCTAGAAGAATTAAAGAACAAGCACCTAGAAGAATGAAAGAACAGACAAACAGAGATGAACAATACAATAACTGAAATGAAAAATACACTAGAAGGAATCTATAGCAGAATAACTGAGGCAGAAGAACGGATAAGTGACCTGGAAGACAGAATGGTGGAATTCACTGTCACGGAACAGAATAAAGAAAAAAGAATGAAAAGAAATGAAGACAGCCTAAAAGACCTCTGGGACAACATTAAACGCACCAACATTCACATTATAGGGGTCCCAGAAGGAGAAGAAAGAGAGAAAGGACCAGAGAAAATATTTGAAGAGATTATAGTCGAATACTTCCCTAACAAGGGAAAGGAAATAGCCAACCAAGTGCAGGAAGTGCAGAAGTCCCAGGCAGGATAAATCCAAGGAGAAACACACCAAGACACATAGTAGTCAAATTGACAAAAATTAAAGACAAAGAAAAATTTTTAAAAGCAACAAGAACGACAAATAACATATAAGGGAACTCCTATAAGGTTAACAGCTGATTTCTCAGGAGAAACTCTACAAGCCAGAAGAGAGTGGCATGTTATATTTAAAGTGATGAAAGGGAAGAACCTACAGCCAAGATTACTCTGCCCGGCAAGGATCTCATTCAGATTCGACAGAGAAATCAAAAGCTTTACAGACAAGCAAAAGCTAAGAGAATTCAGCACCACCAAACCAGCTCTACAACAAATGCTAAAGGAACTTCCCTAAGTGGGAAACACAAGAGAAGAAAAGGACGTACAAAAACAAACCCAAAACAATTAAGAAAACGGTAATAGGAACATACATATTGATAATTACCTTAAATGTGATTGGATTAAATGCTCCAATCAAAAGACACAGGCTCGCAGAATGGATACAAAAACAAGACCTGTATATATGCTATCTACATGAGGCCCACTTCAGACCTAGGGACACATACAGACTGAAAGTGAGGGGATGGAAAAAGATATTCCATGCAAATGGAAATCAAAAGAAAGCTGTAGTAGCAATACTCATATCAGATAAAATAGACTTTAAAATAAAGAATGTTACAAGAGACAAGGAAGGACACTACATAATGATCAAGGGATCAGTCCAAGAAGAAGATATAGCAATTATAAATATATATTTACCCAACATAGGAACACCTCAATACATAAGGCAAATGCTAACACCTATAAAAGAGGAAATTGACAATAACACAATAGTAGTGAGGGACTTTAACACCTCACTTACACCAATGGACAGATCATCCAGACAGAAAATAAATAAGGAAACACAAACACATGGAGGCTAAACAGTATGTTACTAAATAACCAAGAGATCACTGAAGAAATCAAAGAGGAAATCAAAAAATAACTAGAGACAAATGACAACAAAAACACGATGATCCAAAACCTATGGGATGCAGCAAAAGCAGTTCTAAGAGGGAAGTTTATAGCAATACAATCCTACCTCAAGAAACAAGAAAAATCTCAAATAAACAATCTAACCTTACACCTAAAGGAACTAGAGAAAGAAGAACAAACAAAACCCAAAGTTAGTAGAAGGAAAGAAATCATAAAGATCAGAGCAGAAATAAATGAAATAGAATCAAAGAAAACAATAGCAAAGATCATTAAAGCTAAAAGCTGGTTCTCTGAGAAGATAAACAAAATTGGTAAACCTTTAGCCAGACTGATCAAGAAAAAGAGGGCGAGCACTCAAATCAATAAAGTTAGAAATGAAATGTGAGAAGTTACAACAGACATGGCGGATATACAAAACATCATAAGAGACTACTACAAACAACTCTATGCCAATAAAATGGACAACCTGGAAGAAATGGACAAATACTTAGAAAGGTATAACCTTCCAAGACTGAACCAGGAAGAAATAAAAACTATGAACAGACCAATCACAAGTAATGAAATTGAAATGTGATTAAAAATCTTCCAGCAAACAAAAGTCCAGGCCCAGATGGCTTCACAGGTGAATTCTGTCAAACCTTTAGAGAAGAGCTAACACCCATCCTTCTCAAACTCTTCCAAAAAATTGCAGAGGAAGGCACACTCCCAAACTCATCCTACAAGGCCACCATCACCCTGACACCAAAACCAGACAAAGGTATTACAAATAAAATTAGAGACCAATATCACTGATGAATATAGATGAAAAACCCTCAAAAAATACTAGCAAACAGAATCCAAAAACACATTAAAAGGATCATACACCATGATCAAGTGGGATTTATCCCAGGGATGCAAGGATTCTTCAATATACACAAATCAATCAATGCGATACACCATATTAACAAACTGAAGAATAAAAACCATATGATCATCTCAATAGATGCAGAAAAAGCTTTTGACAAAATTCAACATCCATTTCTGATCAAAAGTCTCCAGAAAGTGGGCATAGAGGGAAGCTACTCAACATAATAAAGGCTATATATGACAAACTGACAGCCAACATCGTCCTCAGTGGTGAAAAACTGAAAACATTTCCTCTAAGATCAGGAACAAGAAAAGGATGTCCACTTTCGCCACTATTATTGAACATAGTTTTGGAAGTCCTAGCCATAGCAGTCAGAGAAGAAAAAGAAATAAAAGGAATACAAATTGGAAAAGAAGAAGTAAAAGTGCCTCTGTTTGCAGATGACATGATACTATACATAATTATCTTACATTATCTTTAGATAATCCTAAAGATGCCACCAGAAAACTACTAGAGCTAATCAATGAATTTGGTAAAGTTGCAGGATACAAAATCAATGCACAGAAATCTCTTACATTCCTATACACTAACAATGAAGGATCAGACAGAGAAATTAAGGCAACAATCCCATTCACCATTGCAACAAAAAGGATACAATACATAGGAATAAACCTACCTAAGGAGGTAAAAGACCTGTACTGAGAAAACTAAAAGACACTGATGAAAGAAATCAAAGATGACACAAACAGATGGAGAGTTATACCATGTTCTTGGATGGGAAGAATCAATATTGTGAAAATGACTCTAGTATCCAAAGCAATCTACAGATTCAATGCAATCCCTATCAAATAACCAATGGCATTTTTTACTGAACTAGAACAAAAAATCTTAAAATTTGTATGGAGATACAAAAGATCCTGAATTGCCAAAGAAATCTTGAGGGAAAAAAATGGAGCTGGAGGAATCAGACTCCCTGAGTTCAGACTATACTACAAAGCTACAGTAATCAAGACAGTATGGTACTGGCACAAAAACAGAAATATAGATCAATGGAACAGGATAGAAAGCCCAGAGATAAACCCACGCACCTGTGGTCAACTAATCTATGACAAAGGAGGCAAGGATATACAATGGAGAAAAGACAGTCTCTTCAATAAATGGTGCTGGGAGAACTGGACAGCTACATGTAAAAGAATGAAATTAGAATACTCCCTAACACCATACACAAAAATAAAGTCAAAATGGATTAGAGACCTAAATGTAAGACCAGACACTATAAAACTCTTAGAGGAAAAGATAGGAAGAACACTCTTAGACATAAATCACAGCAAGATCTTTCTTCACCCACCTCCTAGAGTAATGGAAATAAAAACAAAAATAAACAAATGAGACTTATGAAACTTAGAAGTTTTGCACAGCAAAGGAAAGTATAAACAAGATGAAAAGACATCCCTCAGAACTGGAGAAAATGTCTGCAAAAAATTAACAGAGGATTAATTTTCAAACTATATAAACAGCTCATGCAGCTCAATATTAAAAAAACAAACAACCCAAACAAAAACTGGACAGAATACCTAAACAGACATTTCTCCAAAGAAGACATACAGATGGCCACGAAGCACATGAAAAGCTGCTCAACATCATTAATTATTAAAGAAATGCAAATCAAAACTACAATGAGGTATCATCTCACACTGGTTAGAATGAGCATCATCAGAAAATCTACAAACAACAAATTCTGGAGAGGGTGTGGAGAACCCTTCTGCACTGTTGGTGGGAATGTAAATTGATACAGCCCCTATGGAGAACAGTATGGAGGTTCCTTAAAAAACTAAAAATAGAATCACATTATGACCCAGCAATCTCACTACTGGGCATATACCCGGAGGAAAACATACTTCAAAAAGACACATGCACCCCAATGTTCATTGCAGCACTATTTACAATAGCCAGGTCATGGAAGCAACCTAAATGCCCATTGACAGACGAATGGATAAAGAAGAAGTAGTACATATATACAATGGAATATTACTCAGCCATAAAAAGGAACAAAATTGGGTCATTTGTAGAGACGTGGTTGGACCTAGAGACTGTCATACAGAGTGAAGTAAGTCAGAGAAAAACAAATATCGTGTATTAACACATATATGTGGTATGTAGAAAAATGGTACAGATGAAGCAGTTTGCAACACAGAAATAGAGACACAGATGTAGAGAACAACCTTAAAGACACCAAGGGGAGAAACCGGGGGCAAGGGGTGGTGGTGGGATGAATTGCGAGGTTGAGATCGACAAATATACACTAATATGTATAAAACAGATAACTGATAAGAACCTGCCATATAAAAAAAATAAAATAAAATTTAAATTAAAAAATCAACTATCAAAAAAAACCAAAAAATAAAAAAAAGAAACAAAGAGAGAAGCCAATATGTGGTCTTAATTGGATCTTGATCTGAGACATAATCAGGGAGATTTGAATGTTGACTGAATTCTACATTATAATCCCTATATTAAGGGATGGTTGTTAATATTCTTTGGTTGTGATGTGGTTTTCTGGTTAGGTGTTTTTCAATGTCTTTATCTTTTAGAGATATATATGAAAATATTTATGGATGATAAGATATAATGTCTGAACTTGTTTCAAAATGTGATCAGAGAACTAGAGGGATGGGTGGAAGATTTGAGATTTGCCAGTAGTTCTTTGTTGGAGCTGAGTGAGGGTTCCATAGGAATTCACTATGCTAGTCTCTGCTTTTTTGTATATATTTGGAAGTTTTCATAACAAAGAAAAGTGTTTTTAATGAATGGAAAGGACCCAAAGATGAAGAAGAGTCTAAGCTCTGCCAAAGTCCTACTGTCATTTCCAAGAAAGCCTGTTTACTGAAAGTAACACTTTCTATATAAATTTCCCCAAGTAATTATCTTGACAGAATACTTCCCGTTAACACATCTTCTTTCCAAATGTTGTTGAGAATTTCTGAAACACAGGACAAGCACCCCTTCCACAGGGTTACATTAAGAAGTTTAATTCACAGAAAATACTGTATAAACTCATATGAAACATTAAATCGATGTTTGGCCTGTGTATTGTATTTGTTGCTGCTTGTGCAGTCTGAGCCTTTATAAACTTATTCACCCTAATTTCTATAATCTTAGCAGGGAGAGATCTTTCTCATCCTGACACCAAAGACAGAAACCATAATGACAGATTAGTTACACAAAGATGTAAAATTTAGAAGCCTGAAACCAGTGTCTTTTCATAATGAAAGGCATTTGCCAGACATGACAGCAAAAGAGATTAATATTCTTAGTATTTAAAAAAAAAAAAAACCTCTTCCCAAGTCAGTCTGTGAGGTGAAAAATAAAACTACCACTGCTATTTTAAAAATCAGCAAAAATTCTGGACAGATGATTTCCGGAAGAAAAGGAACTAATGTAGGACTGCCAGGTACAATATAGGATACCCAGTTAAATTTGAATTTCAGATAAATAACAAATAATTTGGGCCATAATTATGCTAAAACATTACTTGTTGTTTATCTAAACTCCAATTTATGCAATTTACAATTTAGGCAATCCTACATTAGTATTTTTATTTGCCAACTCTGGCAACCCTAACTAATGGCCAATGAATTTGAGAAAATGATTAGCTTCAGCTCTAATTATCAAGGGAGAGCAAGTACAGCAAGAAGAGCAGAGGCCCCACCAGGTAGGGGTGGAAGAAGAACACTGCACTTGCACCCACCTGGCCCACCTGGAGCTCAGGGGAGGAGGCGTGACCTCAGGGCCTCACAAGGGCAGGAGGGAGGTGGCCAGCACTGAGGCAGTGGGGTTCACAAGTTTGTTTGAACAGCCCTGAACATGGTCTTCAGGGGAAAGGAAAAATATGATCAGCAGCTTGGAGCAGAGGACCCCGTGCAGAAGCAACACTTTTATTATTTGCTCTTAAAACTTTGTTGTGATCTATCAAAATGCATTTTTATCTTTTATGGAAAATTTTATGATGTACTATGTAATACTTACAAAAAGGAATTTAAATATCCATGTACTCACCTTCCACTTTAAAAACATAAAACATTACCAACCAATGTTTCTCTCCCTCCTGCCCTCACACCCTAGGTAACTACTATAACCTGAGCTTAAGAATCATCATTGCCTTTAATTTTCACATGTTTTTTACATATGTTTGCACCCCTAAATAAAATACATAGTATAGTTTTCACATACTTTCAACTTTCATGTAAATAGCAGCATAACGTATGTATTCTACAATTTGCCTTTTTTCACCCCACATTTTGATTTTGAAATTGATCCATAATAATGAGTGATGCTTTATATTAGTCAGTTTCAGGGCTGTGTAATATTCCATTATTTGGATATACCAAAATTTCCACTTCTAGTCCCTGTTGATGGACAGCTGGTTTACAATTTTTGCTACTACCAAAAATTACTGCTGTGAACATCCTTAAACATGTCTCTTAGTATACATTTCAGCGCATTTCTCTAGGGTATATGCCAGAGTGGAATTACAAGCTCAAAGAGTGTGTACAACTTCAACTGTAATTCTACAAAGTGATTGTACTAATTTATATTCCCGCCAGCATCAATAAATACATTTTTTACAGTTAAAAAAAAAAAAACCACATAGATTCATCCCAGTGTTGTATTTTACACACACACACACACACACACACACACACACAAAAGATGACTGAAAGGATGCCATTATCTTGAGTGATAGGATAATGAGTAGTATTTATTTTTCTGCATTTCCAAATTTTGTATAATAAATATATACAACTTGCATAATCAGTAAAAAGGGATTAAAATAAGTGATATTCTGTTTGTTTTCAATTTCCTTCACTGCTATATAGAGTAATTTGCTGAAGTTATTTAAGAATTTGGTGTAGTTTGCAAATTTTGAACATATTTCATCATCTTTGTGAGTCCACAAGTACCATTTACTTGATGAAAATGAGTAACATTCAGGTAAAGAAGTTGGGACATGTGATTAGAAAATTATGTGAACATGTATATAATATGAGATGTTATTTTTTTCAGGTAGTTTATGAATCCACTGGATAACCTAGAATATATCAACATCTATAACAATAGAGGGATAATTATTCCAAACAAATATGCATTCCTTTTCATGTAGTCCTTTCTGTGTTTCTCACTATATACAGTTTTTTCATTAAAAATTATTTTGGAATTAAATATTTTATTAAATTCTAATGCTCATTTCTCAAGTAAATTCTAAAATTTTAGCCCCCCAAATTGGTAGAGATGGGTATTTAATTGAATTCAAGAACACATGTTAGAATTTTGATTTCACAGTAGCAGGACTCTTCTCTGTCTTGTTTATAGTTGCACTCCAGTACCTGAAGTAGCATCAATCACATAGTAAGTATTCAGTCAATATTTGTGGAATTAATGTATTAGTGAAAATCACTGTCTACAATGAACCAGGCACTGAACATACAAAAAGGAACAAGTCAGGGCCCAAGCCTTCAGGAACTCAGATTCGGGGGGAGAACAAAACTGGAATAAATAATTAAACAAAGTAAAATATGGTCCAAACTTCCATGAAAACAAAGTGTTAAAAAAAAATTTTTAAACTATGTTTATAAGACAATAATTATAAATATATGCATCACATTTTTTCAATCATTTATAAAGATAATATTGAAAAATTTTAGTGTACTGAAATGTTATTTAATTAAACTTGAGAATTCCTTTTACTATTGCTTTATTATCAGTACATTTTATTGAATTATATTATTAGTATTGTAATTAAGTATGTTAAATTATTGATCTGGATTAAACAGAATTTTTGAATAAATTGGGATAATTTCATATACACATAAAAGCATGAAAGAAAATGTTGCCCAGGGGCTAAAACTCTGAGAATAAAAAAAAATACTTTAGGACATCCAAAGATATATTTATAAGTCTTGAAACTTCAATGGCATAAAATGATTTTTTTGTTCTTCCACGTTTCTTTGTGGAAAATGACTTTTACCTTTTTTTTTTAAACATCTTTATTGGAGTATAATTGCTTTACAATGCTGTGTTAGTTTCTGCTTTATAACAAAGTGAATCAGCTATACATATACATATATCCCCATATCTCCTCCCTCTTGTGTCTCCCTCCTCCCACCCTCCCTATCCCACCCATCTAGGTGGTCACAAAGCACTGAGCTGATCTCCCTGTGCTATGTGGCTGCTTCCCAATAGCTATCTATTTTACATTTGGTAGTATATATATACCCATGCCACTCTCTCACTTCGTCCCAGCTTACCCTTCCCTCTCCCCGTGTCATACAGAGTGAAGTAAGTCAGAAAGAAAAAAACAAATACCGTATGCTAACACATATATATGGAGTCTAAAAAAAAACAAAAAACAAAAACAAATGGTTCTGAAGAACCTAGGAGCGGGACAGGAATAAAGACACAGATGTAGAGAATGGACTTGAGGACTTTTACCTTTTAAGTGAAGAAGTCACTAATGGTAAAATAAATTGGCTCAAGTATTGTGCAGATGATGGACGTGTGTGTGTAAATGTATGAAAACTTCTATTTGGGTTTCTATGTTGAACCACACAGGGCAAATAGGTTATTTTTCTTTTAAATTCCATTCTCTCTTTTTCTATAAGAAAGCTGTTTCTGTCATTGCATAATCACTCTGAACATCTTACAACAATAGATGAAACTAGAGTGAAGTCAGCTGAGACAGTTTTCCCCATCAAAGTGCCCTATAGCTTGAAAGGAAGAAGCAGATAGAGGCCTCATTCTCTTGTCTACAAACCATATAGACACAGTTGGCACAAAATAACATATCGGCATCTCTGAAAAACATGTATATTATTTTAAGAGAACTTAATTTTAAGAGAACTCTTGAATACACACTTTTGTGTTAATTTAGATATAGGAATGTCAGAATTAGCATACCTGTCAGCACCACAGATTCACAATTAAGCGTGTTTAAGAATTTGCTAACAATATTAAATGCCTAGAAAACATCTTAACGTTACATATTTGAAAAAAACGTTCCTTCTATCAAACCTTGAGTAACTATAAGCTTTTCATCTCAATAAAACTTGAAGGAATTTCTTTAATTTACTCATATCAGCCGATAGAAAATTAGCAGCATATCTGCTTTCTGACCTCTTTCATTTGCTGCTCTTTACTAATTGGAGAAATTTGATGGATGCCAGAGAGGAAAATTAGGTTCTTTGGCTAAGAGCTCTATTCCAACAAGTGTAATGCACTCCTGACATTTACAAAGATACCATTAAAATTCTCTATATACAGCTCCTTACACAGCCCTGTCAGTCATGCAAATGTAATAGAAGCCAAATAAATTAAACTTTGAAATAATAAAATAAAAGTATTGAAAGTAACGTGTCCATATTGGCTTTTTTACACACAAGAGTGAGAAATTACTAGAAACTTTGCAAAATATCATATTTGAGTCTTTCCTTCCTGCCTTAAAAGGAGACTTTTAAAGAGCTTTTAAAACACATCCAACCCAATATTCTCACTTTAATCAGCAGAAGCCACCTAAAGGAAGAATGGTCTGTTTAGCACTCAGCTTTACTGTGTCATTAGGAATTGCTGTGATAAAAAACATTTTCAATAATTGCCGCTACATTTTAAGAATTTGCACATCATTAAATTTAAAGAATTAATATAGCTGCCACTCCCAAAGAATATATAAACGTTCAGCTTTTCTAACTAAATTCTAGAGTATTACCTAGCATAGTTTCTTATTGAATGAACTGTCCTTTTGGACTGAATCAGACACTTTAGTAAGTCAATGTTTGTGGAACCAATGGAAACACAAATACAGCTGGCTTTAACCATTTCTTGTTAGATAATGTGAGGATCTAGCGAATTACTTAAAAATTAAGGAAAGTAACCATCTTTAATTTCTGTGAAAAATCTATTTTTAAAGCTCAGAATTGGGGCTTCCCTGGTGGCGCAGTGGTTAAGAGTCCGCCTGCCAATGCAAGGGACACGGGTTCGAGCCCTGGTCCGGGAGGATCCCACATGCCGTGGAGCAACTAAGCCCGTGTGCCACAACTACTGAGCCTGTGCTCTAGAGCCTATGAGCCACAACTGCTGGAGCCCGCGCCTGGAGCCCATGCTACGAGACGGGAGAGGCCACCACAGTGAGAGGCTCGCACATCAGAGCAAAGAGTAGCCCCTGCTCACCGCAACTGGGGAAAGCAACCCCGCGCACAGCAACGAAGACCCAACGCAGCCAAAAATAAATAAATAAAATTAATTAATTAAAAAAAAAACCTCAGAATTAACTTCCAGCTTAATATTTTGGAATGAGTGTATGCCTCCACCCCTAACGTACCATTGAATTGATCCAAAACATACCAAAAGAAATATATGAAATCATAGAGGGCCGGGAAGAAAAAAAAACAGTAAGCCAGAAATTTGATGACTTTCTAAAAGATGGAAAGCAGATGGGGAAAATTCGAGTCAACGTGGAAGTATATGATATTATGCACAATAATGAGAAAGTTATCATTTCCACCACGGATGCATAAAATACTATCTAATATACTTTAAAACAAATATAAAAATGTATATAACCAAGGTTGTAAATGAAAACAAAAAATGCTCAGGGAACCAAAAATGAAGAGGAAACTCAAACGTAGACTGGTGAGGAGGTGGTAAAGCTAAAATAATTCAAGGAGAAAAGGACCGTGCATGAAAGAGGGAATCTTGAAGGATTCTGCTTATCTGGTGGAAAAAGAGTCTCTCATAGGTAGCCAGAATACCAAGTTTATCCCAAGCTTGGTTGTAGGGCTCAAATTTATTCCATCTGCATGGTGAGGTAATTTTAGGCCAAAAAGTTAACATAGAAAGTAGTCCAAAACGGGGAAATTATAGAGCCACCCTAGAGGCAGAAGTGGAGCAATGTTATAGAGAAGCATCTTCTACTCACATGATGCTGGTCTCTTATGGAAAGCAACATCTGCTGAAGATGAATTTGCCATAAAAGGAAATCATAAACACCAGAAAGAATGAGCCACCATGAGGGAAATCCAGCAGACACAAGTAATGGAATAATTTGTCTCTAAAAATGAAAACTAGTTGAACAATCAAAATTCAACTTTAAAATAAGCTTAGTTAAAAATATGGGAAGCAGTTTAAAAATAAAATGAAAATAAAATGGTAGAAAGGCAGACACTGGGTAAAATATCTTGGAGAAAATTTAAACAAGTCATGATCCTGTTTGTGAAGAGGATTTATATATTATCTCTAGCCTTTTTAGAAAATATAAAGTTATATTTTATGTTAGAATATTTATGTTCACTAAAATGTGATAGAGTATCCAATTTTTAAGCTAGTAAAAAATATATAAATAATATATTTATCAATCCAATAAAAGGCGGTAAACAATAAATACAATAAAATAAACTGTTGAAATTATCTCTGGGAAGTGGGACTAGAAATGTGTAGGAAGGTATTTTTATTTTACTATCTTTGCTGTAGTTTCAAATTTCATTACTGTTGTTTCGAGGTGCATGTATTACTTTTTTAGGACATTAAAATTTTAATTAAAAAATAAAAAGCCCTTAGTAACAACAGGAAAGAAATGCATAAGCATTTTGTCATGGCTTTCCTTGGTGAAAGGAATTATGGCTATTTAAAAAATGTTTTTCTGTGCATTGCATTCATAATCAGAAAATTAAATAAATCCTTTTTCTTGATCAGGACTGACTGTTTGGTCTATGCAGAAATATCACTTCTATTTTTAAGCTATATGGATCTTAGGGCCAGCATCTCTAAATCTTCTCTCAATGCCCCCTGAGCTCTATTTTCATATCTTATTGTGATTTACACCTCCAAATTTAATTGTCTACTAAATACCCAATATAATTGAATAGATGATTGTAATTTTCATTCGTTTCATTGTTTTGTATTATTTGTCCCAATTGATCCCAAAGCTTGTAGACAAATGTTATAGTAGTGATACTAACACAAAAACAATTAAACAACTAATACAAAGAGTACTTATTAATTTCAAGGCTTTCTTCCAGGTGTTTTCACATATTAACCTATTTAATCCTCTTGCTAATACTTTGAAGTCAGTACTATTATTCTCTCCATTAGGGATGGGGAAACTGAGCTAAAGAGAGGCTAAGTAACTCACTTAAGGCAACAAAGCTATTCTGTACTGGATGTAGAGAAGAGCAGGTATATAGCTGATGGGTGGCACTTCAGCTCAAGTGGCCTGCCTTCAGAATCCTGCTTATCACTTTATACCCATGCAGAGAATGGAACTTAATGGAACATGTTTTACCAGTAAGATCACTCATTTTTTACTTCATAGGATACATGATTCTTTTATTGCTTCTTTCAAAAATATCAATACCTAAGTAATTTCATTCGTTTATTCATTTAATTGGAAACCAATTATGTGTAAGTTTTATACCCACTCTACTACCATAAAATATTTGAGAGTGCTAATTTTGATTCATGCTACTAGGACGCAAATTCACTGTAAATTACCTTAGGATTCATTGCAGGATAGTTAAGTAAGCCATAGACTTCATCATGAAAGACTAATACGAGATCAAAAGAATGCCCAATGACTGTGGGTTGTTTTTTTTTTTTTTTCTCTAGTATGCCCTGTGTTATGCCTTTACTATAACAAGTATTTAATACTAGAATACATAGTGCACATGAAATCAATTTTACCTAAAACAGCTCTTGTCAATATGAATGAGAATAATTTAGTTTCTAATTTTCTAATGAAATTCCCACTTAAAAGAATTTTCCCCAACTGAAAGATTTTTACTTAAAGTTCCTTAAAGAGATTTCTATTCCTCATTTATTCTGCAGAAACAAGGAAGAAAGAAAATCATGATGGTGGTGGGATACAAAAACAAAGCAAAAAACCCTCTGTTTTCAATGAAAAATGTGAGTAGAGGTTACCCCAAAACACAGACTCTGAAGCACATTTCCATCACTGCCAAAGTCTGAAGAAACATGGACCTAAGGGGGGGTGCATGAGGGAAAAGTGACAGTTACTTTCTCCTCCTCTTACTTTTAGGAGAATGCAGTTTGTCCCCAAACCCTCTAGCTTATACACCCTGCCCACACAGGTGAACAGCCCCCCCACTGTCAGCATCCCCACCACAGTATACATGATTCTACAATTTGTTACAATTGGTGAACGTATATTGTTACATTACCATCACCCCAAACCCACAGTTCATATTAGGGTTCATTCTTGGTGTTGTACATTCTGTGGGTTATGACAAATATATAATGACATGTATCTACTATTATAGTATCATAGAAAATTGTTTCAGTGCCCTAAAAATCATCTGTGCTCTGCTTATTCATATTTCATGCCTATATTTTGAAAGGAAAAGAAGATCGTGGGGAGGGGAGAACAAAGGGAAATGCAGTTAAAAAACATAAATCTCAAGAAGAATCAGCCCCAGCTTGGGGAAAGTGCTTAGTTACTCTTACATAGATTTAATATCTTCTGCATATATTTTTAAAAAGAAAATCAAAGTGAACTGAAAAAGTATAAAATTAAAAATAATTTGGATAATATGATAGATATTGAAGACAGACAAGTGAGATCCAACATGCCCATAATTGGTGATCCTGAAGAAAAGAAGCAATATACAAACCATCTCCCCATTCTCTGGGAAAAAATTAAATACATAGTGTAACAACAAAAAATTTTGAAATAAAAGAACCTCAAATCAGTGGAGTACACCATATTCAAGCAAAGTTGATGAAGACCGACCAACTTCAGAACATATTCTGGCAAACACAAACAGACAAACAAGAATCATGTGGACATCCATCACAATAAAAGCAAGTTGTATACAAGGATGAAAATTTCAAACATATCTAAAAACCACTGGGCAGCACCATTCACTATGGGAAGTGTCCTCAGCTTTGTTTATAAATATTTACAAATTTCTGAAGGAAAAAATAAGTTTGATTCAAGAAAGATAACTTGTCTTTCATGTATAAGGCAAATGGAATAAACAGTCTATCTAAGCACAGAGAAAATACAGCATCTATGACAGTTTCTTTGGTGGAGGGGTACTACTTAACAGTGACCTCCAACAACCTGAGAAATAATTCAAAATAAAGAATACAGGAATGGTGAATTGATCAATTGGTAAGGACTGAATCCTTTCAAATTTGAAATAAGTCCAAACCAAGACTGTAGGAATTAAGCCAGGATGTAAATACTGTAAATCTCAATAATGTAAAACTGATAATATAATTAAAATTCAGGTGGTATGTGTAAGGGAGATAATCATAAAGTACATGTGCTAATTTCTTTATCACAACAAGGACTTATAAGAGATTGTTTAATAGTTAAACATGCATTCTAAAAATGAGTTGAAACTATTAACATTTTCATAATTGTTGTTCTTAACTCTAAGGTAATTTTTCTGGAACTAATCTCTCTGTTGCAAGGAAATGAATACCCAAAATTTAGTCATTTCTTCAGTTTCATATCAGCTCCTTTTTTTTCTGCTTAATCCAAATCTAAAATTAAATTCAGTACCTTTTTTAAAGAGTAGGGTAAAATCATATCCTTTTAAAAAAATCTATCTATGGATCTATCTATCAATCATCAATCATGTTATTTAAATTCTTCTTATTTGTAAAAAAAAAATTAAATATGTACGGTAAGAAATCGTTCTTACCAAAGTCTTTCTCTTTCTCATTTAGGCATTGGCATTGGATGTCTCCAGTGATAGTCTTTAAATTTCATGGTTGTTATTTATGAGTGTTGAGATTTCTTTTTCAAACTTTTATGTTTCAGTTATTTTTAATGAGTATAGCTTCTGCTACTGCATTCTAAATAACATGATGTTAAATACATAAAAGAATAATTTCATAACCTTCCTCCACTAAAATAATTTAAAAGGTACAAATTTACTTTTGTACTACTGAGTATTTTATTTGTCAGAAAAATTAAGTATGCAAACAATATACCTAACATGCTTTTTACAAGATAATTAATTTGTTTTGTCTAAGTTTGTACCAAATATGTAATAATTTTCTATATGACAATGTAAATTCTTTTTATTAAGGAAAGTTACATGGAGAATTAAAAAAAAAACTATTCTGGTACTTCACTAGCAATGTTCAAAGAAGTAATGCACAGTAGTTGATGGGTTTTTTTTTTTTTTTTTTTTGCTAAGATGTGATAAGTTATGCATTTATATAACCTCATATAAAGCCTTATATAAAAGTTTGCAGATTTATATATTTGAAATCTTTGGACTGCATAGCCATGTTGTTGCTTTAAAAAAAAAATCACTGAAGCATCAAAGATAAAATGACTGTATTTCTGTTTGTTATACACATCTTGTCAGTATTTTTGTATGTATCTGTTTGTTTTGTGAATTTGTGTAGGTTTATACGTGTGTGAAAGAAGGGAGGGTCAAGGGAGAGTGTGCTTAAATGTCTCTTTTTTTTTAATAAAATACAATGCACATAAATTGGTAGTCTTTAAAAACAATAATCAAAAAAAGATGATAAACAAACCCATGAGGCAAATGAAAATTGTTCAAAACAAGCAATTCAGTATTCAACATATGGCTTCTTTTTTTTATAAAGACCTTTGAAAAACATTGCCACTTTAGATAAGATTATGAATACCTCATTTTCTGAATTGATTCTGTGTAATTCTACTGTTCTCCCTATTTTTTCCTCTTCTATTTAGTCATTCTGTGAATGTTTCTCAGAGGACATAGTCAAGATGCTGATTATTTAAACATAAGTAGTTTACAATTGGAGAAGCAAAACTGTGAATTCCAATTTCCCCCCAAACCCCCAATGTTGACAATATTCCATTAACATAATGGGTTATATGTGGCTAATCTCAGAGCTCTTAAAAGTTTTATTCCCAAGTCATCAACTTTTGAAACTTTCCATAAAGTATTATACATACCTTAACACTGACAAGCTTAACTATTATAAATGGAAGCTCCAGAAGCTATTATCTAGAAGCTACATAAAAGGCAAAATACCAGATAAATTTGGTGAGCTCGTGTGACCTCCAGTCTTGCTCTGCTCCCCTAACTAAAACCCTCCCCCAGGAAGCTTTTTATAAACATTCCTTTAAATCATCCTTTGGACACTGTAAACCCCACCCCTTTACCCTTTGATGAAAAAAATTTAGCAATCACATTTTCCCTTTTGCCATTACAGAAAGGGCATGAAGCCATCTGAAAGTACCAGAATTAGCACTGTCATCCCACCTTGCCCATTAGTTTTACTGCAGCAAAGACTAGTGAAACACTGAAAAATATACCTGTAGTCTCTTTCCCTGGTTTGATCCTAAGCTCCTCCGAATACAGATTCAATACATTTTCTTTCACAGGAATAAATGCATTTTAAGCATCAGCATCATAGAAACACAGCATAAATAAAGCAGAGACTTCTCCCCCAACCCCAGCTTTTACCTGTTATGCTAATACAAAGACATTGAAAGGAAGAAAAGCTGCAGCTTGCCCAGCAATATTCTCATTGCAGCGGACAGCACAATTCTGTACTTACAGATCTTGCCAGGGAAATGTCTCGGGATCTTGACAGTTTTTCTGCAGAACTCTTGTTTCAAGCTCTCAGCCAGGCACGCTGTGCGTCCAGGCGGAACCAAGCCGTACGGAATGTCTATGCAGCTGGGAGATAATGGGACTCTTTTTCCCAGCTGGGACCGCAAGCCTTTTATCCACTGAGTACTGCGTGGCTCTTCTCTGGTCTTAAGCATAAAACACGCTTCTCTCCTGCTGCATTCCTGACGGAACCTAGACAATTAGTTCTTGAGGCACATGTGCAAATCTCCCGTTTGGAATATTCAAGAGGAAAATTCTCCCTACATTGAAAAGCCAGTTCTATCTTCATCATCCTTCACAGAATCAGAGAATGCTGAGAGTAGCTGCCATTCCAGTGGCATGAAAGATTAAATTCACCCTCCCCTTTTTTTGACTAGAGATAGTCACTCCTGTTGGGTCGTCAGAAAATCTCTCTTATTGAAAACTGGGTCAGGCTAACTACTTATTAGGTTTCCAACAGGAAAAGAAGTAAATTTGTTTCTTCCTATGGTTTCACTGCATTGTCATTTGCAAGCAAAGATTAAGCTGGTCAAGGGTCTGCCCTAATTTAGACTATATTCAAACGTAAGCTTTCTTAAGCTTTCATGCCTGTAGCTCCTGCGACTCGTTAGGGTGAAGAGAAAAGGGAAGTAAAACCCAATGATCTTATGCACTGTCACTGAATCCTTTCTAAACCATAATTTTAAAATACGTGCATGAGGCTTCTAAAAGACAGGTAAGCACATAAAGAAAGTAAAGGCCAAAAGAGTATAGCTGCTCTCTCAGGTTACATATGTATAATCTCCTGAGGCCGAGAGCCACTGTATATGTGTTTGCAAAACAACTCTGTAAGGAAAAGAATGCTGTTTGTGTTTCACATCCAGCCCTTCAACTAAACTTTTTAATATGTTTGAGTTTTGCTATTGCTTTTGAAGGGAGTAACAGCTTGTTGAATAAAAGCTAAGAAATAGGAAGGCCACCTGCATGCAGAGACACCAACAGATACACACATGGCTACAACATGAGAGCAGAAGAATTGCTTGGGCTTATTTTCATGTTGTAATAAAAGGAAATTGCACTTTTTACATCTTAAAGTAAATAGATACTGGGAAGATGAAATCCACAAATCAAATATGGTATCTTTCAGACTCAGTTTTCTTTTATCTGTTGAGCCAGAAGGTTTCTATGTCTGCGTGTTATGACTACATTCTATGGATTTCTATGATTACATTCTTCTGTAAATATGTCAGTCACATACCTCATTTCTACACAGGGTCTAACAAACATTATAGGGAGGTTTAGAGAGGAGTTAATGCTTCATAACACTAGGTAAGCTCAAAATGGTCTGTACTATTCTTCTAATTCATGGGGAGGCAAATTGGAAGAATTATTTTATAGGGATATTTGTCTTAGTTGAACCTCAAAACTTTTTAAGTTAAAGGCATCTCTCTCTTTTGAAATCAAAATGTTGTTTATTTATAAAAATTCCAACATGCTGAATTTTTCTGAGGATGTATGAGAAAAATAGTCATAATGTAGTAAGGTTTTCCATGAAGAGGAATTCATTTAGTTTAAAGGACACCCCTTGACTCACATCTCTAATGCTTCTGCCCCATATTCAAAGACAGCTAATTGCTTTACTTCCTATTTCCCGGAGAAGGGAATAAAAATCAGAAGAGGGCTCTAGTAGCTCCTCCTACTGCATCTAATTACACACTTGCACCTGTACCCATAGACTCTGCCTTCACTTCTGCTTCTGTGTGTGAACCATGCTCCTTCCTCAGGCCAGGTCCTCCACTGTGTTCTAGTTACTGTGCTCTCTTACATATTCAAACACTGTTCCAGCTACTTGTCCCCCTTTTCAGAATCACCAGTTCTGTCTTTTTTAAAGCACCTTGAATGAATTGTCTATACTCATGGTCTTCAAATCATCCTCTTTCTTTCTCCCTTGAATCCAACTTAATTGGCTTTTTCTCCCCACTGTTCCCTGTCTCACTAGCTGTTCCTGCTCAGAAACTTTTGCTGGTATCTTCTCATCTTCCTAATCTTTAATCACTGGCAGCATCAAAGTTTTAAATTAAGGTCTGTACACTAAAAACTATAAAGGAGTACTGAGAGAAATCGAATAAGACCTAGATAAGTAAAGAAATATACCATGTTCATGGACTAGAAAACTCAATATTTTTAAGAGGTCAGTTGTCTACAAATAGGTCTTTAGATTTGAAATAATTCTAATCAAAATCTCAGCTAGTTTTCTTGTGGCAGTTGTCAAGTGATGATAAAATTTCTATAGAATGAAAATAGCTAAGAAAAGTAAAATCAAAATGATAAAGAACAAAATTGGAGAAATTATACTCTGATTTTACCACTTACTACTACCCTAAACTGATCAAAGCAGTGTAGTATTGGCAGGATAGTTCAACAGAACATAATAGAGTGTCTAAAAATAGAACCACACTTATATGATCAATTGATTTTAGACAAAGGTGCCAAGATGATTCAATGATGAAAGCATCATATTTCAATAAATGGTGTTTAAACAAATGGATATTTATTTGGAATAAATTAACCTTGACCCACCATACATACACATGCAAAAAAAGGATCACAAACCTAAAAGTAAAATTTGAAATGGATCACAGACCTAAAAGTAAAATTTTAAAACTTCTAAAAGAAAATATACAAGTTATTGGGCTAGGCAAAGATTTCTTAGGACACACACATACATACACATTTATACACAATAACACAAAACATAGCGAAAAATAGAAATATTGGGCTTTGTCAAAATGGAAAATGATCTTTGAAATATATCATTAAGGAATTTTTACAACTCAATAACAAGAAGACAACCAACTAAAAATTTTTTGTAAATATATAAACGGACAGTTCACCAAAGATATGTGAATATCATTTAAGCACATAAAAAAAAGGTGCTCAACATCATTATTCATCAGGAAAAATGCAAATTAAAACTGCAGTGAAATACCACTGCACACCTATTAGAAAGACTAAAATTACAAACACTGAAAATACCAAAGCATTTTTGAGGATGTGAGACAACTGGAATTCTTACTCCTGGCTGCTTAGAGTGTAAAGTGTTAAAACTACTTTGAAAAACAATTTGGTAGTTTCTTAAAATACTATTACCAAGAAACTCCACTCCTATGTATTTTCCCAAAAGAAAAGAAAGCGTATGTCTACACAAAGTTTTTCAGTGAAGGTTCAGAGCAACTTTTTCCTAATAGCCAAAAGTTGGAAACTACACAAATGTCCATCAGAAGATTAAGGGATTAAAAAATTGTGCTACTTTCATAAATGTAATATTAGTTAGCACTAAAAAGACAAAAATTACTGATACTCATTACTTAGATTAATCTAGAAAATAATATGCTAACAGAAAGATATTCAAAACAAGGCATGGCAGTTTTATACTGACAGAAAACAAAAAATGGTTGCTTAAGGCTGAGGTGGGAGAAGACTAATTGCAGCTGGGTATCGGGATATTTTAAAGTGCTGAAAATATTGGTTTTGATTTTGATAGTGGTTACCTGGTATGTACATTTGACAAATGTTTTCATACTCTACCAGTGGGTATGTTTTATTTCATGTAAAGTATATCTTATAAAGTTGAGTTTTAATAAATTAAATGATGATGATGGTAGGTAGTAGTTTTTCTTACAGGTTTTGGAAAAATAAATATTGACAAGCCTATCATTCTGACCAAATATTATTATTTTTGCTATTATTGTTATTACTGATTTTAGTGGACAATGAAAATTGTCCTCTCCAATCTCTTCTATGATTGTTAGTCCTTTCAATCCTTTTTTGATCTACCTGTGTCAATTTGATTCATTTTTATTTTTCTAGGGATCAGTGATGATGATGGTGATGATGGTGATATTGAGAGGTAACTTTTATAGCCCCAAATATGTGCCAGGTAGTGTTTTAAGTATTTTATATTATTTATTTAATCCTCACAATAACGTGATTAGTGTTATTATTTTCCATATGTAACAAACAAGGAAACTGAAGCACATAGAGGTTAACTAAATTGTCTAAGAGCATCTAGGCAGGAGATAGTGTAAAGGAGGGACCAAGCCCAGGCAGTCTGGCTCAAGAATTCAATATTAATATTGATTTTATTATTCAAATCTTTATATTCCTTTTTACATTTTGTCACTTGACATGTCAAATTCTGTGAAAAGCATATTAAATTTCTCCCACAAAGATTTTTTAAATCAAGTAATCCTCATTTTTCAAGAAGCTTTTGCACTGCATATTCTCCTGCTAGATTGCTTAATGGATAAAGGTTATGTGTGTGTGTGTGTGTGTGTGTGTGTGTACATATATATCACTATGTATCTCACTATAGTGAGATATATATACTATATATTGTATCTATCTATCTATTCTCTACCTACCTATACAGTGAATTGCATCTTTATGAGTGTATATGTATGTATATATACATATGATTGCATCTTTATGATATTATAACAACTTTAGGAATCCTTTTAAACTTGTTTACATCTCTTGGACTTGAATTCTATTTGGCATCCCTGCTTTCTGGTTTGCATTTTCCTGTATACACTTGCACATTAACAAAATTTTTTGCCAGTTTGTTTTAGCTGTCTTTCTCATAATCATCATAAGGTTGGGCTTTCTTTTTTTTTAACTGGGGTATAGTTGCTTTACAATATTGTGTTAGTTTCTGCTGTACAACGAAGTGAATCAGCTATATGTATACACATATCTCTTCCCTCTTGGACCTCCCTCCCACCCCCCCCACCCCACCCATCTAGGTCACCGCAGAGCACCGAGCTGAGCTCCCTGTGCTACACAGCATGTTCCCACTAGCTACCTATTTTACACATGATAGTGTATATATGTCAATCCCAATCTCCCAATTCATCCCAGCTCCGCTTCCCCTCCCCGTGTCCACATGTCCATTCTCTACATCTGTGTCCTTATTCCTGCCCTGCAAATAGGTTTATCTGTACCATTTTTCTAGATTCCACATATGTTCATTGCAGCAGTACTCACAATAGCCAGGACATGGAAGCAACCTAAATATCCACTGACAGATGAATGGATAAAGAAGATGTGACACATATATACAATGGAATATTACTCAGACAGAAAAAGGAACAAAATTGGGTCATTTGTAGAGAAGTGGATGGACCTAGAGTCTGTCATACAGAGTGAAGTAAGTCAGAGAAAAACAAATATCGTATATTAACACACATATGTGGAATGTAGTTGGGCTTTTTTAACCCAATGTGGCTCTGCTTTCTGATAGGGTAGCTTAGTGCACTTGCATTTAGTGTGGTATCTGGCATTCGTATTGGAATCTCTTTCTTTCTTCTCAGTCTGTCTGAGGCATGGAGTTGGGAGTCTTTCTGTGTGCAGATATTTGCCACATGCCCACATGGTCTGGGAGACATTGAGACCTACAGTTCAGGTTCTACCCAGTGCAGTAGGACAGCCTCATTCGGCAGGACCCCTGACATTAGGCACAGGCTGACGGGTGTAACGCGTGTCTCAATTCTGCCACAGAATTCCTTCAGCAGTTAAGTCAACATCAGGGAACTACAAGACGCTGCTGTTTTTCCCCTCACGGCCTCAGGGAGCATTTCCCTTCATGCTGCTATTTCCTCTGCTCTCTTGGTACCAAAGGAAAACAAACAGACAAACAAACAAAAACAACAAAAGAAAACGGTGCTCATCTTCGTCCCAACACTTCCCAGTAGAATACATAGGCTCCGCTCACCTGCCGACTCTTGAAGTGGGTCCCCCAAATTTTATAAGCTTCAAGCCCCACACAATCTTGATCTATTTCTTCCTCTTGAAAACATGCCTATTAACTATAACTGATATATAGTTGCTTTATTGTGAAGAAACCTCTAATGACATTCTTTCTCTAAAGGAATTAAAAGAAAGGTTACTTTATTGAACTAATGCAATTATTTAAAGATATATGATATACCAACATAGAGGTGTTGTTTCTTGATGTTATTGTTTTGTTACCTTTATTTTCTATTCAGATACTTTGGTATGCACAGCTGTTCTAAATAACCCTTGTTTAAAAATGTGTATATTTAATGAAATATTTTCCCCTGCCCATGATAGGCATTTCTCCTAATATTACCAAAATATAAACAAGTTTTTATAATTTCCTGAGGGTTTCCCATGGGCCAGACGCTAACTCTAAAATCTCGCTTAACCCTTACGACGACCCTATGATGTAGTTACTATCACCTTTGCTATACTGGCACCTGAGATTTGGAAAGATTAAACAGCATGCCAAGATCATACAAATTGTAAAAGGCCAAACAGGGATTTGAACGCAGGTCCATTACCCTCAACATCTGTCTCCTGAACCTCTCTGCTAGGAGCTCTTTGCTGTATCCAATGGCATATCTAATGGAACGCAAAAATAACTGCTATAATTTTTAAGGTTATTTCACTCTTAAAGACATAAAATAAAAGGTTTCTCTTGAACACAATTGTTTAAGCTATAACTGCACAGACTTTGACAATTAACTAGATAATTAAGCCCTATATTATTTATAGAACAGCTGATTTCTCATGAAAATAGTATGAATCTAAATATTTGGCTCAACTCTCCACTGTGCTTTGAAAAGGATAGATGTATTAAATGGTCCCAAGAAATGTAAACTATAATTTTTCCTTTACCATTTTCTTTTCCTTTTTGGTGAGGGAGAGGTAGGGATTAGAGTGCTATGAAGGGAATTTCAGTACACATATTACATTTACTTTCCCTCAGAAAAAAGCACATTGAAGGAAGGATGATAACAGTTTTCTTAGTCTTTTGCCCCAACACAAAATTGTTTTTTCACTTTATACCACGTATGTATAATTTTAAAGTTATTCAAAAGTTCACTTCCCTTTGGGAAAAAAAGGAACACTTTTTTGCCTGGAAATGTATTGCTTTTCAAAGGGAAAATAGTCAGGGAAATGAATATATTCTTTTTCTACCACATAGTAAGAAAAGGTATATTTTAGAAGAAGTATATTCCAATAATTCAGTTCAAACACCTTGAATATGTTCATATAAATATGGAAGAATTTTTACACAATGATAACTTACAACAGGGAGTAGGTAAGACCTGATATCTTGTGACATGAATTATTTTTCTTCAACCAGAGATGGACACTGAGAAATTGTTCTATGGAACTGCCTGCCACCTGCTGCTTCCAACACTGAATTTTAATGAGCACCAATTGCTCTGCGAGGCTCACTATTTTAGGAGTATTATTTACCATGAGGCCCACTATGATTTTTCTAAATTATAGAGTAAATTGCTTGGGCCCCAGTGAAAATAAATGTATTTCATTAATGCGGCGCCTCTTCTAGTCTAATCTTTTTAACCCTGAAGATTGAGACATTTTCCATGCATAATAATTATGATTGTATCCTATTTCCTAGACACAATGAAGAGGTCACAGCACATAAACTCTAAAATCTGGAGCTTAGCTGCTTAAACAACTGTTCTGGCTTCCCCATTCTTGTCCTTCATTTATGCAATATACAAACTATTACACTGAGTTTTAATGGTGATTAGACATAGAAAACATGAGTTTCATCAGAGTTTCCATCAAGTAGAATTTACTTATTGGCCCACTGGCATCATTACCAGAAATACTGCACAGGTTTTTCTTTCACTGACAATGCAGTGGTACTTCTTTCATAATCATGTGGTAGATTGGTTTATTACCTTCAAGTCTTTATCCTTCCCTGTGTATACACAATTGCTATTGCTTCATTGTAGGTGGAGTATACTTCCCTGTCCCTCGATTTTTGGACTTGACATGTGGCTTGCTTTGACCAATAGCATATGAATATAAGTCACAGTGTGCTGGCTATAGGCCTAGGTTTTAAGTAAATCCATGTGTTTCTGTTCACCTTCTTGTTCCTTTGGTGTTACCATAGAAAAACATGTTGGCTAGCCTGCAGTCCAAGGAGAATGAAAGATACTTGGAGTAGAGCTACTTCAGCTGATTCACAGACTTGGGTAATAAGCAAGCTGCTTGGCTAAGTGCAGCCCAGATGGGCTGAACCTCAGCTATCTTGTAAACACAAGCAATAAAATCAATTTTTATTATTTTAAGCCACTAAATTTTGGGGTGATTTGTCATGCAACAATAACTAGCCAACATAGATATTATCACTCCTTGAACCCAAGTCAACATAGTCTGGATTCTTTTTAGAGCAGAGCCTGAGATAAGGACTTTTTGTCTTTTGTCATATATGAGTGATTTATTTGAAAATGTGATCTCAGAGGAGTGAGGGACAAAGAGAATTAAAAAGGGAGCAAGAAAATCCAATACAGGATGTATCATTGAGTTTTCCATCACTAAGTATGAATGGTTGTTCAATAATATGGGAACATCTAAGAAGTTTATCATATCCAGTGCCTCTCTGGGCTATCCACCTAGATTGAGCACGAGAGAAGCATATATCTATTGGCTCCCATCCCCAATGGTAACATGATCATATACTTCATTATGTAAAACAGGACAATTATAACAGTAAAAAGAGAAAGTATTAATAGTAATGCTGGCACAACTGGTATAACTCAAATCTATCCTGGGCCATTGAGGACATGTGACCACCCTACATATTGGTCCAAGATTGTCCTAGGAGACATTAACTCTTCTACACGTCCATGGTACAAATACATGAGTGCCAATCAGGTTTGTGTGCTCACTCAGTACCATGGAGTCAGAAAAACTGCTGAATGGGAAACAAGAGTTATGAGAGATAAAATTTGTCAGGTAGCATCTGTGTTAGATGAAACGTTGCCTTGAATATTTGGTCAGACTGAGAAGATTTGAAATTGTGCAGAAAAAGGCATTGAATTTAGTTCCCACTTTGCCATACTCAGATCTATTCAAAACCTTCATTAAGTCCAAACAGTAACAGAGTCAACTTCTGGATTGAGCCAGGCAAATTCTCTGCAATGACTTAAAAACAAGAGGCTTAGAGAAAAATAGCTATAGCCCCACTGAAACTAGACTTGGGATGGTAACTGATAACTCTCATCTCATTTCTTTACTACCAAATCTAGATTTTTCTTACCCTCAGCTAGCAGTTTGGCTGTCCTTGACTATCTGTTTAGGTAACCCAGATGTACTTCCCTGGGGAGATTATACCCTTAGACCTCTTGCCCTAGTGAGACTACATTGGCACACTTCCCAACTATTATTTTACAATAAAACTCAAGAGATAATCCAGTGTATAGTCAGCATTACAGATGTACTCCTCCAAGACCCCACTCTGTAGCAGAAAATGTTGCTCCTAATGGTATTAAGGGTTAGCTAGTCCCAGCAATATATTAATTTCTTTCTTTTTCTATGTGTCACTAGAATAAGATAATTAAAGAGATCAAGTAGAAGTCATAGAATATTTATTGTCTCCTAGTAAAAGTTTTCTTCCATTAGGATTCAGAACCTCTAAATTAAGGAATCTGAAATTGCAGGGGTAGGAGCACAAATTCTGCAAATGGGCAATTGGGAATGATGGTAAGAAAGACTAATTGTACTACTGCCCTTCATTTCATGGATCTACATATCCCACTCACGGTGGACATCACCATATATCAAATGCAAGTTTAGTGTATATATCACATCCCAGATGACTGGCCTCTAACTCTGCAAGGTATGTTCCTGGAACTGTCAACTTAGCTAAGTCTTGAACAGTTCACTCCATCATTACATTTGACTGGCTGTCCCTGAGTAAGAAGGGCATATAGAATGAATGTTGAAAATCCCATTTTCGTTCACCCATTGTCACTCATACTTTGACATAAAATGAATCCCTTCAGCTTAGGCAGTGATATATAGGATACCATAATGATAGATTAAGCATTCTGTAAATTCTCAGATGGTGGTGCTAGCAGAGGAATTGCAGGCAGGGAAGGAAAATCTATATCCTGAGTAGCTTTCAGTTCTGATAAGAATAAGTCACTGTTTCCTTCAGGTTGGATAATGTGCACTATAATCAACTTCCCATCAAGTGGGTGCCTGGATTCTTGAGGAATGGTGCCGTATTGAGGAGTCATGACTGGTCTCTACTGTCAGCAGACTAGGCAAGCAGCAGTGGCAGTAGCTAGTCATCCACACGTTGAAGAAGGGCATGCTGTTGAATTTATGCCTATCTACATCCATGAGGCCATGGCCACTCAGTTCTTGGGCCTACTGCACCAGAACTTGTGTGGCCAAGAAGAAAGAATGACTGGCATTCAAGATTAAGTTATTCTCTCCAGTTCAGTGGTTGAGGGCCTCTTTGCAGTGGATGCCTTCTGGTGGACATGAATATAAAACACAAAGAAATCACAAATCATGCTTGCTACTATGTGTCTATCTCCAATGACTGTCCCTTGTTTCTGATTTTCTATTCTTGTTCTTTCCAGACTCTCTACTAACTAGGCAAACCATTCATTATTGCTTAAGGGTCCATGTATATTCATAACTCAGGTCCCTTCTCCCTCCCTACAAAGAGAACAATAATTGGACTGTTCACTGCTCAGGCCTCCAGAAAGATTTCCATTTACCACTTTGTTTAGAGCCACCTCTGAGATAGGATATAATGAGATAGTAGTCCATTTTTGGCTCACACCAATATTTCACAACAACTGAACTGTTATATAGGCTTGATATATGTTTTCCCTCTTCTTTTAGTTGGTCAGTATTTCCAGGTGCAAAATATGTTGGCTGAAAAACTCAGAAGGCCCACCAAGTGACGTGCCTCTTTATTAATGATAGGGGGTATATGGTGAAATAAATTGTCCTATCTTAGAAAGGATGTCTCAGGATGCCACAGATATTTGAACACCTAAAAATGTTAAAGCAGCAGTCCCAGAGCCTTTGTGAGTTTACCTACCATCATATGGGATTTAGCATTTCTTATAATATGGCAGGTCTAACGGTAACAAACTTCCTTAGCTTTGTTTGTTTAGTAAAGTCTTTATCCCTCCTTTGTTTCTGAAGGACAGCCTACTGGCTAAAAAATTCTTGGTTGGCAGTTACTTTCTTTCAATATTCTGAATATGTCACTACATTCTCTTCTCTTTCTGTTGAGAAATCTGCCTATGGTCTTATGGTGGTACCCTTACATACAACTTCTCTCTTATCTCTTGCTGCTCTTAAAATTCATTTTTTTGCCTTTGACTTTTGAAAATTTATTTTTAATGTGTCTATGTGTAGTCCCATCCAGGTTAAAACTATTTGGGATCTTTGGGATTCATGGATCAAGAAATCTATTTCTATCCCCAAGTTTGGAAAGTTTTCAGCCATTTTTGCTTAAACATTCTTTCTGTCCCTTATTCTTCCTCTTTTCCTTCTGGAATTTCTGTAATGCAAATATTGTTTCTTTACATTGTGTCACCTAATTCCAGTAGGTTTCTTCACTCTGTCATTCTTTTTTTCTTTTTGCTCCTCTGACTGGGTGATTTCCAAATTCTTATCCTCTAGGTCACTGATTCTTTCTTCTGCACGGTCAGATCTACTTCTGAAAATTTCTATTGAATTCTTCAGTTCAGTTATTGTATTTTCCAGCTCTAGGATTTCTGTTTGTTTGTTTGATATTTGCTATTTCCTTGTCAAACTTCTTGTTTTGTTCATGCATTGTTTTCCTAATGGTTTTATCGTCTGCCTGTGTTTGCTTGTAGTTCATTAAATGTCCTTAAGAGGATTATTCTGAATCTTAAATCACTTATCATTTTGTCAAATTTAGAAAGTACTTCTACACATTATGACATATAAAGGAGTACTACCATTCTCTGTTCTCTCCAAATTTCTCCAACTGCTTTCTTCAGCTATGTTTTTCCTTTTAATTTGCTAATTGTGGTAACCTTGTTTTTTGGTCCAGTAAACGTAATTAAGACGTGTGAGTTTTCTATCAATTGATTTGAAATTCTAAAAGCCATTAATCGCATTTTAACTACAGATCTTCCTCAGCTTACAATGAGGTTACATCCTGATAAATCTATCATTAAGTTAAAAATATCATAAGTTGGGGACTTCTCTGGCAGTCCAGTGGTTAAGACTTTGCCTTCCAACGCAGGGGGTGCAGGTTCAGTCCCTGGTTGGGGAGCTAGGATCCCACATGCCTGGTGGCCAAAAAACTAAATCATAAAACAGAAGCAACATTGTAACAAATTCAATAAGGACTTCAGAAAAATACATTTAAGAAAATTAAAAAGTTAAAATTAAAAAAAATTTTAAATAAAAAAAATCATAAGTTGAAAATGCATTTAATACACCTAATCTACTGAACATCAGAGCTTAGTGTAGCCTACCTTCAATGTGCTCAGAACACTTATATTAGCCTTTAGTTGGGCAAATTTATCTAACATAAAGACTACTTTTTAACAAAGTATTGAATACCTCATATAATTTATTGAACACTGCACTGTAAGTGAAAACCAGGATACTGTAGTTGTACGGGGACAGAATGGTTGTGCATATATTGGTTGTTTACCCTCGTGATTGTGTGGCTGAGTGGAAGATACAGCTGCCACTGCCCAGCATCACGAGAGAGTATCATACCACGTTTTGCAGGGAAAAGATCAAAATTTGAAATTTGAACTACGGATTCTACTGAATGCATATCGCCTCTGCACCAGCATAAAGCTGAAAAATTGTAAGTCAAACAGTCATAAGTCAAGGACCATCTGTATTTTGGATTTCCTTTTCTTCCTTGTGGTTCCAACATCCACTGCTTTTCAGCCATTCAATAAAAACTATTTCTGGGTTCCTATTCAGATAAATTCCTTTATTTTCTGAACTCATCGATTGCTTAGGGTCATGCTACATTTTATTTTACTTTCTATTTGAAACTTGGATGCCCTTAAGTGTTTTTGTGATTTTATCTTTGCTTTTATTTGTTGGGAGGAAAAAAAAATTCTTTTTTCAAGTACAACATACGACTATCATTTTCTAGCTTCTTATTAATTTTTTTTTTAACAGACTCCATTCCATTTTTTCTTTTTCTTTTTTTAGAAGAAATTCAGCTTAGATCTTAAAATTTCCTTCACTAAGTTAGACCCTTTCTGACCATCATCCTGCAGCTAATTTTATAGCACTTTAAAGTTCTTTTAATTTTTTCTTATGTTTCAAATCTTTCTCTCTCTTGGTTTTCACCTTCCTTTTTTCTGGCACATACCCATATGTATCCTGTGAGTCTTTTTGTCTGAGAAATATTTATTTGGGCACTGGTTCTTTGGTATAGGATTTATAGTCAAAATAGTTTTCTCACAAACTTTGAAAGCATTGTCTTCTAGAAACTGGTTTTACTGATGCCAGTCTGATTCTGATTCTTAATATATTGCAGATTATCTTTTTTTTCTGAAAATTTTAACACTTTCTTTTGTTTTTTTGAGATCTTATAAAGGTATGTTTAGGTATATCATTTTTTAAATTTCCTTCCTTTGTCAGTTTTGATTCTTTTAATCTCAAAATGTGTGTCTCTAATATGCTGGCAAATTTAATTTTATTATTTCTTGATAATTCCTTCCCCTCCCTTTATTCTGCTCTTTATTTCTAAAAAGTAAAATAGGTTGGTGTTGCATTTCTTTGATCTTATATTTATCATATCTTTTCTGTCTTAGTATCTATCTTCTTGATTCTTTTATCTTAATTATGTTTTTAATCTTCAAGTTTTTACACTCAATGTTTTTGTTTGTGTGTGTATTTAATTGTATTTTTAATATTCTAAATTTTAATAACTTTTATTTCATAATTTGACTTGATTGAGAAACCCTACCTCCTCTCTGAAAGCATTATTCCTTTTCTCCATGATTCTAAATATAGCATTTAATTCTTAATTCTAGAAAAATATCACTATGGAGTGAATTGTGCCCCCTTGTCCCCAAAATTTATAAGCTGAAGCCCTAACCCCAAATGTGAAAGTGATAGTGTCTGGAGATAGGGTCAAGAGGAGGTAATTAAGGTTAGGTGAGGTCGTATGGGTAGGCCCTAATGTAATAGAATTGTGGCCATAGAAGAAAAGGAAGACCTCTCTCTCTCTCTCTCTCTCTCTGCCAAAGCAGCATCTGCAAACCAAGAAGAGAGGCTTCCCCAGAATCCAACCATGCTGGCACCCTGATCTTGGCCTTTCAGCCTCCAGAAGTGTGAGAAAATATATCTCTGTTGTTTAAGTCCCCTAGTCTATAGTGTTTTGTTGTGGCATCCTGAGCTACCTAACACAAATACTTATTTTTTATTTATTTAATCATGATAACTGCATATACCATTTGTTTACTGATTTATAAAGCTAGGCTTCTCCTTATGAGTTTTTGGTTCTAGAGAGAAGGGGTACTATTTCTGTCTATATTTCCAACATGCAGTATACTACTTAGCGCTCACTAAAAAGAATTTTGTTGGATTGATTTTGTTGCACGAGCATGATGTGATAGTTTGTTTAGGCAAATCTCAGGAAGTACTACAGTCAGGCGAGGCAAATCTATGCCATGATAATAAGTAAACCCGGAATTTCCCTGGCATAACATAACCCAAGCCCAGTGCAGGTTACATGGCTTTTGGCTGTCTTCCAGAGAGTAATTCAGAGACTAGGCTTCTTCTGTCTCTCAACTTTGTCACCTCACCCTCCTTTGTTTATACCTGTGCTAAGGAGAGAAAAAGCTTGGGAAAATATATCCACGTATGTATGTCAAGACCAGAGGGACATGCCAGCTCTGCTCATTCTCCACTAGAAGAATGAATCACTTGATTCCTTCTAGATTCATGAGGCACAGGAAATGGATATTAGATAAACAATAACAGTTTATTGCAGATGCCTTCTATAATATGTTGAGAGTTGTGTTTAATACTCTAAAATCATCTTGTCTACTTTCTGAATAACCTGCCAACAAATCTCCTGGATCAGTGGTTCACCAGCAGTAAGAAGAGCTTCTGATTTTATTTCCCTTTAAGTTAATTCTTACATAAGTTTTAGTATAATATATATCCTATAAAATTCTGTAAAATTATTTTTCTTATTTAATTAATCTAATGTAGTAGTAAATTAAATCTAAAAATGGAAGAAATAGAGCAGTAACCATAAATGTCTATGTAATTGTATAGTAAGAACAAGATAACTTTCAAACACCCCATATAATTAATACCTTTCTTATCTGGTAGAAACATTATTACTAGAAAAATTCTATGATATTTGATTGCTTAATATAGCCAATACTATTCTTATTACCTTAGATAGTTTGAGTAGAGTTATTTGGAGAAATTAAACATAAGTTAAAAAAATTTACTCTAAAGGAAGAATACAAATTACTTCAAGGTAGTTATCTAAATTAGTAGTTCACACTGATGGCATTAATTAGACAATTATTCCAAGTTCACTTTCAGTTGTAATACTATTTAATTAATGATAAAAATCAATCTCTTATTAAATGAAAAAAAAATCCCTAAATTCAAGTTAAAATGATTGGTAGAAAATAAACAAACTGATTATGAAAACTGGAGTTCAGGGAAAACTCCCCTAAAACTAAAATGTGTAAGCCAAGGTCTAAAGAACGGATAAGAGTTAACTGCACTGAAGGGAAACAAAAAACATGAGCAACACTGGAAACAGTAGGGACAAAGGTCTTGAATGGGAAAGGAAGCAATGAGTATTCAAAACATCAAAAGAAGGCAGGAGTGACTGAGAAGCAGTAAGAAGGGTGAGAGTGGGGCCGGCAAGGCTGGAATGGCTTCCCAACATTTGTCACTCTCATTTGTTGCCAAATTAATACAGAGTAATTATTCTAAATTTATCATTCACTCACTCATTAAATTCATTCAATGAGCATCTTCTAGTGTTTCATTATGATATAGATTTCTGAGGGTAAAGAGACAAAGACCAGTTTTTGCTCATATGTTTGTTTGTTTTACCCCAAGGAGCTCACACGAACTCTTTTATACAACAAACTCATTAATTTGCATGACTGTAAAGTAGGTATTTTGAATTCTTGTCTAGCACAATATTTCCTTCCTGCTGACTGCCATGATGTCAGAGTGGCTCTCAGAGGCTGCTTTGCAGAAACCTTGCCTTATAACCACTTTCCATGTGTACTTATTGAACACTTACTGTGTCCCAGAGCTGCCTTTATTGCTCACACTTTTGTACTTCCTTCTTCTTTGGACGAACATAGGCCAAGCCTACACGATATCCAGTGAAATAGAAATGTAGCAAACGATTTTATGCATGTATCTGAGATCTGTCTTTCTCTGGAGCCATTTCTTTTCTGCTATGCAGCAACAGATTTGAACATTTTTAGCCTTACCATGATATCTCAGACCAAGGAAATAAAAGGTTCAAATCAATATTTGAAGCTTATCTGTAATGGAATTGCAAGCTCTTTAACAAGACAACTCACTGTCAAGACTGATGAGAGATAATTGGATGTTTGGGGAAAAAAATGTGGGAAGGGTTAAACTCTGAAGTTATTTCAGCAGCCTATATTTTTCTGACTAGTTTCAAATGAATGATCATGTGTAAATTATAAACCATAATGCAATTGTACCATCTTAAGCTGTCCTCAGTATCTTTATAGAAGCTTTGTAGCTAGTCAGTCTCCAATTTATTCACAGCAGGTATTTTGCAACTTTTTCTTTTAACAATCTGTAGATTAGAATAAGTTGGTTTGTAAAGTCCAGATTTTTTTTTTTCCTTTTTTAGTGGTTGCTGTTGTTACTGTAACTTGACTGAATCCTCTTAAACTGATTTCTCAAGTGGTGAAAAAAAAGAAATCAAAAATGACATTTTCAATGTTGTACTTCATGAGTTTACTAAATGGTCACTTAAATTATTTTCTTTCTGAACATTGTAGTGTAGAGAAGTCTGTCATGTTATATATTCACCAATAAACCAGTTGTCCTGGGTGCCACTGAATGGCTAATACCATGAATGTAAACATCATTCCATATTTATTCAATTATCATTAGTTATTTTCCTGGAAGAAAGTCTGAGGTGGGAATTTTTATTCAAGTTAATTTATAGGCTAAGTTCTCTCTGGGTAAAGCGAGTGAGGAAAGCAGGATAGGGCAGAGGAAAAAAGCTAAGTAGCTGTAAACAAACTCCAGCGTGTCTCAATGAAGGCTCTGGAGCATAGATTGCACCACAGAGTTGATTCCACTTTGTGGCAAGAAAAACAGCCTCTATACCCTCATGGAAATCAGTCTTGGCTGTGGGCTTTGGAAGAGTGTGGGTGGAGAGCAGTACACTCCCCAAGTCACCACAGATCCAATTAACTGAGGGTATTTCTCTGAAAAAAAAAGGCATCATAAAACTTCAGCAGCCCATTCTCACAGCAGCTGATGGTCTCATGCCCAGGTCTGGAGAAGTGGCCAGGGCCAGGCAGGAACAGCATCCACTACAGAAGCCTGTCCTGGGGTCACCACACGACAGCAGATTTTTAACCTAACCACACAAAGGGATTACTCCGTCTTATAAGATCATCAGAGGATGAAAAGAAAACCTTAATAAGTATCCCTTACAAACGTAAGTAAACAAGTATACATTTAGAAGGAAACAAAAAGTTACCATTAGTATTTTTCAGAACTTCTCCTAAAAGAAACTCCTTTGAACTCTCACTAACAATATCAAATTTTGGCACTTAGAATTGGTATGATTGTTTCACTATCTATTGATGAATTGTTTATTCTTCGGCCATAAAATAATTTTGAAAACCCATTTCCTCTCTACACTATTAGAAAAGCAAAGTAAAACACAAAAGTACACGTAGAAATATACATTTCTTTTCCTTAAAATATGCTAGTAAATAGGTAAATTTTACCAATCTATCCTTTAATTTGCATAATCTGACTTCTCTTAATAATTTAGCAAACTCAGTGGAACTTTAAAACTCCAATATATTTTAATGGAGAAATCAAATAGTTTTTCTTCTCACACTATTTTCCAACTTTTTTGATGTTTTGTTAGCACACTGTGAATTCCAGTATTAAATCGTATCATTTTTTATTTTGATATAGCAGTACAATTGAGACAGGCAGTTCCTAGAAGGAGCAGTGTCTGATTCTTCATGTTTCTCCATGGAGGGGAGCCTTGCAAATAGGAGGTGCTCAATGAACGTGTTGAGTTGGTAAATAGAAAGTGAAGTTACGTTTTATGAGAAAATCACGTTTTGAAGACAGCAAGGAAAGCAACAATTCCATAAAATTGAAATTATCTTTCGAAAGCTTATAAAACTCCCATTAAGTAACATATATGGTTTTGTGTGTATATCCCTGTGTCTGCTCCTCTAATTTCATGTTGGTTAATATTCCTTTATGCGTCTCAATTTTTCATCAGTTTCTTCTTTGCTGATAGTGATAATTCATCACTATCTGCTTGAAGATCACTTAAACAATGCATTTAATGTTTTCCAATGGCCAGGAAATCTTGAAACAACTTTTATACGCACTTCTCATACGTTTTGATAGTTTGCATTTGTTGTTCTTGCTGTGATTACATCCATTGCCCATTTAATATGAAAAAGGAGAGAGGGGCATATCCTGTGTATGAAATTAAATTTGTGTAAGTTAAATACATTAATTATACAATTTTATTATATTGCTTCTTAAGTGAATATAATTAGCACACCAACTTAAAAATAAAATGACATTTCCCATTGATTTTATTAAAACTTCTAAATTCCCTCCCATCTTCTTGTCTTTCACATATATTCATTATCTTGAAAAGTATTAAACGGTTTCTTTTGGACCTTTACATTATGGTCATAACCAAGAGCCACTGAATAGTACCCAAATCCATCCCTTAACAGTGACTTGCTTTTCTATATGCAGACTGTCACATTGTTGTGTTTACAGAATTGCTTCCAACAGCTAATTATTGTAAACAGCATAATGCTATATGGTACTGACAAGAGTAAATATGATAATGACCATGCATACTCATCATAGCTTTATGTTTGGAAAACTATTTCTGAAAGTAAGAAATTGATGATCATTGGAATACAAAGTGAAGGAAAGGGGGAAATTTTGATTACTAGGTTTTAGAGGTTTCAATTTGCTGAAAAAGTAAATCTCTAACATAATGACATGCAAGAATGTGAAAGAAAAGGCTCCATCACCACTTGGACAGCTGTTTACATTTTCTTCCATCTGGAACACAAGTGAAAAGAATAAAATTTTGTTTGATTGGAGCGACCCAGGTCAGGGAATTAAAAATGCAACAAAATTCCCCTAAAGCAGTATGGTCCACAAACTGATTTCCCAGAAGCTAACACAAATTTATTTCTTCCCCAAAGTAATCAGCATTCTGGACATTAAAAAAGATGGAGGTTTTCCAGCACTTGTTTTCCCCTTCTTCCAACCTCTATTGTCATTCATTGTTTTCTTCTGAAGTACCATTTCAACCAGGAGTCCCACTTCCATGTAGTAGAATCAAACAAGAGGACACTCACAACCATAGGGAGAAGATGATACAAGTTTTGGGAAATTTTAACAGATCTGCTTTGTCTAATCATACACAATAACATAGACACAGGTTTCTGGTGAGCAGCTTAAAACAAAATTACATTAGTTGAGAAATATAACCACACAAAGAGAAATTGGTCTACAGCGAAATCAATTTTACTATGATATGGAAAACAAATTGAGGCTTTTCTAAAGCTTACTTACAATACTAACCATAAAGACATTAACATCTACAATTAATTCCAAAATAACAAACGTACAGAATAGCTTAACTTCTAGTTGAGGTGAAGTTTTGACCAGGAAGAAAGACTTTACTGATAAACAAAGTGACAAATAAGCTCCTGAGAAATAAAGTATCTCTATGATGTTTCCTTATTGTATTACAACTGTCTCATAGTATTTGTATTACACATTATGCTAGTCTTATTTCATACTACTGTAAAATGAATTCAATACAATCTGAAAATTATATAGTAATTCTGTATATATAAAAAGTAATTATATTACTTTTGCAATGAAAAATATAAATATATAATACATTTTGGCTTTTAACATCCTTTGTTTAATTATTGTGTCATTTTCAGTCTTCTTCCTTTATGTAATATTTTTCAAAACCTGGGTATATTTAGACCTATGTAAGTTTTCTATTGCTGCTATAATAAATGATCAGAAACTCAAATATGAGTTCAAAAAAGATCTTGCTGCGATTTATGTCAAAGAGTGTTCTGCCTATGTTTTCCTTTAACAGTTTTATAGTGTCTGGCCTTACATTTAGGTCTTTAATCCATTTTGAGTTTATTTTTCTGTATACTGTTAGGGAGTGTTTTAATTTCATTCTACATGTAGCTATCCAGTTTTGCTGTGCATTAGAAGCTAACACAACATTGTAAAGCAACTATACTCCAATAAAAATTAATTGAAATAAAATAAAATAATATGAATTCATTATCTTACATTTCTGGAAGTTATAAGACCAAAATCAAGGTGTTGGGAGGCTGTATTCCTCCTAGAAGCTTTTGGGGAGAATCTACTTTCTTGCCTTTTTCAGATTCCTACATTCCTTGGCTCTTGGCTCTTACCTTGCTAATATTATTCCCACCTCTTGTTTACATTGTCACACCTCCTACTACAAATTTGATCTTCCTGCCTCCCTTTAAAAGGAACTTTGTGATTGATTACATTGGATTCACCCAGATAATCCATGATAATCTTCCCATCTCAAGGTTCTTTACTTAATCACATCTGCAACCCATACTGATGGGTTCTGAGGATTAGGACATGGATTTTGAGGGAGCCCATTATTTAGCCCATCACAAAAACCTATAATTTAAGTATTAACTGATTCTTTTCCATATTATATAATACCATGTAAGTATCACATTAATCTTTGCCCAATACTCATCTTTCATTTTTGGAATGTTTAAAATTTTTATGTTAAAGTTTTTTTTTCTATACTACAATAATAAAAATCTCATTTAGTTCAGTCCATCTTATCAAGCTGACATTTAGAATTCTTATCTTTTCACAAAAATAATGTCATTTTATAATGCTTTTTATAAATAATGTATGTTACATATGTGAATATTTATCATTTATCTTAAATTAAAATTTTCTCTAATAACTTTCTCAAGTATGATCACCAATTTCTCATAGTTAGGAGAAAAATTAAACTACCACTTTGTGTTCACCTACTATGTGCTAGAAATTATAGATACATAATTTTAAATTTCAGAACAAAATTCTAAAGATAGGTATTATTATGTACATTTTAAGAGTGACAAAACAGAGACTCAGAGTGGTATGATGAATTTTCCAAGGCTGTGCAGTTGATAGATTATGGATCTATTATTTGAACCTAGATCTTAGTCAAAAGAAGACTCCATCGGTACAAAATGGCTAAATTACCCTATGCAGATTATATCATTGATATAGTTTTGGGCAACAATTATCTTTTAAAATGTTCTGTATGTATGTATTCTAGTCTGGCGTCTGGGTTCTATTATGAATGAATGCTTCCCCCACAAGTCTGTAGATGAGTTTATTAAAATGAGGGCATAATAAATGAAAAGCATCATAACATGAAGTGGCCTTCAAGTTTTCATGGACATTTTAGGGGAATTTATCTGCTCCTTTGCATTCTTTTTTTATTTTTCTCGAGACACTTCAAAGCTGTATTTTTTTTTAATATGTCGTTTTCTCTAGGAGGCTGTCCTAGTTTAAAAACTGCATCACCATAACCTAGGGCTTCGGGGCTAGAAGACATCTCATAGGCATTAAATTCTGGTAAGTATTGTGTATATAATTGATGATAGAATGGATGAATGAATCAATTAATGCAATGGGAGTTTTACAGAAATAATTGTTGGGCTTTATGTTGGATAAATAGTTAATGGTGTCTTTCTAATTTTTCTTTTGAGTTTCAGTATATGTTCAACATACCCCTGACATGATGCTGCATTCTGTGTAAACCTGTCCAGCTGGGTTAACACTCTTAAAGACTTATACTGATAAGGAAACAAAAAGTCTTAGCTTTGGCCGTATTTCATATAAAAATGACAGTGGTGTAGGGAAAAAAAAAAACACAACACATCTTTGGGACCTGTTTAATAAGTACAGAAACTATGTAGAACATGTGCTTTAACAATGTTATTTACTCAGAGGAAGGTAACTAACCATTTTCGTTAAAAAATTAGCAGATTGTTTTATTAAAATGGTCAGTTGATTAACTGATTTTAATTAAAAAAAAATTTTAAGTTAATATATATGTGTTTCCCAAAGTGGAAACTGAATCACACTATGTAAAATACCACTGTTTGGATTTCTACAGGAATCATTCCTACATTGTCTTTATAAAGCTACAAATTCTTATTCTAAAGCAAACATTTGGCCCAGATTAATCTTTTTTATAAATCAATGTTTTCATATACAGAACTTGCTTAAGGCAAAGCACACCTGCATAGGCAAAAGCCATTTTAATTTTACAACACTTTCTTAAAGAAGAAAAATAGCCAAAAGGCACTTCTCAAGGGTTGGAAATTTACAGGTTATTCATAATTGAGCTACTGCAATGCAAACAACTAAGTTGCTTTTTTGTCCCCAGAGAAGATCTGTTAGATTCTTCTTTCAATGGGAAAAATCCATTTGTCAGAAGAGAACTAAAACTAAATCTAGTAGAAACTCTGTACCTACATGCATTTATATGGCAAAATCTCAATCTCAGTGTCCTCAGAATAAATGTTCAGTATATTCATTGGTACTTTTCCTTTATCAAGTTTTCATTTCAAGGAGCTGGGTTGAATTTTTATCTGAATTTTTGATCAACCCAAAGGCTGGCTCAGGATTTCTCAACCTTACACTTTTGACATTTGGATGGTGAGAGAGGGTCCTTGGCCTTCACTCTTTTGATGTTGGGTGTGACAATCAAATTGTCTCCAGACATTGCCAGATGTCCGTTGGGGATGAGGGTGGCAGCAAATTCACCCCAGGCTGAGAACTAGTGGCCTAGCCAAATGGAAGATCCAAACAGAATCAGTGCTATGTCTGTTAAGCAGAGAAACATACTCTGATAATTCTGGGCAGTACCGAAAGAAGTACTTCATTCAGTAATGATCAGGGTCACTGCTTGTGTTCTAAACTGTAGATTTTGTGCCTGACTTTGAAAACCCAAGAGGTACATTATACTTGGAAACTGGACAGAGGGCATGTACAGACATGCCCTGGAAACAGAACTAACCCATTTGATGATTTCTACTGCTGAGATTTATGACTTTAGAGTCAAAACCTCCACCTCACGTTCCAACCTTTAGTTAGGACAGCTAAGCTAGTTATCCAAGCGAAAGCATGCAGTGAATTCAGGCATTCCGACTCTATAGCATCCTTTCTGGCTTTTTGCAACAAATTCCAAAGGTTGCTGAACTGAAATTGCTGGAAGTATTACTCAGAAACTTAGAGAGCAAAGGAACAACAACAACCACAATACACACACACACACACACACACACACACACACGCTTACATTTTGAAAAAGTGTATAATACATGGCCCTCTCCTGTAGTATATTGCACACCTATCCACACAAACTGCTTTTAACTTTCTTTTTTTTTTTTTTTTTTTTTTTTTTTTTTTTTTGCTTTTAACTTTCTTTCTCTCCATGGTTGTATCAAATTGAGTGGTTTATGTTTTGGTCAAGGGTCCTCTCTGAATTGGAAGAAATGGCTTTCTCTTTGCAGGTCCACTTCTTCTATCTGTGTTGTTCCTGAAATGCTGACAAACGTGTTGGCCTTTTCAAATTCTGTCTGTCTCCTAGGTAAGGAGCTTCCTATTCTTCCCTGGCCTTCTAATTATTTCCACCAGAAGAGAGAGTTCTGAAAGGACTGAAACTCAAAGCTTCTGGGTTTTGTTTTCTTTTGTTTGTTAGTAAATGGAGCTGGGAGGCAATATTTACCTAAGGGATTTCAAATAGAATTTCAGGAAATACTATTCCCTGAATCTTACTACCTTTTTTGAGGTAAGGCAGTGAGCATGTGCACAGAGCATTACTGAAAACGATCAGAAATAAAGAGCCTGCACTTTTAAACTAATTTCATAAAATGCAGAGATAGTAATTGGATTATGGATTAATTGTCCATACACACAAAATTATGGGGTTTTGGTCTGATTCTTAAGTTTAGCTGGTTCCCTTGTTTGAATAAAGCAAGACATGCCTCTTCTTCTTTTTGCAGTAGACTGGTAAGTGCATTTATTGGGGTAGAGTGAGAGTGAGGCCAAAATTCTGCCAAAACACTTCAGAGGATTAATTAAATGCTAACCAAAAAAAAAAAAAAAAAAATGCCGGATTCTAGTCATCTCCTTAAATCGCAGATACTTTGCCTTTAGAAGGTGCATAGTACCAATTTCTCTTCTTAGGACTGCCAAAAATTCTTGATATTCAATTGGGGATTGTCCAGGGCATCTGTTTTTGAGTAGGTGTTGCTTCACAACTTAGTTCAAACTCTGAAATGGCTTCACCATCAATGTGTGGGTAATATTGATCCCCTAAACATCATGCATGGCACTATTATCTGGCACTATGAGGTCATCTTGTGAATCAAAGTGTATATCCAATGTTAAAAAGGAGTTTCAGTCTACCTGATGATGCAAGTTAGAATATCATTTCAATTTAAAAAAATATGGCTTGCTTACAATCACCTCATTTATTCCTCACAGAAACTAAACGGGGTAAATCCTATTAACCCCATTACCGAGATGAGCAAACTGAGTCTTAGAGATATTTTTATTAACTCCACATTACATAGAAGTTGGCCTTGGCTCTTATAGCTTCAATAGGTAAAACCAAGACTCAGAACAATGTTTGTCTGAATTCAAAACCATACCCTTATCTGAAAATCCCTTCTTCTCTTTTCAAACTATCCACCCATTTCTTCCACTTGAAAGTAGGTCAGGGTGCCTATCTTTCACAGTCCTTAATAGAAAAACAGTTCTATACTCAAGTATCAATTTTTGCTTAAAAGAGATTGTATAGTCTGTTAAATAAATGTGCACCAGAGAACCTATTACTTGCATTAGACACATTCCTGTAGAGATTTAAAAAGAACAATGCTTGCAATTTTTTTCCAATGAACAAATGTTTGTTGAGAGATAGTTAGGGACAAGGTAACAAGCACTGTGAGGCTACAAACATGCAGAAGTCTATAATCTTTCAGGGAAGCAGAGACAAAGGAGAATGAGATAATTCTAATAGGAGATTAAAAGCATTACTATGGGTTTTCATAAAATTATTAGACACAGAAGTTTTTGTCTCATTTTTTTCCTTAATAGTGTTAGATTGTGAAAGACCTTTATCAACTTCAAAAACCATAAAAGAAAAATGTATACATTCATGTACATCAAGTAAATTCTGCATAACCAAAAACAAATTATATACTTGAATAAAAATATTTAGAATTTGTAGAGGAGTCTAATTTCCTTTATATATAAAGGAAATTCCTTTATATATATATATAAAACTCAATAAGAAAGAAGACACATGATATATGTACAATGTTATTCATTGAAACATTGCTGACAATAGCAAAAATGTTGGAAATACGTGCTCATCAGAGAGGACTGGTTACAGGTATTATGTGCATGGATACTATATCATATTATGCATCCATTTAAAAAATGAAGTTGTTTCTTTTAAACTGACAAACTATTCTATATATTGAAGAAGATATATTGCAAACTATTAAAGATAGGACCCAAAACAAAACTTACCTTAGGCTAAAATAAGTATGCACATTTGTGTATACATACATATCTTAATAAGGTTAATCTACAAGAAATTCATAGCAATGTTTGACTACACTGAGATCTAGGGAACTAGAAGTTAGAAATGGGAGGGAAACATTTCACTGCTATAAGTGAATTCATTACGTAGTCAAAATTTAAATTAAACAAAAAAAAGAATTGTAAAAGACATTATAGGGAGGCTTCTAAGGGAGGAATTATAAAGAGTTTAATAGAAAGTTAGAAGATAACTGACCACAGAAAAGAGAAGTAGTTCAGCCTAGAACTCAGTGAATGAGTTTAGTCTTAGAATAATTGAATTTATCATGCTAGGGCTCATGTAGATAAAGTTGTCTGGTGGACAGGTGGCAATGTGGGTCTAGAATTTTGATATGTTTAGGTTAGCATCTCTTCTCCAAACCGACAGCACCAAGCTACCTCCATTCCATATCCATGCCAAGCCCTGTCTCAGCCTAAGCCATAAGCCCGGACTCCTCTTGGTTGTCTGAGAGGAGAATTCTGATGAATGGAGGATGCTGGAGTTTAGTGACCAGTAAAGAATTGTGTGAGGATCGTAGACATGAAAGTTGAAGTTAACGGAAAGTAAGGAAGACCATAAAACAGGTGTTGATATTATATTATATAATTCCCCCTTATATTTTTTTTCACTGCTGTATTTCTTGCTGGCTATGGACACTGGCTGTGTTTGCTTACAGTTTTACACCCTTTCTCTGAAATCAGCACACTGATGTCTCCTGTAATGAGCCCTCGCTCTCTATTTTCATTCCCTGTGGTTTAGAAGGGACTGATTTACATCCCTGGAACCAGAGACATACCCATGATGTCAGCCATCCCAGTTCATCCCCATAGGCCACAGTTAGGGAAGGCAAGTGAGTTAAAAAAAATTACCTCAATACTGGGACCATTTTGTAAGTATTCAAAACAGAGATGATTTCTCTTCCACTAGGGATACTTGCTAAGATATAAATGTGTAAGCCTAGAATTGGGGGAGTCAACTACATAGAATTAGTGAGCTACTGGAGAATGAAGTTAACACCAAAGAAGGAAGGCAGAAGTGTGTGTGTGTGTGCGCACACGTGCACACCTGTGCATGTATGTGTGTGAGAAAGAGAATAAATCCAGATCACATCTATTGAATTCCTGAATCAAAGCCAAATTCCTTCTTAAACTTTATTTCCTGAGCCAAAAATGTCTATCTGTCTCCCTCCCTCTCTCTCTCTCTCATCCTCATTATCACCATGATGCTCTCTCAGAAGTCTTCACAACTGAGGTTTTATTATTTAAAAGAAGTGTACAAAATTTACACAATGTAATACTTGCCAATTTGGTAAGTATAATTATAAAACTCCATGATTCAAATTGTTTCTCTATTTAAGGTAAGACCCAATTTTATAAAATTTTTGAACATGAGTATAAAGTTTCTTAACAAGCAGTTCTAAGGGGCTCAGTGAACACTTGGTGACTGTTCTCACATCTCTTTATTTCAATACACTGCAACAAATGTGTTGAGCAACTGCAGTAGTCAAGGCTTTGCTTCACTAAAACAAGCATTCGTACTTGTGCAAAGCACAGTCAGTTAACTGACTTTATAAGGCTGGGTCCAAGACTGTAGTGCATGAGTTTTGATATGGGACAGGAAATCTAGTGAAAAGAAGCCAGATTTCTTGTGGGCAACCTTATTTCACTATTAATGTATGGTTTCATCTTTCCATAATGTGTGTCTTTGAGTTTCTCTTTAGCTTTAAAAGAGGAGAAAATTCTGTAATCTTTTGTGAACAATGTAAAAGTAACATTTAGATTTAAGACAAAATAACAATATATTTTAGGACACACAACTCAGATCTATGTAGCTCATACGTTCACTTTTTACAGTGTACATGAATATATTACAAATAACATATTGTGTTTGGCTCTGCCCAGAAAGCAATAAATAAAATCTAGGTTTAATGTCATTGACATATTAGTAGTAGCTGAAATTTTATAGATGCAGCTTTACTGCAAAGAAAAAAAAAACAACAGTTATTTTGGGATCTCTACAGCTATAAACCTGTACATAGATTTTTACAGTGCTGAGTAAGCTTATATAAAATTAAAGCATAAAATTTCCCCACATGGCTACCTCGGTTATCTTTGGGAATATTATTCATTTGAAGATTTTTATTTCAAATAACAAACATATGGAAGTACTTTTTTTTCTTTTGCTTGATGTGGACCAAATTAATGAAACTAATATAACAAACAGACAGAAATCGTCTGTCACAGACACTTGCAAGACATTTTGCATAGAAATGTCCTTGTGTTTTGACATTCTGATTTCTTGTTTTCTGACAGTGCTATAATTTGCTTTAAGAATTGTTTTAATCAGTTGCCAAATGATTCTTATGCTGCACTGAATAGAAATAATTGAATTTTGTAAAGATAGAGTAGCTGTGGTATGATTAAACATTTATTTTTCATTGACCCTTCTTGATTTCAAACCCAGGGTCTAATTAAAGGCAATGCTTCTTAAAAGAGATAATCACCAAAAATAGTTTTAATAAAGCTTCACAGGTTAGTTTTGATGACACTGTTGTTTTCTTTAACTAGAGGACTAACGTCGTTCCTGCAATGACCAAAGTCGGTAATTAAACGTCTCTCAGCTAGCCCATGTTAAATCTGCTCTGTTTCTGAGAGCTTATATATCCATGAAAATAAATCTCTTTGGGGCCATCTCAACTCAAGAAGCATATCTTTTAAATAAGCTATAGAATCGAACCTTGCTCTTTCCCTGAAGGGTGTAGCAGATTGCAGAATGCTTATTTATAGAACTACTTTAAATACAATCACGGCCTCTTCTTTTGAAAGAAATACGTTTTCACTGATGTTTTTTCATTTCACTTTGAGATGAAAGTCGTCTTCCTTTATTTATGAGATTCTATTCACATAAGGCAGGGTTGTATATTAAAGAAAGTACACCAAAAAATGTGAAATACCAAATCATGATCTTATATTTATTCCTAGAATTTTTAAAACTCATAAAAGCCTTAGAAATCACCTAAGGAGTAAGAGGTGCTTTGGGGACAAACATTCTCTTTAGCCTGTCCAGCGTCCGTTATCTTTTCTCTTAGTGATTACTCAATTCTCCTTTGCAACATCGCTCCTCCCCTGATGACCACGGCACACGGTCCATTTCCTCCCAGTTCCTGCTACCTAGTTTTCGGGAACTCCTTGGTCTCTGGTCTTTCTGTAACCTGGATTTCCAGCTTCCCCTTCAAATCTGTCAGCTACCCTGGTTCCTTCTAATTAAGTCATTTTGGCTGGTGAGAGCTCCAGCTGGTTTTTGTTGCTTGCTCTCAAAGAAACATTGCTGACTTTAGCCCATTAAATGAAAGCACAAGAATTGTGTCTATCATTGCTTCATGCCCTAGTGTCTGAAACACAGTAAAGGATCAACCAATATTTATAGAATTAATGAATAAAACCTAGAGGAAAGGAGTGGCATGTCAGTTCTCACAGCTAGATTGTGCCAGAGCCTGACTTAGACATTAAGTTCTCCTTAACTTGTCCTTCCATTTTTTATTTCCCAAAACGCAGCCTTCTCTTAAGCTATACATGCCCTGCTCCAGGTTTTCTGAAGACAGAGCTTACATTGCTGGCTCTTGACATGTGTGCCATTTCTTTGATACGGTAAACTTACACTATTCTGATACTTCCAGTGTTTTATCTGAGCGTAAAAGTATTCCAGGAGTGCCACTGGATGACAAATTTATTAAAGTCTTCATCTCTCAAATCCTCTTAAGGTCATAAATCTAAAATTATGACATAAAATAGAATATAGAATAAGACCAATTATTTTCTCATTTACATTCATTCAACACACAGTGAACTGTACACTGTTTGGGTAGAAAAAAGTACAAGATCAGGCAGTTCAGGTAAGAAAACAGATCGAACATAAATAACTCCTTGGTATAAAAGAGTATTTTACAAAGGGTAAAGTCAAACTCTTGAATATATCCTACAAAGCTGTGTGCTATCTGGCCTCACATTTTATTTTTCACCTCAAGTCCTACCTGCTCTGAACATCCAGAGCCTTCCAACCCCACTCACATTTTACCTCATTTCCTCCATATACACTGGTGTCTCAGAGAAATGTCTTGGACCCTTACTTATACCCTTACACGTACTGCTTGCTCCACCTCTAATGCCATTTCCTGGGCTTTTTATTAACATCCCTTTAGACCCAGAAAAAACATTAACTCATTCATTACCTCTTTTTCAGTTGGCTCAGACTCCCTCTCTCATCTCTTACAACACATTCTATAAACATCCATTCTAATGTTAAATACATTCGACCATAATTATTTTTACACGTTTCTCTCTCCTAATATTCTACACTCTCTTTAATAGTAAGAAATGAATCCTGTTAATTTAGTTATTTCCCCCACTTCTCTCCATGCTAACTGGCACATTATAGGCTCAACATATATCTGACAAATAGAAGCATAAATGAGCAGAAACGAGATAAAAGTGAGAACTTTCAACTCCCAGGCTGGGATTCCTTCCATCGCATCAAGCTGAGTTTATCCATAACAGACAGAACGACAGCTATTAGGTTATAATCTAACTATAAATCCGAATGATTTTCTTTAATTTCAAATATAGTTACAAGTATATTATGTAAGATTGGGAAAGGGAGTATAGACAATCTGATGGTTTAGGCTACACATTCTCTAATTCAAATATCTTTAGGTTTTAGAATATATTCTTTTGGTTAGAAACACCCATTTAATTATTTCACTTCTTCACTTAACTTTGTAATGGGTATGTGTAACCCTTAAGCTCATCTTAATGTTGTGGTTTACATTCACTCAATACCAATTATAAATGTGATTCAAACCAAATAAATAAATAAATAAATAAATAAACACATCTCAACCCTCTAGCTTTGCTTTGACTGAATAGTAGGACATAGGCACAGTTTGTAAACCTGGCTGACTGGGTAATTGGTAATGTGTAGACTTGGTCTGTGTTTGTTTCATAGTGTATCTTCATTCTCAAGCCATTGTTTCTATTAGACTTAATTGGGCTCCCCTGCTACTTTAAATCGAGGGTATCCTCAAAATGAAGATTGCGTCTATTAAATTTAATTACTTCCCTCTGTGGATCAAGTGCCTAAGATGCCACCACTAAAACGAGGCGGTTATTAAGAGAGCCCGTTCCTAAACTGGAACATACATTTATAAAACAGCTCCCAGTTTCTTAGCGTCATGGTTCCAACCAGCTGTGTGCAGTTCTTGCATGAGTTCATTCTTTTTCAGTAAACATGCCTTATGGAGTTAATATCCCAAGTGAATATGCATACATCTTCTTCCCCTGCACCTGACTCCATCCCCAGCATGTCTTCTGAACATTGATTATGTAGTTCTACTTGACTGGTATTTCAACAGGGAAACGCCATATCTACTCTAGCATATTGTGGCTAATGGCTACCGGTAGACAAATCTTGAGGCTATATATGCTTTTGCAATAATTAATTTATTAGTAACATTCCTAAGAGTGTTGTAGAAACTGGAAGGTGATGGAAAAAGGAAAAACACACAGAGAAATTTGCCAGCTGTATACCAAGATCTATTATTACAAACCGTTTTAACTCAGATAATTGAACTCTAGGGGATATCATTCCTTGAATGTTCATTTTAGAATTGTCCCAACATAATTCCATTGATCTTCAGATGTATTTATGAGCAACCTAATACTGATGCCTTGTCTAAAGAATCTCAAACAACATTAGACAACAAGAAGGAACAAATTACACTATTTTCTATTAATAAGGACACTTACTTAGAATCACAGTATTTGTTTGCAAGTCTCTGACTCTGAGCAAATTCTTTTGGTAAAACAAAGGTGGTAATTATAATTCCTGCCTTACCTATCTTCTGAGGTTATAAAGATAATGAAACACGAATTTCCATTTCAAATTTCTATGTTAAAATTAATTTAAAATATCACTATTCATAAAAGTATACAAGTTCAAGACAGAAAATAAGAAAACAGCAGAGAGGAAACCAAGCTATTTTGGACAGACAGTAAAAAATGCCTATCCCATAAACAAACTGTCTACATGATTCTGAGCTGGTTTGACTCAGAATTTTTTACCCAACTGATGGGATGTTTTGGCATCCTGAAGACATCATTATAAAATAGCAATTATTTTCTCACCTTTTATCACCTTCTCTTGGACAAGAGCATATGCCAGAAAACTAATTATCAAAAGCAGTTTTCATCATGCAAAACAAGGTGATCAAATTACTTGGGTCAGTTCCTAAATAAGTACTTTTATGTAATCTAGATATTTAAGTGAACTGTCTGTGCTCAAGAACCTGCTCCTACAATCCCTCAACCCATGTTCTCCAGGTGCTTTCCGCCACCACTTTTAAAAATGTGTTATGTTGTGATACCTCTGGATTATAAATTATTCAAAACACAATTAAAATGACAGAGCAGTTAATCTCTGACCTTGGACAACTGAAAAGGAAAGATATCTTCTATACCCTGTGTGCAAGTCTTGAAGAGCCTATTTACTAAAGAATAAAGAGCTATGGTAAAGGAGGAAGGGTGTGAGACAAAAAAAGATCTGGATCTGTAACATGAAAGAGAGATTCGTTAATTCTTAATGACTCTTGAGAGCAGGACTAACATCAGTTGTTGCAAATTTTAAAAAATGAAAACAGTAATAATAATTACAACAATGACTAATATTTATTCAGTGCTTTTATGTACTAGGCACTTTGCCAAATACTTTATATACATTTTTAAAAACAAATTTATTTATTTATTTATTTTTGGCTGCGTTGGGTCTTTGTTGCTGCACGCGAGCTTTCTCTAGTTGCGGCGAGCGGGGGCTACTCTTCATTGTGGTGCGGAGGCTTCTCACTGCGGTGGCTTCTCTTGTGGAGCACGGGCTCTAGGTGTGCGGGCTTCAGTAGTTGTGGCTCACGGGCTCTAGAGCACAGGCTCAGTAGTTGTGGCCCACAGGCTTAGGTGCTACACAGCATGTGGGATCTTCCTGGACCAGGGCTTGAACCCATGTCCCCTGCATTGGCAGGTGGATTCTTAACCACTGTACCACCAGGGAAGCCCTACATTTTCTAATTAAATCCTTTGAACAACCTTACCAGGTAGTACAATTATTACCCTGACTTTACAAATGAGGAAACTGAGACAGAAAGAGTTTGAGTAAATTGCTCAGTGTCACATACCAGGATTCAAACTCAGGGCTATTTGATATCAGAGTCCACTCTTAATCTCTATACTACATTGTAAGAGAGGCAAAATCCAGCTAAATATAACTTTGAGTTCTCCAACAACAGAATATGCTTATCAGTAGTAGTCATCTCTATTCATAGAAATTAAACTTGATAGAATAGCAAGCTTGAAGCTACCCTACAGTTGAGGAAAATGAAGTCTGGGATCTTCAAAGTGGCTTTTTCAACATCATAAAACTGTTTAGAAGCAGAGATGCGATGGATCTAAGTCTCCCTTCCCCAATCTAGTGATTTCTTCATTATATCCACTGTTTTTACGATTCGATCCTGGAGGAACACCTATAATGATGTTGTAGAATTGTTTCAGCAAGGAATAGTGCCTTGGGCTCTGTTAGTTATTTTTGTCTGTCCAGCTAGCTTTTCTATCCTTATTCCTATAATTGAGACTAGTCCCCTAGTTATAGGAATCAGCAATAGAAGTTGGCAACTGTTATAACTTATATCCCAAACAGTTGTGATTGGCCCAAACAATGGACAAATCAGAGTTTGGTATTAATCCATGGATTTTTAGAGGCACCATGTGCTTTTGCATTAGAGTTGCTGATATGTGGTTATGGTTAACTTATGTTTGGTAGAAGGAAATTGGACCAGCACACAAAAATTAATAGGAATTAGAGAAGGTCAAAGAGAACCCTGGAGCCATCAAACCCAGAGTTCTAGGTTTTGAATCCATTAGTCTTTTGGTTCTTTGATTCTATGAACTACCCCATATCCCTCCTTGACTATACTAGTCAATTAATTTCGCTTTCAGTTAGAGTTCGGTTTAAGTTTCTTGCAACTAAAAGACAGAGGCCTGACTACTCAAGATGGAAAAGGGGAAGTCTGTTTTCCTTAAGGTTTCTTTCTGAATCAATGTCACTGTGAGTCACTAATCCTTATGTCTTCCGTGTTCAGTCATTCGACACCACTGCCTATTTACCACCAATTCATGAAAGCATCCAGGAAGTCAAGCCAAGCCACTTACTGTGAAGTTAAGTGAAAATCTCTCCAACACTAACCCTCTTTTCAAATGGCAGAATGGAGAGAGATAGTCTAAAAATGAGCCCCAATCTTCATTAAAATGCTTGGCTTTCTTCAGTGGAATTAAAAACACTGTAGCTAGAAACTTTTCTTTAGCACCACTAAAAAGAGGCATTGGAATGAAGCATTTTCTTTAAAAAATTTTGTTTTCTTTCAGATAAACTCCTTAGTGACGTTATGCACTAGGTTATTTCCTCCCAAGCACTTGTTTATTATCATGTAGACATGGGAGATGACATGGCTATTTGTTGTGCATAAAATGTAGTTATAATTCTCTTGCTGCCTCTCAGGAACAAGTTTTTGTAATTCAAAAGCCAATGGTCAATAGACTCAAAAGGGACAAGCCTTTTAAAATCACTGCAAAATTTCTTGCTTATGACACTTAGGTCCTTTGGAGAATAACTTATGAACATATTGATGACCAGCAACTTACATAAAAACAACGAACAACAATAACTGGGATTCACAGACAAGGAAGATACACCTAAAAATATATTTGTGATGTTCGCATTAAGCATAAAATTATTAAACTTTTAATGTTGCCTATGAATTCAAAACCTCCAAATGTATGTTGCTGGTTCTACATTATTTTTCATATGGAATTGACAAGAGAGATGTTACGGCATGAAGGTTGTCATTACGGACAATAAAAACTAGCTAAAATATTAGAATCATAACAGATAACTATATTATTACTCTTTATGTTGAATTGGATCACATTGTCACTTATACATTTAAAATGAATTCCAAGTCGTTCTATCTCTAATCATTCTCAGGAGTAAGAAAAACAGATACTTCAGGAGCTGTCAGATATTCAAGAAGTGACCCGCTTTAACCACTGACACAGTTGGTGATGTGGAAATTTTTTGAGGTCAAGTTATTGAAGAAGGGCTTAAATGGGTACCTCTATTACATGCAGTGGGCTTTAGCCTTCTGTCTGTAGCTTTGAACCGCCGACTTTGTATCAAGACTTACCAAAAATGGAGTGACTTTATGAGGTTAAGACATAGAGGGAATTATCGAATAGATTGATTATGCCTCAGGCTTAGTGTGGGATTATGTCTTATTTTCTTAAGTGCTGCTTAGACAATAAATAGGCCTAGAAGAAGCTCACAACATGCTAAATATCTGATATGTCTCTAATCAGCCTTCAAAATATGGATTGCCATTTCGAAAGCACTACTTTATTTCAAACCAAGACTAGGGGATAAAATTCTATTTTCAGGTGGTTTACTACACCAATGTGACTTTCTTCTCTGTAAATGATTAAAACTTAATTTTTAAAAACCCGTAAACTGGAAAGAAAATTAAAAATCACTCTGTTTCTGATACCTCTCTTGGTATTTTGTAATTAAAAACAAGAGTCAGCACCAAAATGTTAGCGGCAATTTTCCTGTGAATTCACAGCCTTAGAACAGTGGTGTCCCTTCAAGAAAGCATTATTCAAAATGACAAGGACAGGATATCACTAGGCAAAGAACCATTAATGTTTAACCTTTCCCCTCTTCTCTGATGTTTTGTGGAAAATATGGTAGTAACAGATAATTTATCTGTCTCATTCTGAGTCACTCTTGACCAAGCAATCTACCCTTTGGGGACATCTTTCTTTCCCCCACCTTCACAATTTTGTACATCTTTCATGCATTGAGTCTCCTTTGACTTTAAATAGAGATTCATATTTTAAAAGATGGAACAGTCAAAGCAAACGAATAATATGGACTTGCATGGGAACAGAATCCAACAAAAAATGGAATCAAAATTAAGAAAAATGATGAAAATGTACACACCTGAATAACTTCGATTTCAATTATGAGGATGATCCAAATGTTTCTGTCTTTATAAGATTGGTTTCCAAGTTATAATTCATTTTGATGTCAACACACATGATGTTATTAGTTACAACTTTATGAAAAAATTAGGGTTAAAGAAGGTTATTATATAGGTTGGGAATTTTGTTCATTTTTCAAGAGGCTTGAGGAATAATGAATATTTACCTTAGTGCACAGTTGTATCATCACCATCACCCCTTTCATCGTTGTCATCCTTCTCCTCCTCATCATCATTCATTAGTTACTATAAAACAAGTCCCATGCTCAGCACTTTTACATACATGATCTTCTTAACCATCAAAGAAGTAGGAAAAAGAAAGGGCAACAAATCCACAAGGTAAGCAGTAAAATCATTTGAAAACTGCATATGAAGTAAAGAGAAGTTAATAAATGCTCAAACGCATGGAAAGATCTGGTATAGAATCCAGGATTTGAATCCAAGCAATTTGAAAGCCTTGCTTTCAATTCAGTTTCTTAATTCATGAAGATTTATGTGAAAATGTCTTTATGCAAAAATTCTGTGATAGTATTTGAATTGTATGCTACTCAAAGAGCATACAAAGAGTGAAGATTACTGAAATTTGAAAGATTCTCAACACTTCTGGAAAGTTCTCTGAAGACAAGCCTTTATTCTTGGTTACTATCACAGTAACCAAGTACATGTAATGATGCTAAATCATTTTAACTAATTAATATTTTGTCAACGTAAAACAAACATTGTGTTTACAAAATTAAATAGTGTCACCACATGCTTAGGATGAATGTCATAATCTCCTTCAACCCTCATCCCAAACTTGGAAGAAGAAACTTTCTTCTGGATCTTGCTTCTATATTTCCAAATAACAAGCTTATATTGATGTCTCTAAATGGATATCTGTAGACTGATATTTAAATTTTCTTAAATTTTGTATTGTGGCAGGTGAGGATTTTAGCTCTCCTACTGTCTACTTTCCCTACCTCTATTCTCCAAATATGGTTATATCATAATCTTTAGGTAATGCCATATTCGGTATTTTAATAATCATGACCACGTAAATATTGTTCACTTTTGAGTCACAGTACACTATGATTATACTTGCTTTCTTGTTACTCCTTCTTTCGTTTATCCTGGAGTTAAGCGTTCCTCATTTTTATCACTTAATAGTCTTTGAATCTTTTGCCAAGACTTCCTACACCCTCCAAAAGATCCCCAAATCCTCTCAATACAATATTCACATATTCAGAAAATCTGTCAATTTCATTTTTTTCACCCTTTGTAGATATCTCTTCTGGAGTCATTTCCTTACTGCTCCAAATTATACTAGTTGCTGTTATCAGGGCCTATTGTACAGATATTATCACAGGTTTTCCTTTGATCTCATCTAGGGAATTCCCTTGATCTCATTCCAGGAATAGATCTCTCTTCTCTGGATCCAATGCCTCCATTTTCTTATTTTCTTTCTCATTATCTTTGTAGTGCATCCTGCATTCAAGTCCAGAACAGGGCATGGAAGGAAAATTTTTGAAACATTGGTTTTGTCAACACATCATTATTCTTACTCAATTTATAAATCTATATTCAGTCATATTATTTATTAGAATGAATGAATGAATGAACAAGTAAATAAACAAATTCACTCTGATTTTTGAAGACATTTGATTCAATTATCTTCTAGCTTTCTGTGTGGATGTTGAGTCTCCTGCCAAGATGATGTCCAGTTCTTTGTATGAAACTTTCTTATTATTAAGATTTAAAAGATATTGGATCTTCTTTTTATAAGCAGTATTTTGGGGAAAATACCATGAGCACATACCACAGAGTGGATCTTTTTTGAGTCTTTTTTTTTTTTTTTTTTACGTCTTTACTGTAGTATAATTGCTTTACAATGTTGTGTTAGTTTCTGCTGTACAGCAAAGTGAATCAGCTATACATATACATATATCCCCATATCCTCTCCCTCTTGAGCCTCCCTCCTACCCTCCCTTGTCCAACCCCCTAGGTCATCACAAAGCATTGAGCTGATCTCCCTGTGCTATGCAGCAGCTTCCCACTAGCTATCTGTTTTACGTTTGGTAGTGTATATATGTCAATGCCACTCTCTCACTTTGTCCCAGCTTCCCCTTCACCCCCTGTGTCCTCAAGTCCATTCTCTACGTCTGCGTCTTTATTCCTGTCCTGCCACTAGGTTCATCAGTACCATTTTTCTAGATTCTGTATATATGCGTTAGCATATGGTATTTGTTTTTCTCTTTCTGACTTACTTCACACAGAGGGGATCTTTTTAAATTCATTTTCTTGGATGCTTCATGGACCCTTCTAATGTGGAGACTTATTTTATTCAGTTCTGGGATTTCTTTTCCAATATCATTTCTTTACTAATTTCCTATTCTATTCTCTGTTGTGTTTTCTGGAATATCTCTTACAGGATATTGGACTGTCTGACTCATTCACACATATCTTCTTATATGTTCACCACTATTATCTAGATCTGTATCCATGTAATTTCCAAAAAATATTACAGACATATCTTTTAAAAATTAGATGCTTTTAATTTTATCTAATCATTAATTTATAAGATCCTTATTTTGTTTTCTAATTACAATTTGTATAACTTTTGTAAAGCTTCCTCTGTTCTTATTTTGGAATTTATCTGAGAATATTGATTATACTTTTTTTTTTTTTTTTGAAATGTTCTACTTTCTGTAAAGTCTTGTTCATCCTAAGTTATTTGTGTTTTTGTTTTAAGTTTATTCACTTAGTCATCTTCCACCTTGGAAAGTTTCCTAAAATGTGTTCCTCAACTTTGGCTATTTGTTTATATTTCACTTGGTACTCCCCAATATCAATATTTAGATGTCTCTTCTCTGGAGTGGTTCAGTTTAGCCAGAGAAGGATGCTCTTACATCCTTCATTGAAGGTCATAAGCCTCTCTGTTAGTTTTATAGAAACCAGGAAGAAAAAGAGAGCTCAAGTATCACAGTTCTGTAAGTAGCATCCTACCTTCCTGGGATCCTGGAGTTGGAAGTAACTGATTCAGTTACTTCAGAGATTAGATATCCTATCTCTTGGGATGTAGGTGGTTTATCCACGTGACTATTAGTAACGGAAGTGGTAATCTTGGGTTTGTCTTTCTCTATATACAAACTTTTAAAAAATATCTCTTAGAAGCATATCCACCATCAACCTAACTGCACCTTTTTCAATAATACGTGCCTTCAAATTTCAGCTTTCCAGGAGTTGTCTGGAGTAAATCAGCTTCCACCTTGTTACTATTTCCTTCATCTACTATGGGGATTTGACATTTTTTTCTGCCCTGGTTGTCCTATTACCATGTCTTCAACTTTCCATCTTTTTATATTGTGATTTGGAGATATTTATTTATCTTAGATTCATTAAGGCCAGAGTTTGCATTTCTGTTTCTTGTACTTCTTACAGCATAAGAGGTGAAAGGGCCTAAGAACATTTCTTTACTATCTTAAAACTAAAAGCCTGCTACCTATCAGATGGGATCTATAAATTAATAAATTGATTAATAAACAACTACAAATATCAGTGGAAGTATTGGTTTAGTGATCATTGTAAATATGCCTCAAATCCTTGTTGAAATTTGAACCACAATTTTCAACAATTTTAAATAGTAAAAACAGACTGATTACATTTTTTTTACAACAAAGCTTCTCTCCTTATATACGAGATGCTGAAATTGACCAGTGGGTGTGGAAAACTCCACTGAGAAATATTAAACAAAGAAAACTGATAACTAAGTAAACATAGTGCTCAAATTTAAATATATCTAGGAGCTCAGCTATTATTCTTAAGTACCTTAACCATCTCCCCCAAGTCTATCCATCCAATTATGCAGAATGCAAAGAGATACCACTACTTACTCCACTATCTTCAATGGATAGATGATTACATCTATAAATACAAAAATGCTGCTTTACAATCCACATCACACTCCCTAGGAATTTACATGACACATTTGAGTGACTCAAGCAATAATATTTGCTAATTGGTCACAGTTGCTGATTGGCTGTTCCTTCATGACAGAATCTTGTGTGAAGTTTCTCAACAATTGAGAATGATAGGGTACCTATGATAATTTTATGTAGAACAAAGATATGAAAAAATAAGAGACGTGATTTTAGAATTGATTATATAAAACAATATAATTAGCCTATGAAAACTGTAATATGCACACTGTAGTTTAGGAAGTGCTCAGGTATAGAGAGCCCAAATAAAGCAGTTGTTAAAACTTACCAGCAGGGGCTTCCCTGGTGGCGCAGTGGTTAAGAATCCGCTTGCCAATGCAGGGGACACGGGTTCGAGCCCTGGTCCCGGAAGATCCCTCATGCCGAGGAGCAGCTGGGCCCGTGAGCCACAATTACTGAGCCTGCGCGTCTGGAGCCTGTGCTCCGCAACAAGAAAGGCCGTGATGGTGAGAGGCCCGCGCACCGCGATGAAGAGTGGCCCCCACTTGCCACAACTGGAGAGAGCCCTCGCACAGAAACGAAGACCCAACACAGCCATAAATAAATAAAATTTAAAAGAAATAAGCAAAAACATTCTTTAAAAAAAAAAAAAAAAAAAAAAAACTTACCAGCATATGTAGAGCGCAAACATGTTCTTTGACAGCGCTTCACTAAATTTTACCATAACTTTTTAACATTGTAGTATACATGGTTGGTTACTTAATGTTGAATTCTCTAAAATTTCACCAGACAACCTGTTAATAAGTCTAACCTAACTTTTTAAGAATACCTAATAAATGAGAATACTATCTTAACAGAATCCTACCAGTTTCTTAGAAGGGGAAAGTCGTAAGTTGTGTATTTACAGGAATTGTTCTGAATTCAGATATTTTAAGGGAAATCTGTCAGGTCAGGATAACTATTAGGATAGGGAAAATTTTAAGATAACAATTTAAACTTGATGGATATAGTTAGACAAGGGTCTTTAAATGATTCTTGTTAAGTAAACTTGTTTGATAAGCAAGCAGTTTGCTCAGGTAAATAAACTCTTACCTCAGATAAAAACGATTTTCAAGAATTCCCTGGGCTTCCCTGGTGGCGCAGTGGTTGAGAGTCTGCCTGCCAATGCAGGGGACACGGGTTCGAGCACTGGTCTGGGAGGATCCCACATGCCGGGGAGCGGCTGGGCCCGTGAGCCACAACTGCTAAGCCTGCGCGTCTGGAGCCTGTGCTCCGCAACAAGAGAGGCCGCGATGGTGAGAGGCCCGTGCATCGCGATGAGGAGTGGCCCCCGCTTGCCGCAACTAGAGAAAACCCTTGCACAGAAATGAAGACCCAATGCAGCCAAAAATAAAAATAATAAATAAATTAAAAAAAAAAAAAAAAGAATTCCCTGAAGAAAATAGGATTTGTATGTAGTTTTCTCTTTTTTGGGCAAAGGTTTTTCAGAAAATTCAACAAAGACAGCTTAAGTGGTCTAAATTCATTTCTTTCCTGGGCAAAATTTCCTGAACACAAAACTAAATAATGGTGATACAGGTAGTCTCAGTTATACTTCTCTTTAAATCAGTGTGCTTTTGGATCAGATGGCCTTATCCCAAACTCCAACAAATACATTCTGATTTTTCTCACCACTCTGATGCACTTTAGGTCAAAGAATAGAGAGGGAGGAGGGGCATCAGCAAAACGGCAGCTCCAAGTCTCTCTCCTCCAAATGAAACATTGAAATACAAGAAAAACTATGAGTGCCAACTTTGTCAGAACGCTGGAAAAGAGTCAAAGATTTACAACAACCAAGCAAACAGTAAATTAAGAAAGAAAACTTCAAAACGGTAAGAAAGTTTTGTGGCATTTTTACTCGCACTTGTCCCATCCCCATCCCTGGAGTGACACCACTACTGACGATGGAAGTGTATGTTCCCAGTGTGGAACTCTGAGCCCTCATTCTGGCAGGAATAGAGAAGCTCTTCATCACGAATCATTATGTATGTCTGTTCTAACATGTATACTGTCTATCTGCACAATTGATACAAGGCACCCATCTTTCTTTCACCTAGCTCATAATTCAAGCTGGAAAAGTGGTGGGCATTCCTCAAAAACACGGCAAGATGAACTAACAAACCACAGATATCTGGGGTAAGAAACACACAGTAGACTGCTTAAGGCCCAGAAGAAAAAGTTGGAGAGAACTTCTTTGGGAAATTAGGAAGTTCAAAAGGATTTTATGTGAATGGGGGATTTAGAAAACAATTTTGAAAGCTTGCCCAAAGCAAGATGCACGCTCAGAAAAGTTTGGAGAAGACCTTGAACTTTTACCTTAGGCTGAACCCAGGCTCAGTGCAAGACTGACTAAGTGGTAAGGAAGTGCCCTGACACAGAGCCAAGATGCAAAGACTGAGACAGGTTTTTTTTTTCCTTTTGCATATTAACTTCTTTTTACTCTTGTCACACTTGAGAACATTGCTGTCAAAACAGTATCTGAGCACAAGCTGAGAAACAGAGACAATGATCTTATATAATAAGGAATACAGTCTTTTCGAAAATATAGTTTGGAAAATCACTAAACAAGTGGACTACTATAGCCATCACCAATTTTTAAAAAAAGCAAAATAAAACAGCAAATTGGGGAATGAGGAGAATTTACATCTAGAGTTACTACATTATAGTATTCAAAGGTCTAGTTTTCAGAAATAAACTCATACACCTATGGCCAATTGATCTTAACCAAGGATGACAAGATCATTCAGTGAAGTAAGAATAATCTTTTCAGGAAACTGTGCTGGAACAACTGGATATTTTCTTGCAAGAGTGAAGTTGAACCTAACACCATATACAAGAATGAACACAAAGTGGAGCTAAATGTAGGCATCATAAAGCTCTTAGAAAAAATATAGGACTAAATCTTCATGATCCTGTATTTGGTACTTGGTGCTTTTGAACAAGACCTTCATTTTTAAAAGGAGGTACATATAAAGCGACAAACCTTTCTTTTACTGAGCATGGTTTCAGTTATGAGTTAAGACTCAGCTTGTAATCATGGCTGTGTCTGACTTGAAGGCAAACTCTATCTGCTAAAGAAGCAATAAACCTTATAAATTTGTGATGTTATTAGCTGTTGAATCAACCATTCCTTTATCTAGCATGTGTCTGGACCACTTGTTATATGAGATAGTGAATCTCCTTATTGTTTAAGCCCTTTTTGGGGAGGGTTTGGTTCCTTGGAGCCCCAAAGCACCTTATATGAATTAAGAAGTATAGATAGTAGAGACAAGATAAGTTGCTATTTTAGATTGTAATATATAGAATTTCAGTATACACCACAGCATTCTTCCCAACACTACACCATTAAGGTGTTACTGATGAGCAAAATATGTATAAATAAAAAAATAATTGTCAACTGATTTCATACCTATCTATATTTTCTTGGGAATTTGCCATAGATCAGTCATTAAAATTCATTAATTACCTAAATCATTTGTCAGTTGTAGCAGATGTTGTCAGTGCCTCACTCATATTCCTCAGACCTACTATTCTGGTGTGCTTACAGCAATTTCCAACTGCCAGTAAATGTATCTCCGAGCCTAAGGCATTTTGCAGAACCACAGAAAGCTGTTCAGCCATGCTTGTGTTGTAGAACAGAGTGTCAGAGAATCAAAACTCTGAGAGCAGTTCTCAACCAATGAGTCTCAGAAGTTCAAGTATAAATATCCAGCTCCCTTTTCCTTCTGGTGAAATAATTCAAAGGATTGTGTTTTGCACCGTTTCAGAGCTTTATTATAGAACTGAACTCCAGAGACTCACTGTGGTTACTGGCTTGTTATTATACTCTTTGTTTCCTCTCTTCCCTTTAATACTTCCCTATCACCCTACCATGTTCCCTGCACCTGCCACATTAAATATTTGCTTTCAAATTCTCGTCTCTTCCAAGGAGATTTAAACTTAAGTATTAGAGTGCTACAAAAAAATAAAGGCAAAATTATCAACCTAGAGATATATGTCTTATTCACAATTACTACTTGTACTAAATTTTTCATCACAGTCTTCACTTTTTTGTCACTGGGAAGCCCTAGAAATGAATGAAGATTCAAGAGTAGTACTCAGTGAAGCCATTAACATTATTAAGAGTAAGGAACTGAATCCATGGCCTTTCCCCTCTTCTGCTTTGTTAACAGTGTGATTACCAATAACTCCTATTTCTTACTGAAGCTAATTGGACTTCTTATAGAAAAGTTCTCATTAATAGTTTTTGTTTGTTTGGAGAAAAATTATTTAATATATTATGTTCACTTGAAGAACTGCATTATGTATTAAAATAACATATATTGCTAGTATATTTGGTCATTTGAAAAACTAAAATTAATCTGTACAAAGCAAGCTTCATCAGTATTTAATGTATAAGAAAGTGAATGGAAAAACTAGAGCCATGCTTTTCATGCTTAGGTTACAATGAATGGTGTTGATTTGGTCATCTGAAAACATAGTTACTAATTCATTCAGTCAGCTTTGCATCTTTTAAAGTCTTGTATAATCCTTTTGGAAGTTCCTTCCCAGTCTGCATGACAGCAATGAATAGATAAAATATACTTTTTTCCTATCTCTCCAAAAATATTCTCCACAAACTTGACAAGTTCAGAGAAAAATCAGACTCAGCATCGCTTCAAATGGCATTTGTAGAAAAGTGTTGTTGAATAGAATCATATCATTTTGGTAAGGGACTAAATCTTAGTAGTCAGTCCCCTAATAATAATAATAATAATAACAACAACAATAATATATATACAAATGAAGGGTTGGCATTAAGACCAAACTAGAAAATGAAACCACCTTGTCAGCTTGCTATTTCGTCATTTTAAAACTAAGAGCAGTATGCCAAATGTATTGATCCGACACAGCTATATCCTTCTCATTGGGGACTTTATTTTTAGATACACCTTTTGTAAATTAATTAGATTTATTGTTATTTATTTTTACTTGTTTATGTTACTCCATTGCCATTAAAATAATAGTGTTGTTATGTTTTCATTGTATATATTTTTACAGTTAGCTTTTATTTATGGCAAACACATAGATTTTTAAAATTTGTTCTACTGATATAAAATCTCCATTTGAAATAAATCTAAGAATACTAATTGAGTCAATTTAGACATTATTAAATGTATATTAGTGCATAGAAATGACAAAAATAGATGAAATATGACTACAGCAGAAGAAAATCTGTCTTAAAATTGGAATTGGATCCTGTCAAACCTGAAAGAACATAGTTTTGGGACTATCCTGTGCTACCTGTGTGAACTTAATCACTTCCCTTTATTCTTCTGGACTTCAGTTTCCTTCCAAAAATATTGCACCTTATAACCTAATATTTTATGATTTTTTAACTACTATTCATAAAACTTTCTATTGTTCCATAACCTTTTACATGTATTATTAAAGTATTTTTTTTCTACATTTTGATCTCTAAATCTCCACTTCTTGATTCTGCTACTTCTGCCTCAGAGTAGATTGTACTTTTGGTTGTGATTTTCACTGTAAACTCATCTTTAGCAGGTTCTGTTTTCTTAGAATGGACAACCCAGAGCATCAGCAAATTTCTACCACTTGGAATAATTTCTTTGTTGCTGGCATCTTGAGATTTTTGTTCTTTTTCTCCTTCCTTCCTTCCTCCCTCCCTCGCCTCCCCTCCCCTCTTTCCTTCCTTCCTTCCTTCCTTCCTTCCTTCCTTCCTTCCTTCCTTCCTTCCTTCCTTCCTTCCTTCCTTCTCCTTCTCAAACAGACAATGCCACTACTTACTTGCTTTTGTTATATTTTATCCAGAAGTTCTATTTACTATCTGGGGCTGAAGGGTATCATTCCACATCAGCTCATTTGTCATATTACTAAAGGTTATTTCATATTTATAGAATATATTGGGAGCTTAGGTCTGTATTCGTATTAGGGAATAAATATTGTTTTTAGCTGGATCAACTTGTTCTTTTTAATCGTAACTAGATTCCATTACAAAATCTAATCTATCCGTTCACATTAGAAAATGTTAAAATAAGTAGAGAAAGCTATTTTTCATGGCATTCTACCTTTAGCTTCTTATACTTCAGCATATAATTTTTTAATTAAAATACAAATGTTTCAAAAATTCTAAATATTGTTAAGAAAATTCACAGTCCTATTTAAGGGTCCATAATTCTTTGCATTTAGTCATGTAATGTGTTTTCTTGTCAAATGTGATTTACTATGTAATTGAATAGATTTTCATTTAAACATGAAGCACTTTCTGAAAATCATTGACATGTGGAAATGGCAACATTTCCCCTTAAGCCTTGAAAACAATTATGTTAAAGGACCAATTCTGACTGACTTTAAGAAGTTCAAGAGTTCAGTAAATAGAATAGGTCAAGTGTTAGTCATATTTTTATAGTGTAGCAAATGTGTGTGGCACTTGGACACAATATTTCGCTGAGTTCACTGTCCTCAATCACACTCAATCATTACCTTTTTGTTTCTAATTAATGAATATTTGTCCTTCAGAACTTAGCTTAAACATTACTTTTTACATAAAAACTTCTATGACCACCTGAATTGGGTTATAACATATGCTTATATAATACCTGGTAATTGTGTATGTCACACTTTATCAACGTTACGTGTTTAACGTCTATCTTTTTCCCATTGCCCTATAACCTCTCTGAGGGCAACAACTCTGTAATCTGGTTTCCCTTTATATCTGCAATCCTTACACTCTTTGAGGATGGAAGAGGCTGAAGAAATGTGTTGAACGCAGAAGTGAATATATAAACAAATACATGTTCCAAACTATTTCTACACATAATTTCAAAACACAACATGTTGAAAGAAAGAATGTGATATAATGAAATCAGAATAACTGCTACTTTCAGGTGTTGGTCAAATATGCTGTCTGTAACCATGAGCTTGACTGATAGTAAAGACCATAACTATCCTTGGCTGCTCTTTCTGATCTAGTTTTTATCGTTCACAAGGTTGAAAAATAGGGGTCTTCACTAAGCTAGATTCATTTCCTCAACATCTTTTGTATTATCCCTGATGCTTGGGTCTCAATTCCCTTTTATATAAAATGAAGACCATGTACTGGAATGACCTCTAGGGAAAAGTTTTCAATTAATACACTAACCAGACTTTTCCTATTTGATTTTTATGTTTTCTACAGTATACCTTGGTATTTTCTTTCTAATATTCCAGGGGGAACTTAATACTTCTTTAGGAATTCCTTCATTCCGAATAAATACTAAAAACAAAAAACATTAAAAAAGAAATAGCTATAGGTCTTGATTTTATTTATTTTTTCCTCTTTTGGCATTTTTATTCCATGAAAATCATTTGCTTGGTCCACGATTTTTGTACATCTTGACCATCCAGCCTATTTGAGTACCTCTAAAGTAGCTGCTTATTTAATCAATAGAAAAGGAGACCTGAAAACAAGTTAATTGAATGCTTCCATAATCATACTTATTTTAAAAGCTACAGCCCCAAATCTCAGTTTTGCTAACAAATATCACTGCTTTCGAGGGGTTTCTCAGAAAGATATTAAATTCTGTTCATTTTGTAGACTTTATTTCCCCCCAGCTTGCAGCATTTAGATGGTCTCTGACTTGTTTTCCATCACTTGCATTGTTGCAAGTTGGCAGCAGACAATTTTCTAGTCTATTTATTTAAAGGCCACCTTCAAATACAACTAAAAAAAATATATGATGCATAACCTATAAATTAGAATTTAGATAGAAAATATAGTATTTTCCCGGCAGGATTTTTTTATTTCTTTTTTTTTTTTAACATCTTTATTGGAGTTATAATTGCTTTACAATGGTGTGTTAGTTTCTGCTTTATAACAAAGTGAATCAGTTATACATATACATATATCCCCATATCTCCTCCCACTTGCGTCTTCCTCCCACCCTCCCTATCCCACCCCTCTAGGTGGTCACAAAGCACCCAGCTGATCTCCCTTTGCTATGTGGCTGCTTCCCACTAGCTACCTATTTTACATTGGGTAGTGTATATATGTCCATGCCACTCTCTCACTTCGTCCCAGCTTACCCTTCCCCCTCCCCGTGTCCTGAAGTCCATTCTCTATGTCTGCATCTTTATTCCTGTCCTGCCCCTACGTTCTTCAGAACCTTTTTTTTTTTTTTAGATTCCATATATATGTGTTAGCATACAGTATTTGTTTTTCTCTTTCTGACTTACTTCAGTCTGTATGACAGACTCTAGGTCTGTCCACCTCGCTACAAATAACTCAATTTCATTTCTTTTTATGGCTGAGTAATATTCCACTGTATGTATGTGCCACATCTTCTTTATCCATTCATCTGTCAGTGGACACTTAGGTTGCTTCCATGTCCTGGCTATTGTCAATAGAGCTGCAATGAACATTGTGGTACATGACTCTTTTCGAATTATGGTTTTCTCAGGGTATATGCCCAGTAGTGGGATTGCTGGGTCATATGGTAGTTCTATTTTTAGTTTTTTTAAGGAGCATCCATACTGTTTTCCATAGGGTCTGTATCAATTTACATTCCCACCAACAGTGCAAGAGGGTTCCCTTTTCTCCACACCCTCTCCAGCATTTATTGTTTGTAGATTTTTTGATGATGGCCATTCTAACTGGTGTGAGGTGATACCTCATTGTAGTTTTGATATGCATTTCTCTAATGATTAGTGATGTTGAGCATCCTTTCATGTGTTTGTTGGCAATCTGTATATCTTCTTTGGAGAAATGTCTATTTAGGTCTTCTGCCCACTTTTGAATTGGGTTGTTTGTTTTTTTGATATTGAGCTGCATGAGCTGCTTGTAAATTTTGGAGATTAATCCTTTGTCAGTTGCTTCATTTGCAAATATTTTCTCCCATTCTGAGGATTGCCCTTCTGTCTTTTTTAAGGTTTCCTTTGCTGTGCAAAAGCTTTTAAGTTCCATTAGGGCCCATTTGTTTATTTTTTTTTTATTTCCATTTCTCTAAGAGGTGGGTCAAAAAGGATCTTGCTGTGATTTATGTCATAGAGTGTTCTGCCTATGTTTTGCTCTAAGAGTTTTATAATGTCTGGCCTTAGATTTAGGTCTTTAATCCATTTTGAGTTTATGTTTGTGTATGGTGTTAGGGAGTGTTCTAACTTCATTCTTTTACATGTAGCTGTCCAGTTTTCCGAGCACCAGTTATTGAAGAGGTTGTCTTTTCTCCATTATATATCTTGCCTCCTTTATCAAAGATAAGGTGGCCATATGTGCATGGGTTTATCTCTGGGCTTTCTATCCTGTTCCATTGATCTATATTTCTGTTTTTGTGCCAGTACCATAGTGTCTTGATTACTGTAGCTTTGTAGTATAGTCTGAAGTCCAGGAGCCTGATTCCTCCAGCTCCGTATTTCTTTCTCAAGGTTGCTTTGGCTATTTGGGGTCTTTTGTGTTTCCATACAAATTGTGAAATTTTTTGTTCTAGTTCTGTGAAAAATGTCCCGGCTGGATTCTACTGGTATATTAATTCCTGTTGTAGCCTCAGATACTTGGCTTATAAATAAGGACATGTCATAAACAATTCAACTCCTCCCAAGTCTAGTAATAGTTTAAACAGCTTTTTCAAAGGCTGGTTCATTCATTTGACTAAGTAAATCTGTAAGGTACAGTTGCAAACTACCAATGAATCTGTGATACCACATTAAAAGAGAAGGAGCTGAAACATTTCTGTTTATGCTCTTGTGAGAACCAGTGTGTTATTTGTGTATAGTCTTTGTAGCTAAAATTAATACCTGGATACTTTAGAATTAGTTGTGCTATATAAATCAGCATTTGAATCTTATTAGTAATCCCCCCCCCCTCATTTTTTTTTTCATTACAGTTGTTTCAGTCTGGTACAAAATACTTCAAGCTTAATTTGAATATTAAAGAGTTTTATGGCAGCATTTTGTCTGCTTCTTGTAGTGAGTTCCATTTGGAATTGCAGTCTTAAGTTTCATCTAGCTTTTTAAGGAAGTGATTAATTATTTTACTGTGGTGGTTTATAATGTGTAACTCTGATTACTTCAGTGTTACATGGGCTCTAGTGTTAAATTATTTCTTTTTTATTTAGTTTAAAGGATTTCTCGGCTATACTGTTTCTTAAACCTAAAACAAAAACAAAAACAATAAAACAGTCAGCCCTTGGGATCATATATGAAATTTGAGACCACATATAGATCCAAGAATTGGAAGTGAGAATTTTTAACTCTAAAATCTATAGAGGTAATCCAGAGGTATAAAGAATCTTCACATTTTAAACTTCAAAGGGACTTTAAAAATCACCTTGTTTAATCACAGTACAGTTCCATTATGGATTCAATCCTTTGATATATCTTGTCTACCATATAAACTATAATTTATGAACTAATTATTAATACATTTCCTATATTTTTTCACCAAAGTAATATGTACTTAACATTCAGAAATTCTGATCAGTATATAATAATTATTGGGACATCAAAAATTAATTTCACTCCAGAGTGCAGAAACTACATTTTTGGGGTACAGTTTGTGCTTCACTATTAAACAGTTTTTTTTTTTTTAAATAATAAAATGATCCTGCACTCACCCCATTGCCAACTATCAAGAATTTCATTTTATAAGGAGCAAAGGGCCGTAGTAAGCAGTCTGCATTACCATGGGTTGGTAATCAAATAATTAATTGATACCTTAGAAAACTGAGCCCAGGAGTCTGCATAAAACAATGAATGCTATAGAAATTCAGAGCTTGGGACATTGTTGTTTTTAAGTTTCTTAATACTGTGGACTATTGCTTTATCTCCAGAATTTTTCACTGTGCCTGGCATATAATTAGTGTGCAATGCAAGTTCCTTGAATAACTGAACTAAATGAACAAAATAAAACACTGAGTAACTTTAGTATTGTGAGTAGAAATTTGAGATATCTGTGTTCCTACAGTGAGCGTGGAGAAGGACAATCGTAGAAACGTAGATGAAAGGGAATTTAAAAATAGCTTAGTCTAATTCCTCCTTTTGCAGTCTCAAGACATGACATGTGATAAAGAGCATACAGCTGACTTACCAAGGGCATAGTTAGGTCTTGAACTCAAGGCTTCTAGGTGTGATGAAAATAATTTTGCTTACTTCATTCTTCATGTACAGCCAAGGAGGATTGCTGTATTTATACAACAAGAAGGTGATATTCCATAACTAGGAATTAATACCTAAAGACCCCTGTTTTATACACTCTACTTCTGTTCACTTTGGCTTAAATCTATGATAAGGTTGTTAGCAATCCTGATAGAGGTTGCTGTTGAATTTCTTGATCATGGTGTTTATAATGCTTCAAGCAATGTCATTCAGCAGGCAGCTTAGTTGGTATTGATTTTACTAAAAGGAAAAATGTATCCATATAGCATTCCTGAATCATTTGTTGGTAGACTGGCTCTTAGTTATGGTCTGTATCTATTAGATTTAACTCTGGTCAAGTGTCAACATAGGTGCAGCAGTTGGATCCTATCTATCAAGGAATGATGTGTGATGTATTTTTTTAATGTAACAGAACTCCTCTAGTCTGAGGCACAAAATTGAAAATTGGCAATCTATACACCACATTTAAATCTTCTGGTCATGGGAAGGTATCTTTGGGGGGAATTTGAAGCCGATAACATAAAATGGCAGATTGTTCTGTCAACTGCTACCAGGTACCACTTATATCGTAGTAGCTGTAAGACTATTTAGCTATTTTTAACAGCTAGCAGGGAAGGTCCTATTCAATTGGATTGGATCAGTCAGAAATGGAAAACTTTATGTGTCTCATATCTTCATGGCTTATTGACCCATGTGCCTGGAAACATCTTTTACATCTCATGTTTACTACAAGAAATGTTTCTCTATAACTGTAATATTTTCCCCCAATATCCTTGGTAAGAAAGTAAAACCCAATTTTAGTCTCGATAATTCCACAACAAGTGTGATTCTGGGTAAGTCATGTATTGCTGCATTTGTACTCAGAGAGTTTTGAAATATATGATGGTACATACCATAATATTAACACCTAAATATCAGATTCCATAGAAAGTCTTTAACCTATGTGATCTCACTTAATTGTTATAAAATCTTAAATATAATCTTCATTTTATTGATGTGGAAACTGAGGCTCAGATAGAATTTGTTGCCTATCTAAATTATGACAGAGCTAATTATGAATGCTGGTGGTTGTAGTTCCAAAGACTACACAATTTTTACTATATCATACTGACATCTTGCTCATTATGGAGGCTTGTCTTTTATTAAATGTCTGAATGTATGTTGTAGAGTGGTGTCCTTGGATATCTATAGCAAAGAAAGTTAACTGACTGATTCTGTCTAATTTACAAACATAAATGGAATTCAAATGCATATGGCATTTGCAAGGTTAAAAGTCTCACAGAAGATGATGTCTATACATGCTTCGTAATCTTAGAGTTCTTTCTGAATTGATTGTGGGTTTGTGTGTGTGTGTGTGTGTGTGTGTTTCGGGAACCTGGGGGCTTCTGTGGAATAATCCTGGTTTCAAGCAAGATTTTTCTGATTCTAATTGCAAAATTATCTTGCTTTGGCAGGGCTCCTCAAGTTTTTCCTATGATCTCCCATTCACATTGTTCCCCCAAAGAGATTACGTTTTTAAAAACTGGCTCATAATAATAGATGGCATTTGTTAACACTGATAGTTTCATTTTGTTCTTTAATCAACATCAATTTTCTTTTTATTTAAAGTTAAAAGAAAACAATATTTAAGTAGTGGAAGTAGTGAATAAAGCTTCAAACTCCTTTAATTATTAATGTCCCAATGGTCTTTTCATTTGACTTGAAGTTGTACAACTATACGAAATCTATTTACGTATAATTAAAATGGTCGATTTTTAGTTTATTTTGTAATTAGATGATTTTTGATGTCACATATATATGCATACAGAGACACGAACATGCACTCATTTCTGTGGAATCCAAATTAGACAGATCTGTAGCTTTAATAGGGTAATTTTAAGCTATATGTAAGTACTATTGGTCTGAACTTTAGCAGACCAGATCTAAAAAGTAGTTTTAAGATTAAGGAGATTCTCAATCATAAAAAGAGTCTCAGAACTAATCAGATTCTTACTGATATACCAAGAGAAATATGGTATATGACCCAAGAGAAATATTGGATTCACTGATTATGTTGCAATATGATCATTTTTTTTGATTGTTTCAGCTGAAAGTTACACCGGGAAAATATTTTCAGAATCATTCAAAATGCTGGTATATCTGGAACTATATTCCTTTGAACATTCTCTTTCTAAGCAGTATTTCTTACTTTGTTTAGACATACAAGTAAGAACAGACAAAGTGTGATTCCACTCCCACGCTATCATCCTTGGAAAGTTTCCTTTTAAATTCAACTGTCTATGAATGTGCAAAGAGAGTGAAAGTTTTTCTGTCATATTATGCTTAGAAACTTGTATGACATTCAGAACATAGCAAATTGAAAGAAAAGAGATTGAATTTAAGACATTAAAAATGAACTAGACACATCGGTACTTTCAACAAGGTTACTAGAAACCTCTCTTTCTAATAATAACCACAGAAATAAAGGGAAAGAAAAAATCTAAGTGATACAGCTTTAATCTAAATGGAAAGACTGCAAAGCATGCAATTATAGGTGTGTAAAAAGTCAGGAAGTGAAGAAGCCAAAATAATGAGAGATTCTTTTAATATCTAGTGTCACAAAGTTGCAGTACTGTCAGAAGTTTTGGTCTCAAGAGGAATCTTGGAAAGGAAAAAAAAAAAAGCCTCAGGAAATAATAACTAGAACTTGGCAAAGAAAGCTCCTTTATGAGAAATGCCTGCAGGGCAGAAATAATTGGAAGCACAGGCTTCCTTTGCCTTGACAGGTGCCCCTTGATTCCACCAGGAGTGGATCCCCTAAAACACCCAAAAACAGAGTAAAATAAAAAATTATCTGGGGGATGATCTCAACATTGTATTTGGACAAACAGAGGAAAAAGTGAAGAGAGATATTAACTTAAGTGGACATTCACACCATGTCCACCATGGGGCTAGAAGGCAATTATTGGGGTAGTGCAGGGCAAAACATGCTTTAGCCTGAAGTATCCAGTGAGTATTTCCTCGGATGACTGGGATAACTGTTTTCATATCCCCATCCATTTTTGTGAGTGCTGAGCTGGTCTGAGAAATATTAGTGCTTAGCAGAAGGAAACTTCCCTCTTGGTGGCAGTGAAAACAGTACCTTTGAGAGTTCATTTCATCTACCAGAAGGTTGAACACTCACAAGAGCATACTGGTAGAGAAAAAAGTATATCAACAACTACTCTTTCAGCACCAATGCCAGTTTAGCTGCCAAGATAGAACCAAAAATATGAGTCAAGTAAAACAAAAGGTTGAAAGCATTTAAAATTTATTTTAAAAATCTAGTATCAGAACTTAAATCCCTTATTATGTAATGAAGCAGTTTAAAATTATCTGTCTATTTCTCTATCTATCATCTATCTATCCAAATGGCTGTTTTATGAACTTCTTCCCAGTAAGAAGCATTGCATATTTCTAAAAGATTTGGTTGATGGGAAATGTTGAAGAAGGGAACTGAGGTTCATAATATTATAACATGGAAATTTAAAAATATTTTGAAAACTAATATTTCCCTCTATTCACCTTAGAACTTTGCTATTCTAAAAATATTTAATTTAGTAGAGTGATGCCTGAAGAATTTTATGTTTAAAATGGATCAAAGGATAACATTTAAGATGGTTTGACTGTGACAGCATGGTTGAGCTTGAACCTATATTTCCCAGAATCCCCTTCATTGTATAGTTGCAGGTTGAATTTGGCGAAAAAATGAACTTGCATGAGATTTGGACAGTGTAAGTGAAGTAGTGACTAATACTTTCTGCAAGTTACCTTAGCCAGATGCAGTCCTTAGGTATCCTCTCTCTCATCTACTCTGTGTCGACTCGTCTTCCTGGTCTGTCACCAGAGGCTTGGCTGCATAACCATAGAGAAATCCCAACTTTCCATTGATCTCCTGCCCTTCCTTTCATCATGCTGTAGAGAAAAAGTACTAGATTAGAAAGTCGGAAGCCTTCCATTCTTATCCAGGTTTTCCCATAGCTTCAGGACCTTGAGCAATCACTTACTTACTCTGTGCCTCAGTTTCCTCAATTATAGAATAAAGGTATTGGACTAGAGAAGTTCTCAGATCCTTTACAGGTCTAAACATTGATCTTTGTCTCTGCTAGGCTTTTATTACCAGTTGCCTTGTACAGGAGGTGAATCGAGTGAATGATTTCGTCACTTCCTCAGGTGTGCACGCATGCTTGACCCCACAAAGCCTGTTGCCTCCTGAAATCGATTTTGTGCTCCGTGTTTTACTTCTGCTCTGATAGACAAAACTCTAGAAGCTCTACTTTGAAAAAAACTTACTTTAGCGTCCTGAACTTTTTTTTAAATATATGAGAAAAACAAATGTAAGTGGCTTGTTACCACTGGGGATGAAATAATTACATTATGGGCATAGGGAAGCATTGATGCAGCAGTTTTCTATATTTTTAGTTATTTTGAAACGAATATAAATTATGCCACAGTTAAGAGTATATATTTAAAGTTGAAATAGTAAAAGAGAGTTGCAAGGCGAGATTTAAATGAGGACAGATTGGACTGTTTTATTGTTTGGAGTAAAATTGAGGTGTAAAAGTGAAGAGATTCCAGAATGTTCTTTTTTTAAAATTTATTTATTTATTTATTTATTTATTTATTTATTTACCTTAGTCTGCGTTGGGTCTTTGTTGCTGCGCGCAGGCTTTATCTAGTTGCGGCGAGCGAGGGCTACTCTTCGTTGCGGTGTACAGGCTTCTCTTTGCGGTGGCTTCTCTTGTTGCAGAGCAGGGGCTCTAGAGCACAGGCTCAGTAGTTGTGGCACGCGGGCTTAACTGCTCCGCGGCATGTGAGATCTTCCCAGACCAGGGCTCGAACCCACGTTTCCTGCATTGGCAGGCGGATTCCTAACCACTGCGCCACCAGGGAAGTCCTTCCAGAATGTTCTTAATTGTCAGGAAAAAATTTTTCAATTAGAAAGTCATTAGAAAGAATGATTTAATTATTATAATAAAATGCTAACATAATCAAAAATACTTCTAAAGAGATCTTATATGTTTTAATATGTGATGATTGAATAATATCAAGTTCATTGTCCACCCATTTTGACCCTAAACCAGGTTCATAGATTTGCGGTCTAATAGCAAGTTCAGGTGACTGATCCTCAGTTCAGCTCAGAGCTTAGTACCATACTCTTTCATCTTCTTTTAATCATAATATTCAGCTTATCAGTTACTTCAAATCATTTAGGGAATACTGAGTTATCTAATCATTCCTTTGTCCAATCATTTGATGGTTAATGTGGAAGTACTTACCACATGCTGGAAATGTGCAAGAGACTCAATGCATTTTCCCATTTAATCTTTATAGGAACTATGGTAGATTATATTATTACCTATTTTCTCCATATGAAGAAATTGAGGCTTAGAAACCTCCGGAATTGGCCAGAGAACACTTAGTTAGAAAGTCCCAAACAAGGGTTTGAAGGCCAATGCGCCTGATTGCAAAATCCACACTTCACATTTACAATATACTGGCTCTTAAGTATAATCCCATATCGTATCCAGCTGTAACCCTATATATAAGTCTCCTGCTCGTGGAAGTAGAAAATGAGTCCAATGAAGTTAAGTGACTTGTCCCTGGTTTACATAGTCAGGGGTACAACATGCTCAAAAGATCGGAGGTGCTTGTGTCTAGATACAGACAGAATTCAATTCGGAGGGAGAATAGCAGTTGTATTCACTCAAGGTCTCTTCTTTTAACCTGTATTATTTCAAATGACTAGTCTCTTGCTGTTTTATGTACACAGTCTAAAAAAGTTGCTAAATATAGAACCCTGAGGTGAAGAATATTCCATCTGAAGTCAGAAAGATGAACCAGATAACCTTTCCTATTTTTTTCAAGATAGCCAAATAATCTTTATATTTTCCTAAGGTTATTGAATAATTGCAAGTAAAAGTTCATGATCATTTGTTTTTATTTCTATTTTATTTTATATTGATGCAAGCAGTCATTTTTGTTATTTTCTTATGAATTAGGATGCTAAAACTTCTATTATATCTAAATATTTTCCGTGAGAAAACTTGAACAAATGGTTACATTGAAAATTACCATTTTCTTTTAAAAAAGTGCAATAAACTACAGTATGATGATATATGCCTATGAAATTCCTAATTGTGTCTGACACAAAAAACTTTTCATGTTGAATCTACATTTGAACTTCAGTCGTAGCAAAGTATGGAAATCTAACAAACAAGATAAACTATATATTAAAATTACATTTTAAATTTAATCAGTTCATTTAATAAGTGCAATTTCTTCTTTGTCTCACTTTTCAACTATTAACCCTAAATAAAATTTAAAATCAGAAAATTTTATTTATAATATTAATATCAGAAAGCATCAATTGTTTACATTATTAGTACTCTACCTCTTTATCTCCACATATGCCAAACCATTCACATTTTTATTGTTGCATAATAACCTTCATATAACTCTTAAGCTCAGTTCAACTGTGATCTCTTTTGAGAAATTGTCTCTGATGCCTCCAAAATATTCTACTGTGGTAGGCTGGTTAAAAACATGTCCCGAGCTCATCACCTCTTTCTATATCCAAGTCCTCTGCCATGTGACTTGATAGTGCTTTCCATCTTGAGTAGAGTAGGTTTCTCTACCCTGTGAATCTAGGCTGGTTATGTGAATTGCTCTGTCAAATAGAATGCAGTGTACATGAAACTCTGCCAGTTCCAAGGCCCCATACACTACTGCTTGCTCTCTTGATACGTTGCTATTACCATGAAAACAAGCTCTGGATAATGTGCTGGATAATGAAAGACACAAGGTCTAGTCATTGTGTCAGATGACTGCCAGCTGAGTGCCAGGCAAGAATGAGGTCCATCCTAGGACACCTAGCCCCCAGCTCACACACCAGCTGAGTACAGATGTGTGAGTGAGCCCTGCCAAGATGGGACAAGCCTGACCCTGATCATCAGAACCACCCAGTCTGCTCATAAGTGTAAGAGCAATGATATGCATGTTTGTTTACTACTCTGTTTGGGGGGTGATTTCTTATCAATATTATGATAGACCTTGTTGATGCCAAGCACTTATTCCTCTTCCCTCACAACTAACACTTCTTACATATGCCTTTGATCTCTAATCATTTCAGCTATATATATCTTGAATCCTTAAGTATTTTAAAGACCAATAGAAGAGCCGTGTGTGGTTCTTGTTAACCATTTTTAAAATATAATTTTTAATACTCAACAAAGTACCTATATTAGTGGGAGGTTTTATCGAGTAAAGGAAAGAACTGTGGAATAAGCATCTGCTAAGCTAACTGCATGCACTGCTTCTTTCCCGTAAGTGACCTTTGGCAAGTCTCTTAACCTTTCTGTACTTTCTAATTTTAAGCCGAGTGTTCGCCACCACCTCACACTTTAGAGAGAACAGCATCTTGATACTATCCTCCTACTTTGGTAATGAAGCCAGAGAACATGCACTTTTAGTTTCCATTTTACAGCAGGGCCCAGATTTGAAAGCCTTACTTGCTCCAAATTCTGTTGGACATCTCTATCACTTTGTACCACATTAGCATTTCAAATGGTCTCTCCTTCCAGCAGCTTTTGCCTTTGCCAATATATTGAACAGGATAAAATGTAAATGAACTGATTTTTTTGGTAAGGAATGTAAATAATATTAATATATTTCTTACAGACCTGGTCAAATGATATACTGAATTCTGTCTCCTCTCATGTTAAACATGTGCTTATATATCTGGGTAATTTCATTCACCAGTTCCATCCAAAGGCTTAAAACCATTGTGGAGGTTAACTGAAAGAAACATACTATTTTGAGGATGTTTGAAATATGTATATATGACTATTAAAAGTACTGATATAAAGCAAGCAGAAAAAAAAAATCACCTGATAACTAGCTAATCAGTAACGATTATACTGGGTTTTGAGAGAAATTTGCAGGTGTCACAAATCTCATTGTGCTTTTGCTCGGCTATGTTTAATTATAACTATTTGCAGATTGCAAATAATTATATACATATAGATGGATCTAAATAGCAGATTGCAGATACAAATGATATATTTCATAAATAGTGAGCTATCAGTAGAACTACATTTTAAATATCTTGGTAAGAGAAGTACTTCTGTGCCCTAATATGAGCTAAACAAAATTTTTAAAGCAAATGTTTGGCTCTCATAATCCTGGAGCACTTGTTTTCTGGAACACTGCACTTGGTTTGAAACCGGGGTAATTAGCCAGGATTGGCAAGGTTTCTGTGAATAAAGTACACGTTTGTGGTCATTTGGAATGCATAAGAATATACCATTCAGTGGTAGCTCTTGTGTTTATTCTTCAGGAAATTTGGAACTATAGATATACAAATGAGCTTATGAGAATCTTAGAAATCTGCGACTGATATCCCACCTTAACAATTATTAGATTAGCTTGATATCATCAGATTCAATTTGTAGGGCCCAGATACTTATAAAAATTGTATTTATTTCCTCACACTAAATAGATAGCTTTTCAAAGCTGTGTTGATCTGAAGAACACTGGCACAGTATAAATTTTCATTCATATTACTGATACTTAGGGCTTCGACAACAGAAGTAACTAACCAACTAGTTTGCTTAGTGATTCTCATTGAACTTATCACTCTTGGTAGGCTGTGTCTAAGTCTTTAATTTAGTAAGGCTCTAATATGACTTTGAGATTACTTTCAGGTAGGGAATAAAGTCTAATTCATTTATATCCTACTGGATGTCACCCTTGGATCCATCAAGAAACCGAAGTGTGCTTATTAAATTATTCTGGGTCTAGAACAATATACACTAATTGAGATACAGAAATACCATATTTTATTGATATTAGGATGCATAAATTTCACAATTTAACATCTCTAAAATAGAGCTGTATCACAATCAGAAGCATCTTAAAATTAGAGTTGGCCAGATAACATTAATGAGGTAGTTGCTTGTGTACGTGCAAATTTTTATAATTTCTTTTTGGGTGACATCGCTGGATACGAGTAACCTTTTGACATGTAAATTATTAAACCACTTGAGAATCATTGGAGAAGTCTACCAATTCTAGATACTGTCTGAAAAACCTTCAATTGTCATCATCTGGTAAAGTCAGGAAAGCAATAAAACTTGCATCACTGATGTCAGACCTTATAAGAGAATCCTGGAGAGAACAGTGAAGTCATCTTTTAAAAAATGTTCCTGCCCTCTCCTCTACCCCAGGCCTTGGATGGTACAGAAGACATCATGGTGTGGAAAAACACTGACACCAACAACTGCGAGTTGGAAAGTGATGTAAAAGTTTTGGATTTTAATGTTAAGACATTTGAGGAGTACCTTAATTATTTTCAAAGTTGTTTTCCTTTTCACATACACGTAGGAGTTAACTTTTTAAATGACCAAAACAAACCTCGAAATGATCTTATTTAATAAGTATAAGCACAGATTTTAGTAAGAAGAAGACATAATGAAACAATAAGAGAGGCTTGTGTCATAGTTGATTTGGCAGCAATTTTTCTTCTTTAGTTTTACAAAAAATAAGATGTCTAATGAGGGCAGCTTAGATTTAATAAGTAAGGTACTATTTATTTGAGAAATCATATTACTATTTACAGTTTAGGAATATGAGTTTGGTTTTAACCTGGTCATAAAATGGACACTGAGGATCCAACCATGCTGTGATAAACAAAATGTGATATTCTATGTAGAGAAAATTATTATTGGACATTGTAAAAATATTGCTTATGAGAGTAAAAGTCATCCCTATGTTTTATAAACTTTGAATTTGAAGCTTTTTAAATAAAATATAACATGGCTTTTTTTTTTTTTTAATAAGGTGTTAAGTACTTATTTATTTATTTATTTTTGACTGTGTTGGGTCTTCGTTTCTGTGCGAGGGCTTTCTCTAGTTGCGGCGAGTGGGGGCCACTCTTCATCTCAGTGCGCGGGCCTTTCACTGTCGCGGCCTCTCTCGTTGCGGAGCACAGGCTCTAGACGCGCAAGCTCAGTAGTTGTGGCTCACGGGCTTAGTTGCTCCGCGGCATGTGGGATCTTCCCAGACCAGGGCTCGAACCTGTATCCCCTGCATTGGCAGGCAGATTCTCAACCACTGCGCCACCAGGGAAGCCCAACATGGCTTTTAAAATCAATAAAGAGATTTTTGTCTCCCTGGCCAATTCTCTCAAGGCATCACCTTATATATATATTTGGGGACCTTTAAGAAGAATATATGACTTTACTCTGAAACACTTTCTTAATTTGAGAGTCCTGGAGATGCTGGGAAGAAAGACAGTTTTATTTGTGAATCCAGCACATCTTGGATCTGTTTTATTTAATGTCTTCCTTTAGCTTATCCTCTTCTCTAGCATTTTATCATAAGCAGCAAGAACCCAGGAGGCATCTTCCACATTCTGCCTAGAAATCTCCATAGATAAATTTTCCATTTCATTAGATACATTTTCCACTTGCTACTTTATCACAAGTAGTTTTGCAAAACTTTCTGCCAGTACATAGCAATAATTCCATTTCTTTCAGTTTCAAATTTTCTTCCTTTTTCTGTAAGATCTCACTGACAGCCTCCTCAGAGGCCATCAGACTTCCACTAACTATTCGAAGCCCTTCCAACTTCTGTCTACCATCCATAGCCACTGGCAGTTTCTAAAGTTTTTGTTACCAAGGACCCTATTTATGGTACCAAAATCTGCTTCAGTTATTATAATTATTACAAAAATTCTCAAAATGTAGTGGCTTAAAAAAACAATATCATATATTATCTCTCACAGTTTCCGTGGGTGAGGAATTTGGACAGGGTATAGTGGGAACAATTGGTATTACTGCAGAAGGTTTGAGGTCTCAGGTGGAAGAAGGGAAGACTGGGGACTGGAAGACTTTGCAAGTTTTTTTTCTCACTTGACTGAAAGTGGATGCTGCCTGTTCACTGCGGACTTCAGTTTCTCCTCCTGTTATACTCTCCATGTGTCTGGTTTGGGAATTCCAATAGCATGGTTGGAATCCAAAGGCAAAGTTCCAGAGAGAGATGGGTGGTGGGGGGAGAGTGTCAGGCCGAAGAGGATCATCTTTATGACCTTACCATGAAAGTTTCATATTATCACGTCTGTCATGCTTATTTATCACAAGAGTTACAAAGCCCAGCCTCTTTACGAGAAGAGAACATAGACCCTACTCCTACATGGGAGTGATGCTTGTACTATAAGATGAGCACATTTGGAAAATGCAAACTGACTCCGTGGGGTTCTGTGGGTAAATTCTCAATTTTTCTTTCATGAAACATCTTTATTTCACCTTTATAATTGAACAGTATTTTTACTGAGTATTATCTAATTCTAGGTTGGGAGTTATTTTTTTGATAATATCATTCCAGTGTATTTTGTTTTTCACTGTTGCTTTCTAGAAGTCAGCTGTCATTCCAGCTTTGCTCCTTTGAAGGCATCCTGTTATTTTTTTTCCTTTTTTTTTCCTCCTAGATTTATTTATAGTTTTATATTTGTTTTGTCATTTTGCTATAATATGACTAGATGTTAGTTTTTATTTATATTGCTTGGTATTTGTTAGGCCTATTGATTCTGTAGATTCATGTCTTTTATTGTTTGGGGGCAACTATCAGTGATTGTCTCAGCAAATTTTACTTCTGCTCCATTCTCTTCCTTCTTTGCTTCTACAACCCTTACATTAGAACTCCTCATTATATTTTTTTTAATTTTTACAATTCTTTAAAAATATTTTGCCCCTTTGTTTTTATTCCAGACAATTTCTTTTTACATTTCTCTCAACCTATTACTTCTTTTAACTGAGTTCCCATCAGCCAAATCTAGTTTGTTGCTGAAACATCCATTAAGTTCTTAGTTTAGGTTATTTTGTTTTCCTTTGTAGAATTTTATTCGATTAATTTTAAAATATGCTATATTGTATTTTATGGTTTCCTGATCACTGGAAATTTGCAAAATTGCCTGTTATTTTTTTTAAATAGACTACTTTTTAGATACATTTTAGGTTCACAGCAAAATTGAAAAGAAAGTACAGAGAGTTTCCAGATACCACCTCCCCCAGGCCCTGTTCCTATACTCACATAGCCTCCCCATTACCATTCGCTCACCAGAGTGTTACATTTGTTACAATTGAATGTACATTGACACATAATTATCACCTAAAATCCATAGTTTACATTTGAATTCTTTCTTGGTGTTGTACATTCCATGAGTTGGACAAATGTATAATGACATGTATCCACCATTATTGTATCATATTGAGTAGTTTTACTGCCCTCGGAATCCTCTGTGCTTATTTATCCCTCCCTCCCCTCAAGCCCTGGCTACCACTGACCTTTTTACTTACCTTCACTTTTGCCTTTTACAGAATGTTATGTAGTTGAAATCACACAGTATGTAACCTTTCAGATTGGCTTCTTTTATTTATTAATATGCATTTAAGTTTTCTCCATATCTTTTCATGGCTTGATAGCTCATTTCTTTTTAGTCCTAAATAATATTCCATTGTCCAGATATACTACAGATTATTTATTTATTCATCTATTGAAGGGCTTCTTGGTTTGCTTCCAAGTTTTGTCAATTGTAAATAAAGCTTCTATAAACATCTGTGTGCACATTTTTGTGTGAACAAAGTTTTCAGCAACCTTGGGTAAATACTAAGGAGTGAGATTGCCGAACCATATGGTAAGAGTAAGTTTAATTTTGTAAGAAACTATCAAACCATCTTCCAAACACCAAAGTGGTTGTAACATCTTGCATTCCCACCAGCAGTGAATGAGAGTTTCTGTTCCTCCACATCCTCGCCAATATTAGGTGTTGTCAGTAGTCTGAATTTTGGCCATTCTAATATGTGTGTAGTGGTATTTCATTGTTGTTTTAATTTGCATTTCTCTAATGATACATAGTGTATGCAAAGAAACATCTCTTTGACCCATTTTTTAATTGGGTTTGTTTTCTTTTTGTTCAGTTTAAGAATTCTTTGTATATTTTGGACAATAGTCATTTATCATATATATCTTTTGCAAATATTTTTCCCAGCCCATGGATGTCTTTTCATTCTCTTGACTGTGCCTTCTATCTGTTATTATTTCTTTTTTATTTCCAATATCTGTAGTACCTGTGCTTCTGTTTCTTCTATCTGTTGTGTATGTTACCAGTTTTTGTTTGTTTGTTTGTTTGTTTATCTGCCCAGATACCTTTTATTCTGTGCTGGACATGTCTTTGAAATAACATTTGTAAAAATACTTTGAGATCTTGGATGATGTTATTTTCTTTCAGAAAGAATTTTTATATTTGCTTCTGTCAGTTACCAGGGCACTATTAATCCTAGATCTTAGTGGAAAAATATATGTAAAGTACCTAATATATGCTAGGCATTCTTTTGGACTCTGGAATGGAATAGAAAACTAAGTAGACAGAGTCCTTGTCCTTATGGAAATTATATTCTACTTTGAATTTGTCAGATTTTGAATATAGGGAAAACTTGTTACTTTTGCTATTTATATCAATTCCACACTCTTTTGGCATTAAAAAAAACTTCATTTTCCTTTAAATGACTATTTTTATCCATTAAAAATATTTCTATTGGAACTATAAATTACGAGGCTCTTCTGTACCACTGCCCCATAGTGAAAGTGTTCTGTGTGCATGGGAAGGGAAAATTAGAATAAATCAAAATATTAGTTATTTCAGAAGGAACTTTAATCCCTGAGGAAAATATAGTGACCAATTATTTTTAAAATAATCAATACCTTGAATTTATCCCTTTAGATTGAATATTAAATTACATAATTTGTATATTCATAGAAAGACTGTATTGTTCTTTCTTTGAAATGTGAATTTGATTTTTTATAGTAACTTTTTATAGAGATAAAAAAGTAAATGACTCAGATACATTTAATATACCTACTCAATCTTTCTTTTTGTTATATTTACAAATATATAGAATTTGCTAATTTTTCAATTAATTTCTCCATAGGAAAAATAAGTTTACAATAAAAGAAATTAACATCCAAATTCTCTGCTACTAGAAGCAATTGAAAAATGCCTTTTATAATTGCAAGTTCTTTGAATCAAACTGTGGTTTAACATCTGAGACTACATAATTAACTAGAAATAATACTATATTTGTTCTGAAAAGGTTTGTTGAAACTATGCTCTTTGTGTCTCTATTCAAATTTATCCACTGAAGTTAAGATTATAAACTTACAGTACAAAAAGCATACTTTACATTTAAATAGTGCTTAACTTTTTGAAAAGCATTTTACAGTCATAATCCTATTGGTACTTAACTAACTCTCACATAGGCAATGCTGGTGTTATATATGCCATTTTATGGATGGAGAAACTGAGGTTCAGATAAGTTACTTCCCAAAGCTTACATAGTAGGTGAGTATTTGAGTTAGAATCACCAAACTTCTGACTTCTAGTCTTGTCCCTTTCTTACACTTTACTGAATATATTCTGCAGATCACCATGCTGAGGGATGCAATATTAAACATTTTTTAAAGGCTCTATGGCAAATAAATTTCAAAAATCCCAATTATTGCAGATTCACAATGTATGTTAGCATATTAAAAAGCTCTGAGAAGACCATTGGCACTGTTTAACTTAGTTTAATCCAGCCTCTCTCACATTTATTTGTGCATGGAATTCCTTTTTCATGAGACACATATTCATAATCTGTGTAAATGTTTTCTGTAAAATATATTACAGTACAGAGTACAGTACAGAGTACAGAGCAGTACTGTATTATGTTCTATGGCTGGTCTTATCTTTTATCCATTGTTTGTTTTTTGTAGACCAAAAGCACTTTATGGGATTCTAAGAGATGTGCTATATAGTTTCTACCCTCAAATGGTTTTCAATTCTCCTAGGAAGCAGAATACTTCACTGACCTGAAACATTTCACGAATTACATTATGTCACAATGAACAATAAGTGATGTGGTTCCTGAGAAGATGGAGTGATTAACAAGGGCAAAATTTTCTCAGGTATGTTTTCATGGCGAAGTCTATTATAAAAGATTACTGAACTGATATCTATTCTAATTTTTGCCTTCATTTCTCTGTGTGATACTGGATAATTCAGTTCAATTAACATTTCCAGATTTTTTTTTTTAATTCTTCTAGAAACTTGTATTTATTTGACTAGATCATTACTTTTCAAACTGTACCTGACAAAATTCTTGAGAGAGCATGGCAGGGAAGAAGTTGGGAGAAATTCTGTGGCACCCAGTTCCCTTCTGATCTATCCCGAGAAGCTCCCCTGCTTCCATATTGGTATTCTTCACCAGATTTCAGGTGAACAGTGGATTCTCAGGATGAAATTAACTTTGAAACCAGTTCCTTTGGAAGACTGGTTCCTTCCTATTTTAACATTCTAAGAATCTCAATCTATGGAAAATTGAGAATGAAAAATCTAAACTATTTTAATTTTTACAATAAATTATTTTAATTTTTATAATATCTAATCTGTGTACAGTATTTACATACTCAACTTTAAAAAATGTTTTTAAGAATAGTGTCATTAATTGATAACCAAAATTTCTTAAATGATCTGTTTATAAAATATTGGGCACTCAGAATTTAAATCTTGATATCCATCATTATTTTGCAGTAATATGCAGTGATAACACAAAGCAAAATTGCAGAATATTCACTTATTGTTCAATATAATATCATATGCTAATTTAGAATGCAGTCTTTATATATTTTGGTTTCTGGAATTACTGATCAATCACTAGCAGAAAGTTTGAACACTAAGGGGAAATTACTTTGACTATTCATAAAGATTAATTTAAAGTGCAGGATGAATTCTTCTCACGAACATGGATTTATAACAGTGTCAGAAACAAAGGTACACTTGAGCTTTGGAAGAAGAGGGAAGGATCTCATTTTTCAAAAGCTATTTAGATATCCAATCGTCCTTCTCTTGGGGTGACTTAAATTTCCCAGAAAGCAACATTTTGAGATGAAGCAAAATGTGTTCATTTCTTTCTACCTCAACAATGACACTGACTAAAATTATATCTAAATTGTGTTTGCTGAAATAAACGGACTTCCACCATCACCTTCTGTGAGATTTATCAGACAGGTCAATAAAGTTAAGTGGAAGTAGATTGCCTTTTGGAGATATATTAGTGGGCTTTTACCACGTAATGGTTTCCTAATTACTTGCCTTAATGTACTTTCAAAAATTAAGCAATTTATTCCCTACCTCCTGAGTGACAAATATTGGGAATTTTTCATTCCTATGTCCAAGTTGTTTAGGATGAACCTTCAGGGAAGTGATGAGTAGGGAAAATATACAAATTTACTGCTTAAAAATCCCTTTGTTAGAAAAAGTTGTTGCGTTTGTAAAGTACTATGCAGAATTTATATAGTTTGTAGATGTATAAAGCAACAACAATAATGATGGCAACTTTTAATTAGAAGGTCTCTTCTATATAAATGGGGAAAAATTATTCTACCACGAGATAGCACATGCACCTTCTCCTTTTGATTTCACTACTATATAGATTTATCAATAGTTAATTGAAACCCATATTGGAATGGGTTTCATAGGTATACAGTTAAACACAGCCTGACTTTATACATGTCACCAGGTTTAAAATGATCTATTCCCATTTTACTCAGATAGCAAACTACGTAACAGTCCATGAAATGGTACCCAGCAATGAAACCTACTATTTGATCTGGGCATTTTGATGCAATTCACTTAATTTGGCTGAGCTTCAGATGCTTAATCTACAGGAAAGCTTATGTCAGAAAACCCAAGTAAGTGAAAGCGCTGAGAATAGATATGACCTATATGTAAGTAAAAGAATTCTTACCCTTTTAAGACTTTACTCCTTGATTATGGCACTCTTATGGTAAAGCAACAACAACATCTTTTTTTTTTTAATTAATTAATTAATTTATTTATTTATGGCTGTGTTGGGTCTTTGTTTCTGTGTGAGGGCTTTCCCTAGTTGCGGCAAGTGGGGGCCACTCCTCATCGCGGTGCGCGGACCTCTCACTATCGCGGCCTCTCTTGTTGCGGAGCACAGGCTCCAGACGCCAGGCTCAGTAATTGTGGCTCACGGGCCTAGTTGCTCCGCGGCATGTGGGATCTTCCCAGACCAGGGCTCGAACCCGTATCCCCTGCATTGGCAGGCAGACTCTCAACCACTGCGCCACCAGGGAAGCCCCAACAACATATTTTTAAAAATGTAAGTACAGCATACTAAAAGGGACATAAAATGGGGAAATGCAAGGGAGAAAGAATGAGAGAGAAAGTATGTGTGTGTGGGGGGAGGGCAGGGTAAGGAGTACTTCAATGAAGAGCGATCGGTATCCCCAAGTAATTTAAATTCAAAATTGAATGTGTTACCATTGTAAAGCAATTATACTCCAATAAAGATGTTAAAAAAAAAAAAAAGATAAATCTACATGGCGAAAAGAAAACTTAAAAAAAAAATGGAATGTGTTTATACCTGTGGCCCTATCATCACCTTACTTCTGTAAAATAGCATGAAACTCTCTAAAACACTAGTCTCTCCTATTGCTCTTTTCTAAGTTTCAATCTGATACAATTTTTAAAGAAAGTGAATACTCAATCAGACACCCTCAGTAGGTGAAACAAAATGCAAACCTTTATCTTTTGTGTTTCCCTTCATAGTTTAGCAGTTCTCAAGCTTAAAGCCTTCAATGGCCATCACAGCAAAGAATACCTCAATCAAGTGCTACAATGTGTTAAGGCATCTTAATAATAATAATGAAATAGACTCCCTTAAAGCGGGTAAAGGTCTTCATTTGTTATTCATTTAAGAGCTTAAATCTACAGTTAAAAAAGAACACAATTTTCTCTGATTGTCAGCCCACTGACGAGTGTGGAGCAGTAAGTACAATGTGCCTGGTGAGACTGTAGACAGAGTATCTGTTGCTCAAAACCATTTTCATTGTTCATTCTCCAGTTAAACAAATATTTATTGAATGTCCAAGAAGTGCTGGGCTATGCTAAGTGCTAAGATAAAAGAGTGATTGAGAAAAGAACTCACTCCTGAGAAGGTCTTGAACTGTGGAGGCGACAGACATGTATCTTTACAATTACAAGGCCTTTAATAAATATGTATAGAAGATAACCTCAAATAAGTGGTAGACACTTTGGCTTAGGGTGTTAAGATGGTGGGGGGATCCAGGGACAATTTTATACTGAAGGAAGGACTTTTAAGGGAAACAAATCAGACCCTAGTTGTTCTATTCTATTTCTCTCTCTCCAGTGGCACTGAGATCCAACATTAGTTAAAGATCACACTATATTACACATAATGCTTTTTCAAACATTGTACTCCAAATAAATAATACTATCTTCAAGTGATTCTCCCATTCTTTTACATTGTATAAGGGAAGAGTACATCTCTTTTTCTCTCCTCTCAAGCTCTGCATGATTTTGTGAGGTAGACTGTTGTGTCAAGTGGTCAGATTTTAGGAGAAATGAATTTGCTACCCAGTTTTTGTTGTTTTGTTGTTTTTTTGTTTTTTCTCTCACAAGGATGATCAGTTGTTAAAACACCCCCCCTTTTTTTTTTGTCTGTAAAATAAAAACAAATAGATACTAACAAAGACGCTGGTCAGAAGCAAAAGTGTTAGAGTCTGGGGTTGAGATTAAATTTGAGAATTAGCTCTGATAGTTATTGGTTGTATGACCTAAGGAGAATGACTTAGTTCTTTGTGCCCCAGTTTACATCTTTAAAATGGGCTAATAACACCCTCCTCTTTGGATTGGGGTGAGGAATAAATGAGCTAACACAGGCGAAGTACTAAGAATAGTACTTAGCACATACTAAATGCAACATAAATGTAAGCTATTATAATCCATACACATAAATCAGTGTGGGTGGGGCTGAGGTCAAAAAGATTATTAATCAAAAACTGAAATAACTAAAATCTATGTTGTTAAAAAATAATCATGTATTTGACTGAAGTAATTTTTTCCTATTCATGTAACATTCAATAAATATTTATTGAGTTCTTTACTATTGGCAGTGGGGATATACAAATATATACAAAGTTAAAAATGGGCAAAAATCTTGCCCTCCTAGAACTTAAATTCAAGACACTGAAGTTGCATAAGAAGATTAGACTGACTTTTCAAATCCCATCCTAACCCATGATTTTAAGAAAATGTTTCAGGAATTTGTTTTTCAATGAAATGAGCCTTTACTGTATGGCATGCTTTGTCCTCAGCACTTTTCCTACATATTTTTTTTCTTTGTGATGGAGCTGTAAGGGAAGTATTGTTATCAGCATTTTACCAATGAGAAAACCATGATTGGGAAAGTTAGGAAACTTAACCAGGATGGAACAGTACTCAGTAGTAAAACTAAAATGCAAATTTAGGAGATCTGATTCCAAGGGCACATGCTCTTTACCAATAACTAGTATTGTGTCATTTTAAAATTCAGTGTGTCAGGATTACAGGAAAAAAAAGAAAAAAATACCTTTTCAATATTTCACTCCGTACAAAAAATGTATTGAAATATTTTATTTTGTTAGAAAGATAAAACTTGTTAGCACTTTTTGGTACTGAGCATATGGATGCTTCTTGTATGAATCTTTATAATTTTATCTATTTTTTGAAAGGTACACATAGAGGATCAAGTCAATTTTTATGCATTTACTATGTGCCAGGCACTGTTCTATGCTCTTTATGTGTATTACTCATTTAATCCACACAACTATCTTGTGTGAGAGACGCTATTATTTATTTATTTATTTATTTTTGGCTGTGCTGGGTCTTCGGTTCGTGCGAGGGCTTTCTCTAGTTGAGGCAAGTGGGGGCCACTCTTCATCGCGGTGCGGGGGCCACTCTTCATCGCGGTGCGGGGACCGCTCTTCATCGCGGTGCGCGGGCCTTTCACTATCGCGGCCCCTCCCGTTGCGGGGCACAGGCCCCAGACGCGCAGGCTCAGTAGTTGTGGCTCACGGGCCCAGCTGCTCCGTGGCATGTGGGATCTTCCCAGACCAGGGCTCGAACCCGTGTCCCCTGCATTAGCAGGCAGATTCTCAACCACTGCGCCACCAGGGAAGCCCGAGACGCTATTATTAAATCACGAATTTTAGAGATGAGGAAATGGTAATACAGAGCGATTGAATAAGTGATAGAGCTAATATTCAGATCCTGGCAGTAAGCTTCCAGAGCATGTGTTTTTTTTAAAGCTGTCTACTACTCTCATTTCAAATAACAAGATGTAACACTTATGAAACATTTATAATGTGAAAGCACTGTTGCCCTTATTTTGCATGAATTAACTGGTTTAATTCTATCTACAACCTTATAAGGTTGTAGTATAATAGAAACTTGTGTATTTTTCCTTTAAAGTTAGAAAATGTGAACCACACAGAGATTTAGTTATTTGCTTAAGTCCACACATCTAAAATGAATATCATCATCAAAAATAATAATTACCTTTGAGTATTTACTGAAGGTAATTCTGCCCCAACGCATAAAATCATTTAAAACAACCACCACACACATAATTTTTTAAAAAACTGAGATCTAATTTTTTTCCTGTCTCTGAAGTTAGTACATGTGGCTACTGACAATATGGTGAAAACCAAATATGTTATGAGTTTTCTTTATTATTATTTTGTAGTGGATTTTGAAAGGATTAGCAAAGAGTTTAACTTGTTGCTAAAAAGAAAACTACGGAAATATTTTTTCAAAAAAAGACAGTAAAAAGGGAATGCTATTTTTTTATTGCAAACAGTTAAGCTTCTCATTAGCCACTCACTTTTACTCATTTTTGAAAGAATGAAAAATGACTAGCATTACTCAATATTCTTCTGTTTCATCAGGAATGATAATGCTTTGTATAATTTCTGCTTCATGCCTGAGTAGTGATAATCATGCATTATATGTTTTTTTACTAATCAAAAAAAAACTATGTCTCTATAAAATTCTTCAACATCTATTTAAGATGGAATATTTTCCTTTGACAGGTAACCTTGTATTAGATTTTTCTGAATGCACCCTTTGGAAAGCATGTCCTGCTGGTGCTCACAACTCCCTTTGGATCTTTCTTTTAATGCACATCACAGCAAGTAATACCACACACCTGTTGCTTTTTTGTGTCTCCTTTTTGTAAATTTAATTCCACAACCCAATTAATGTCTGTCCAACATGGAGTTACTGGGGGAAGGGAGGAGTTCCATAAAGCATCTGGCCCATTGCCAATTTACAATTATGACAAGAATCATCAGTTTGTGTGACTGTAAGAATAACCAAAAAGGCAGGTGTGAAATATACCCAGTAATGCACAGGTTTCAAGTGTTCAGAACTAAATATCTCTAGTCCCAGAATGGTATCAAGAGTATGAATCACTCTTAGAGAGACCAGTCAAAGAAAAGAGCCATTCACATTAACATTGTTTTACAGGTTACAAACATCTAGAAGGCATGACAACCTTCAGAAACTCCCATGTCACTGCTGAGGCACTTTGGCCCCAGTGATTACATAACTAGTTTTATTAGATGACTTGATTTGACCATTCTTTTAGGTAGTGTCCTCTCTTGCTATGCCGCATTCTTGCTACTCCGTTCAATGCCTTTAATAAAGAGTGGAAAGACACCTGAGAATATATTCAGACTATTTAACTTTATAGATGAAAGAACAGACATCCAATTTTTACAATATGAAATATATATCTATATATATCTTTCATGAAAATACCTCAGACATTCTTTTATTTCAGAATTATTGCTATAACTATGGGTTGGTGAACAAAATTGAGATGTTCAGTCATTTGCCACAAGAACAATCTTTGATTATGCTTTTGCAAATTGTATGAAAATAAAAACATAAAACTCTATGAAAGAGTAATTTTAATACGTTAACATTTCAGAGTTAATAGTTTATTTAGCTTGGACTTTTATTCTCAAAACTGCAGCCTTGAATAATTTCCTTGACATGCTATTTAAAAAAAAAAAAAAAAAAAAGATTACAGAAATCACTAGTGTCATCTGTTGGTGAAACTGAAAATTACAAGATATCTTAGAATTAGATTTCTTTAAAAAAACTGTCTATCATCCTTATAAGATCCATTGAGGAAGCATCTGTGGGATTTTGAGGCTAATAAAACTCTTTTGTGCTTCATTTTATCATTTCTCATTTAAAAAAAATGTGCTCTTTTAGATCATAGTTGAACAATAGCAAAACTGTTTTTGCAAAATGAGTTAGAAATGTGAGGCTGTTTTAGATAAATGGATACGTATTTATGTAGCAAACATGGATGCTATTGTAGAATAAAATAACAGTAACTCCTATCTCCCTTTCTATTACTAGCTGTACTGATACAGTGGGGCTGCTTTGAACTTGGGTAAAGTATTGCCCAATAACATTAAGAATAGTAAGTTTGGAGTGTGGGAGGAGGAAAGAAGCTTATTCAGTTATTTCTTTCAAATGAGTCTTAATTCCTATTACCCCAAACCATCTACATCTTATCACTTCCTTTCTTCCAAAAGTTTATAAATGAGTGAAATGGCAGTGATTTAAAAATACAAAAAACAGTCAAGTCCCCAAGGAAACAAAGCCAGTTCTTCTTATAGTTTCAAAAAGAGAACAAGGGAAGAGAAGAGAAGGGGAAGGGAGGAGAGGGGAAGGAGGTACACCCAGAACTGGATCCTTCTGATGTGCCAGCGGAATTACATCCTTGCCACCACTTGAAGTGGTCCAACCAGTATCATTGGTAATTAGTAGAGATTTTGTTAAAAATGTAGAATCTCAAGCCCCATTGAAATCTAAGGAATAAGAGTTGACATTTTAATAATATTCTCAAGTAATTTATGAGAATGTTAATGTTTGGAAATCATGGATCCCACCACTTGGCTTGTTTAAGTCTCACAATGCCATTAGGTACATACTTTTAATCCCCATTTTACTGATCAAGAAATGGATCTTCAGAGAATTTCTCTTTACTTTCCCATGTGTTTCAAATACAGCAAGAATCTCCCAGCCAGGCAAAGTTTAATTTGTGTGCTTATCAGAAATGACATTTTCTAGAAATTTGTGTTTCCTAAACCAATCACTTTATCATTTATGTGTGAACATTTTTTTTCTCCTATTAGAAAGAATAGAGATTGTTTATGCATCTGTAGTCCTAGTCCCATATTTGTCATGCCAAAAAAAGTTTAACAATTTGGGAGTATGTGTGTGTAATTGTATCAGTATTCTCTGTACCTTTGGGCAAATTTCTCAACTTCTATTCGTTTCAGAGTCATTATCCATAAATAATCTGGTGGTAGAACAGTGGTGCTCAATTCTAAAGGAACTTCAGCCCTTTTAGAGAACAAATATTTTATAATGCCTCTTTTATTATCCTGAAATTAAATTCACAGACATTATTGTCTATCTCTCCATATAAGCTAGGAAAATGGAAAAGTTATATGATGCTCTAAATTGACATAATGGAGAAACAGAAGGAAACCAATTGATGAAATATTTTTCACTGTGTAATTGCTTTATTATGACTACTCTAGAAGATAAAATACAAGAGTTACCTGTTTGCACCTATTTCCCCAGAATTACCATGAATTTTGTGGCCACAAATACAGATTGATATAAATAATTGTATTGGCAGTTTATATAGCACAAGTGGTGTGACTACTAGTGATGTGACTTCCCCAAATGGCAAACAACCCTTAACTTTGAGGAAGGAAAATACATTTGATTTATCGAGTTCATATAATTTGATCAATCTGGACAAAATACTTGTTGACTTAAACTGGACCAGACTTTAGTCAGGCTTCTCCCCAACTCCCACATCCAGTTCCTTCAGCTTTGTCCACTTATAAAAGAAGAGCCATTCTGCCTGACCTTTGAGACTCTTGCAGACCTTACAATCAACGTGTTCTCTCTACTGCAATATTCTCCCTTTTCCTATTGCAATAGTCTTTTTGAATAAAATCTCTCTTTATCTAACTCTGGATTTTTTTTTTTTTTTGACATACTCTAGAAATTCACAAAGGTATTTGGCTAAAGAAGATAACAGTCTTTGAAAGGACCTCACATTGTGGTCATCTTTCATAGGTCCCTTTTGATATGTTTAAAGGCAGCCTTCATAACTGAGTTTTAATAAATTTTCAGAAAAAAAGGGGTACAATGTAATAGGCCCTATCCCATATATTAGCACTTGGGGCTAGAGTCTAGTTGGTATTTTTGAATGCAAAATATTTTGTCTTTAAAAGTAAAGCAGAATTATATACAAAGATGAGGTGATTATGAACAGAGTTTTGAAAGTTGTGTGAGATATGAAAAGCTCTCTTCATTGTGTAAGACTTTTCCATGCCTTGTGATTTGTAGCAATGCTGGCTACCAAATACCACTAGTATTCCCAATTATAATAGCCATCACATCCCATCAAATTCCAAAATACTACCTAGAAAACCATACTGCCCCAGTAAAATTCCCTGCACTAGAAGACATCAACCTCTTTTTTACTTGGAAAAATTCCACCTTTCTAAATAATTATAGAGCAAAAAAATGTGTACTAAAAATGGTCTATTTGCAAGAGAATATAACTTTCATTAGTCTGAACTAATAAATCCGTGAAATATACAGATATGGGGGGGGCAGGGGAGGCATGTGTGTTTATACCTCACCTCATTCCAAAAAGATTTAAGGAAGTGACACTAATATATTTTTTTATCCTTTTATATATTTCCAAGGCTGGTGGATTAAACAGGTCAGCATAATCATTTTCTTTAAATAGGAGATTTAATCTTTTTAAAGGCTGTGTATGTCTAAATTGTGTAATTAACATTATTCTAAATGTATTATAGGAGTGTATTATACACAGAAGTTCTAGTAATTAAAATTATGGAAAATCATTTGATTTTATTCCCATTCATCCGTTTAGTCAGTCAGTCAAAATGTGGTTAGATACTTATGCATAGGATATAGTCCTAAATAATCTAGGAAATACTCATGAAACTTAGATTTTATTGGGAGGAGAAAGGGAAATAAAGGCACACACAAAATAAAACCATCAAATAAACACATAAAAGTACAATCAATGCTAAGAAGACCATTGAAATAGAGCTATGACGGAGAACAACCTTGTTGCTACTTCAGACTGGGTGGTTAGAAGAATCATTTCTAATGATATAACATATAAGATGATGTCTGCATATTAGGAAACTACTAGATGTGTGAATATTATGAAGAAAAGCCTGTCAGGCAAAGAGAATAGTTTGTGCAGTGGTCCTGACAGAAAGAAGCCCAGTATAGCTAGAATTCGGTGGGCAAGGAAGGGAGGTTATAAGAAGTCACAGAGGTAGGCAGGGCCCACACTGGAAGTTACTTACAAGTCATGCATTCTTAAAAACCTAGCACAGTATATTATTCAGAAGGCTTTGAAAGTAAGTAGTCTAGCTCATCCACCCGTGATTCCATGTGTCAGTCTATTCATCTATGCAACCAGGCATGCATCCATCCATCCATGCATCTATTAATCCATCCATCTATCCATCTATTTATCCATGCATCTATTTGCTCATAAACATTTATCACATACTGTGTTCTGTTTTGTTTTTTTTTTTTAATCATCGAGTACAGTGATAAATAAATTCCCAATTGCTGACCTCAAAGAACTCATGGCCTGATGGAAAACGTCTATTTTACAATAAATAGAGAACCAGGACCCCTCCTTCTGTCACTTTCATTGCTCTGAGTTCTGATGCAGAACCTGCTGAGAGTTTTACCCAGTTGAGTTGTCAGCCTCCTTGCAATCACACAGTAATGACTCTCTGTGTTGTCTGACAACAATCAAGCCCCTTATCTTCAGATAACTCGCAAGATAAAGCCTGTGACTGTGGCATCAAGCCAGACTAATGTGCCTCTCTCACTATAGGAGAACACATGCCTTTGGATATAGCTTTAGACGGATACACAGGTGCTGACGATAAATAGATATATTACATTGTCTGCCTAAGTGCACAGATACACAAATAGATAAATTCAATGGGGAGAAAAGCCGGCCTTGGGATATCATCACCTAATCCCTGGGAAAGCTGATTGCTAGAGCCTTGACAGAAGGAACCTATTTACTTGTAACAAGCACCATGACAGGCTGATTTGACAACTCCTGAAGTAAATATTTTAAAACTATAACGGAAGAAGAAATTACTTAACTTCAAGTCCTTGTAAACCAAGGAAAGCTTGTCATATGATGTTTTTCCTTCTGTGACTTTATGTTGTTGTTCTCCTAAAGGCACAACTATTAATTGGATTTGATGGCTTTATTATTCAGATTTTATTTTGAGGAAGAAAAGAGGGGGGTGGTGGGAACAGAGAACTACACAGCACGCTTATTAAGGGGTAGATTTTTTCTAACTGTTTCCTAAATGGAATTTCTAGCTCATCTGACCTGTATTTTGTTACCTCCCATATTTGCTAGAAAAAGGTTGAGGGCTTAGCATGATATCTTAACTGTGATGATCCTGCTGTAGAGAAAAAGTTAAAATGTCTTTATCTGAGGAATAGAGAAGAGATTCACTAAAGATATCTTGCTGTGTGAATATAGAATTGTCTCACCCTATTCTCCCCCATCTTGTAGCAAAAAAGAACAATCTCCTCAAATTTCACCTCTGAAAATTACCACTGTGTTTTAAAGTTCCACTGAAATGATGTAGTTGACTCTTGCCCAGGGTCAGTTCAGAAAGCCTGGTATCTAAATAATAATACAGTTCAGGCTCCCTGTACTTAGAAATGAAACAGTTAGGATTTACCCTTTCCCCCCTGCAGCGATCCTGAGATAAATCTTTCCCAGAGAAGTCAAGCTGTTGTTAAAAGCATGTCACCATTTTGGCCAGCTTGGAAGTTTCACAGCCTAGGGTCAGAGTTAAATATTAAGTAGTCTGTAGTTAAACGTAGAGAAGACAAGGTGCGAGGGAAACTAGTTCCTGAAGCCCGTCGAAGTGGACACCTTAGGTGCTGCAGAAACATTTGGGGGTTGACCAGGTATGTTCATCTTTCTCAGGGAACAGCTACCTCTACCCAGCTGCGCTAGCAGCCATGAATCAACTTTCAGAGCCAGAGCTGTGCAGCCTCAGATGTAAATTTGTAACCAAGGGTCGACCAATCAGATTCTTTTTCCTAGGAGTTTGGAAATGGAGCAAGTTAGCCTTAAGTCTATGCAGATGACTTTGAATGGGGTACATGTAAAATCAAGCATAATAATGGCCATTGACACAGAAAAAATTAAAGTCCTATAGAGAGAAAATAATAAAGTTCACATTGAGAAAAGTGAAGACCTCTCTGTTGTCTTTGCCCTTTATTCCATGCAATTTCCTTTATTAACTTAACTCAGTTTGAAAGGGTTTTATCATTGGAAACTAAAAGATTTTACCTAAAAAAACACTACTCAAATAATTAGGCCACAGAACTTATTTTCTCAAATGCTAATACTGCAGTTTACCTGAAGTATATTATGTGCATTGAAATATTAAATAACTAGTCTTAGTGTTTTTCAAAGTCAATAAACCATGCTATCAATTTCATTTAATCGCCTAGAATGTATAACGCTCTGATAGTTTGGTGGGAATAGAGAGATTAATAAGATGTCCCTGACCTTGTAAATGAGTAGGTGGGGCTCTTTGTCACTACGTTTCTGTAATATTTTTATGTACAACATACAAATATTTATATGGAATGAGAAAGTAATCTGTAGTCAATGTGTAGATCACAGTAGTCATGATTTTAACTGGTACATGCAGACACATTCAGAGTCAGAGAAACATCCCAAGAGTTTTCAAGACTGTAATAAACTAAGTTCCCTGAGAAGATAGTGAAGTGAAATGATGTGATAAGCTCCTCTACTTATATAGACCTGTCCTTGGAGAAATACAATTTCAAATGCTTGGGAAATCTATACAAAGAAAACAGTCCAATAACATACCAGGAAATCTATAAATCCAAGATGTTAAATGTCAACCTACTGTTAGTTGGATAGAAAAGCTTGGCAATTAACCTCTAGAGGTAACAGTTGAATGTGTTGGAAAATAATTATGGAGTGAGGTTGTTAATCAGAATTATTTGGCAGGTGATGCCTTAGATAAACTAAGGAGATGATGATGAAAATTATCAGAACACTGGGCTACACTCGGGTTTATTAGCTTTCTTATTTGGGGCACAGGGAGTCCAGTCCAAAAAAAAATGGATTTAAAATGTGTGGATATCTAGCATGCCATGGTAGTAATAGAGATTTGATTAGAGAAATGACTAAAGAAAACTAAATTGTAACTTCCTTACTTCTGGAGGTACTTTAATTTGGTGCCATACTACATCACAGACTGCTCCCAGACCTCTGCAAACAAATAATTATTCTTGGTTCACAAGACAGAATCTTCAGGCCAGCATTCAAATTCCATCTCCACCACTCACAAACTGTGTAGCTTTGGACAAACCACTTAGCTTCTTTGAGCTTGTTTTTTTTAATCTATAAAACAAGAAAAAAATCACAGTAACAGCACCAAGAAAGATAATTATATTTCTCCAGGATATTTTGGATATCAAGCCAAATGAAATAAATTAAAATGTTAACTACATTACATAGTGCTCTGAAGGAGTTAGCTAACATGTTTAACGTCATGTCTCCCTCATTTCTTCATCTTTGATCATCACCATAAACACATGCCCATTTATTCATCACTAGTCCTGCCTGTTCTCCATGCTCATAGCCATCCCGCCCTGCTCCCCTCCCACACCAAATCATTCCATGTTCTGAACCAAATACCAATGCCTTTGATATAACATTTATCTACAGTTTCCTTGATAGCTTCACATAATGCCCGCTCCCCTCTTCCTTCATTTAAATAAAGCTTTGGTTTGAGAACAAAATGATTATTTTCTTTTCTCTTCCTTTGTTAGACCCAGAAGAAAGTTGGAATTTTCCTTCCTCTCCACTCTTACTTGCTCATGAAAAACTGGGCATGTTTTAAACTCTTCTGAGCTTCTTCTAAATTAGTAAACTGTATCTTGAGGGTGGGGATGATTAAATTAGGTAATGCATACTAAATAATCTGATTAGTCTTTTGCGGCTGACCCTCCCATTCATTGTTTACCTCTTATCTGGGATTAGGTCCTGCAGAAGGCATCTGCTGGGCTCCCTGGCCCTCAGGCTTGTGGGTGGGCTTGGCAGGTCAAAGGAGGGCCTGAGCAGACAGCAGCCTTTGCTTTACCGCTTCTCTGTCAGTGACACTATTTTTCTCTGGCTAGAGTCTCTGTCAGGCACCCCTTTTCCGCAATCCTCATGTGACCTCTGATGATACCTCCCCACTCCTTGAGGCCTAGGGTAGTAACAGCTTCTCAATTTTGCAAGATTTTGGGCACCTAACCAACCACCAATGATTCCTTTGACTCTGTCCATACTCTGTAAAATTGTCCCTTCATTAAATTCTGTTCAGTTAAACCCTTTTAATTAAGCCATCTTTTTTTCTGCCAGAGTGCTGATTGATGCAAAAAGGATTTAGCACAGTGCCTGTCAGTAGCCAGCATTCAAGAAACATTGGCTTTTTATAACAAAATAATATATAGAATGATGAAATAATTATTCATTTATTATTATTTTTAATCAGTGTCAGTATATCACGCCTGAAAACAACCCCTAAATTAGTCTATGTTGGTCTCTTCCAAGACTTCCGTAGACAAAGAGCTCTGTAAGACACAACATAAAGACCTGCTATTTTTAGTTTGTCAGTAAACAGAATAGACAAAAGCAAACATCAATTTTTATTTTTCAAAACTGAATTTGTTGTTTTAAATCCTTTTTTGATTGATGGATTTTCTGGTTTTTTGTTAAGCTGAATAATCAGTTGTGAGATTTTTTATTTTATTTTTGTTTCTGATGGAACCAGTTTTAGTTGAAAGGACCCCTCAAGTTTCACGTGGTGGATTAAAGGCAGTTTAAGATTCAACAGAAATAAATTGAGATTTTGAATACTGGATTATGACAGTTGAAAAGCATTGCCTAGAATCCTATTACTCTCCTTTATAACACTTTGTACCCTTGGATGAGAAAGCCATCATCTTCTTGGAGATTCATCTGTTAAATAAGAATAATAATATATACTCCACCCAAATCACTGAGTTGTTGTGAATATCAGTTGAGTTAATATACGTACAAGAACTCCACTGTGTGCAAGGTGATTTATTTACAAGCATTAACTGAGTACCCATGATAGGCCAGATATGGTGCAAGATTCTCAGTATGAAGATGAGTTAGCACAACGCCCATTGGTGGTGAGCAGGGTGGCAGTGAGGGTTGGCATGGGGGAAAATTAAGTAAATAATGTACATTGGTTTTGTATAGCTGCCTTAACAATGCACCACAAACTGGGCAGCTTAGACACAGTTCTGGAGGATAGAAGTCTGAGGTCAAGTTTGGTTCCCTCCAAGACTGTGAGGGAAGGATCTGTTCCAGGTCCTTCTCCTTAGCTTTTGATGGCCATTTTCTCTGTCTCTTCACATTGTCTTCCCTCTCTGTGGATCTGTGTCCAAATTTCCCCTTTTGATAAGGACACCAGTGTCCAATGACCCAGTGACCTCTCATTAACTTGTTTACCTCTGTAAAGACTCTGTTTCCAAACAAGGTCACATTCTGAGATACTGGGGTTTAGGACATCAAAATATAAAGGGGGTAAAGGGAACAATTCAATCTATAACATAAAGAAAACAGAGTGACAGTACACTGTGGTGGAGGAGAGCATAGGGCACTTTGAGAACATAAAAATGAGATGTCTACCTGAAATTATTAAAAATTCTGTCTTAAGGCTCATTTTCTAATTTCTCTCTGTATTTAATTAGCTCTAAATCATTTTGTGTTTTCTCAGTATCCAGAGCTTTGCTGCATTAACCTAGTGAAAATACTTCTATTCATTAACCTATAAGTCATTAGATTCCTCTCTTTTCAAGTGTTTCAGTGGGACAGAGCCCAGGACTCAAGTCTCAGTTAAGGCACTAACTAGCTACGTGACCTTGGGCAGATGAGTTAACTGCTCTGAACCTCTGTTTTTCTACTGTAAATCAAGCGATGAGGTGGTGAGCTTGCTAAAATATCTTTTAGCCCCTATATTCTAAGGTTCTAATTAATGTATGGATGCTGCCACACACTACCAGAAGGCCCTTCCTTTTTAAAGAGTTCATCTCTGCTAAATTGGATAATAAATTTACCAAATTCTATATAAAAAAGCACAGGTTGTACTGAACAGTTAATTGATTCATTTTGAAATAAAAAGTTAATATGAAATTCTTAATCTTCTGGGAGGAGACATTCAATTAGAGTGTGCTTGGTTTCAACTTCCAATGTAATGGCTCTGCTTAAGTGAAAAAGTGAATACTTAGTCACATTAACTTAGGGCCTTCAAAGACACACCTACCATGGTATTTGGATACTTTACTCAGAAATTTTATCTCCCAGGACTATATGGTTCTTTGCTTTGATTTTCCACTTTATGGTGTGTAGTTTTTCTTGAAGGGGTCCAGAATATACCACAGTGGCATAAAAGTTATATTGAGCTGAAGGCGTTAGAGATTCAATTGATGCAGGAAGATGCTTTCTCTGTACCCCCTTTCTCTGCCTAATAGCAGAGCCTTCCAGAAGAATTCAGCTGCCATAAAAAAACCCTACTTTAAGGAAGGATTCCTGTACCGGAGGAAAGAGTGACTACCATCACTGGGGATGAAAAATTGCACAAACAGACCTTATTAAAATAAACCTTGTCTTCCATTAGTTTTCCCCATATATTTCTCAGTCATTTTGTGCCATTTATTTTCCCTTAAAATTCTAGCTGTCTCCCCTTGTTAAGCTGGTATATAAACCCCAAATTCTAACTGCTTCTTTGAGTCATATTTCCTTTCTTACTCACAGGTCTATATAAGTGGATAAACTTTGTCTTTTCTCTTGCTAATCTGCCTTTTGTTAGTTTAATTTGCAGACCCCTGTCGACTGAAAAAAAAATGCACAACCTAAAAGTTGAGAATTGTGTTTGGCGGACACAGCTGCAGACTTAAACCTGGGACACAGCATCTTGGATAGCTTTGAGTCTGAACGACTGCTCCAGAGAGGTAAGGGAGGAGCCAGGATATATAGGAGTTTTTGCAGCAAAGACCAGGTAGGCAGAACTTCAAAAGATTACTGTTAATTTAAGAAAACCAGATATGTCATGTTAAGGAATTTAGCACTTTATTATGTATGGGAAGATACAAGTGTCTGGGCTCCCTGAAAGTATTCCTTTGATATGCATCTCAGCTATCTGGGGCCAGTATCCTGTGCTTTCTCATCCTGAGTCTCCTCAGGATGGTGGGTGGCTACAGGGGTTGACTGCTAGATGGAAGGCATCCTGTTTCTATCTTGAGTCCCCTTAAGGCTCACCATCAGGGTGGCTGTAATGTGACGCCTTGATGGCTGCAACATCCTTTGTTTACTGATATGGCAGGCAACATTTTTTTTTTTTTTCTCATTGACCCCCCCAATCAATTACATAAGAGAGTAGAGGTAAAGTTTTTCTCCTTGACATTCTGCACATCAAACTGACAATTTAGAAAGTATTTGACTAGTAAACATATGTAATTATTAATATAATAGCTAGAATGGAGACAGTTCAGAAGTCATGCTTTTAAAGGTAGAAGGAAGCACAGTCCTTATATTGGTTGTTTGAAGGACAATTACAGAAAAAGAAATATTGCCTGTCTTAGTGAAAGTGTGGGTCATGGACAGCATAGCATGTTCTTTTTTGGCCACAACTTGGAGATGTTCCCTGAAGAGATGCTGCTGGTGTGGAGCTACACTGATAAAAAATCAGCATTTTCAGTGTAGCAGGGCAATGCTGTCTTGGGGAGCACTCCCTTCCGGTGATAATTCCACACATTACACTGAAATATATATTAGCATTCCTGGTGGGTTCAGGGATCTAGGTGTCAAAATGTCCCCCTACTGAGAGTCAGCATGATGTCCTTAGGAACACAAGTTACAATTCCAGATGGTGCCAACTTACACCAAACTGTACATTTGGAGAATCCAATTCCTTTAAGAAGTTGAAGAAGCAGAGGGAAGTATGACTGCCTGATGAAAACTTTGCAGAGTAATAAAATAGCAACTTTCTTATAGAAAGTGTGTGAAATACTTTTGTAAATTTAGCAGTATGGATGGAGCCCCCTGACTAGTCAAGAGTTAATACAAAGCTGGTTACCATGGAGACCCACTGATGAAGTGGAGCCCAGATGAAGAAGGGGTGTTTCTTCATCCCTGGTTCTTCCATTTGCCATGTACACTTGGTGAGACTTGGGAGACTTCAGTGGGGACCAGGAAGGAGGTATTCTGTCAAATTTGTCCCAGGGCTTTTTTCAGTTGCCAGCTCTTCATTTGTCCATTCATTCCACAACTGTTTCTTCAGAATCTACTGTGTATCAAGCACTGTGCTAGGCACAGGAGATAGAGAAGTGAACAAAACAGACCCAGTTCCTGTCACCATGCAGCTTTTCATATGTTGGGGGACTAGTGAAGAAGGCCTGGAAGATGGGGCAGAATGTGGAATAGGTGCATACGTGCAGAAACCTCATGAATGCAGATCCTAAATGCTGGACCCCAAAGTTAAATTTCACATGGAAGTCAGTAGGGATCTGTTGAAGGAATTTAAACACAAAGAAGGCATATCTTGTTTTACATTTCAGAAAGAATATTCCAGCAAGCCTTAGGAAGGGTACATTCATGAACAAAGCAAAATAAAAATCTGTAAGCAGACAAAGGTATTTCTTCCCATGAAATTCAGTTAATAATGGCATTTAAATATTCTATGCCTCAATTTTTTCACATATGAAATAGGTCAGTTGCAGTAGATGAGAGGTTGGCCAACTATATAGCTCTAAGGCCACATTTGGTGGGCTGCCTGTTTGTGTAAACAAAGTTTTATTGGAATACGTCATACTCATTCTTTTTGTGTGGTCTAGGGCTGTTTCTGCCCTACAATGGAAGAGCTGAGTAGTGGCAACAGAGGCTATGTGGCCCACCACACCAAAAATATTTACTGTGTGGCCTTTATAGAAAAAAAGAAAAAAATGCCAACTGTGCACTAGACAGTCAGTTAGGTTTCTTCCAGTCATAATATTATTTGAGTCTAACCAAATACTTGACTAAACACCTATAGCCTCTTTCCCCTTTCCTTCTCACATGTGTGCTATTTATCAATTAATACATACACACATATAATGATTTGGGATGTTTCAGATAATTGAATATATTGGTTAACTGAGAGTTACCCATGCTCAAAATATGTAAAATTTTAAATGCTTAGCTAAAAAAATACATTAAATCTAGAGTTAAGTTAATTTGATACCTGAGGATACAGATTATTTTCAGAGGAAGTAGAATAATGAATACTCAGTATAAAGTATTAGAAAGTAAAGTATGTAAGCTAAGGGACTAAACATACCATCATGAGATTGATGTATCTCAGATGTGATTTACTGAATCAGTCCCTGACATTGCCTTTTCCAATTATCATTTGTTTAACTTGTAAACATGTTTATCTTTTAATTGTTTGTATTATATCAAATGTGATGACCTGTACAGAGTCATGAAAGGACAGCAGAATTGCTCAGAGGTCTCATCTGCTCAAGGATTCACAGCTTATTGCTATTAATAATGGAAATACATCATATTTATGTAGCACCTTTCCTTGGAAGAATTCATTAGATCATTTATTTTCCCGGATTTTTATTTAAAATTCCATGGTTCATACTTATATCAAACTTTTCTTAGAAATATGGAGGGATAGATAATTTTTAGCTATCTTTTATCTATGGTGAAATTAAAGTACAAAAATCACCATTTATTTTCTTTTTCTTTTTTTTTTTTTCCCTTATTTTTGTATTTAAGTGACAGAACAAGTTAAGTGTAGTACATCAGAAATCAGATCATTTAGACTGGGGTCTGCCTCCCAAGCTAGAATTGTTATGATATCTCTTTGTTATTTCTTTAGTCAGATGGATAAGGCACCAAATGCTGAGATTAGAAAGTTAGTTTCTGAAAATTAAAAAAAGGAAACCTCAACTAAAACTAGAGTTGGGAATGGTCTGTAAAGGGAGCTCTCCAGCCCTATCACTCACCATCATTTGTAGGCACTGACCTTCACTGCATGCCCCACAGGAAGAAGTATACCTTGCACTACCAAAAAGGAAGTGCAACTACTTTACTATCTGGAAGGTAGAATTTCTTCTTGCCCAGAAACAGCCCAGCCAATTAGAAATGTTGCTACTCAGCCAATGAGAAGCCCCTGAACTCCTACTTTCTGCAAATGAACTTTCATTTAGAACAGCCAATCGCAACTCCCCTTTTTTTCCCCAATTAAAGCAGTTCCCTTTCTTTGTTCTCTGGACTTGCCTGTGGTTTGCTATAGTTTGTATATCTAGATTGTAATTCTTTGCTACCTTGAAAAAAAAAAAAGGGCAAAACAAACAAAACTGTTGCTGATAAAATAACTGGCTGTTTTACTATTTTAGGTCAAAATTCCTTTCTGACTTTCATGAATTTCTCAAGTTCTCTGAGTCTACTTTCTATTAAGAAGACAGATACAATGCCAGTGTAGGTAAATCTCAAATCTATTCCAAAAATGAATGAGAACCTAATAATTCTAAGTAAGAAAATTTCAAAGTTTTATTGATTGCTAGCTCCAACACTGTCCTTGTTTGGACTAAATTTCTTCCTTTATTTCATCATAAAGGAAGAAATTTATTCCTACAGACTATTCTGAGCTTAGCTCAAATCTTTCTTCTTCCCTGAACGTCTATCCTGGGTAGTTTCAGTCCTGGGTAGTTTCTCACTGATCTGAATGATGTTAGCAGGTATTGAGTGTTTACTATGCTCTAGGCACTATGCTATCTAATACTTACAGCATTCCTAAGGCAGGAGTTATTAATTTTATTATTCCCATTTTATAGATGAGAAAGTTGAGTTGGTCCAGTGTAGGGAAGACAAATAATTTTTCCTCTACCCTTCTGAGTTCTTGGCTTACACATCCCCTGGTAATAAAAGACAGGTTAAAAGGAGAAAAACAAACAGAACTTTAATAACATATATACCTCCTGTATACATAAGAGATATTCAGAAAGGCTGAGTAACTCCCCAAAATGGCCCAATCCATCCCTTAAATAACATCTCCAGCTACAGACAAAAGAAGATGTTGGTGGAGAGGGAAGCCAGTTCTGGAAGGTTACCGGGTAAAACAAACTAGAGTATGGTTGCTAAGCAGATTTAACTCATTGCCTTCTCTATTAATAAGAGTGTCTAGAGATTTAGTCATCCTCCTCTTCCTGTTACAGAGAGGGAGACCCCCCCTTGCAAGTAGAGATTTCCCTTATAATTGTACATGTCTCTTATAAAAAGGTAACTTCTATTCAGTTTCCAGGCTTTTCCAATGTCTGCCTTTTCTTAAAAACAATCAGTCTAAAATAATCCTTATGCCAGAGAGACATGTTTTGTGCAGGCAAATTCTGCTTCCCTTGATTAGTAAGTGGTAGATACTGGATTCAAACCCAGGAATCCTGACTCCCAGTTCCCCACTCTTAACACAATTCTGCTTTCTAGCTCATCAATCCCTATATACTCTGCTCATTTGATGTTTTGCCTTTATATTTTGTAAATAAGCTTTACACTTTTAATTTAAATAAAGTATCTGTACCTTTTCTCTCTAATCAGATAGTATGCCACCTGAGGGTAGTGACTGTCTTATCAGTATCTGGAAGATAGGCAGGTGTTTTTGACCGAAACAAAAGTGCACAATGTAAGAGTTTCAGTTTTATTTACTGAGAACTATATCCCAGGAAACAGCCTCTCCGTAGCTCTGAGAGAGCTGCTCCTTGGAGGTAGGGGAGAAGGCAGTATATACATATACATGGTTTTAGCTAGGGAATATATGTGGTCAAGCATACATCTCAGTAAAAGGTCATTGCTAGTCTCAAGGAACAGATATCTCAGTTAATGATTTTGGGATTTTTTTCTTTGAGTATTATTTTTTTTTTAATTTTTATTGGGATATAGTTGATTTACAATGTTGTGTTAGTTTCAGGTATACAGCAAAGTGAATCTATTATACATATACATATATCCACTCTTTTTTAGATTCTTTTCCCATATAGGCCATTACAGAGTATTGAGTAGAGTTCTCTGTGCTATACAGTAGGTCCTTATTATTGGGTTGGCCAAAAAGTTCATTTGGCTTTAGGTAAAAATAAAAGACATTTTTCATTTTCACGAAGAACTTTATTGAACAACGTATTCACTAACTGAACGAACTTTTTGGCCAACTCAATAGTTATCTATTTTATGTATCGTAGTGTGTATGTGTCAATCCCAATCTTCCAATTTACCCCTCTCCAACCCCCCCTTACCCTCTGGTAACCATACATTTATTTTCTACATCTTTAACTCTATCTCTGTTTCATAGATAGGTTCCTTTGTACCCTTTTTTAGATTACACATATAAGTGCTATCATATGATATTTTTCTTTCTCTGTCTGACTTGCTTTACTCAGTATGACAATCTCTAGTTCCATCCATGTTGCTGGAAATGGCATTATTTTGTTCTTTTTTATGGCTGAGTAATATTCCATTGTATATATGTACCACATCTTCTTTATCCGTTCCTCTGTTGATGGACATTTAGGTCCATGGTCCATTTCCTGGGTATTGTAAATAGTGCTGCAATGAACATTGGGGTGCATGTATGTTTTCGAATTATGGTTTTCTATGGATATATACCCAGGAGTGGGATTGCTGGATCATATGGTAACTCTATTTTTAGTTTTTTTAAGGAATCTCCATACTGTTCTCCATAGTGGCTATACCAGTTTACATTCCCACCAACAGTGTAGGAGGATTCCCTTTTCTCCACACCCTCTCCAGTAGTTATTGTTCGCAGATTTTTTGATGATGGCCATTCTGACCAGTGTGAGGTGATACCTTATTGTAGTTTTGATTTGCATTTCTCTAATAATTAGTGATGTTGAGCATCTTTTCATGTGCTTTTTAACCATCTGTATGTCTTCTTTGGAGAAATGTCTGTTTAGATCTTCTGCCCATTTTTTGATTGTGTTGTTTGTTTTTTTGAAATTGAGCTGCATGAGCTGTTTGTATATTTTGGAGATTAATCCCTTGTTGGTTGCTTCATTTGCAAATATTTTCTCCCATTCTGAGGGTTGTCTTTTTGTTTTGTTTATGGTTTCCTTTGCTGTGCAAAAGCTTTTAAGTTTAATTAGGTCCCATTTGTTTATTTTTGTTTTTATGGTATATTTTTACATTTGGGAAGATGCAAGAATCTGGGTTCATTAAAATTCTTCCTGAGATGTACATCTAACTATCTAAAGGAACTGTTTTTCCAAAGCACCAAGTACCTCATCCTGGTTTTTGTCCTGAATTCCTTTCGGATGCAACATTGGTCAGCGACTGCAGCCACTAATCCTTATGAACTGAATAGTGGGCAGCATTCTTTGTTTCATAGTGTGCACAAAAATCTCTGGAGTGACTGAAATAAATAAATGTATGTGTACCAGTGTGTCTATGTAGAGTGTGTATCTTCAATCTAAGGCAAATGTCAGATGTTTTATAAAATTTCTTAAGAGCATTACCATCCCTAAAAGGAGGAGGAGTTTCTCCTCCCTTAAACAGCTGTCTCATGTTATGTGCATCACTCTTCCAGAATTTTTTTACATTCTACCTATCACCATTGATATTTGGATATGTTTTAGCTCCCTTTTAAAATTATTCGCTTCTTGAGTTTAAAATTAAAGTCATTTTTTTCCCCTTTATCTGCACATTTCTTCACAGACTGACTTGTACGTGATCTGCAAAACTACAAATCTCTGCTTAATAAGTGAATAAACATTAGCTGATTTTATTTGTTGATTTTTTATTTTGTTGATGTGCTGATGCAAGGGAAAATTTTTAGCTTTCATGTTTAGACCCTTTTTCTCAAACTAGAAAGTGTTCCAGATTGTATGATATCTCAAAGTCCTAATAACATTTTAATTGAAGTTCTGCCTTTGATGCTTAACCTTGGGGCTTATAAGGAGTTTCTCTGATTTTGTGGTTAACTTTTTACATCTGAGTTGTAAATTTGACTAGTTTGAGGTGGCATAGCAATATCAGACTGAGCTCACCTTGAGGTCAGGAACTTTATCATTTGGAAATCATATTATTTTGAAGTAAGCAACTCTGGATACAAAGAGTAATTGCGTCAGGGTTCACCATATAACAAGTTGTATCTATAAGAAGAAATGAATTTTGTGAGCCTGTGAGAGGGTACAGAGCCATATGTCGTTTTACTTTTTTTTGTTTTCATGCTGCTATGAATATGGTTGTACAAGTATCTCTTCAAGACCCTTCTTTCACCTCTTTTGGGTAAATACCCAGAAGTAGAATTGCTGGATCATTGGTAATACTATTTTTTTTATTTATCTATTTTAACATCTTCTTTGGAGTATAACTGCTTTACAATGGTGTGTTAGTTTATGCTGTATAATGAAGTGAATCAGCTATACATATATCCCCATATATCCTCCCTCTTGCATCTCTTTCCCACCCTCCCTATACCACCCATCTAGGTGGACAAAAAGCACCGAGCTGATCTCCCTGTGCTATGCAGCTGCTTCCCACTAGCTATCTATTTTACATTTGGTAGTGTATATATGTCCATGCCACTCTCTCACTTTGTCCCAGCTTACCCTTCCCCCTTCCCGTGTCCTCAGGTCCGTTCTCTATGTCTGCGTCTATTTTCCTGTCCTGCCCCTAGGTTTTTCAGCACCATTTATTTATTTATTTATTTAGATTCCATATATATGTATTGGCATATGGTATTTGTTTTTCTCTTTTTGACTTACTTCACTCTGTATGACAGAATCTAGGTCCATCCACCTCACTACAAATAACTCAATTTCGTTTCTTTTTATGGCTGAGTAATATTCCACTGTATATACATGCCATATTTCTTTATCCATTCACCTGCTGATGGACACTAAGGTTATTTCCATGTCCTGGCTATTGTAAATAGAGCTGCAATGAATATTGTGGTACATGACTCTTTTTTTAGAAATTCACGTTCTTTTATTTATTTATTTATGACTGTGTTGAGTCTTCGTTTCTGTGTGAGGGCTTTCTCTAGTTGCGGCAAGTGGGGACCACTCTTCATCGCAGTGCGCGGGCCTCTCACCATCGCGGCCTCTCTTGTTGCAGAGCACAGGCTCCAGACGCACAGGCTCAGTAATTGTGGCTCACGGGCCCAGTTGCTCCGTGGCATGTGGGATCTTCCCAGACCAGGGTTCGAACCCGTGTCCCCTGCATTGGCAGGCAGATTCTCAACCACTGCGCCACCAGGGAAGCCCTACATGACTCTTTTTGAATTATGGGTTTCTCAGGGTATATGCCCACTAGTGGGATTGCTGGGTCGTATGGTAGTTCTATTTTTAGATTTTTGAGGAATGTCCATACTGTTCTCCATAGTGGCTGTATCAGTTTACCTTCCCACCAACAGTGTAGGAGGATTCCCTTTTCTCCACACCCTCTCCAGCATTTATTGTTTGTAGATTTTTTGATGGTGGCCATTCTGACCAGTGTGAGGTGATACCTCATTGTGGTTTTGATTTGCATTTCTCTAATGATTAGTGATGTTGAGCATTCTTTCATGTGTTTGTTGGCAATCTGTATATTTTCTTTGGGAAAATGTCTGTTTAGGTCTTCTGCGCATTTTTGGAATGGTTTTTTGTTTTTTTGGTATTGAGCTGCATGAGGTGCTTGTATAGTTTGGAGATTAATCCTTTGTCAGTTGCTTCATTTGCAAATATTTTCTCCCATTCTGAGGGTTGTCTTTTCATCTTGTTTATGGCTTCCTTTGCTGTGCAAAAGCTTTTAAGTTTCATTAAGTCCCATTTGTTTTTTGTTTTTATTTCCATTATTCTAGGAGGCGGGTCAAAAAGGATCTTGCTATGATTTACGTCATAGAGTGTTCTGCCTATGTTTTCCTCTAAGAGTTTTATAGTGTCTGGCCTTACATTTAGGTCTTTAATCCATTTTGAGTTTATTTTTGTGTTTGGTGTTTAGGGAGTGTTCTAATTTCATTCTTTTACATGTAGCTGTCCAGTTTTCCCAGCACCACTTATTGAAGAGGCTGTCTTTTCTCCACTGTAGATTCTTGCCTCCTTTCTCAAAGATAAGGTGACCATATGTGCGTGGGTTTATCTCTGGGCTTTCTATCCTGTTCCATTGATCTATATTTCTTTTTTTCTGACAGTACCATAGTGTAGCTTTGTAGTATAGTCTGAAGTCAGGGAGCCTGATTCCTCCAGCTCCGTTTTTCTTTCTCAAGATTGCTTTGGCTATTCAGGGTCTTTTGTGTTTCCATACAAATTGTGAAATTTTTTGGTCTAGTTCTGTGAAAAATGCCATTGGTAGTTTGATAGGGATTGCATTGAATCTGTAGATTGCTTTGGGTAGTAGAGTCATTTTCACAATGTTGATTCTTCCAATCCAAAAACATGGTATATCTCTCTGTCTGTTTGTATCATCTTTAATTTCTTTCATCAGTATCTTATAGTTTTCTGTGTACAGGTCTTTTGTCTCCTTAGGTAGGTGTATTCCTAGGTATTTTATTCTTTTTGTTGCAATGGTAAATGGGAGTGTTTCCTTATTTTCTCTTTCCGATGTTTCATCATTAGTGTATAGGAATGCAAGAGATTTCTGTGCATTAATTTTGTATCCCGCTACTTTACCAGATTCATTGATTAGCTCTAGTAGTTTTCTGGTAGCATCTTTAGGATTCTCTATGTATAGTATCATGTCATTTGCAAACAGTGACAGTTTTACTTCTTCTTTTCCAATTTGTATTCCTTTTATTTCTTTTTCTTCTCTGACTGCTGTGGCTAAAACTTTCAGAACTATGTTGAATAATAGTGGTGAGAGTGGGCAACCTTGCCTTGTTCCTGATCTTAGTGGAAATGGTTTCAGTTTTTCACCATTGAGAACGATGTTGGCTGTGGGTTTGTCATATATGGCCTTTATTATGTTGAGGTAAGTTCCCTCTATGCCTACTTTCTGGAGGGTTTTTATCATAAATGGGTGTTGAATTTTGTTCATAGCTTTTTCTGCATCTACTGAGATGATCATATGGTTTTTCTTCTTCAATTTGTTAATATGGTTTATCACATTGATTGATTTGCATATATTGAAGAATCCTTGCATTCCTGGGATAAACCCCACTTAATCATGGTGTATGATCCTTTTAACGTGCTGTTGGATTCTGTTTGCTAGTGTTTTGTTGAGGATTTTTGCATCTATATTCATCCATGATATTGGCCTGTAGTTTTCTTTTTTTGTGGCATCTTTGTCTGGTTTTGGTACCAGAGTGATGGTGGCCTCATAGAGTGAGTTTGGGAGTGTTCCTCCCTCTGTTATACTGTGGAAGAGTTTGAGAAGGATACTTGTTAGCTCTTCTCTAAATGTTTGATAGAATTTGCCTGTGAAGCCCTTTGGTCCTGGGCTTTTATTTATTGGAAGATTTTTAATCACAGTTTCAATTTCAGTGCTTGTGATTGGTCTGTTTATATTTTCTATTTCTTCCTGGTTCAGACTTGGACGGTTGTGCTTTTCTAAGAATTTGTCCATTTTATTGGCATATAGTTGCTTGTAGTAATCTCTCATGATCCTTTGTATTTCTGCAGTGTCAGTTGTGACTTCTCCTTTTTCATTTCTAATTCTATTGATTTGAGTCTTCTTTTTTTTCTTGATGAGTCTGGCTAATGGTTTATCAATTTTGTGTATCTTCTCAAAGAACAAACTTTTAGTTTTATTGATCTTTGCTATCATTTCCTTCATTTCTTTTTCATTTATTTCTGATCTGATCTTTATGATTTCTTTCCTTCTGCTAACTTTGGGGTTTTTTTGTTCTTCTCTATTTGCTTTAGGTGTAAGGTTAGGTTATTTATTTGAGATATTTCTAGTTTCTTGAGGTAGGATTGTAACGCTATAAACTTCCCTCTTAGAACTGCTTTTGCTGTATCCCATAGGTCTTGGGTCATCGTGTTTTCATTGTCATTTGTTTCTAGGTATTTTTTGATTTTCTCTTTGATTTCTTCAGTGATCTCTTGGTTATTTAGTAATGTATTGTTTACCTTCCATGTGTTTGATTTTTTTTTACAATTTTTTTCCCGTAATTGATATCTAGTCTCATAGTGTTGTGGTCAGAAAAGATACTTGATATGATTTCAATTTTCTTAAATTTACCAAAGCTTGATTTGTGACCCAAAACATCCTGGAGAATGTTCCATGAGCACTTGAGAAGAAAGTGTAGTCTGCTGTTTTTAGATGGAATGTCCTATAAATATCAATTAAGTCCATCTTTTGTAATGCATCATTTAAAGCTTGTGTTTCCTTATTTATTTTCATTTTGGATGATCTGTCCATTAGTGAAAGTGGGGTGTTAAAGTCCCATACTATGATTGTGTTACTGTCGATTTCCCCTTTTATGGCTGTTAGCATTTGCCTTATGTATTGAGGTGCTCCTATGTTGGCTGCATAAATATTTACTATTGTTATATCTTCTTCTTGGATTGAACCCTTGATCATTATGTAGTGTCCTTCCTTGTCTCTTGTAATAGTCTTTATTTTAAAGTCAATTTTCTCTGATATGAGAATTGCTACTCCAGCTTTCTTTTGGTTTCCATTTGCATGGAATATCTTTTTCCATCCCCTCACTTTCAGTCTGTATGTGTCCCTAGGTCTGAAGTGGGTCTCTTGCAGACAGCATATGCACGGGTCTTGTTTTTGTATCCATTTAGCCAGTTTATGTCTTTTGGTTGGAGCATTTAATCCATTTGCATTTAAGGTAGTTATCAGTATGTATGTTCCTATTACCATTTTCTTATTTGTTTTGGGTTTGTTATTGTAAGTCTTTTCCTCCTCTTGTGTTTTTCCTTTAACTTTTTTGTTCAGTTTATTTCCAGACATGCCTTTCTTTCTTATTTGGGGTTATTTATTTATTTAACTCCGGTTTTTTCGTTTTTGTCTTCTTTCTTTCTGGATAGTTGTAAAATTTTTTTGTAACAATACTAACAATACCAAATCACAATTTTTATTAACATGCTTCCAGGCAGAGTTTAATTTTAATTACTCATGATATTCTGCTCTGATTTTCCAGTAAAGATAATTTTTAAAGGAACAGAGATGTGATGCTTCTGTACATTACTTTTTATTAAGTTTTGCAGAGAAGTGTGAAGATTATTAATTTTCAGGTTTTTAAGGTGGGAAACACAGAGCTTTTACAAAGTTCAAAAACATCTACAAAAATTATCTTTAGAACTCATAAACTGTACTTTCTCTTCCACTGTTGGTGAAGGTTAGAGTGAATAACTCTGGGATTAGGCTGTGGGTTCTCCTGATTGTTCCATTAATAATAAAAGGTAACATTGCTGGTGTACTTATCATGTTCCAGAATCATGTTTTACACTTTTTATCTCCTTTAATCTAGTTTATGTTCTAGATCATCTTTAATTAAAGCAGAAATACCAGTAAGAGAGGACAAGATTCACAAAGTAAATAATGGAGGTGCCAAGATTTTTTGAACTCATGTTCTCACCTTTATCAGTAAGAATACTTGCATATGTAAAAATCATGGATAGCCAGAATTTTGCAGGGAGCGGTCTTTGAAATGAGTTAGTTCGATTGTCTCATTTTATAAATTAGGATGGATCAGTGAGTTGAGGTGAGTTGCCTAAACACATTAGAAGCTGTGTGTGTTACCAAATGCTGTGCAAAAATCTACCGCAAACCTTCATGAATTGAATCAACAATATTATATCTCATAATTGGGCAATCAGTGCTGGCTCATTGGGACAGTCTTTCTGCTCCACATTATGTCTTCTGAGCCTGGAATGTCTGACATACTGCTACATTCACATATGTGGTGCCTTAGCTAAGTGGCTGGAACCACTGGGGGGGTGACCAGTCATCATTTCTTTTCATTTAGCCTTTGCATGTGGCTAACTTGGGCTTCCTCACCACATGGCATCTGGCTGCCAAGAGGGAAAATACTGTTAAAAAACAAAATTCAATTGAGTGTATTTTCAAGATTTTGTTGGCTTTATTCAATGGTTCAGGCAGCATCCCATCAAGCAGATAAAAAGGAGCTCCAGGGAGCTGTACACAAAGAAAGACTTTTACAGGCAGAAGATAGTGGGAACAAGGAATTTATGCCAGCAAAAAGTGGATTAGTTGTGGCAAGGTCACCTTCCTTTAGGGATGGCAGGGGTCTATCAGGCAGATTACCTCACTAATGCTGGCCAAGTGATTCCTGTTTGACTGGTTTAAGATTCTTCTCTGGAAGAGGCTGAAACTGTAATTAAGTTAAGTCTGAGATTGGTGACATGGGATTTAGCGTAAGTGACTCCATTTGGGGCCTGTTGTCTTGTTTTCAACAATCCCCTTCTTTTCATCAGACTCTCAGCCTGAGAGATGTGATCAAAGTTTAAGGCATTAGCACTGCTCCCAGTTATCACCTTGAGGTTCCTGCAGTTTTCTGCTGATCGTTTCTGTGGTATTCATGGGTCACAACTTTGGGCTCGCATTTAAGCTAGTCAGTCTTTTCATTTCTTTTCGGATGTTCTGTTCTTAGCGAGATTATTTTCTTGGTGGCTACCAGCTTGGAACATGCATTTAAACCTTTTGAGAGAATGCATCCCATTAGGGACACTACTATGATTGTTATAAACAGGATAATTCCCAACATCTGGAGTGCACTTTGGAGCCATGGTCCCCAAGACCCAAACCAATCAGAATCAAATATATCAAAGAAAGTGCTCTGTTGAAGGAGTCACTTTCTTAAGCCAAGTGGCTTGTTCAGTGATCTTATGTAGCTAAGAATCAACTTCCCCAGAAGTGTCTATCCAAGAGCAGCATGTGGTGTTGGCCACAGCACTAACACCTCTTTGCTCAGCTAAAAGATAATCAAGCCTATCCTAGTATCAAAAACAACTTTGTCCAGACAGTCTAGGGATTTTGTTGGGCAGCTATTGCTTTAGCAGCACATTCTGCAATATCTTCAAGAGCTAAGGAAAGATTCCTGATCATCGTCTCATTTGTACTTACTCCTAACCAGGGCAGTAGGGATCTGCCAAAGGAGGCAAATTTTGAATCATGAATGACTCCTGGTAACTCCAGTTTGAGTCTGTGGCTCAGAACTGGAAAGGTGACAGCCATGGGGGACAGTAAAATGTAAAGATCTGTAGACCACACAGGAGGTTTTATTCTGGTTACCCTTGCCTTGTGTCCCTTTCTTTCTATACAGCCTGGATGTAAGTTTCCGCAGGTTTGGAGTTGTTAACCAGAGACAGGGAAATGGACCCCCAGGGTTAGGGAATCTGACACAGTAGAGAGAGGATGTGTTTGTCCAGAGAAATTGAGGCATCGGAAATCAGGAAGAAGTTTGTGATGAGCAGAACTTTATGATCACTGGCATTGTGGTAAATCCAACAGTTGTTTGGCGGTTGTATTACCCAACAATGAGTAATATGAGATATATGAGCATTGGCATTATCTTTCCAAGCCAGAACAAGGCAAAAGGTGGACAAAAGAATTGTAAATGCCTTCATGATGTAAGAATTAGGAAAAGGATGGTCAGAGAAGGAAGGAGGAAAGGAAAGAAACAATCTTGATCCTCTTGATCTGACAAATTGAGAGGAAGCAGTTTACTTTGATGTCGGCTACCTCTTTTCGTAGTTAATTTGATTTTATGGTCTCGAGCTGGTGAGCAGTTCCTAGGGCCTAAGGGAGCCCTTTTTAATTGGGATATATGGACCCAAGATTCAGGTTCCTGCAGTTTGGCTGCCATCTGGTAGTGAAGCGGATCTGGTATAGTCCCTTCCAGAAAGATTCAAAGATAGTCTTTGTTCTTAGTGATCCCAAATCAGAAAGTTGGGAGAAAATTGGAAATGTTAGTTTGGAGATTCATAGCCAGATATTTGAGGAAGCTAGAAGAATTCAGTAGGCAGTCTAGTTTATAGGTGTATAACAAAACCTCAAAGACAATTAATAGGATTTAAATCTAATATCTATAAAGATGCAAACATAATTTTCTTTTCAGACACAGAGGTAAAAGAAGAGGATGAAGAAAAGCTTTAAGACTTTTGATGCAAAGAGGAGGAAAGTTGAGAGAAGATTTGATTGATTAGAAATATCACTGAACACTATTTTGGGGAAAATATTCAAATTTTGATTAAAAAAACAAATGTTGTTACCAAAAGCAAAGAAAAGTTAAATTAAAGATGATACTTCTGTATTGCTCTTTTAGGAACATTGCCATCTTTCAGAGAGAGGAGGAAAGAATAACCACAGCACAAGACACTTGTCTTTTTCCTTTCAAAACTTCTAATCTTTAATTTTGATATAATGCTGAATATCAGAAAGGGATGAGTAGTTAAATTAGAGCTTAAAATTGTTGAGTGCCAAATTCTCCAATTATTTTCCACCTTTTGAGATTTTGTAAGTAGAAGATTAACAGTCTTCTCAATATTTGAAGCAATAAAATATATTTTGGAGATGATATTAACATCCTTACTTAGAGTGTTCTGAAGAGGAAGAGGTCAAGTTCAAGAAGAAAAAAACTTCCACAGATACTCAAGTGTTACTCAGACCTCTGCAGTCTTTCCAATTTTTATGCAATGCCTCAGCCTATCTTAAAGAAAAATCTATGTATTGGGTTGAACGAAACTTTGCTTTTTCTTTTTTTCAAATAAATCTCTTTTTTAAAAAGAGAGCTTAATATCTCATCAGGAAAGACCAAAAACGAAGCCTCAGGAAATTAGCCATAAAGGCATTAATCAATTTCTGTGAGAATAGCCTGCAGTAAAGCTTCAGAGACATCATCCACTAATCTTAGCATTAGTCGACATTAATTTTGAAGTAGTTATTGCTAATATGAATATGTATAACAGATGAAACTATATTTATTTGCAATCTTTAAAATTCAACGGGATGTTTCCTCCCTTTGATATATACATTTAAATTCTCATTACTAATCATGCGTGCTCTCCTAAGAAGCACCTGATCACCCATAACCCATTTTAGGTGGGAAGGGAGAGTCTCATGCCTTCTTTATTCCACATGCCTAACTCATTTCACCAACTACCAACATTTTCATTGGAAAGTTAAGAGTTGTCCTCCTCCCTCTCAACTGCCTTATGTAGTGCAAATTATTACTGAGACCAATGAGGATCCATCAAGAATAAGAGCAACATTTTCTTTGGTGTGAAAGAATTCAAGAGAATATGACTTGTGGTTTAGGTCATAGAATCTGGAATCAGACTACCTGGGTATCAATGCCAACCTCGCCACTTACTAGCTGTGTGCCAGAACAAATTGATCATTGTCGGTCTAACTTTCCCCAAGGAGAGATAATAGTAGCACCTGTTGCATAGAGTTGTCATGAAGGTTAAATGAAATGACCTATACTAAGTCATTATCAGAGCACGCAATATTATATTTTTTATTTTATTATTTTATTATATCAAGCATGCCAAAGTACTACAGAGTTTAATCTTTACTTTATATGAAATAATACAACTTATTAAAAAATAAAAATAACTCCCAGTGTTGTTTATACAATACCATGTAGCTCAAATGTCACTTTCTCAATAAGGCTTATCTCATTTAAAATTGATATCCATACTCCCCTATCTTGACCCAGTACTTCCAGCCATTTTTTTTTCCATGACACTAATTTCCTAACCTCAGTATTTATTCTATTTAAATTCTTTCTCAATTCCACTAGAATATCAGCTCCTCAAGGACAGAGATTTATGTCAGTATTTTCCTCTAGTATATCCCAAGTGCCAAGAATAGTGCCTGGAATACAGTAAACACTATATAAATATTTGTTAAATGAAAGGAGGAAGAAGAAAATAAAGAATGGAAGCAAATACAATTGTTCTTTTCAAAAAAAACAAAAAGAAGAAGGGAAGGGAAAGGAAAAATGAGTGTATCACTTATAAGATTTAAAATATTTTAAGGAAATAGCAACATTATGAAAATGATGAAAATGTTCTTGCTCCATGAGTAGTTCATTAACCTTTTCTAGCTTAAACTGTAACAACAAATTTAGAGCTTTTAAGAGTAAACATTTCCTCAAAAGAAGAAAAAAATAGCTTTAATTATACGAAATAAGAATAACATTGAGGACATGAATAGGCCAGGGGTGCTTGTTGCTTGTTCTGACACATTTTGTTTTTGTATTCTTTTATTTTATAGAAGCAATTTTCTCTAAATAGGGGCCACAGATATCCAGTAATTACCTTCCTCAGAAGTGGAACCCACAGAACAGAAAGTCAGCTCTCTCTAGTTCACTGACTAACTGGAAGAGCCTACCTAGAACCTATCACCTCTTATACCTAGTCCAGGGCAAGATAACCATCTTGCTTCATCAACTCAATCACAGATTTGCTCTTGGAGGGACAAAGGAAGATATTAAAATTATTTAACTAGCATTTGAATTGGATCCAGAGGTAGAACCACTCATGGGGGTGAACACAAAACAAGCTTATGTCAAAAACAATACCAACAATCCTAATAATTGGGTGAGTCAAAGTCAGACCATATTTTTGCCTCATTCCAACATTTGAAATTTAGGAAGAAATTAATAAGTATCCTGAGAAAATGGTACACAGAACCAAAAACAATGGGGAGAGATGAATTCTCTTTAAAGGGTGATTAATTTTATCCAGTTTTAAGAAAGTATTAATGTTATCATCGTGGTGATAACATCTAGATGGCATCTTTATGCAAAGGATTTCTCATGCTACTTTCTTCACCTTCTCTTTTCTCCTGTCTCACCTCTCCTACTTTATGCTATGTATGCAAACATTCTATCCAACAATTACATAATCTCTTCATAATTACATATTTATGAAGGGATATAAGAGGAATTTTCATACCACACCACCTAAGAGTCCAGAGTCCAGATGTTGAGGTTGACCATACATGTCAGTTTGTAGGACAACCCTGGTTTTTGTCAATATTCCTAGTGTATCTATTAATAAAACCCCCTTTCATTCTCAAAAGCCTTTCAGTTTGGATGAAGAATGTTAAGGTCACCCTTAAAAAGTTGAAGTCCAGATGCCAAGAGAAGAGGAAAGAGTTTCAAAGAGGACACGTCACGGTGAGTCCATCTTCCAAGGCCACTACCTATTAATGTTTACAATGGAGGATTCAGAGGACAAACGCAGCATTCATTCCAGGTGACCCCAGTCACCCACACCCAGATTTACATCATTGCTACATCTTGAAAATGGCATTCACTCATGGGTCCCAAGATTTTCCTAAAGTCTATTTATATTAAATACCTGTCCTTGTCCCAAAACTCTGATATTCTAAAACTCTAAAATCTTTCTTTCCAAACTTCCATACAGATTATTAAATACAAAAGGGGGTATCTTACCAGGCATGGCTCCAAACACTTAACTCAAGGGATAGTATCTATTTGCTCCATACTTCTAAAAAGTTGTTTATCTACATCAAAAGTGCAAAAATATATTCTTTACATCTATGTAGGTATTTAAAAGATTTTAGTCATTTAAATCTAGATGAAAAATAAAACCTGACTATAATAAGTAAAAGAAATCCATCAGTTGAGTTCAAAAGATTTTTTAAATGCAAATAGTCTATTTCTCATACAGATATTGTACTATGGTAGTGGAGGGGGGGCTTATAGATTTCTGTCCATTTTAATTAAACCTCTCCTCATTTGATGATCTCTTTCCTTTTGTTGGAAAATCATGATCACCTCTACATTTGGTGGCATATTAAAACATAATTAACAAACTAAAAATTGGTTCAAACAAGGTGAACAGGCAGGCATAATAAAATCAGTCTATTGATTGTCATTTAGTTACTGTTTCACTCTCAGGCGGTGGAGAAGTGACAAATTGTGGGCCATGAAATCCTCAGCCTGCAGGATCATGTCATTTAAATGGGAGGATTACACAAAGCTTGTATCTGCAGAAAATGACACTCCTCTCAAATTACAATTCTGGCTACTCCAGTGGCAGACATGACCATCATCAATATGAGAAAATGTACAGGATCACAGGAAATGCTGTCCTCCATTTCTCTTCCTTCCTAATACAGCTTTCTGCTCTCCAAAATGAGATAGCTGAGTACTTGCTGGATCGTTTCCTAATGATTAAAGATGCTGCCAGCGTTACACCATACGTTTCATACGTTTTGTTGCTTGCACGTTGGGGCTCTAGTGAAAAGAAAGATACCCCACTACAGGAGAAGCATGTTTAGGCAATGTCCTTTTCCTAGAACCTGATTAAATCAGGATGCTTAAAAGAGTTTTGCTTTTATGATACAAGTAGTTTGAGCCCTATTGGCACTGAGTTTAAACACTGCAAGCAAAATATTAGTTTTGGGTCTGCAGTGTATTCATAGCCCTGAGTGTCTCCAACAAGCTTATCTGGAGGATTCTGTTTATGTGAAAGAAATTGCTGTGATCAATCACTGTGTAGTAAGGGATCAAACAAAATGCTGAATCGAGAAATATTTTCCATTGGCCCTGTTCAGCAAGAGACAGGAGCACTACAAGTGAACTGTTATATATTCTGCAGGAAAACTACAATTTATGTTCTAGATTTTTTTTTTCCTTTTTTAATATGAAACCTCATGTTTCAGGATCATTTTTTTCCTCCAGTTCGTATTATGCAGTCTCTATAGAACAGAAGGCAATTTCAGTTGCCCAACCTTGGCTGTTATGAGTATTTTAAAATCGTATATTTTTCCTGAAATAAAAGAAAACCACTGAAATTCTCAGTGTGCATTGCAGAAATGAATTCAATGTTTCTTCTCTAAATCTGTGAGACGGTGGCCAAAATCATTATCACCATTTCATAAATACATTGATACACTGAGAGAACATTTGGGTTATGGGAAGCTCTTCAAAGAAATAACAATTATAAGGAAAGAAAAACGAATCTGAGTCCTAATTTCCAAGTATGATGATAAATCATACGGTCATATGTCCTTTCAAAATGTATTTCTGTGTGCCCCTTTATGACTTCACAGGGTTAAGTGGGCATTTGAAATTGTACAGGGTGATAACTCTTTTGTAGAGTTAGCAACAGGCAAATTTTAGTATTCTAATTTTATATTTAGAATACTTCCTTTTCTTTTTTCTCCTTTTCTCTTTTCAATTCCCAGCCCCCATCTAGTCACATACTTATAAATAAATTTGGGGCAATCTATTTTGCCCCCTCACTTTCTTCCTGATGCTCCAATTAGATCTTGCCAGTGGTTTCCAATCTGGTACCTTTGTATCCAAACTTATTTCTTCATTGAAAAATCCACTGCTGGATTACTCATTTGAGAGTGATGCTCTGAATAGGTCATTCTACTGCTCGAAAGTTTCATGAATCTTATCCTATAGAGTAAATGTCAAATTTCTTATGTAAGCATTCAAGATCCTCCACCTTCTGGATGAAAATTTCCTTCCTTAGTTTTTTTGGGTTGTTGTTCTTTAATCAAATTCTACACTTCAGACAAATAGTCTTTATCCTGCAGCTTTACTCATTTGTTTCAGGATCACAAGGACCCTTTCTTCCTCTTGAACTTGCCCACAACTTAATTTTTTAAGGTATGAATGCTATCCTCCTTCAAGCCTCTCCTTCACCAACACATACTCTATGACATCATTCCCCATCCTTTAAGTTTAGAGGAGAACTTTCTGGTCTTTCATACTCCCACAGCCTATTGCTATTACCACACTTAGCACTTTTACATGATATCCTAGGGGTGGATAAGCATGCTTTAGTGTCCGTGAGCCTGCTAGGCTACCAATTCCTTGGGAAGAAAAGCCACAGCTTGTCCATTTTGCCCTCTAACTGATAAATAGTGATTTACGTGTGGTAGGTGCTTGATAGGATTTTGCTAAGTGAAATAAGAGGAGTGTTTCATTTTTCAATTCTATGGAAATCATCAAAACTTGTTTGTCACAACTTTCATTCCCTCATTGAGCTCTTTTCTTTCTTAAGACATTAATAAACTGGTTTATGATCATAGAGGTAAATGAATTAATGAGTTATTCTCATTCTAAGAGTCTTCATTTAGAAAGAGACTTCTTGGTGACACTGCCTTGGGGCTTTGACAGCTTTATAAGATGGACAGCAATACATTTTACTCTTGCTCTGCTGACTTTTGATAGCGTTGAGCTTAGAGGATTTGTCTTGACTGCTTTTCCCATGAAATACCGGGACCCCTTTACCCTCAGGGGATTCATACCCCAAGCTCTGTTAACCCATATCTTTTCCTCTTAAAAAATACTTTACAAAGGTCTTCGTCCCACAGTTTAGTTGATCTTGGTTAAACTCAGCCTGGGCCTCCTCTTCTGAACAATTTGGAGAGATATTTTCTTTATATAAAAAAAGTAATACTTTGAGGAACTGAATATTCCAAATGGATAATAATTAGACCATCTATAAATACAGAACTCTGGCCCACAATCTATTGCAACCGGCTCAATGTACTATCTACAGTAACCAGTCCAGTAAGCCAAACAAGAACCCTTATAACTGTTGGCTCAAATGGACCACAAATTTTTATCAATTCCCTAATTTTTGTCCTCACCTCAACTTAGGACCAAAAGGAGATAGCCAATTATGTACCTTTAACCAATCACATAGATTGCCTGGCTTCTAGTTACCTGTATACAGCTTCCCAATGTCAACAGCTTCCAATCAGCACATACCTTTCCACTATAGAGCTTTCCCACTCCTCTGCCTGCCTTTGATTCTGCCGAAACACAAGTGATGGTGGCTGACTCCCTTGCTGTACAAAGTTCTGAATAAATAGCCTTTGCTTATTCTCATTTGGATTTATTTGCACGGCATACTAGTAACATCAGTAGCTAGAATATTTTAGAGACTATTCCTCAAGGCTCACCTGGGAAAGTTAGCTTGGTCTTATTCCACTTAAGTTCTCTATTGCTGTGTTAAAAACTAGTCTGAAACTTAGTGGTCTGAAATAATAACCAGTGATCATTTCTCATGATTTTGTGAGTTAACTGAGTGGTTTTTCTGCTGGCCTTACCTGTACTCACTACTGATGGAGCATTAGCAGGTGGGTTGCCTAGGGAATAGGCTCAACTGGGACTACTGGGACAGCTGAGTCTTTCTATGTGGTTCTTCCCTCCAAGGCATGGTAGTATCAGGGCAGCATCCTAGGAACTCAAATACAGAATGTGCAAGGCCTCTGGAGGTCTAGGCTCTGGAATGCACACATTGCCACTTCTGGTACATTGTGTTGTTCAAAGCTAGTCACACTTTTAGCCCAGACTCCAAAGGGTAGAAATTTCTCTTAATGAAGGCTTAGTGAAGTCACACTATAAAGGGGCATGTGTGTAGGAATGGGAGACCTATGTGGCCAGTAAACAATCTAGCATGTGCTTATATGGTGGTGTTCAGACTGTTGTGTCTGCTTCTACCACTGACTAATCTACCAGATTCTCAACCACTCCTGGGCTGGAAGTGGTAACAGCGAGGTGATCATAGGTATAGTCAAGGGTGGTGTCTGCACCAAGCCAAGCATCATCTTTTTCATCTTATCAAATAATTCTCTAGTGGTTTATTTATAATTCAGCCCGGCAAATACATATCAAGCACCCATAGTTCCAGTACTGTGAAAGATGCTAAAGACACAAAGATGAGGAGAATACTCAAGGAGTTGACAATGTACAAAATAAGATTAGATAAGTACTCTAAGGCTAATAACATAAGGTAGGGTTACTTAAGAACCATGGGCAAAGTTAAATTACAATGGGAATTATAAGGTTCAATTTAGTGCCCTTGGAAGGGTATTATTCTGGGTATTTATTGCTTTTTTGTTTTCTCTTCCTATTGTTTTATAAATGCCCCTTCACTTCATTTGTTCCTGGCTGGGCTGTCAATCAAAAAGCCATACCACCCCCAGGGTTATTCAGACTAGCCAATCAATTTCCCAAATCCCTGGACAAAGTGATTGGTCCAGGTGATCATCTGACACAGGTAGGACCAACTGGAGTCTGTGTTCCTTCCTCTCTCCCTCCCATCCTCCTTCCCTCTTTCCTTCCCTCCTTCCTTCCTTCCTTCCTCCTTTCTCTCTCCCTCTTTCTTTCTCTCTCTCTCCCTCTTCATCCCTTCCTCCCTTCCCCCCTTCCTCCCTTCCTCCCTTCCCCCCTCCCTCCCTTCCTCCTTCCCTCCTTTCCTTCCCTCCTTCCTTCCTTCTCTCCTTCCTTCCTTCCATCCTTCCTTCCTTCTTTCCTTCCTTCCTTCCTTCCTTCCTTCCTTCCTTCCTTCGTCTCCAGGTTCTTCAACTTTACCACCTCACTCTGCTATTGGAAGCTCATTGGTGAAGGTAGTCTCTCTCTTCTGATCAATGCTTATATGGACACTTCCAACCTTTTCTTTTAGGATATATTCTTCCGACATTGATCAACACATCTTCTGATAAATATGTTCTTTAGTCTTTGGTTATGTCTTGATGGCATGGAAGCTGTCTTGTATCTATCATACAAGGCTGCATACCTGTGCTAGTGTGTCTTAAGTTTTAGTTTTAAATCTCAGACAGGAACTTAGGAAGTTGAAGTTTTACAGAGATGCCTCATGGTTGCCTATAGGATCTGGCACCAACACAGTGTATTATAATTACATCTTTTATGTGTGTCTATCTTCCTACAAAAGTAAAATTTGCTTATTATTAGGATTTATTATTAGAACTCTAAAGAATTCATCTTTGCACCCTTATCTCTAACAGAGTGCCTCTCCCATGATAGATACTAAATAAATAATTGTTGAAGATATTAGTTGTGTGTGTGTGTTTGTCTCTTTTTGTAAGCAACAGAGACTGACTCTAGCTAGCATAAGAGGAAAGAGATGAATTAGAAAAATATGAGAGTTTGTAGACTCAGAGAGGAGACTGGAAAAGTAGACTTAGAAAAGACAAGGACCAGTATAACTCTAGGGGTCTGGGTTATATGACTTGATGTGCTATCTTTTTTTAGATTAAGTATTTGGAATGAATAAACTCCTACTATTTCTAATCTTTGTGTTAATCAGATCAAGAGGGATTAAATGGGGTTCATGCACCAACCATCTGGCCACTACAGGGCAGGCTACCTTGACTGACATCCCACCAGACTGTAGCCAGTGGAGGCAGGGTTAGTTCCCTCAAATCTGGAGGTATTGCCTAAAGGTAAAAGGATGCATGCTGACTACCAGACGGAAAGAAGACCACTATTTTCCTGATTTAATGATATGACACTTTTGGAAATCTGAGCTTGGCTGGCATTCTTAGAAGATATTAGACATTTGGGAGATTAGAGACATTGATTCAGAAATCATTTGCCCATGATTACTATGTAAGGTTTTGAGAATAGGTAAAATCACAGAAGAGGCAAGAACAACAACAAAAAAAGAGAACAAAAGTAGAGAAACTGGGAAAACCACTCATTTTTACAGAAAAAAAGAATGAAAGTAATGAGAAGGTAACCTTCAGAAAACTGCCTAATGTCTCCAAACCCTTATTGGTTTATTTTTTATTTTGTTTTGTCTTTTGTACAATGCAGATTATAATAGCATCTACTCCTTTGGTGAGTTATGAGAATGAAATGAGATAATCTGTGTAAAGCCCTTACTAACTGTGTGGTCTATCAATAAATGTTATCTGCCATAGTTATTAGGAAAAGGAGAAAACAGAATTCCATGTTTTAGGAACTAAGGAGGTTGGGAAGGTCAGTAGGTTTCATGCTTCAGGGTAACTGAGAAGATGAAGACTGAGGATCTGACTGTTAGATAGTTATTGGAAATACGTAGAAAATAATTTTCAGTAAATGACAAAGAAGAAAAATTGAATGTGGTGAGGCAAGCCATGGTTAGGGCAGCCTTTCTTTCAGAAGGCTGAAGTCAAAGGAAAGGAGCTGAAAATTCATGAAATTCTCCCTGCCAGTTGCCCATCTGAGATCTGTCCTGTTATCTGTGTCAGATTCTGGATTTAGACATCCCCCTTTCTTCTGTGCTGGAGCCTTGGAGAGGACAATTCTGAAACCAAACCTAGACTTTTACATAATCTATAAACGTGTGTCTACACTTGGGACTCAGAAATGAGCTTTTAATGGAAAATTAATATCCAAGCCTAGTTTAAAAAAATGAAACTGAATAAATACAGTAAGCAAAACAAAAAGCCAGCTGGCAGAAAATGAGATTGCTCCCCTTACTTGCACTTGTGAAATACCTACTTCCAAGAGCTAGGAGAGCTTCATCAGTACTTTCTGGTTTTGAGTTGACATAGAACAAGTCTGTTGCTTGAATTTCCATCAGAACAGTTCAGCTAGGTTTCTTCACCATCCCTAGTTTTTATCAAAGGAAAAAAATATTTTTATTGAACTTGCATAAAGACCAAAACTACTAATTGAAAAGAAACCTTTTCTATTCCTTTTATATTTTTGGTGAGTTTTTAAGCATAAGCTTACTCTTTGAACACTGTATTATTTACACTGAGCTCTATGTATACATTACTAAAAAGTGATGTTCCCTTTTGTGTGTATTAATCTCCTGTTGAAATTACATCCATCCTTCAATACCCACTGAAAGACTCCATTTTTCCATAAATTCTGCTCATTTCTTACATTTGCAATTAATCTCTTCCACATAACATGTTTTTCTCACAATCTACATTATTTTGTATTTCTATACCTTCCACTAGTTAAAAGCTCCTTGAGGTAAAGTACTTATTTCTGAGTTAGTCTTTTCAACAGAATCTAGCATAATCCCTTGCTGTTAGTAGGTACTCAGTAAATGTGTATGAAATTGAATTTTATTGATGAATATATTTTTTTACATCAGGGAAATATTGCTGTGTTGAACTTGCTAAGTTAATTTTTCTGCATACTCAAAAATCTACTTACCCATCACCTGATGGTAAGACTCTTGGGGAAATAGTCTCATACAAACTTAAGAGACTTGAAATCAATGAAGATGAAAAGTGCATGTCTCTCCCACTTTCTTCTTCTTTTTTTTTCTTCTCCAGGTCTTGTCCATCTAATTATAGTGGTTGGGCAAGAAAGATCCCCAAAAGCTAACAGTACGGGGCAAATTAACTTCAGTAGTAACCAACACAGTATCAAAAATGGCTATTGAAATTACATTACTAACAAGCTCAAACCTGATTTCAATGCAAGCTCTTTTTTTCTGTGTTGAGGGAGAGCTACCATATCTCAAAATATTATTAAAACTCTTTATATTATCATTTTGCCATGGACTTCTAGACCAACAGACTTTGAGAACAGAAGAGAATCTTAATTCTCACCAGATCTTCTCTCTCAGCTCAATTTAGTGATTATGAAACTGATATTCAATAAGATTATGTAACTCTCTACACACATAACCACTTATCATGGATTTATAACACAAAAGCTCCAGTAGCAGAGAACTTAAGACATTCACAATGTCTTCCTTTAATTAAGGGCAATGGTCAAGTTTTCTCCTTTAACAGAAGTGGGATTACTTATGTTGCTGTATTTCTCCCTGGCCAGGTGTCTACTTCTTATTTGAAATAATTTCTGTAGCACCCACCCACACTAGACCAAAGTGACCATCTTCTCCTTGAACGCTCTACAACCAGCAAAAGCCAACTTGTCCCATTCTTGACCTAACTCCAGTGGTATACATCCCCCTACATCTTCTATCCATGTTAGTGAGAAGGCTAATGAGTACCTTTTGCTAGGGGAGTTATGTCCCCAAGATACCTTGTAATTGTTATAAAGGTTTTAGAGTGTCATTCTGTGTTGTTGGAATTTCAGGTCATTTATTGTTGAATCTCACAATGTTCACGCTCTATGAATGGTTTTTTGCTGAAGATTTCTGTTGCCTCTGATCTTTGTTTTTTGTGATAGGTCAAAACAGTAGGATTGAGACTCAGCATATTAATGGTTGGTAAGCACAATTACCTATAACACTGTATATTTCATGGAATTCCTAACTTGTATTATGTTATGCCTCTCAACTCAGCTTGAAATAGTCATTAGATGGACAGTGGCAGTACGTAGTGTGATACTCTGTCACTGGGGCCATTTAAATTTTTCAAAGCCCAGAGGCAGGTTAAGATCAGAGGCAGCATCTACTTGCCTCATTAGGCATTTGTTTAACCAGTTTCATCAGTTCTCTGTCTCCAAGTTAGCATTGGAACCTCAGGCTTTAATAATGAACACAAAGTGGTTGAAGACTGGCCCAATCTGTACTGATCACTAATGAAATCCTGGTGCTTTCAAAAACTCTTCAATAATTAAACCTGGCAAGACACACACCAGGTTTAGTTTGCAGCGTGCTTAAGGCAATCGAGTAGGATAATTGATGATTAAAACAAAAGGGATCTGCACTTTGTTCCCTAAAATAGGAATTAGAAAGCTAAAGAGAATTCACAGGCTCATAAATGAATGATAGTACACACATGAAAATGGGTTGAAATGTTAAAAAATTTAAAAAAGCAATTCAGTGTCAGCCTAGATATAATATACTATATTTCAGCAAAATAAATTTTCGTTTTAATGTTTGCAAAAGAATCAGGATTCTCTGTACATCTCTCTTTGGGAAGGGTACTAGAGCAGAGAAATACAAGTTATCCAAAAAAGCTCTGTAATATCACCAGAAAGATATTGAAAACTCAATGAGTCTGAAGAGCAACCAGGGAATGTAGTTTCCAGTCGTTTTTCATTCCCATGTGCTTTAGATTGTCTTAGTATAATAGAGTATTATATTTCTGTGACATTACTGGAGCTGGCTTCCTGAGGTAATCATGTAAGTCTGCTTTTTGAGAAACTCTGTATGGGGCAGGAGGTAGCTATGGGAGCAAAAGGATGGGAAAATGGCACCATATGGCATTGCCACAATGGAAGAAGCCATTAACTACCGCCAACATTAAAAGAAAACAAATTGCTTTTCACATACAGGGAACATAAGTAGAGCAGCCTTGATAGAAGACTGCAAACATATAGTGCTGAATCTATAATAGAGTACCAATGGAAGAAAACAGAACTTGTTTTACTTGGTAAAATGATACTACTAAGCCACCAACAGTCAGCCATATACTTGACATGTCCTTATCAGAAGTGGTGATAGGTCTGGACTCAGCCATGCAAACAATGTATCCTTTCTCCCTTATGCTAAACAACTGTTTGCAAGCAAATAACCACCACTGAGTGAAATGGTAACTAGACTATTCAAAGATTAAACTCACAACTGTGTTCTCTTTAAAGTCAGCTGCCCAATAGACTAAGCTAATTTATAACTCCAGTATACATGTATAACTTACTTTAAGCAAACTTTCATGCAAAATAGGTCAAATTTTTCTCTTCTTTTACCACTCCTATTTTCTTTAGTTTATTGATTACATACATATTTACTTGTTTTATTCTCTTTCTGACCCTCACTAGGTTATAAACTCTCTGGAGGTAGCGTCTACATCTCTTTTGTTCATCACTCTCTAGTGCCTGGAACAGTGTCTGCTGTATGGTGAGTTAATAGATAATTGTTGAATCAATCAATCTGTAACCAAAATAAAAATGAATCGTGGATAGATTAATATTTTTAAACTCTTCCCCAGAGGATAGTGAAATATAAATAGTTTGGTATTTTAGCAATAGATCTGAAGCTGAAAAGAAAGAAAACGTAATCTGTAAACTCTACCAGAGAAAAAGAATCTTCTCACTGTAAGTCAGGGGAGCCTTGGTTAAGTTTCAAACTAGAAATCACCTTTATACTTTATCTGCAGCATTGGGCTGCATATCATGATGATCAGTAGCCTCCAAAGGCTTTTGGAATATATACCAAGCTCCAAACTTCTCAGCACAACAAACTCCAAATTTATGTCCACTTCAGCCTTTGCCATTTCAGTGATAATTTACTACTTGGGTTGGAGATAATAAGTAAATACTATATATTTCTGCTCACTTCATGGACAAGAGCTTTCAATGACTAGCATATCATTTATTTTATTATACTGTAGCTCTAGCCAAACATTCTTATCCTCTCACACCACATTTGCATTCAGTGATTTAATATAAATCAATGATTTTTCCTTGCCTCTTACTTTTGGATCAGAGTGCTTACTGATCATTTTATTTTTCTGGAGGGAGGTTGAAGGTTGAAGAGCGTACATGTACAAGTATGGGATGTATGTTTGAAAGAGGGGACATGAAGGTGTAGAGAGGATATCTACAGGTATATAATGGAAAGCTTTTGACTTGGCCTTTTGGATTACAGAAAGAATGTCGTTGATACACACTTCTTCCCTAACAGTTCATTCTGTTAAATGGATAATATTCTCTAAAAATGTCCCATTTACAAATCATTTGATGTATGCCTCTTTAGAGATGAAATTGCTCCAATACAGAAACTGAGGTAGAAAAACTTGTATAATAGCCACAAAAAGTTGTCAACCAACTTAACTTGAAAATCTCCAGTAATGAAGAGTGAAGGAACAAACGGAGGAGGGATATAGAGAACGGTCCATATTTACTTGATGGGTTTCTTTGTTGTTGATTCATCACCAACACATTCCATCCACTAGCAAGTTCTACACATCCTAACACCAAACCATATCCTGGTCTATTTATTTCATCTCCATTGCTCATGGCCCCCTCTATGCTCATCAAGCCACTGTCATACCTCACCTAGCACGCTATAATTATCTCCTTGCTTCCATATTTGCAATCCAGCAATTGGCTCTTCACATGGCAGTCAAACCAACATTTTCAGAACATAAACCATCTCATATCCCTTCCCTTCATAAAGCATTCCAGTATCGTCCCATCTCACCCAGAATCAAATCCAAATTCTCAAGGACCAATATGTTGCCCGACCTCTGTTTACCTTCCCAACCAGCATCCCTGTCACCTTTTCTGTTCCCCAGACGTACTGTTGACTGCCTCAAGGCTTTTATATTTAGTTTCTTCAGCCTACAAAACTCTCCCCCTTATCTTCTATTTGCTGAACCCCAGTCCACCACATAAGTGTTCATTTACTACCCTATAGAGAATTAACCTGTACAGTCACTCTGTGTCCTATTGCCCCGTTTAACTTCAGGGAAACTTATGACATCAATTTATTTATTCCCAGATTCATTCATTTTCTTGTGTATTTGTTGACTGTCTATTTTTGCCTCTAAAATATAAACTTTATAACAGTAAGGCCAGGTCCACTTTCGCTCACCACTTCAACTCCAGTTGTCCAGAAAAGTTTCTGACTCACAGAAGCTATCCATTAATGCTTGCTGATTGAGTAAATGAATAAGAATTCTAGTTCAATATAGCAAGTTTCTGAAAATCACCTAACTTTCTTATCATGGAATGCGCCATTTGGGAAGTAGTAAATCCCATCATATTTGGCCCTTTTAACCTCTGAAAGCGCAAATTAACTAGTGTAACAATAGCACTTATCACATTGTGTTAAAACTCATAATTTACATGCCCTTCTCCCTAAACTCTGGGCAGTATGATGCCATAGACTGTGTATTATTCAATTCTAGATCTCCTGTGCCTATCATAGTAGAATATTTGTCTATAATGACATATGTTACCAAAAGACCTCATGTTCTGCCTAGTAGCAGGGGATGACAAAGCCAATTTTAAGTAAATATATTTTTTTAACCAGAGCACAAACAGAAAAAAAATAACAATTGCCTGTGGAGTTAACTAGGCAGTCAGCTTAGTGTAGCTGAATGGTGCCATAGAATATTTTAATAATGTCCAAAAAACTTTAAGTAAGGAGTTTTGATAAGTACTGAAACAAAGCAGATGGAAACAGAGATCTCAGTCAGTGAGGCTGATAATGTGGACTTGGAAGGAAGCACAACTTGTACTGGTTGAAAAAAGCTGACGGTGAGCCTGTCTAGGGAGGAAGCCCTGTCTGCTTGCATTCAGCTGGAATGATCTAGAAGGGTTCTCACTGCCAGGGCAGTAGCTGAGATGATGGCTTTTTTCTTTTCTGCTATAGGGTATGATCTATTTCCTTTTGTCTGGCTCCTTTTGCTTGAGAAAAATCACATGTGAACCAATAAAATTTTGTATAACGCTGACATCATTCCCCTACTTATCAATCACATATGAACCCTATGTAATGGGTAGAATAGACATAGTGGAGGTTGAAAGAATGATGTAACACAACAAGCATATTTTGGCTTAAAGGGCATCTTCAGAAGTTTTCTTTGTCAGTCAACGCAACTTGGAAAATAAAAGGGAACATTTAATCGCTTCACCTCAAAATAATGGAGTGTCCTAAAGGACTTACAATCTGAGATATTTTATTTGGAGATCAATGACGCAATGTCTATCTTTTCGGGGGTTTTCTCCTATCCTTTTGACATCCTCATAAAGAAGGATGGATTTCATACACACTTCCATTTGATTTTACATTTCTAAAGACTAATCTTAGTGTTAATTTTTAAGGAGTTGTGGTGCTCCTTTAGAAAATGGCATACTTCTATATAATTAGTATCAGAACACTATGGTTAGTGATGGTTTTAGAATGCTAACTTAAATATTATGAACTAATCCTTTTGCGGATATTCTCACCTGGTTTTAAGTAGCTCTTAATAAAATATGACTGATTAAATCAGGATGGATGATGGACTTTGTTGTCGACATTTCAAATTATGAATTGGCTTCACATTCAACATGTTGATTAAACAGAATTCTCCATTATTAAACATCCCTATGTAAAGACTATGCAATATTAAATCCACACATAAATTTTATGATCTAATAAGTGAATTATCTGTAAGCTAATTAAATGTATGAAAATCTAGGTAGGAAAATTAAGATCAAAGAATAGGTATACATTTGTAAATAGCCACTACTCATTCTTCCAGGTTGAGTGATTAATGCTAACAAGTGAAAGGAATAGTACTTGAACAGAACTTTTCAGTCACTGCTGTGTTTTAAATGAGAGATTACAGGGACTTCCCTGACAGTCCAGTGGTTAAGACTCCGTGCTTCCACTGCAGAGGGTGTAGACTCCGATCCCTGGTCAGGGAACTAAGATCCCACACGCCACTCGCCAAAAAAAAAAAAAAAAGAGAGAGAGAGAGAGAGAGATTACAAATTAATAGAAACCTAAATGAAGGTTATGGAGTTCTCTCTTCATCATCTTGAGTAAAATTACTTACAGTCAGGCGATTTTAGATATAAATGGTGAAGAAAGCAATGATTCAACACTGAATCATAGACTCTCTGAGTTAAAAGAAATATTATAACTTACTTATTGGAAGCTTCTATCTGATAAATTACTCCCATTTATCAAACCGTCCATATATTTGTGTTTCTTCCCCTTTTGAACACCTCTAAGAAGAGGAGCTTGATTATAAAACCTCATATTCCATTTTTAATACCTCAGTCTGTTTGAAATGTTTTTCTAAAGCTGACTGGAACTGTGACCACACAACTTCCATCCACTGATAGAGTCATAAAAATAAACTGAAGTCCACTGAAGTATGGCAGTTCTTTTTTAAAGTAATTATCATAATTAGGAAGTATCCACTAAATTTTCTCTTCTCACACATACATATGACTTCTCTATTTTTTTCAACTATTTCTCGTACATATTGATTTACAAAGTCTCCGTCCTCCTGGGGATTTTCACTCAAATATACTCAATGTTTAAATGTTCCTCCTGTGTCCTGCCTACAACTAAACATAGTGCAGTCTACTCTCATTAAGCTAGAAAGCTTCAGTGTTTGAAATCACTCTGTATACAAAAGTGTATAAAATGGAGGTATAAAATATATTTCTCCACTTCTCACATTGGCAAAAACGGCAACATGACAAATTGTCAACAGTCACATTAGAACAGGGAGTTAGAAGCATAACTTAGAAGAGGGAACTCTATAAGCACATGATGAATGAGCAAATGCAATGGTGCCCAAACCCTCAAAATTGAGTTCCAGTGGTACGCAAGTGAAGCTTAACTTATACAAAGCCATAGGAAATGAAAACAAGTATTACTGAAGGTGATTGCACTCCAGGCATGATCTCTCAGATCTGGGCTGGAGAGGAGCTAGTATGAGCTTGCGTCTGCACTTCTCAGAGGAAGGGAAGATTCAATATGCACACACACATGCTCTTTACAGTCTTGTTACAGCATTGCCTCATGACGCGTTTGCAGCCAGCTACAGCCTTTTCTCGCACAGACTGCTATCGCTGTTTGAGTCTATCTTCTCCTTATTGGCTTCTTTTTTCTTTTCCTTTGCTTTGATTTTTTTTTCCTTCTTAATTCAAATATGTTGATCCTTACTATACTTCATTTTATTAGGATCAAATTATTATTTCAATATATTGGTGTGGAATTGGATCTCAACACTACTAGTCAAAGTTTTTTTTTATTATTTTGCTTTGAGCCACTCAGGATGTCAATGGTCTTAGCCAAAACACTGGTAAAATTAGGATGAGATAGGAAAGAAACCAGAGATTTTTAGCTAGGGACTCTGTTCTAAAATGATCAATTTCTATTTATTACATCAAATCTGAGTATATACTGTTGATATTTCTATGAGGGAAGTGATCTGGGGAAAAACAAATTAAGGTAGAGTCAAATGTAATCTGTTAATCATCCACTAGTAATAATGACATTATGAACTTCATTCAATTTTATGTGCTACTCTGCCCACGTTTTCTAGACACATTTGTTGCCTCATCCTTGGAGGATTAAAAATAATAAACACACATTGTAAATTAACTATACTTTAATTAAAAAAATAATACCCTACCTCACATTGTTCACAAAAGACGTCATATGTGATTTCTTATATGATGCTCCTGATTCTCATGCCCTTATTCAGGGCACCAGTGGCAGCTGACCATGAGTCAGCATTTCTAAATCACATGAGTCATGCATTTCTAAATGAGTCATGCATTTCTAAACAGACTTCTCAGTAAAATTATTTCCTTTATTATTGTCACCAGGCATGTTGAAAATAGATGCTTTTGTAAGCTTTTCAATGAAGCAAAGAGAGAACTCCTGAAGGGTAAGATGGTTTTGACAGTGTGATTCATTTTTTCAAGCCATAGGCACTGAAAGAATAAAGCAACAAATAAACAAAACCTGTCGGGTTAGCTGTCAAATATAATTAGACTATAATGGCTGCTATGAGACCTCAGTTTATTTCCAGCACAATGAGCTGGTGCAGCACTTCACTGTGATTGTGCCAGCGGTGGGTTTAACGGGCTGGGCATGGAAACCTGATTGATGGGACAGTCCTTTCTTTTTACACCCAAATAATGCGCTAACAGTTCTCCTGACAAAGATGGCCCAGAAATTAAGGTTTGGTGTAGAGCAGTGTAAAAGGTATGACCTTTACGATCAGGAGCCTAAAGTTCTCATCTGTTCTCTGCCACCACCTAGCTTGGTAACTTTAGGCTGGACATTCGAACACGATGTGTCTCCATTTTCACATCTATAGAATGAGGGGCTTGAACTGAATTATCTCCTTTCAGGACAGCTTTAAATTCTTTTATACCATTCATTATCTGGGAGCCTTAAAATCAATCAGGCATTAAATAGAGAATATTCAATTCACTGCAGTTTTATTTTGCCTTTCATTGGACATTTTGTCTGTGATGGAAATCAATATTATTTTTGCTCTTTTTTTTTTTTTTTTGAAAGCTAAGTGGGCAAACTGGGGAGCCAGGATGCGTCACTGCTTTTTTTTTTTTTTTAATTAATTAATTAATTTTTGGCTGTGTGTTGGGTCTTCGTTTCTGTGCGAGGGCTTTCTCCAGTTGCGGCAAGCGGGGGCCACTCCTCATCGCGGTGCGCGGACCTCTCACTATCGCGGCCTCTCTTGTTGCGGAGCACAGGCTCCAGAGGCGCAGGCTCAGTAGTTGTGGCTCACGGGCCCAGACGCTCCGCGGCATGTGGGATATTCCCAGACCAGGGCTCGAACCCGTGTCCCCTGCGTTGGCAGGCAGACTTTCAACCACTGCGCCACCAGGGAAGCCCTATTTTTGCTCTTAACATAGGAATATTAGAAGCTAGAGAGGGAAGTAAGGACGAGGTGGCAAAAGTTGGTGAGAAAATGAAAAAAGATTCAAAGATGCCTTTTTCCTTCATGAATCTAGGAATACCATGGGGCCCATGTAATTAACAGATCTCTAATTATTATACACAATTGGGAGAGGAAAAAATTCTTGCTGTTGTATATTATTGAATTAAAATATTTAAAGTCTATAAACCCAACAGCCATCCCTTTTCTCCTTCCTTGCTGATATTATGCCTTGCTGGTGGACCTGATCCAAAGAGCCCTGTGAGAGCCAATTGCTCAGTTTCCAGGAGTTTTGCAAACCATTTTTTAAACATAGACGTTGTTAAAAACCAAATTACATAAACTCACAATTAATTACATTAAAAACAAGGGAATAAAAGCTCAAAACTCATCATTTCCAAGTATCTTACTATCTTGTACTATTATCTTTTCTCCTGTGTTTTTCTACATTTATTGCATCCGTATAGTGGAAATTATATATAGTGGTATGCTACTTATTATTGCACATCGCTTCTTGGTCCCATATGGAGGATGTCATGTTGGTAGCATGAACTTAGCTAAGCTAGGAGTATTTACACCAAGGAAATAGGCAAATGCTATAAATCAAGAATTGATTAATAAGGTTTTTGATTGTCTAGACCTAAGAGAGTGATGGAAAAATGTTAATAATGTAAATTAAATTTTAAAATGTCATGTCAATAGCAATTATGCTATGAAAACTGCAAAACATCGAGGAAATCCTGCTGGTATTCAAAGATTCAGGAAAGATGTCCTCACATCATTGATAAACAGGTGAACTTTTTTTTAATACATCTTTATTAGAGTATAATTGCTTCACAATGCTGTGTTAGTTTCTGTTATACAACAAAGTGAATCAGCCATATGCATACATATATCCCCATATCCCCTCCCTCTTGAGCCTCCCTCCCACCCTCCCTGTCCCACCCCTCTAGATCGTCGCAAAGCACCGAGCTGATCTCCCTGTGTTATGCAGCATCTTCCCACTAGCTAACTATTTTACATTTGGTAGTGTATATATGTCGATGCTACTCTCACTTCGCCCCAGCTTCCTCCCACCCCACCGTCCTCAAGTCCATTCTCTATGTCTGTGTCTTTATCCCTGCCCTGCCACTAGGTTCTGACGTACATCTTCTGTGTGGTTTCACTTTCGCATCACTCTTTAACTCAAATGAAATTAGCAATTAACATTCAGGGTGAACTACTCTCAGGAGCTGCAACCACAGTTTGGCTACAGATATAATGTTTCGAAAAAGTCAGTGGACACATTTTGTGTGTATCAATTAGGTATATGGAATTTACAGTTAAGAATACTGTATAGATTATTATCAATTATTTGTAAATAGTGTACTATACATCCTTTATATCTATGAAATTTATGATACACTTTTATATGTATAAACATGTGCCCTCCCTTCAGAAAGCCATTTGTTAAACATTTACCAGCATTACCAGCCCTCAAAATTGAATGTAAAATCAACAAAAACTTGTATTCCCAGTTCCCATTGCAACTAGGAAGGGCCATTTATCCCAGTTCTGCCCAATTACAGTAAAGTGAACTTGTTTGAAGGCCTCTGAGAAGTATTTTATTAATTGGTAGAAAGGAAGAGTTGTATGAGAAGAAAGTCCCTGCCTCTTCTGTCCTGCCTTAAATATTTTTTTAGAAGTTACATGCTATGAGCTGCAGCAGCCATTTTGTGACTATGAGGGGAAGATTAAGAGAGTCATATAGAAGTTATCTGGAGCTCTGATATGAAAAAGTCACTAAAACCATCCTTGGAATTACCTCTCTCTCTATCTCTTTTTGAGATTTATTAATTCCTATTAACTAATTTCTTGAGTGCATCTCAAGAAAGCTCCTCCTAAACATACATGATTCCGTACCTACGTTGCCACGTTGATGTCTTGTGTGTGTGTGCGCATGTGGGCTTCAAGCTACACCATTCTTTTTACTCAATTATACTGTTTTCTTGGGCCGTTGCAAAGGTCAGCCACTCTGGTTGTAACACTTCCAAACCCTCCTCATTTCACCATCAGTGTTAAACTCTACAAATCTTTCATCTCAAGATCACTTCCTTAGAGAAGCATTCCCAACCCCATGTCTTCCCTATCCTTATTTGTTATTATTTATTGTTTGAAAACAGTGTCTTTTCTTCTGTAGCATTTATCTCAGTTTTATATTTTACATTCATTTGTATAGTTATTAATTAATAATATCTGACTTTATTATTTTTATTAATAATCTTTTATTCCTTTTATTAATAATATGACTAACTGCATTCTTACTTAACTAATATCTTAACTTATTTATGACTCTGTCATCCCTGAAATAAATTTTAAACTTATAAACTTCCAGGACACCATATAATTTCTTATTATTCACTGGCTCCTCCTTCTCAACCCCCTTTGATGAATCCATATCAGCTCCTTAATCTCTTAACATCAGTGTGTCCCATTGCACAGTCATTATATCCCTCAATTTCTTGATACATCACTCAGTCCCTTTAGGATCTCATGCAATCTAATTTGTTTAAATAATATCTATGATGACAACAGCCCAGACTTGTACTTCCAACTATAGCCTAATGGATATCTTCACTGGGAACTGAAAAGCAACATGTTCAAACCAAACTCCTGATCTGTTTCCACTCCCCTCTCTCCTCCAAAGCCTTCTCCATCTGTACTCTCTCCCATCTCAATTAAACGTACATCTATTTGTCCAGCTATTCAGGCCAGATCATTTTGAGTTAACCCTGGTTTATCTCTTGCTCTCTTATTCCAGGTCCTATTGATAAGCCAATCCCATCAGCTGTATCTTCAAACTATGTAGAATGCACCCACATCTCCCCAACTCCATCATTGCTGTCCTGGTCCAGTCCTTTATCACATCTCACTTGGATTGTTGCAGTTGTCTTCTAACTGATTTCCCTTCTTCCTCTTTACTCCATTTCAGGTTCTTCTCTATATAACAGAATTTAGCTTTTACTCTGCTTGAGAAAGGGAGGCTTTGGGGTATTAAGACAAAGCCTTTACAATGGCTTCTAAGAACCCACAAACTTTGGTTCCCTATCACTCTCTGGTCTCATCTGCTACCGGTATCTCTCTTGCTCAATTTACCGTTGAACCACCAGGCATCCTCCGAACCGAGGCCTGTGCACTGGCTACTTCTTCTGCCAGAGATCTGTCAGAGAGCTACGTGGCTCACTCCCTCACCGCCTTCAAATTGTTCCTCAAGTATAACCATCTCAGGAAAACCTTTACTGGTCTCGTTTCAAAAAATTGAATACCTCCTGGTCCTGACACTCCCTTCTCTGCTTTATTTCCTTTCTAGCACATTCTGTCTTTTTATATAATGTACAGATTACTTATTTTTTCTTATGATTCTCCATGACAAGAATGTAAGTTCCATAAAAATAGGCATCTTTGCATGTTTTTTACAATGTTATACTCCTAGAGCTTAAAACAACTTTGTACACGGTAGCTTTTCAATAAATACTAGTTCAGTTAAAAAAAAAAAGCCAGAACTATGTTGTAGTTGTTGTTGTTGTTATTGACACAGAGACACAAAGTGAGCAAATGTTGTTGGAGAAATGATGCCAATAGACTTGCTGTATGCAGGGTTGCCACAAAGCTTCAATTTGTAAAACATGCAGTATCCGTGAAGTGCAATAAGATGGGGTGTAACTTTGCTGTGTGTTGGCCTGTACTGATGAGCCTTTTCATTCTGTAATTTTCACATATCTAGTTGTGGCCTTTTCTTTTTGCTTAGAGAAGTTCCTTTAACATTTCTTTTAAAGGTGGTTTGGTAGTGCTGAATTCTTTTAGCTTTTGCTTGTCTGTAAAACTTTGATCTCTCCACCAAATATGAACAAAGCCTTGCTGGGTAGAGTATTCTTGGTTGTAGGTTTTTCTCTTTCATCGCTTTAAATATATTGTGCCACTTCCTTCTGGCCTGTAGAGTTTCTCCTGAAAAGCCAGAGATGACCTTATGGGAGTTTCCTTGTGTGTTATTTGTTGCTTTTCCCTTGCTGCTTTTAATATTCTCTCCTTATGTATAATTTTTTCCATTTTAATTACAATGTGTCTTGGTGTGTTCCTCTTTGGCTGTATCCTATATGGGACTCTCTGGGATGGCTGGACTTGGATGGCTGTTTGCTTTCTCAGGTTAGGGAAGTTTTTAGCTATTAAATCTTCAAATATGTTCTCAGCCCCTTTCTCTCTCTCTTCTCCTTCTGGGACTCTTATAATGCAAATATTAGTGTGCTTGATGTTGTGCCAGAGGTCTCTTAAACTGTCCTGTTTTCCTTTTTTTCTTTTATCTTTTTTTTTCTGTTCACCGTCAGTGATTTCCACTACTCTGTCTTCCATTCCTCTGTACCATTTAGTCTACTGTTGATTCCCTCTAGTATTTTTCAGTTCATTTACTATATTCTTCATCTCCGGTTGCTCTTTATACTTTCTATCTCTTTGTTAAAACCTTCTAACTCCTTGCTCTATGCACCTCATTTTGCCTAAGTCGCTGTTTTTATTTTTATGTATGTGGTAGGTTAGTTACATTTCCCAAAGCTGGAGAAGTGACCTTCTGAAGGAGACGTCCTATGTGTCCCAGCAGTGCACTCCCCTCTCATCACGTCACCTGAGCTGTATGCTCTAGGGATTCCCCCATGAGGGCTTCGAGAGTCCTCTTTCTGTGGAAGGCTAACTATGTGGGTGGTCTGGTAGGCTTCATCCCCTTGGTTGCCAGGCCCTGCCTTGTGCAGAGGCTGCCACCTGCTGGTTGGTGGGACTGGGTCATGAAACCACTGACTTGTGGAACCACAGGCCCCGACCAACCCATCCAGGCTAGTTCTGGCTCATTGGGGGGTAGACTCTGGGTCCAGAAAAGTCTGGGGCTGTTGCCCGCCCACCTGTGGGTGAAGCCAGGTCTTAGGGTTAGTGCCAGACTACTAGCAGGCAAAGCTGGGTCCTGGAGTCTGTTTGCAGGGCCCCGGGATCCCAGAGCTGGTGTCAAGTTTCTGAGTGGGCAGGACGGGGGTTGGGGGGGATGCGCAGGGTCCAGTGTGTCCCGAAGCTTGTGTTGGCCTGCTAGTGGGCAGGGCCCCAGTCCAGCTGGTCTCAGGACAATATCTGGCCTGCTGTGAGCCCGAGTCAGGACTGCGGTTTTCCTGAATGTGGTGTCTGCCCCCTGGTGGTTAAGGCTGATCCAGAGGCTAGAGTAGGCTCCCTGGAGGGCAGTGACAGGGCCTAGGGGATTCTGGGACTGTTGCCTGCCCACTGGTGGGTAGAGCTGGGTCCTGGGCCCTCTGGTGGGCAGGGCTGTGTCTAGAGGAGGCTGTGTGCACAGGAGGACTTAAGGCAGCCTGTCTGCTGATGGGTGGGGCTGTGTCCCCATCCAGTTAGTTGCTTGGCGTGGGGTGTCCCAGCACTGGCACCTGCAGGCTGTTGGGTGGGGCCAGGTCTCGGTGCTAAGGAGCTAGAGGGAGGAATCCATAGCACCTGCACCAAGTAGAAGGAAATTCCAAGAACGTCTGCTGCCAGGGTCCACATCTGCAGGAGGAGCCCCGGCACCCACCCCTGTTCCTTCAGGAAACTCTAAGACCAGCAGGTAGGTCTAGCCAAGCCTCCTATCAAATTACTGCTTTTGCCCTGGGTTCCGGAGGGAGTGAGATTTTGTGTGTGCCCTTTAAGAGTGAAGTCTGTTTCTCCCATCCTTTGGGACTCACAAAATTAAGTCCAGCTGTCCTTCAGAGCCGAATGCTCTGGGGGCTTGTCTTCTGGTGCAGGCCCCCCCGGGCGGGGGAGTCTGGCGTGTGGCTCAGACCTCTCACTCCTGTAGGAGAACGTCTACAATGTAATTACTCTCAGTTTGTGGGTTGCCCACTTGGGGATATGGGACTTGACTGTATCACGAGTCCGCCCATCCTACATGTCTCATTGTGGTTTCGTATTTATATCTTTAGTTGTAGAAGATCTTTTCTGATAGGTTCTGGTCTTTTCCATCAGTGGTTGTTCTGCAAACAGTTGTGATTTGGGTGTGCCTGTGAAAGGAGGTGAGCACACTGTCTTTCTACTCTGCCATGTTTTTTACATCCAAAACTGTGTTTTACTCCACAATTATCTATCCCCAGTGCTGAACTTAGCATACAACCCATAATTGACTCTTTTATTTTTTTAACATCTTTATTGCATATAACTGCTTTACAATGTTGTGTAAGTTTCTGCTGTATAACAAAGTGAATCAACTATATGTATACCCATATACCCTCCCTCTCGTGTCTCCCTCCCCCCCTCCCCTCACACCCCTCTAGGTGGTCACAAAACACTGAGCTGATCTCCCCATGTGATGCAGCTGCTTCCCACTAGCTATCTATTTCACATTTCGTAGTGTATATATGTCAATGCTACTCTCTCACTTCGTCCCAGCTTACCCTTCCCCCTCCCCGTGTCCTCAGGTCCATTCTCTACATCTGCATCTTTATTCCTGTCCTGCCCCTATATTCATAAGAACATTTTTTCTATTTTCTTTTTAGATTCCACATATACGTGTTAGCATATGGTATTTGTTTTTCTCTTTCTGACTTACTTCACTCTGTATGACAGACTCTGTGTCCATCTACTTCACTACAAATAACTCAATGTCGTTTGTTTTTATGGCTGAATAATATTCCATTGTATATATGTTCCACATCTTCTTTATCCATTCATCTGTCGATGGACACTTAGGTTGTTCCCATGTCCTAACTATTGCAAATAGAGCTGCAATGAACATTTTGGTACATGACTCTTTTTGAATTATAGTTTTCTCAGGGTATATGCCCAGTAGTGGGAATGCTGGGTTGTATAGTAGTTCTATTTTTAGTTTTTTAAGGAACCTCCATACTGTTCTCCATAGTGGCTGTATCAGTTTACATTCCCACCAACAGTGCAAGAGTGTTCCCTTTTCTCCACACCCTCTCCAGCATTTATTGTTTGTAGATTTTTTGATGATGGCCATTCTTACTGGTGTGAGGTGATACCTCATTATAGTTTTGATTTGCATTTCTCTAATGATTAGTGATGTTGAGCATCCTTTCATGTGTTTGTTGGCAATCTGTGTATCTTTGTTGGAGAAATGTCTATTTAGATCTTCTGCCCATTTTTGGATTGGGTTGTTTGTTTTTTTGATATTCAGCTGCATGAGCTGCTTGTATATTTTGGAGATTAATCCTTGGTCAGTTACTTCATTTGCAAATATTTTCTCGCATGCTGTGGGTTGTCTTTTTGTCTTCTTTCTGGTTTCCTTTACTGTGCAAAAGCTTTTAAGTTTCATTAGGTCCAACTTGTTTATTTTTGTTTTTATTTCCATTTCTCTAGGAGGTGGGTCAAAAAGGATCTTGCTGTGATTTATGTGATAGAGTGTTCTGCTTATGTTTTCCTCTAAGAGTTTTATAGTGTCTGATCTTACATTTAGGTCTTTAATCCATTTTGAGTTTATTTTTGTATACAGTGCTAGGGAGTGTTTTAATTTCATTCTTTTACATATAGCTGTTCAGTTTTCCCACCACCATTATTGAAGAGGCTATCTTTTCTCCATTGTATATTCTTGCTTCCTTTATCAAAGATAAGGTGACCATATGTGCGTGGGTCTATCTCTGGGCTTTTTATCATGTTCCATTGATCTATATTTCTGTTTTTGTGCCACTACCATACTGTCTTGATTACTGTAGCTTTGTAGTATAGTCTGAAGTCAGGGAGCCTGATTCCTCCAGCTCTGTTTTTCTTTCTCAAGATTGCTTTGGCAGAAGATATACAGATTGCCAACACACACATGAAAGGATGCTCAATATCACTAATCACACCATTGTAAAGCAATTATACTCCAATAAAGATGTTAAAAAATAAATAAATGAACATTTTTTTAAAGTAAATTAATTAATTAATTAATTTAAAAAAAACCAGCTCGCTTTGGCTATTGGGGGTCTTCTGTGTTTCCATACAAATTGTGAAATTTTTTGTTCTAGTTCTGTGAAAAATGCCATTGGTAGTTTGATAGGGATTGCATGGAATCTGTAGATTGCTTTGGGTAGTAGAGTCATTTTCACAATGTTGAATCTTCCAATCCAAGAACATGGTATATCTCTCCATCTGTTGGTATCATCTTTAATTTCTTTCATCAGTGTATTATATTTTTCTGCATATAGGTCTTTTGTCTCCTTAGGTAGGTTTATTCCTAGGTATATCATTCTTTTTGTTGTAATGGTAAATGGGAGTGTTTTCTTAATTTCACGTTCAGATTTTTCATCATTAGTGTATAGGAATGCAAAAGATTTCTGTGCATTAATTTTGTATCCTGCTACTTTACCAGATTCATTGATTAGCTCTAGTAGTTTTCTGGTAGCATCTTTAGGATTCTCTATGTATAGTATCATGTCATCTGCATATAGTGACAGTTTTACTTCTTCTTTTCCAATTTGGATTCCTTTTATTTCTTTTTCTTCTCTGATTGCTGTGGCTAAAACTTCCAAGACTATGTTGAATAATAGTGGTAAGATTGGACATCCTTGTCTCGTTCCTGATTTTAAAGGAAATGGTTTCAGTGTTTCACCATTGGGAATGATGTTGGCTGTGGGTTTGTCATATATGGCCTTTATTATGTTGAGGTAAGTTCCCTCTATGCCTGCTTTCTGGAGTTTTTTTGATCATAAATGGGTGTTGAATTTTATTGAAAGCTTTTTCTGCATCTATTGAGATGATCATATGGTTTTTATCCTTCAGTTTTTTAATACGGTGTATCACATTGATTGATTTGCATATATTGAAGAATCCTTGCATTCCTGGGATAAACCCCACTTGATCATGGTGTATGATCCTTTTAATGTGCTGTTGGATTCTGTTTGCTTGTATTTTGTTGAGGATTTTTACATCTATGTTCATCCATGATATTGGCCTGTAGTTTTCTTTTTTTGTGGCATGTTTGTCTGGTTTTGGTATCAGGGTGATGGTGGCCTCGCAGAATGAGTTTGGGAGTGTTCCTCTCTCTACTATATTTTGGAAGAGTTTGTGAAGGATAGGTGTTAGCTCTTTTCTAAATGTTTGATAGAACTCGCCTGTGAAGCCACCTGGTCCTGGGCTTTTGTTTGTGGGAAGATTTTTAATCACAGTTTCTCAGTGCTTGTGATTGGTCTGTTTATATTTTCTATTTCTTCCTGGTTCAGTCTCAGAAGGTTGTGCTTTTCTAAGAATTTGTCCATTTCTTCCAGGTTGTCCATTTTATTGGCATAGAGTTACTTGTAGTAATCCCTCATGATTCTTTTATTTCTGTAGTGTCAGTTGTGACTTCTCCTTTTTCATTTCTAATTCTATTGATTTGAGTCTTCTCCCTTTTTTTCTTGATGAGTCTGGCTAATGGTTTCTCAATTTTGTTTATCTTCCCAAAGAACCAGCTTTTAGTTTTATTGATCTTTGCTATTGTTTCCTTCATTTCTTTTTCATTTATTTCTGATCTGATCTTTATGATTTCTTTTCTTCTGCTAAATTTGATGTTCTTTTGTTCTTCTTTCTCTAATTGCTTTAGGTGTAAAGTTAGGTAGTTTATTTGAGATTTTTCTTATTTCTGGAGGTAGGATTGTATTGCTACAAACTTCCCTCTTAGAACTGCTTTTGCTGCATCCCATAGATTTTGGGTCATTGTGTTTTTATTGTCATTTGTTTCTAGTTATCTTTTGCTTTCCTCTTTGATTTCTTCAGTGATCTCTTGGTTATTTAGTAGTGTATTGTTTAGCCTCCACGTGTTTGTATTTTTTACAGTTTTTTTCCTTTAATTGATATCTAGTCTCATAGCACTGTGGTCAGAAAAGATACTTGATACGATTTCAATTTTCTTAAATTTACCAAGGCTTGATTTGTGACCCAAGATGTGATCTGTCACATATTCAAGGAATATTGGAATATGGAATATTCCAATATTGGAATATTCCTTGAGCACTTGAGAAGGAAATGTATTCTGTTGTTTTTGGATGCAATGGCCTGTAAATATCAATTAAGTCCATCTTGTTTAATGTATCATTAAAGCTTGTGTTTCCTTATTTATTTTCCTTTTGGATGATCTGTCCATTGGTGAAAGTGCGGTGTTAAAGTCCCCTACTGTGATTGTGTTACTGTCAATTTCCCCTTTTATGGCTGTTAGCATTTGCCTTATGTATTGAGGTGCTCCTATGTTGGGTGCATAAATATTTACAATTGTTATATCTTCTTCTTGGATTGATCCCTTGGTCATTATGTACAGTGTCCTTCTTTGTCTCTTGTAATAGTCTTTATTTTAAAGTCTATTTTGTCTGATATGAGAATTGCTACTCCAGCTTTCTTTTGATTTCCATTTGCATGGAATATCTTTTTCCATTCCCTCACTTTCAGTCTGTATGTGTCCCTAGGTCTGAAGTGGGTCTCTGTTAGAGAGCATATATGTGGGTCTTATTTTTGTATCCATTCAGCCAGTCTGTGTCTTTTGGTTGGAGCATTTAATCCATTTACATTTAAGGTAATTATCAATATGTATGTTCCTATTACCATTTTCTTAATTGTGTTGGGTTTGTTTTTGTGGGTCTTTTTCTACTCTTGTGTTTCCCGCTTAGAGAAGGTTCCTTAGCATTTGTTGTAAAGCTGGTTTGGTGGTGCTGAATTCTCTTAGCTTTTGCTTGTCTGTAAAGCGTTTAATTTCTCTGTCAAATCTGAATGAGATCCTTGCTGGTAGAGTAGTCTTGGTTGTAAGTTCTTCCCTTTCATCACTTTAAATATATCGTGCCACTCCCTCTGGCTTGTAGAGTTTCTGCTGAGAAATAAGCTGATAACCTTATGGGAGTTCCTTTGTATGTTATTTGTTATTTTTCCCTTTAAGAAATGACTTTAAGTCATTTCTGCCTTGAGTCACATGTACTGTATCCAGATGGTCTCAACACCTCAGTGCTCTCTCAGGGCTTCCTCCTTGAAGTAGCTCCCACTGTGGAAACTCCCATAATTGACTCTTAATAAATATATATATATATTTAATATTTTTTTAATGAATGAAAGAACAGCCTACTCTTTAGAGGTTGCCTGATAGACCTTTGATGGCTGATTTATTATTTATGTCGTGTGTCTCTTGGACTGCTCAAGGTGATTCTGATGCAGGGTACTTGAAGATGGCAGTTGCTGTAACACTGAGATAAGGACAGGGAAGAAAGATAGAAAGAGGGGAAAATCCCTTTTGTGACTTCTTTGGTCATTTCTCCTTTATCCTAGGGTTTCTGCTTGAGTTTCGATAGAAACACATGATGCCAATATACATCAGCAACATGTGTTTTCCATCTTGGATGTTATTGCTTAGTAATGAATGTGAGACACCTCCCACAAATCCACAGGATGTCTTTGCCAGAAAAGGACAGACAACCACCTGCAGCTTTTCATCCACCATCATCCACTTCCACGCCTGTTTAATACAGCATCAGTTCTCACGTCAGATCAAGAATGAATCTGTGTTCGATTTCATGTGCCTGTATTTAAGGAACACATTTTTATATTTGAGTGTGCAGTTTTAATTTTCTTAAACTTACCAAATTTATGGCTATCATAAAATATCTATACTTTTCTTACTGAATCATAATCTTTTCTTCCTCACACCCTTCCTCATTTCCTTTTTTTCCTTTTCTTCTCTCCTCTCACCCCTGCCCCCTCCTCAACTCTCTTTTTGCTTCCCTTCTTTCTTTCTTTCCTCTCTTGTCCTCTAGTGAAACTGTGGACATGTGAGTGTATGGATGACAGCAGGCACCAGCATCTTCCATGTTATACACAGGGTTCTGAGCACAGCATGCCTTTGGTCCAGGCAGGTGGAGGAGCTGAGAGAAGCAGGCTAGCCATCTGGAGACGAACATATGGGTGGTGTGGCATACATTCTCACACTTGGCGGCTGGGAAGATCAGAAATAGAAAGGGGAGGTTTGACTCCTCTTAATCAAATAAACAACAACAAAAAAGGAATTTGAAAGGGATACCAATGTGGAAGGATACTAATTTTAAAAAGAAGCATGGGTTTCCTAAATTTCCTAATAAACTGAAACAGAATCTTTGAGAGTGAATACAGAAGAGGTACAAAATAGGGTGGAAAATGGAGTAGGTTTTTTTTTTTTTTTTTAAATCCTCCCTAGATTTATTCTAATCATTAACCAAATTTGGTATATTTATAAAAAATTCTGGCCTTGGACTCAGGAGTGCTATGTTTTAGTTCTAACTTTGATCTTTGCCAGAGCTTTAGGCAAATAACTTTGGTTTCTTGGGACTCCATTTCCTCACCTCAAAAACAAAAATATCAAAATAAAAGACCTCTATATTCAGATATTCTGTGATGAGATTTATAATTCTATTTTTACTATAGTTGAAATCGAGTGAAATGGATAAAATGGAAGTGTTGTATTATACACTAAAACATATTGAGAATTATGTCAAATAATGTAATAAGTTGCCTGGTAAAACAGATTAGAGTGGTCTTATAATTATTAGCAATGGTTCCATGATGGCTATTTTATTAGCTAATCTACTCTCTACAAAATTGAATGAACAGGGAAGTTGAGTGATATGTATAGAGGAAAATAAATTTTTTTTACTTAGAGTATTGGGTTTATTTTTCTGGTCACATCATTTTCAGAGTTTTTTGTATTTACCTAGAGAGTGAAAACCCTGTTCAAGGAGGAGTGATGGGGGTTATAAGGGGTCAGAAAACATTTAACATAAAGGTTGATTGAATAAATGAAGGTCATTATTCTTGAAGTGAGGACCTCCAAGTCAGAGTAAGGAGCATGATGCTTCTCCTCAAACATCCAAAGAAACATTAGGTAGAAATTCAGTTACACTTCTTTTATGTAGACTAAAGGAAGTCTACTCATTTCTTCCATAGATATTTACTGAGTAGATGTTATATGTCAGACCATAATTTAGATGCCATGGATCAGATAGTGAGCATAAAGAAATATAGCACCCACCTTTATAGAAATTTTTGGCCAGAACCTAATAAATCCTAGAAATAAATGTATGATAAGTTCTTTTTTTTTTAATTTTTTAAAATTTATTATTTATTTATTATTTTTATTTTTGGCTGTGTTGGGTCTTCGTTTCTGTGTGAGGGCTTTCTCCAGTTGCGGCGAGTGGGGGCCACTCTTCATCGCGGTGCACGGGCCTCTCACTATCGCGGCCTCTCTTGTTGCGGAGCACAGGCTCCAGACGCTCAGGCTCAGCAGTTGTGGCTCACGGGCCTAGCTGCTCCGCGGCATGTGGGATCTTCCCAGACCAGGGCTCGAACCCGTGTCCCCTGCATTGGCAGGCAGATTCTCAACCACTGCGCCACCAGGGAAGCCCCGATAAGTTCTTTGTAGGAGAGAAATTAATCTAGTTAGAGCGGTCAGAAATTGTTTCCTGGGGAAGAAACCATTGAACTGGAATCTGGAACATGAATGAATAAGAAGGAATTAACTTAGCAAAATAATCATTTAGTGCATGTGTATATGTGTGTGTTCTTGAAGGTATGGCTGAATGGAAGAGTGTTGTTTCGGTAGAAGGAACAGCATATGCTAAGGTCTTATAATAGGAGGGACATGGTCTAACTGAGAAACCAAACAGGTGGTTGCGACATATAGGCTGAAGGAGAGTGTGGGGTGAGTTGAGGCTGTATAAAGAAGCTACAACATTTAGGATTTCATAGGTCATATGAAATGTGATCAGAATCCACTGAAGTGTTTCATGGGGTGAAGCATGTGACATCATTACATATTTGTTTAGATAAGTGCAGCATGAGAACAATTGAAAGAGTTGGAAAAGTGCTGTGGATTAACCAGTAAGAGACCTTCCACCTCCAGACAAGAGATAGTGAACACTTAGTCTTAAGAAGTGGTAATGGCCATGGAGATGAAGTGAAGTGGGTATATATATATAGGAATTTAAGAATAAAGACCAACAGAATTTTTTGTTGAACTTTACAGTGAGAGAGAGAAAGGAAGTGTGTCAAGGATGATTCTGGGGTTTCTGGCTTGTATTGTACAAGCTATGGATGGTGGTGGTTTCCTTGTTCCCTGGTAAGATTACTCAGGAGGAGACCAGGTTTGAAGGCTTGCGTATAGATATTATAGGTTGAATCGAGGCTTGCTGAGCTCATGTGTCATGTTCAAAATTTTTATATCACCAAGTCCCTACACACGTACAGTCAAAGACTGGGAGAGAAAGGGCAAATGAAGAAAGACCTTTGTGAAAGCAACTTGGCTCTTCTTGGTCCTGATCTTGTTTTAAACCAATGCTGAGACAAGCATAAAAGGAACCCTCAGCAAATATTCAGCAAGAATCCAGTGTGACATTACCCAGAGGTCTGTATTCAAGGTTGAAAGTGGTACTCGAAAAAATTTGCTTGTCTTTGTCTTCCTTGCTTGGCCCTAAGCCTCAGCGTCTGCTGATAATTCAAGCTGTTAGTAAAAAGAGGGCAACATTTTCCCCCATATCAACAATGAAATATATAAATAAAACACCATGTGAAGTAATACATAAGGCAAAACAAGTAAAGAAATAGCTGAGAAAGGAGAAAACAAAGTCAATAAAAGCTAATAATCAGGAATGTTTTAAGAATGTAAACATTCAATATTGAAAAGAAAACAGAAACATATTTGTAGATGCTGTTTAGTATTTGGACAGCCTTCATTAGAATGCTCAGCACAGTAAAATTTTTTAGAAAAACCTTTCTGCACAAACATAGTGTGCCTATGGTTTAAACAATTCTCTCTTTGTTATCTGAACTACTGAATAAAATAGCTCCAAGTTCCCATTGACTGCCAGGACCTCTCCAAGTTATTTTATTTAAAATAGAGATTGTAGGATATTTGTGAAGTTTTACTGTTGATACACAATTCTACCTTTAATATCTTCAAGTTTTAAAAATTTTGGTATTTGGCAGTACACTATGCTGTGGGAAAATTATAGCATGTCTTTCTCAAATATCTTGGGTTTATGACAGAAAGACATCACTAAGAAATCAATCATTCTCCAGGCTGAATCTTTTCCACTTTTGCCTCAGAAATAGTCAGCAACTTCAAGCTTTTAAAACGATGATTTCTTTGGTGGCCTATGGGCTGTTAAATCATGTGAATAATTAATTGATGTAATTAAACACATAAAGCACCACTTGCAAAATTTTGTACTGTGAAAATTAGCTAGGGTTTTACAGTAAATAGGCAATTCATGCCAAAGAATAGAGAAGTAAAGAATACATATTGAAAAAAATGAAAAAAGAATACATATTGAGATTCTGTTTTTTGTGTGATATTACCACAACCAGAGGAAAACTCTTTTTTCTTTGGCTGCGCGCGTGGCTTGTGGGATCTTAGTTCCCAGACCAGGGATCAAACCCTCACCCCCTGCCTTGGATGCACAGAGTCCTAACCACTGGACTGCTGGGGAAGTCCCCCATTTTTTAAAAAAAATAAACTCGTAATTTTATTTTATTTCATTAATGTGTTTATTTTTGGCTGTGCTGTGCGGCATGTGGGATCTTAGTTCCCCGACCAAGGATCAAACCCACGCCCCCTGCATTGGAAGTGCGGAGTCTTAACCGCTGGACCACCAGGGAAGTCCCTGGAAAATTGTTTAATTGTTCCTTTTGGTGGACAAAATAACATAAACATTTATAATACTAATTGATCAGTTGGTATACTTAATACTGAATCAAAAGATTAAGTCCAGTTTTCTGACATACCTTCAGTTGAGAAGGAAGACTTACTACAATGGATTGCAGAGGGAAAAGGTTTTTTTTTAAGAAAAAGGGAGGAGTCATGCTGAGGACCCTGGCTTCAAGCAAGCTTCTTTTAGATCCCTGCACCCCAGGAGATAAGCTAATTGTTCCCTCAACCACATCTTCCCTTTCTCCTCCACAACCCCTCAACCCTCGCCCCACCATCAAAAGTAGCTCAGCCCTGCCATGTTTCCACTGCTTTCTTTCCTTTTATCCTTCATTCTTAAGAGTAGCCATCCTGGTTGATATTAAATTATGCACTTTTTATTTCTTAAACATCCCTTTCCTTCATTAGAACTGAATCTTGTCATGTTTCTGATTATGTTCCTGTTTCCTAGAAAAATGACTAGCAGTTTGTAGGGCTCAAACAATTTTTTGAAAAACTAAGCACTTATGTGCCAGGCACAATCCAAGGTGCTTCATATGTATTTTTCTTATAATTCTTCAATAGGTTTAGCTTATAATAAACACTCAATAAAACTAATTTTGTTAAAATGAAACAAAATATTCTTCCAGTGTAAGGGTGTGCTTGAATTCCAGTTAAATCTACCCAACTCTACTGGTTGAAATATTTCCAATGACTGATTTATCAATAAATGGCTATTTGGCCAAATTTACTACATTTCCTGCTAAATCTGATCAAACATACTGTTAGTAATAGCAAATATATTTTAAAAGCAAATATATTTTATTTATGGAAGTATCCTTGATTTCTGAAATTCAGTAGGTACGTAATAAATGTCTGTTTAATGAATGAAATAGTAGCTATATTAGTTTATGTTTGCAGCTACAGGTACACAGTTAACTAGGTCCTATGGGAAGTATAATACCAAACTGCATTTGTGCCTACTGCCTATGTCTGGGATCAGAGCTCTACATAGACACTTATTTATGGACACAAATATTCATTAAATATGTTAGTGAAAATACAGTACAGAGAAAATAGAAGGGATGCAAATAAGTAAATTCTGTGAATGACAACCATCTATAGTAGGTGCTATTGACTAAATTGTGCCCCCCAATTCAAATGTTAAATCCTAAACCTCCAAACTGATTGTGTTTGGAGATAGGGCTTGTAGGAAGTAATTAAGATTAAATGAGATAGTAAGAGTAGGTGTGTAATCCCATAGGATTTGTGGCCTTATAAGAAGAAGAAGAGAGAGCCATCTCTTTCTCTTTTTGCACACGTCAACCCATGAAAGACCACGTGAGAACCCAGCAAGAAGGTGGTTGTCTGCAAGCCAGCAAGAGATGTCTCTCCAGGAACCAAAGCAATGGACAGCCTCCATAACTGTGAGAAAGAAATGTCTGTTGTTTAAGGCCCCCAGTCTATGATATTTTGTTATGTCAGCCTACGCAACTAGTACGTTTGGTACTCTTATTGTCTCCGTTATATTGAGGAGGAAATCGAGGCACAGAGAAGTTAGGTGTTCTGCCTGAGGTCATAGAACTAGGAGGTAAAAGGGCCAGGATCTGAATTTAGCACATATGATTCCAGAGCCCATCCTATTAATCATTTACAGAGCTTCTAGGCATCAAATAAGTAAAAGGGTGCAGATAAAAGAAAACGTGCCATGTGGAGAATTCCAAGAGAAATGAACATGAGCCTGGAGAGGCAAGTAAAGGCCAAACCAGGCAAGGGCTTTTTAAAAAATGTCCTGTTTTCCTCAGGGCAAAAGGAAGTCATTGAAAGGGTTTAAGCAAGGGGGACAGACGATGGGATGATGGATGAGATGTGGATTCTGAAGAGGCCACTCCAGCTGTAGCCTATTTGTTAAAAATATTGAAAAGACTTGATCTCAAGAGTGAAATAAAAATGGTCATTTGGAATCTACTTGGAATTCTTATCTTTTCCACAAGTCAGATTACTGCCTGATATATCACTATAAAGGCAGAACTGTGTTAGTAAGGCAAAGAGGTTTAACTTCTCCAAAGAGGTTAGAAATGTGAGGTTTGCCTGCTTAAGCATCTCAGTTGCGGTAAACATAGTGCATTATTTTCCCATTGCTATCATAACAAATTACCACACAGTTAGCAGCTTAAAACAACTGAAATTTATTATCTTATGGCTCTGTAGGTCTGAAGTCCATGAAAATTGTGGCTAGTCTGGTTCCATTAGTGCTACACAATTGTAGAAACAGAGTTGCCATTTCATTGTTGGCTGTCTGATAGGTCATTCATGCTCATCTGCTAGAGCCCATATTTCCAGGTTTTTGGCCCCTTTCAAAGCCGATAATGGTGTCTTCATATCTCTCACATGCTTCTCTTTCTGCCTTCTCTCTCCAATGCATCTCTTCTGCCTCAATATTCTGCCTTGGTCTTCTGCTTTCAAGGACCCATGTGATTCAAACCGACCCAGATAATCTAAAATAGTCTCCTTAAATTAACATGAGCTGATCAGTAATCTTAATTCTAACTATAAAAGCCCTCCCACAGTGGTAACTAGATTAGTGCTTGTTGAAATAAGCAAAGGATGGGAGTCTTGGGGGGAAATGTGCCTACCACACATGGTCTCCATTTTCTATGTACATATAATTTAGAATTAATTATATATCATGGATAATGTTCTTGAACTATTTTTTGGTTTAGTTTCAGTCTCTATCAATACACATGTTTTCATTCTTCCTGTAGTCATAAAACAAGAGTTAGATAAAAACATATTCTTTTCAAAGAAATCATAATTTCTAATGCTAAGGGTGGATATGTCATTACTTGTGGAGCCAGTATATATGGATAGAGACTGAAAGCCTAGAAATAAATTTCTTAATATGATAAATTAAGGTATTCCACTCATTCAATTATCTTTCCAGCAACTCATCATTCTTCTGGAATTTCATTTTTCTATTTCAGATACAAATGACATATTTTATTCAGTCAAAGCTGCATTAATAATTTCATAGCAAAATAATACAAAAAACAAGTGCACTTTAGATGACAGATGATGGAAATTGGAAGTAGGAACAAATTCTGATTTCACTTATTTTACTATCTATGCCAATACCTCCAGCAATGAAGGGAGCAAGAGTATGTCATGGTAAATGTCTGCATCCTAAAGCAAGGAATAATTAGTCAATATTGGTATTTTGTATGAGTCTTCATGCTTCATCTAAATCAATCTTTATAAATGCATTAGGTACTTCAGAGATGCCCTTAAGGCAGCTACCAAATAATATCAGTGATTTTGAAGGAGTTAATGTGTACCCCTTAGAAAGGAGCTTATCTGAAGGTAACTAAGGTATTTGAGAAAATGCTCTAAGACATGATAAATATGGATAAAAACTGAAAGTGACATTTAATTCTACATACAGGTAAAAGAATAAGTATTATTTAATGGATTCCAAATCTATACTACTTTCCCTCCAGTAAAAAAATAATCAGGTAAGATTTAGTGAACAGCTAAATACCTTTATAATTTCAAAGAGCTTTGAAAAATAAGTGAACATTCCAACAACTAATAGGGAATTAAGTTTATCTTTCCTTAAACAGAAACAATAAATCTAGGAGCCAGTATTAACAGTTACTTTTCAGTTTGCCCTACAGTGTTCCTAAAGACCTATGTCTTATGTTCAGTGTGATCAACATCTCTATGCTTTCTGTAGGGGATCAGAAAAAATGCAGAGGGGATGTTAATTACATGGTCATTATAGAATTTACAACATGTTGATTGATTACTAGGCACTAACATCTATGCAGATGAGGAACTGAAGGCCAGAAGTTATGAAACACAAGAATGAAAATGAGCTCAAGAATCCCACACGAGTCTTCTCAACTCTGACTCTTTAACCAGTAAGTGGAAAGATGATGAAGTTTAGATGTGTTTTTTATTTTGGAGTTCATGTTAAACACGCAGTGTAACTAAAAGAGCATCAAATTACTTCTCACATACTGTATGAATACTGTATATAAGTAGAATAAGTATTTAGAAAGCAGTTGGTGGTGGTGTAGGAAGATGTCCTTATCCTCAGCCAAATCCTAGTTACATCTATGTTGCCTTAGAAAAAACCTACAATGTTTTACCATCAACTAACTTCAAAGGGTGTTCTATTTCCAAAGAGACAGGGAGTTTCTGAGCATGCATTACCTATAATTCTTTTAGAAAGTCCAAATGTTGTCACATTTATCTTGTGTTTACAGAGAATCACTCATCTTTCATAATACAACTACTTAGCACTGAGAAATGCATAGGTAACTGACAGTATATGTCTCCCAATATAAAATAAAGTTTATATTTTGGGCTTAAAATATGTAGGTCAATTTACCAATATTTTGATAAACAGGGTAGATCCAGCTTACCTCACAGACTATGTCTATGAGGTTTAGTGGAAGTTGCTTGTTCTGAGTCTTACTCATGAAGTTGAAATGATACATAAATATATATCTTTTCACCATTTAAATGAAACTCAAACCCAAGAGTATCTAATGAGCAGTGTTTGCAGCCTATAAGGAATTTAATAACACCACTGGAGCCAACCACTTTATAATATATTTGGGCCTCAGTTGTGTCAGAGCTCAGAATAAATCAGGGAGCAAACTGCTGTTTATGCCTCTGCAATCCTCAGCCAAGCTCAGGATAACAGCCATGTTTACTGATACCATTTTTTGAGTTGTTAATGCCCTTACAAAATAGAACTCGGAAAAAATGATACAGAATCTGAATGAGTACAACTTTAAGATAGCCGTTTTTTAAAAGAAGATAACATTTAAGAAAAAAACCCAAATTTACAATGCATGAGTTCCATGATTTCCAAATTTGTTATCATTGCTTATTAGCGGATTGAATAAAATCATGGCAACATTTCTAATGGGGTTGAATTCTGTGGAAAATCATACAAAGGGGAAGCGAGGTATATATGTTAGAAGAAAATGAGAAGAAATATGTTCTCCTACTTACAGTGTGGAATAATTTACAGACTCCTAAACATTCTTGGCCAAAGTTCTGGGATGTATTCTATATAAGCTATCAATTTACAGACAGTTTGATGATATAATAAGCATGTACTCTCTAAAGGAAATTGTTTTGTTTTGAATCCTGGCTCCACCAATTACTAGGAATGTAATCTAAAGCTGTAAATATGGATAATAAAACATTTGTTTGTGGAACTTGCAAGAGGGCAAAATGTCCCACCCCAAAATGTGTCTCTTTGGCATGAGGATTATTTTAGGCAGGTGGTTTTTAAGAAAAAAAATGCTCAGGAAGAGCTTTTGTCTCTCCATTCTTACTGCCTAAAAGAATTTAGATGGAGGACCTGTTCCACGGAGGGAGCCGTCACTGAAGATGACTACAGTATAATATGAATTAGGTGTGATAGACCAGGAGGAACCTAGAAAAGTCTGTTTCTTAAAATTCCTCTTTGTGTCCCAGCAAACATTTGTGTACCAAATATTTGCTCTTTTTCACCTTCCTGTGAATTCCCTTCCTTCTCTTTTATTTTTTAATTTTTTTTCATTTTTGCATGTTTAATTTTCAGGTTAATAGGAAGAACACCATGAATGTAATTAAAAATAGGTTATGTTGTTTTCTTCTATTGACCGATGCTAATGCAAATATGGGACTTTAGCTCACATTAGTTGCCTTCTTTACTGCAGGGCTGACTTGTTCAGATGAATAAAATCATCTTAAGTTGAAATTTTGGGGGGTGAGGAACTTATAAATTTTATGAGGGATTAGCCATTTCACTGTCCTATTTTTTTTTTAAACATCTTTATTGGAATATAATTGCTTTACAATGGTGTGTTCGTTTCTGCTTTATAACAAAGTGAATCAGTTACACATATACATATGTCCCCATATTCTTCTGTCTTCTGTCTCCCTCCCTCCTATCCTCCCTGTCTCACCCCTCTAGGTGGTCACAAAGCACCGAGCTGATCTCCCTGTGCTATGCACCTGCTTCCCACTAGCTATCTATTTTACGTTTGGTAGTGTATATATGTCCATGCCACTCTCTCGCTTTGTCCCAGCTTACCCTTCCCCATCCCCGTATCCTCAAGCCCATTCTCTAGTAGGTCTGTGTCTTTATTCCCATCTTGCCCCTAGGTTCTTCATGACCTTTTTTTTTCTTTTTTACATTCCATATATATGTGTTAGCATATGGTATTTGTTTTTCTCTTTCTGACTTACTTCACTCTGTATGACAGACTCTAGGTCCATCCACCTCACTACAAAGAACTCAATTTTGTTTCTTTTTATGGCTGAGTAATATTCCATTGTATATATGTGCCACATCTTCTTTATCCATTCATTTGTTGATGGACACTTAGGTTGCTTCCAAGTCCTGGCTATTGTAAATAGAGCTGCAATGAACATTGTGGTACATGACTCTTTTTGCTTTTTGGTTTTCTCAGGGTATATGCCCAGTAGTGGGATTGCTGGATCATATGGTAGTTCTATTTTTAGTTTTTTAAGGAACCTCCATACTGTTCTCTATAGTGGCTGTATCAATTTACATTCCCACCAAGAGTGCAAGAGAGTTCCCTTTTCTCCACACCCTCTCCAGCATTTATTGTTTGTAGATTTTTTGATGATGGACATTCTGACTGGTGTGAGATGATAGCTCATTGTAGTTTTGATTTGCATTTCTCTAATGATTAATGATGTTGAGCATTCTTTCATGTGTTTGTTGGCAATCTGTATATCTTCTTTGGAGAAATGTCTATTTAGGTCTTCGGCCCATTTTTGGATTGGGTTGTTTGTTTTTTTGATATTGAGCTGCATGAGCTGCTTGTAAACTTTGGACATTAGTCCTTGGTCAGTTGCTTCATTTGCAAATATATTTTTCCATTCTGAGGGTTTTCTTTTTGTCTTGTTTATGGTTTCCTTTGCTGTGCAAAAGCTTTTAAGTTTCATTAGGTCCCATTTGTTTATTTTTGTTTTTATTTCCATTTCTCTAGGATGTGGATCAAAAAGGATCTTGCTGTGATTTATGTCACACAGTGTTCTGCCTTTGTTTTCCTCTAAGAGTTTTATAGTGTCTGGCCTTACATTTAGGTCTTTAATCCATTTTGAATTTATTTTTGTGTATGGTGTTAGGGAGTGTTCTAATTTCATTCTTTTACATGTAGCTGTCCGTTTTCCCAGCACCACTTATTGAAGAGGCGGTCTTTTCTCTACTGTATATTCTTGCCTCCATTATCAAAGATAAGGTGACCATAGGTGCGTGGGTTTATCTCTGGGCTTTCTATCCTGTTCCATTGATCTATATTTCTGTTTTTGTGCCAGTACCATAGTGTCTTGATTACTGTAGCTTTGGAGTATAGTCTGAAGTCAGGGAGCCTGATTCCTCCAGCTCCGTTTTTCTTTCTCAAGATTGCTTTGGCTATTCGGGGTCTTTTGTGTTTCCATACAAATTGTGAAATTTTTTGTTCTACTTCTGTGAAAAATGCCAGTGGTACTTTGATAGGGATTGCATTGAATCTGTAGATTGCTTTGGGTAGTAGAATCATTTTCACAATGTTGATTCTTCCAATCTGAGAACATGGTATATCTCTCCATCTATTTGTCTCATCTTTTATTTCTTTCATCAGTGTCTTATAATTTTCTGCATACAGGTCTTTTGTCTCCTTAGGTAGGTTTATTCCTAGATACTTTATTCTTTTTGTTGCAGTGGTAAATGGGAGTGCTTCCTTAATTTCTCTTTCAGATTTTTCATCATTAGTGTATAGGAATGCAAGAGATGTCTGTGCATTAATTTTGTATCCTGCTACTTTACCAAATTCATTGATTAGCTCTACTAGTTTTCTGGTAGCATCATTAGGATTCTCTGTGTATTGTATCATGTCATCTGCAAACAGTGACAGCTTTACTTCTTTTCTGATTTGGATTCCTTTTATTTCTTTTTCTTCTCTGATTGCTGTGGCTAACACTTCCAAAACTATGTTGAATAATTGTGGTGAGAGTGTGCAACCTTGCCTTCTTCCTGATCTTAGTGGAAATGGTTTCAGTTTTTCACCATTGAGGACGATGTTGGCTGTGGGTTTGTCTTATATGGCTTTTATTAGGTTGAGGAAAGTTCCCTCTATGCCTGCTTTCTGGAGGGTTTTTATCATAAACTGGTGTTGAATATTGTCGAAAGCTTTTTCTGCATCTATTGAGATGATCATATGGTTTTTCTCCTTCAAGCTGTTAATATGGTGTATCACATTGATTGATTTGCTTATATTGAAGAATACTTGTATTCCTGGGATAAACCCCACTTGATCATGGTGTATGATCTTTTTAATGTGCTGTTGGATTCTGTTTGCTAGCATTTTGTTGAGGATTTTTCATCTATGTTCATCAGTGATATTGGCCTGTAGTTTTCTTTTTTTGTGACATGTTTGTCTGGTTTTGGTATCAGGGTGATGGTGGCCTCGCAGAATGAGTTTGGGAGTGTTCCTCTCTCTGCTATATTTTGGAAGAGTTTGTGAAGGATAGGTGTTAGCTCTTCTCTAAATGTTTGATAGAACTCGCCTGTGAAGCCATCTGGTCCTGGGCTTTTGTTGGTTGGAAGATTTTTAATCACAGTTTCAATTTCAGTGCTTGTGATTGGTCTGTTCATATTTTCTAGCTCTTCCTGGTTCAGTCTCAGAAGGTTGTGCATTTCTAAGAATTTGTCCATTTCTTCCAGGTTGTCCATTTTATTGGCATAGAGTTGCTTGTATTAATCTCTGATGATCCTTTGTATTTCTGTAGTGTCAGTTGTTACTTCTCCTTTTTCATTTCTAATTCTATTGATTTGAGTCTTTTCCCTTTTTTTCTTGATGGGTCTGGCTAATGGTTTCTCAATTTTGTGTATCTTCTGAAAGAACCAGCTTTTAGTTTTATTGATCTTTGCTATCGTTTGCTGCATTTCTTTTTCATTTATTGCTAATCTGATCTTTATGATTTCTTTCCTTCTGCAAACTTTGGGATTGTTTTGTTCTCTTTCTCTAATTACTTTAGGTGTAAGGTTAGGTTGTTTATTAGTGATGTTTCTTGTTTCTTAAGGTAGTATTGTATTGCTATAAACTTCTCTCTTAGAACTGCTTTTGCTGCATCCCATAGGTTTCGGGTCATCGTGTTCTCATTGTCATTTGTTTCTAGGTATTTTTTAATTTCCTCTTTGATTTCTTCAGTGATCTCTTGGTTATTAAGTAGTGTATTGTTTAGCCTCCATGTGTTTGTATTTTTTACACATTTTTTCCTATAATTGATATCTAGTCTCATAGTGTTGTGGTCAGAAAAGATACTTGATACGATTTCAATTTTCTTAAATTTACCAAGGCTTGATTTGTGACCCAGGATATGATCTATACTGGAGAATGTTCCATGAGCACTTGAGAAGAAAGTGTATTCTGTTATTTTTGGATGGAATGTCTATAAATATCAATTAAGTCCATCTTGTTTAATGTATCATTTAAAGCTTGTGTTTCCTTATTTATTTTCATTTAAGATAATCTGTCCATTGGTGAAAGTGGGGTGTTAAAGTCCCCTACTATGATTGTGTTACTGTCGATTCCCCTTTTATGGCTGTTAGTATTTGCCTTATGTATTGAGGTGTTCCTATGTTGGGTGCATAAATATTTACAATTGTTATATCTTCTTCTTGGATTGATCCCTTGATCATAATGTAGTGTCCTTCCTTGTCTCTTGTAATAGTCTTTGTTTTAAAGTCTATTTTGTCTGATATGAGAATTGCTACTCCAGCTTTCTTTTGATTTCCATTTGCATGGAATATCTTTTTCCATCCCCTCACTTTCAGTCTGTATGTGTCCCTAGGTCTGAAGTGGGTCTTTTGTAGACAGCACATATAGGGGTCTTGTTTTTGTATCCATTCAGCCAGTCTATGTCTTTTGGTTGGAGCATGTAATCCATTTAAATTTAAGGTAATTATCAATATGTATGTTCCTATTACCATTTTCTTAATTGTTTTGGGTTTGTTATTGTAGGTCTTTTCCTTCTCTTGTGTTTCCTGCCTAGAGAAGTTCCTTTAGCATTTGTTGTAAAGCTGGTTTGGTGGTGCTGAATTCTCTTAGCTTTTTTTTTTTTTTTTTTTAATGATAATTTTTTTTTAAAGTATTTTTTAAAATATTTTATTTATTTATTTATTTATTTATGGCTGTGTTGGGTCTTCGTTTCTGTGTGAGGGCTTTCTCCAGTTGCGGCGAGTGGGGGCCATTCTTCATCGCGGTGCGCGGGCCTCTCACTATCGCGGCCTCTCTTGTTGCGGAGCACAGGCTCCAGACGCGCAGGCTCAGTAGTTGTGGCTCATGGGCTTAGTTGCTCCGCGGCATGTGGGATCTTCCCAGACCAGGGCTCGAACCCGTGTCCCCTGCATTGGCAGGCAGATTCTCAACCACTGCGCCACGAGGGAAGCCCTTCTCTTAGCTTTTACTTGTCTGTAAAGGTTTTAATTTCTCTGTTGAATCTGAATGAGATCCTTGCTGCGTAGAGTAATCTTGGTTGTAAGTTTTCCTTCTTCATCACTTTAAATATGTCCTGCCACTCCCTTCTGGCTTGCAGAGTTTCTGCTGAAAGATCAGCTGTTAATCTTATGGGGATTCCCTTTTGTGTTATTTGTTGTTTTTCCCTTGCTGCTTTTAATATTTTTTTTGTATTTAATTTTTGATAGTTTGACTAATATGTGTCTTGGCGTGTTTCTCCTTGGATTTATCCTGTATGGGACTCTCTGTGCTTCCTGGACTTGATTAACTATCTCCTTTCCCATATTAGGGAAGTTTTCAACTATAATCTCTTCAAATATTTTCTCAGTCCCTTTCTTTTTCTCTTCCTCTGGGATGGGACCCCTATAATTCAAATGTTGGTGCATTTAGGTTGTCCCAGAGGTCTCTGAGATTGTCCTCAATTCTTTTCATTCTTTTTTCTTTATTCTGCTCTGCAGTAGTTATTTCCACTATTTTATCTTCAGGGTCACTTATCCGTTCTTCTGACTCAGTTATTCTGCTATTGATTCCTTCTGGAGAATTTTTCATTTCAATTATTGTGTTGTTCATCACTGTTTGTTTGTTCTGAAGTTCTTCTACATCCTTGTTAAGCGTTTCTTGTATTTTCTCTATTCTATTTCCAAGATTTTGGATCATCTTTACTTTCATTATTCTGAATTCTTTTTCAGGTAGATTGCCTATTTCCTCTTCATTTGTTAGATCTGGTGGGTTTTTGCCTTGCTCCTTCATCTGCTATGTGTTTCTCTGTCTTCTCATTTTGCTTAACTTACTGTGTTTGGGGTCTCCTTTTCACAGGCTGCAGGTTCATAGTTTCCATTGTTTTTGGTGTCTGCCCCCAGTGGCTAAGGTTGGTTCAGTGGGTTGTGTCGGCTTCCTGGTGGAGGGGACTGGTGCCTGTGTTCTGGTGGATGAGGCTGGATCTTGTCTTTTTGGTGGGCAGGTCCACATCTTGTGGTGTGTTTGGGGGTGTCTGTGACCTTATTATGATTTTAGGCAGCCTCTCTGCTAATGGATGGGGTTGTGTTCCTGTCTTGCTAGTAGTTTGGCATGGGGTGTCCTGCACTGTTGCTTGCTGGTCGTTGAGTGGAGCTGGTTCTTGGCATTGAGATGGAGATCTCACGTTTGATATTACATGGAGCTGGGAGGTCTCTTGTGGACCAGTGTCCTGAAGTTGGCTCTCCCACCTCAGAGGCACAGCCCTGACACCTGGCTGGAGCACCAAGAGCCTGTCATGCACAGGGCTCGGAATAAAAGGGAGAAAAATAAGAAGGAAAGAAAGAAGAAGATAAAATAAAATAAAATAAAATGAAGTTATTAAAATAAAAAATAATTATTAAAAAAAAAATTTTTTTAGTAATAAAAAAAAAAGAGAAAGAATGAAGAGAGCAACCAAACCAAAAAAGAAATCCACCAATGATAACAAGTGCTAAAAAGTATACTAAAACAAAACAAAACAAAACAAAAAACGGACAGAGAGAACCCTAGGACAAATGGTAAAAGCAAAGCTATACAGACAAAATCACACACAGAAGCATACACATACACACTCACAAAAAGAGAAAAAGGGAAATATATATATATATATATATATATATATATATACACACACACACACACACATATATATATATATATATATATATACACACACACATATATATATATATATATATATATATATATATATATATATATATGTATGTATATATATATATCGTTGCTCCCAAAGTCCACCTCCTCAATTTGGGGTGACTCGTTGTGTATTCAGGTATTCCACAGATGCAGGGTACATCAAGTTGATTGTGGAGATTTAATCCGCTGATTCTGAGGCTGCTGGGAGAAATTTCCCTTTCTCTTCTTTGTTCGCACAGCTCCTGGGGTTCAGGTTTGGATTTGGACCCGCCTCTGCTTGCAGGTGTCCTGAGGGCGTCTGTTCTTTGCTCAGACTGGACAGGGTTAAAGGAGCAGCTGATTCAGGGGCTCCGCCTTACTCAGGCTGGGGGGAGGGAGGGGTACGAATGCGGGGCGAGCCTGCGGTGGCAAGAGGCCTGCATGACGTTGCACCAGCCTGAGGCGCCGTGTGTTCTCCCAGGGAAGTTGTCTCCGGATCATGGGACCCTGGCAGTGGTGGGCTGCACAGGCTCCCGGGAGGGGCGGTGTGGACAGTGACCTGTGTTTGCACACAGGCTTCTTGGTGGCGGCAGCAGCAGCCTTAGCATCTCATGCCCGTCTCTGGGGTCCGCGCTGATAGCCCCGGCTCGCACCCGTTTCTGCAGCTCCTTTAAGCGGCGCTCTTAATCCCCTCTCCTCGCGCACCAGGAAACAAAGAGGCAAGAAAAAGTCTCTTGCCTCTTCGGCAGCTCCAGACTTTCCCGGACTCCCTCCCGTCTATCCGTGGAGCACTAGCCCCCTTCAGGCTGTGTTCACGCCGCCAACCCCAGTCCTCTCCCTGCAATCCGACCGACCGAAGCCCGAGCCTCAGCTCCCAGCCCCCGCCCGCCCCGGCGGGTGAGCAGACAAGCCTCTCGGGCTGGTGAGTGCTGCTCGGTGCCGAGCCTCTGTGCGGGAATCTCTCCGCTTTGCCCTCCGCACCCCTGTGGCTGCGCTCTCCTCCGTGGTTCCGAAGCTCCCCCCTCCGCCCCCCGCAGTCTCCACCCGCGAAGGGGCTTCCTAGTGTGTGGAAACCTTTCCTCCTTCACAGCTCCCTCCCAGAGGTGCAGGTCCTGTCCCTGTTCTTTTGTCTCTGTTTTTTCTTTTTTCTTTTGCCCTACCCAGGTACGTGGGGAGTTTCTTGCCTTTTGGGAAGTCTGAGGTCTTCTGCCAGCGTTCAGTAGGTGTTCTGTACGAGTTGTTCCACATGTAGATGTATTTCTGATGTATTTGTGGGAAGGAAGGTGATCTCCACGTCTTACTCTTCTGCCATCTTGAAGCTAACTCCCCTTCCCTTTTAAGTCCTAGACCCCTACCCCCTTTTCCATAATCCAGGATGACATGTATACCTCCGTTTGCTTCACTGTCTTTGGAATCTCTCATTTTATGTGGATTCCCTGTAACTTCAAAATTAAATTTTATTTTCTCCTGTTAATCTGTACCATGTCAGTTTAATTATTAGGCCAGCCAGAAGAACTGGGTAGGGTAGAGGAAAATTTTCCCTCCCTGATAAACTGTTGAGGGGATTAAATTAGGTAATATATTTGAAGCATTTAATAGAATGCTTGGCATGCATTAGGCATGCAATAAAATTAGCTAGTAATATTGATAGAAGTAAAAACAAAGCAAATTTAAGATAAGAATTGCTAGGTGTTACAATCAGCAGCATATTGCCATATTGATGTTATGAGATTTTATTTGTGAGTGCTTTATATTCATTTCATTTAGGAATTACAGCCTATCTTTGAAAGGACCTTACACAAATTACAAAAAAAAAAAAAAATCTTAAGGGAGGATAGAGTCAATATGAATAAAATCACATTTAATTAACATTTCCCCCCTTACCTAGTCCAGTGCTTTGTACATAGTTCACATACAAGTAATCCCTAATGAATAAATAAATAATGGAATGGAAAGATGAGTAGAAGTACGCATGCATAAATGAAAAGCATTCTGGATCATCTGAAAGATGCAGAAAGATTATATTTTCAACATCTGACTTGAGCAGGTTGCCACGTTTCAGCAATAGTTCTAAAGGGAAGGAAAAGTAGGACAAAAAAGAGAAATATTTAGGTATCTGCTTTTACTTCTTTCCTAAGGGAAAGAAAACATTTTTTTTCCCTGACATTAAGTGTGAGCAGAATTTCCTCTGTAGCTTGTGCTACAAAGGAAAAAGATTCTAGTTTCTCCTGGTTTTGCCACTGTCTAGCCATATGAGCTTAATCTCCCTAGAACTTTGTATTCCTCAGTTGTAAAATGAAGTAGAACAAGAGTACTGACAAAGTTTCTTTTACCTTCAAAATTTTGTAATTTAGATAAAGGAGATTATTTAAAGCCACTGCATCAAGGAGAAGGAGGGGATTAGTTTATGAAAGTGCAAGCTGATAAGTCACATCTATTCTCCTGTAGTGGGATATAACTTCTGATTCTGAGATCCTGGCCACTGTTAATCACAAAGGATCATTCACTCCTTGATCAGCTGGAGGCAATGGAACTCAGACTGGATATGAACAGACTGACTTTAAATCCCAGCGCTTGCTACTTACTAGCTGTGGCCAGATGATCTCTCTGTTCCTCTTTATCCTCATTTTGTAGTAAGTAGCAATAAATAGTATATACTTTCTAAGCTTGATTGAGGGGTTGAATGAGTTACTGTAATAAGTGTAGTAGGAGTGTGGCACAGTAAGCACCAACAAATGTCAACTATTAATATTGAAGCTCAGACTTGGTTAGAGGAGTTTTCTAGAAGATGAATGGACAGCTGATTTGTCTCTGTAACTCTACCCTACTAGACACAGGTCCTTTGATGACAAAAGCTATGCCTTTATTTATTCTTCAGCACTAGTTGACAACCAATATATTTGTTGAGCTACATCTATGTCCCAGGCACTGTATAAGCATAGACAATGCATTAAAGAGCAAAATTTGTACATGGACCATACCCTCAAAGAGCTTGAGTGGGACAGAAATTAACAAAACCATCCAAGTCAATGCTTAATTTCATTAATTTACTTAATTTGTTTTTGTTGTATAGTTACATGACTAATTATAACCAATTTTATGCTTATAAATATTTAAGAAAAACATAATAAAACAAATTTTTTAACAGGGATAGATATATTACTTGATACAGTTCATTGTTTTGCCTTCTGCCTTCATATTTAGTCTAAGAAAGCCAACCTGGTCTACGTTCTTTAAGACAGCCTTGTGAACCTCTCTGACATACTAAAGCTGAGGGTTTTATTCATTCAAACACCACTATTCAGCACTGTTCCTAATACTGGGGATGCTTCAATGAACATAAAAATCCCTATCTCAAGAAATTTATATTCTACTTTGGAGAGACAGACAATTACCTAGAAAATAAATGAATACATAAATAAGTAGAACTATCTTATAGTGAAAAGTGCTTTGCAGGAAATTAAAAACTGGGTAAGTGATAATATGATAGCATATGTCTTGGTGATGGTATTAGGTTGAGTGATTAAGAAAAAGCCTCTTGAAGGAAGTGACATTTGAGCTGAAAGCTGATTGATGAGAAGGAGCTTTTCATGGCAGGCACTCATGGAGGAAGAGAATCCCAGGCAGAGGCAGTGATTAATGCAAAGGTCCAGAAATGGGAACTTAGCACGTCGGAGGAACAGAAAACTCAGTGAGGCTGGAATGTAGTGAGTAAGCAGGAGAAAAGAGCTTACAGCAGAAAGAGGAAGAATTCAAATCATCTAGGACTTTGTAAGATAAAATAGGGAGTTGAATTTTATTCTAGGTGAAATGGATAGCTATTGGAAGTTTTTAAGCAGGGGAAGGGCTATCTGATATGTAATTTAGGAAGAACTTTCTAAAATTTAAGATGACTGTAAAGATTATAAAAGGGCAAAAAAAAAAAAAAAAAGGAACGGAAAGTATTAAGAAGTTGTGTCAGTGCTTCATACACCAGACAATGGTGGTTGCTGAGGAGATTTTAAAAATAGAAAGAGTTAGGGTTTATTTTAAAGGTAAGGTCCAGAGGAACTCCTGATACATTGGATGTAGTAGGTAAGGAAAAGAAAACAAACAAACATAATTTTTTTTTTGTAAATTAATAATCACAATTTATTTAATAATCATTTCATATTATAGACTTAAGTGTTACATTTCATCTTAGAGGCCTGTAATCCACAAGTAGTATAAAATGGGATTTATATATATCTTAGCAGGAAATAAAAATGATGTAATAATCACTGTTAATGATTTTCACTTTTAAAAATGAACTGTAAAGAAATACATTTCTATCAAACTTAACAGGACTCCTTCATAGCCCAAAGAAGTGTAATTTAACTCAAAATTTTAACAAGTAAGTTATTAAAAGAAAATGTATAATATAAATTAAAATGCATCTTAACAAGTTCCAGATATACTTATTATTAAATATAAAGATGTTAGCTCTGGTACATAAGAAAATATTTACAACTAATAAAAAGCAGATTGTAGAATATATGTGTTCTATGTATAAAAATAAGTAAAATATTTTATAGTCCAGACCAAGGGATCTTTTCTAAGCCAGCTTTTATCCATGCAACTCTATTACAATACCATCTCATTAGCATTACTGGAACATATACATGCATGGAAGAAATCTAACAATAATCTTTATTTAAAGCTCATACTGCCTTTTGAGGGCCTGCACATCTTCTAAAGTAAAATGTTTGTTTAGTGTGTCTGAGAGGTCATCAAAGAGCTGTTTAATCTGCTCCTTTCGGCCCTTGCTAATCAAGATGTGTCAACATCATCTTAAACCTTTCTGCTTTACTCAGATATAAAAGATGCTGATATACCAAGGAAGGATCTTTATCAATAAGATTATTTTTCAGAGACTGGATGAGGAGCAGGAATGTATCCCCTTCAAGTTTGTTACTCAACGACACTGGCAAGTCTTTCGGTTCAGTGATGGCTAACAGGTGTGCACAGGCTTCTTTATCTTTCCTAGTACTGACGGCGTTTATAACCTGGCCAACTTCGTAGGCATTGTTAGGCTTGGGGATTGGTAGTTTCTCATAGAATTCTTGGGGCCCGTTGCTTGTGTCCCCCTTCTCAGAAGCACGGGAGTCAGTGGAGACGTCCTCCGAGGTCCTTTCAGGCTGCTCTTTACGGCCTTCATTCACCTCTTGAATCTCAATTTTCCTTCTCTCCTTTTCTTTGTTGAACGATGCTGCATTATCCTGAACATTCAGGATTCTGGTGACCTCTTCCAGTTCCATTTTTGCCTCAATAATATTTGGGTCTAGTAGGAGAACTTTATGGAGATCATTTAAACTTTTCTGATAATTCTTGAGTCCTTTGTGAGCAAGAGCTCGTCTATAGCATGCTGTCACATTGCTGAGATCTATCTGAAGCGCCTGGTCACAGCCCTGCTTTGCCTCTTAAAACTGGCCCAGCTTCAAGTAACAGAGGGCTCTGTTTGTATAAATGGCACATTCCTTGTTGTTAATCTTTAAGCATTCACTGTATTTACTAAGGGCATCTTTATAGTTTTTGTCCTTTACACATTGATTTCCTTCTTCTTTAAGGGTTTTAAACATTTTTTCATCTGTGATGCCCGGTTGGTGATGGCTGCAGGAATCTCCCACTTGGTCTGGGGGCGTCTCTGCCACAGGCCGCCAAGCTCGCAATGGTGCGGAAGTGGGCACAGCAGGAATGGGCGACAGCTTCTCCCGCCAGCTTGGTCCATCCAGGGCCATTAACATTTTTCTTATCCTGTTAACACTGTCATTTGCTATCTGGATTCCGCAGTCTATTTGCAACACTGTTTTATAATCCACATAAGCTTTCTGATACTGCTCTAAAGTTTCATAGGCCATTGCTCGGCGAAGAAGAGGCTTGATTGAGAATGGATGAAGTTCCAGAGCCCTGCTACAGTCTTGAATGCAGCCACTGCAGTTTCCGTCTTTTAGGTAACATGCTGCTCTATTTGAATATAAGATACTCAGATCATCTGCACTTCCACTTCCTGCAGGCTCCAGCTGCGCGATCGCCGCCGAGTACCTGAGAGCCGCCTCGGCGAACTGCCGGTTTTTAAAGAGCTCGTTACCCTGGCTCTTCAGGCCGGCGGGGCCGACCAGGGCGGCGGACGCCGGCGGCGGCGGCGGCGGCGGCGGCGGCGCGCCACGTCCGGGGGACGCGCCGGGCCCAGGGGGCGCGCTGGACGCGGGGTCCTCGGCGCCCCGCCGGCCGCTCGGGTGCCTACTGGCGCCGCCCGCCGTCGCCAGGGCCCGCGGCCGGTTCCGCTTGTCCGCGCCGGCCTCCGGCGCCCGGACCCGCCGCGGCGCGCCCCTCTCCGGCCGCCCGCCGCCCTCGCTCTTGCCGGTCAGCTTCTTCTGGATGTTGCCTATGGCGCGCGGCTCGGCGGCGCGCCCGGCTGGCGCCGGCTCCGCGGCCTCTGTGGGGAGTGGATGCGGGAAGTGAGCGTTTGCCTCCAAACAAACATAATTTTGAGAATTTTGGCTCGAGAAATGAGACAGAAGGTGGTGTTATCTAATCAGGTAAAGACTTACTGGAATAAGAGAAGGTTGAGTATATCAACCAGATGTTGACAAACTTTCTCTAAAGGACCAGATAGTAAGCATTTTAGTATTTGAAGACTATACAGTCTCTGTTGTAACTACTCAAATCTACCACTGCAGTGTGAAATAAGCTATAGACAAAATGTAAAAAACAAAAAATGATGTGGTTGTGCTCCAATCAAATTTTACTTAACAAAATTATGTGGAGGGTCAGATTTTAGTTGTAGTTGTAGTTTGCCAACAGATGGTGTAGACAAAAAATTTTGTCCAGGTCCTGTTAAGTTTGAAATGTGTCTGAGACATCCAAATGAAAGTACCAAGTTGGATATTTACTACTGGAGTTCTGAGGAGAGGTCAAGACTTCTGGTTGAGATTTGGGGTTTTTCAGCATTTAGAATGTGTTGAATTTGAGCTGCAATGTTGAGTGTACAGACAAAGAAAAAAAGGAGACTCAAGGATAATGTATTGAAACACTCCAATATTTGGCCTTTTGAGGTAAAAAAGGAGCAATCAGAGAGACAGGAGGAAAAATCATCATAATTTAGTGTCAATGAAACAAAGAGAAGAAGTGATTTCCAGAAGTCATGTGTAGCCAACCATGTTGAAAGCTGCTAAAAGATTAAGGGTAAAAATGAGGCTAGTTGATTTAGCAATGTGGAGGATATTTTGATGACTAATAGTTGAATTTCTGTGAAATGTGAGAAGTGGACATAGCAATAAAAGACAATTGTTTTACAAAGTTTGGCTGGGTAGGGGAGTAGAAAATTTGGGTCACAGTGAAATACGAGCTAAAGTGATGGCTTTTCATTTAAGAATGACTGATGATAGAACATGTTTATTAGTTGTTGGGAATGAGTCATTGGAGAGGGAAGAACCGAGGTAGGCAGAAGAAAAAGAGAATACATGTAAGAATTCAATTCTGCAACAAGGAAAGATGGGCTCAAATCCAGAACACAAGGGGGTGAGGACTGACTTTGTCTCAGAATCTGGAGATTTTGGATAATTCACTTCTCTTTCTTCTTCTGGAAGCCTTATTTAATAGTTAGTGGTGTGCTAGAGCCCATTTGAATCAGCTAGAGAGCACCAGTGTAAGATATCTAGGAATTTTAACTTTTGATAACTTGAAATTGGCCATGCTGTGAGTATTTACTACAGAGTAATAAGCAAATCCTACAAATCAAGACCTTTTTTTTTTTAAAGAATGTGAGAGCGTTGGACTCTTAGTCCCCTGACCTTCGTATCTGGAGACCATTACAGGGATTCCTTTGAGATGTCTTAATACTGAAGTTTCCATGTTAAAATCCCGCTATTCTAACCATTGTGGGCTATTGCTAGAAACTGGTACAGAAAGAAACTCTGAAACCAGCATATGAACTAGGACTCAAAGCACTGACTCTTCATAGTTAACTGGAGTGTTTTCAATATAAAGGGGACCTTGAACCTTAAAAAAAAATCTGAACTATGAAAATCTGTCTGGAATGAGGTTTAATCAGATGCCTACTCTCATGACAGTTTTATTCTTACTCAGTGCCTGGATTTTTGACTTACAGTTGGCCCATGGAATCAAGGTTCCCTTCTTGTGTTGTTCAAATATGCCACTTCCCATTGGTTACTGATGCCGACCTTTTCCCTGACCCTAACTCCATTTGGCTTCCCAAGCAAGGTTTGGGCAGTGGGCTTATCTTTTCTCAGTAGTGATCCCTGTTTTTATCTCTATTTGGGCTTTGCAACTCCCATCAGGATGCTGATAACTTATTATGAATTAAATGTTTCCCCAAAATGCATATGTTGGTTTCCTGACCTCTAGTAAGATGGCATTAGGAAGTGGGAGCTAAATAGGTCCTGAAGGTAGAGCTCTTATGAATGGGATTAGTGCCCTTAGAAGAGACTTGTAAGAGTTTGCTAGGAGAATGGAAAGAGAACATGGTTGTCTGCCAAACAGGAAGTGACTTTATCAGACACCACATCTGCCCAAGCCTTCATTTTGGACTTTCCCGGTTTGAGAAATGTTAGAAATAGATGTTTGTTGTTTAAGCCACCCAGTCTATGGTATTTTTGTTGTAGCAGCCCCAAAATGATTAAGACTCAACCTATACAAACAGTGTATGAGACCTAATTACCCCATAGAGCTTCTGTATTATAAATGGGAATAATGGTTATGTATGTAAGGCACATAGAAATTCAAGCTTATTTTCATTTTTAATTACTGTAAAACAAACCAGAAACTAATTGCTACCAAGTCTTCAAACTTCATAAGTGAAACTCATGCCAGAATAAACAGATGGCTCCAAGCCTCCTTCAAGAAGCACATCCCACCACAGTCAGGACTCGGTGGCATCCAAGTATGTGCCATAAGGGAGCTTAAAAGGCGACATTTAGATCTGCAGTCCTGCACATTATAGGCTCACATGTTTAATAGGATTGGCATGTCCTGTGCCTCTAAGTCAATTATGCTTCTAATAGGATAGTGGGGAGAGGTAAATTAATTCTCCTGAAAGAACCTCATTCCTCTAATTTTTAATAGTTTTCCCTAAGATTTCTCCCTGACTAAATACCTGGTTGAGATAGAGAATAGTGCAATTTGGGAAGGCAGATATTTTATCTCTTTTCTCTTCTTCAAAATATCATTAGATTGCAGAGTTCAAAAACTGTGATGCAAATATAAGTAATTACTTATAATAGTAATTACATATTCATGATCCCATTGGTTAGACGTTGTGATTGGACAGTGAATAAAATGTCCCTGCTCTAGGATCATTCTCCATCATTCTACTAACTAACAGTCTTCAGAAGTGGTGAAAGAAATGAGAAAATTTTTTTTCTTCATTACTTTTATTTTCACTCTTTTCATAAGTTTTCTCATTAACCAAGTTTACCAAGTTTATATTGCAATTTTATATTACTTACACTATTGGAGAAATGTGAAAATTAGAAGTAATGGCAAGAAAGACATCACCAGGCTAGGAGGCAAAAGAGACTTGGAACTGGAAAATCAAAACAGGTCACAAAGATTGTATTTACTTTCATTGATTCTGTCTTGTACTTTCTTGGTGAAGGACTAGAAGTCTCTAAAGAAATGTATCTATGGAATTATCTTCTTTTTAAAAATGTTATTGATCTTATAAATAATAGCACCTTATATTTGTACATGGCTAGCATTATACCGTATATGTCCACATGTATTACATGCATTACGTGCATTACATTTCCATTATTTTTATTTTACAAATGAGGAATGAAACCCAGAGATGAGGAACAACTTGGCTTAAGTTAAACAGACAATGAAAAACCAAGAGTGAAGTTAGTTCTTGTCAACCTGATTTCATTCCTCTTTCCTTTAACTAACAAACTCTAATCGCTTACATCGATATTCATTTATTAATTCAGTTAATAGTAAAGATTGAGACACATCCTGTATCCACTCTATGCTAGTACTGGGTGTATAGTGGTGAATAAAACACAAATTGTCCTTCCCTTATTGGGACTTAGATCCTAGCTGGCTATAGAGGAAACAGTAACAAAAAAATGTCTAAAAAAATAACAAAACATGTAAGACAAGTGTCATAAAAAATGAGCAGCGTGCTCTTAGACAAAGAATATGGGTATGTCTTATTTGAGGTGACAAATAATAAGTGTAGGTCTCTCTAATGATGTGAAATTTAAGCAGAAACCTAGAAAATGGAAAGGGCCAAGTATATGAAAAGTGGGAGAAAAAATATTGCAGGCCAAAGGAACTTGTGTCAAGGAAAGGGTTTGACATGCTTGAAAAACTGAAAGTTTGCCACTGCAATGAAAATGGAAATAATGAGTGAGAGGATGTCAGGAGAAGTTGGAAACGTGGTCAGGGGCTAGAAGAAGGAAAGCATTGCCGGTCGTGAAAGGAGTTTACATTTTATTCTAGGTTCAGTAGGAAGTCAGTGTATTGTTTCCAGGAAAGAATGGCATCATTATTTTATGTGATTCTCTTAACAGTGCTGGTAGATAAGTAAGACAAGTATTATGATGGCTGGTGGGCTAGAGCATGAAAAGATGCAGAGAGCTTAGGTAACTTGCCAGAGTTATACAGCCCTTTAGTCACAAACTTCTCATCCAGGTTTCCCTGCCTAGCCGGGTGGAAATATCCGTGATAAACTTTAAGATGAGAATGAGTACCTCATGGTTTAAAAATAGCTAAACAGTTTCTGAAACTCTACTGTCAAAACGCATAAGTCCTGAGCAACAGAGAAAAAGCCAACTTTCAGCAGTGGATTGCAGTTCTCTTAGCTTTAGAGAGTTTAAAACCAAAATGCTTGTGTGGATTTTTGGCATTGGACACACTGTTTATAAGAATTGTCATTTTTAAAAAAAAAGAATGTGTAATGTTTAATACAGAAGCTTTACCCACTAGTTAGTATCATGAGGATTAGTTAAAGCTGCACAAATACTTTTAGAATAAAGACTGCTAACACGTTAATATATTATGTTCTTGCTGCTCTAAATCAGACATGCTGATATTGGAATTTGTTTAGAAACCTTTCACATACCTAAAGTAAAATTTTAGATTTTCTGCTTTTGTTTGTTGTTGTATCCTATAACAGTGTCTGGCTTAAAATAAGTGCTCAGTAAAATTGTGGGCCATGAAATAAATTAAAATATGACTGCATAAACCCTTTGAAAAATGTGATTATGAAGATACTGATTATTTTGAATTTAATTGCATTTTATGTCAATGGTTATGTCATTTATACTGTTAGTTCTCTGCATATAAAGCAGTGAAAATTAACCGAATATAGTGTATACATGTGTGTGCATGTGTGTGTAGTTTATTCATCATATTGTGAAAGAGTGGCAGCATAGGGGGTCAAAATGTCAGTGTTCTATTCATTGCCCTGTCTCACCACACATTAATTTATAAGGTCCAGAAGATAATCTCTTTAGAGCAGTCTTTAGAATGTTAGGATATACATTTCAAATGTTTTTAAACACGGAGATCATATAGCATAAGGACTTTATTCTTGTCTTAACAAAAGATTTGAAATCCTGGTCACTCTATCCATGATAACTCCCCAGTTATTCTCCATGTAATTCCTGTGCTTGTTTCTTTCTTGGCAATGATGCAAGCTATAATGAATCACTTATTTGTCTACTTCCTGTCTGTCCCAGCAAAGTATACGTTCATGAGGACAGGAACCTTGTCCTTCTTATCTTTCACTTCAGAGACTTGCACAGTGCCAAGGCTCAAGGTGCTCCATAAATATTTGGAAAATGCGTCAACGGGTTAATGAGTAGACTAGGTTCAGATATGTAACTAAGGCTTCTGTTCTGTAAATCCTCATACCCTTTCCCTTTATTCTTTACATCATTTATTCTTCAACAAATATCTTTAAAAAGGCTTTATGTATCAGATACTGTATTAGGCTTTGTGTAGCAAAATGGAAATAAACATAGTCTTTGGGGAAAACAGCCTTTTAAGGGAGGCAGGACCAAAATAAGAAACACGCATAAATAAAATAGTCATAAATTATAATAATAGCGTATGGTAGCCAAATTGGGTACTGATGTATAGGATAAAGAAGGACATGGGAGTCAAGAAAGATTTGGATGGAGAACATGAATGATTTATGAGAGCCTGGGAACGAGGTCAAGGGTCAGTAAGAGACTCCAAGAAGGGACAGTCTTGGGATTTCAGAGGAACATAAAGGAAGAAAATGAGGCTGGAATACAGTGATCGATAAAGAAAGTGAAGCATGGTAAGTTTGGAGAGGTAGAAAACTATCAGATAGGATTGCCTGATAAAATATAGGGCAACCAGTTGAATTTAAGATAAATAGTAATTTTTTTTGTATAAGTATGTCCCAAATATTTTGTGAGATATACTAAAAACTTAATTAGTGTTTATCTGAAATTCAAATATAACTGGGCATTTTATATATACAGTTGACTCTCATTATTTATAGATTCCATATTTATGAATTTATGAATTTGCCTCCTCGTTAACATTTATTTGTAACCCCCAAATCAATATGCGTGATGTTGTCACAGTCATTCATGGACATGTGCAGAGAATCAGAAAGTTTAACTCACCCAACATGTACTGTCCTAGCTGAAGTCAAGGCAATGCTCTACCTTCTTATTTGAGCTTTCATACTATACATGTGTCCTTTTCATAGTCTATTTAGCACCACATATTTCTTGTATATTTGTGCTTTTGCTGGTGATTTTTCTGTTCAAAGTGGTCCCCAAGCTGAAGTGCTGTCTATTGTTCCTAAGCCCAAGAAGATCATATGTGCCTTAGGAGGAAAATATGTGTGCTAGATAAACTTCTTTCAGGCATGAGTTACATTGCTATTGATCATGAGTTCAAATATTAAATGAATCAAATATATTTATGTATATTTAAACAGAAACACACATAATACAAGATTATGTGTTGATTGGTTGATGAAAATGTTCCAACCGGAGGCTCTCAGAAACCTAACCCTCCATTTCCCCAGGAACAATGGTTCTATATTTGCTAATTCAGTGTTGTTGGCAATTTTATACAACATAAGTACTGTGAATAATGAGAATCAACTATATATCCAGCATATATATGTAAATATATATACACACGCACAAGTGGACTGAATATATATCTATGTGTGTGTTATATTTATTTACACTTATATATTTTATATAATTTATAAATGTCTAAAACATAAAATTTTGTAACATATGTAAATATATATATATTTGTTACATATATAATTCTTTTCTTAATCTGGCAACCTGAGATACCATGCAGAGCCTTTTAGACCATGGTTGGTAGTTCAGATGTCATTCTATGTTTCTATGTTCAAAAAGTCTCTGCAGTTTTTTCAGCGAGAGCTTAAAAATGGAGAATAAGTTGAGAGAGGGTGAAATTTGGAAGCAGGGAGAGCAATTAAGTGTCTATTGTGGTAGCTGAAGGAAGGACAGAAGATAAACTGATTTAAAGATAAACTGGTAAAGATAAGAAATAATAGACATTTTTGAGCTTAATTTTGAAGGTAGAATAAGACTATGGGCAAGCCACACCAGCTCCCTCGATAAGCGTGAACAGCCATATGCGTACACATGAGTGGATAGATTGGAGTGAAGGTTAAAGATGGAGGTAGTATTAGCTATCACTTTAGTGGGTCATTAGAAGAACAAAATGGGATAACACATGTAAAGAGGCTGGTGTAATTTATACTTATGGGGAATATGCAGGAAATCTAAATGCATTCTCCCACTGTGCTCACCACTCCACAGACAAATCTTATATTTTGCCATAAATATTAGTTGAAATGATTTTTTTCAGAAAAATGAGTTTCCAGGATAGTTATTTTTAAACAGTTCATATGACATTGTTTTAGCATCAACATAGTTTTCATATCCATGAAAAGCTGCCTGCAAGTGAATTGGAAGCTCCCTTAGCTTTAGCGGTATAGGCATATATTTGTCAACTGTCCAAAGCTTTCTTAGTATTCCACAGGAATAAACATATAAATATTCAGATGCTCCTGTTCTTGGCCAGCATTAGCAGCATAAGGCACCAAAGCCTGCCATGTGATCCAAACCTTGTAGTCTTTAATTCAACACTAATGGCTGAGACATAAGAGCAAACACTTGTTCATGTTCCAGGGTCATCTGCTATGAAATCCGCTTGGCAGGTCAAGTTGGAGAAAATGTTGACACAGAAAATGTTAAATAAAGGTTTGCTTTAAACCTCCATACTTCATAGGGCTTAAGTTGTTTCTGGTTTATGAGTGATAAATACTGCAAGATCAGATGTTAAATAGACCCTCCCATTTCTAGCAGGCAAATGTTGGAAGGGTCCAAGGAATGTAATGGAACGCTTTCCAGTCTCAAATGTAGGGGATAAAATGTTAGAAACCAGATTGTATTGATTTGAGATTAGCTCTCATGTTAAATGAAATGGTTTTCCTGAATTAATTAATGAAACAATAGAATGCATACACATTATTTATTCAAATCGTTTGTATGTATAAAATGCATAGTTTAGTGTAATGCAGTTTTGAAACATTAAGATAGAATGGCACAAAGAAAAAGACAGGAGGAAAAAAACCCTGTAGTTTCTAAATGTCTGCTCAAAGTTCTCTCAATAAGAAATCTGTAACTACTCAAGGAAAAAAGAAAACATCAGTCATGTCTACTAATTTAATCATGTACCCAATCAGTAGAGTCAGAAAGAAAAAGAGTCAAATTCAGTTTGTGGTATGTGCATATGGGCACACGCACGTGCACATACATAGGGATTGAGAAAGTATGGTTGGGGAGGGGGGTAGCAGGTTACATTTCTACCTGAGGCATGGAATGCTGATTTTGTTGGCACCCTGTCTCATAATCTAGTATTCAAGTCCAGATCAAATTTCATGCAAAGTGATTCCATCTTCATAAATAAAAATGTGTCACCAGACTTAGAAGGGCAACACTATTCTCTTCAAGCTTTTGGTAAGGATGTTCAACATTTTATTTGAGCCAGATGGACCTGATCAGCAGATACAGTGTCACTCAGAGTAAGTTTGTGTGTATTCAAGGAAAAGGGAGGAAAGTGACAAGACGTAACCATTGTTAGGCACAGATATTTGTACACCCAAGAGTCTAGGAATGCAAGCTTTTTAGCTTCTTCTGACCCTCTCTTCCAAAATGTTCATACACACACAAAAAACCCTATTTTTTTCTTATTGAGCCTTGTTGTTTTTGTTATTATTACATTTGAATAAAATTTTGAGGTTTCAAAAGAATTATTTTATAGGCTGGCTCATTGCATTTTTATGTTCTAAATCCATACCACTAAGCGTGACTGTAAGGTACTTTATAATCTGACTTCTGTTTTACCTCTCTCTTGTGTGACTTTACTATACTAATAGTGTTTAATCTTCCACTCAACCCTTCTTCTTGCCCTGTGTTTGGAACTTTGTACTTTTCCACCTAACTCTGGTTGGTAATGAGGTCTGACAGTATCACCACCACCTGGGAGCTTATTAGAAATGCAAATTCTATGGCTCCAGCCTAGACCTCAGAATCAGAATTTCTGAGGTTGGGGTCCAGCATTCAGCATTTTAACAAGCCCTCCAGTCAATTCTAATGCATGGTCAAGTCTTAGAACTACCAACCTAACTTTTGGTTTAAAGGCCCAGCTCATGGTCATCTCCTACAGGAACTTATTCACAAATCTTTCTTATTGACCAAATTCCCTCCTCCTTGTGCCCTTAGTAACCCAAATACATCAATGCTTATAATTTTTATTGAAATTATTTGCTTATATTTTTGCAGTAGGGATCAAGATTCTTTTGCTACAATTCCTATGAGTAAAAACAAAACAACAGTGGCCAAAAATTTATTTTCTAACACTGGTTTCCTCATGATTTAGGTAGGCAATATACCATAGTGATTAAGAGAATGAATTAATGTCTGACTCTACCTCTTACTACTTGGGTGACTTGGTGGGATTTGCTTTATCTCTGTGGATCTCATTTGTAAAATGGACATAATAATGTCACTGGACTGTTGTAAGGATTAAATGGGTTAATACATGTAAAGCACTTAGCATGGTCCCTGGTATGTAGAAAGCAGTACCTAAATATTCCTCCCCAGTTTCTCTCTGTTCTCCATCTGGGACCACAATAATAAATATTTTAGACTTTTATTCCCATGCCCTAAGTTTCTTATGTTCTTTTCTGGATTTTTCCTTATTTTTATTTTCTTCTTAATGCTTCAGTGTATGTCTCTTCTGACCTACTTACCAGTTCATTAATCCTGTTGTCAATTGTATCTAATAACATGTTGTTCTTTGAATCTGAGTCCTTAATTATATTTTTTATATTTTACATTTCAAAATTTTAATTTATTTTATAGTTTACAGTTAGTGTTGCCAAATAAAAGAAAGGGTTCCCAGTTAAATATAAATTTCAGATAAGCAAGAAATAATTTTTAGTATGACTATGTCCTAAATATTTTATGAGACATACTTTCACTAAAAAAGTATTTGCTGTTTATCTGAAGTTGAAATTTCACTTAAAATTCTATATTTTTATTTGCTAAATCTGGCAACCCTATTTCCAGTTCTCTACTAAACATTTTTATGACTACACAATTTTTTAGTATATAAAACACTGGTAATTAAAAATCTGTGTATCCAAATATCTGGAAGTTATCCAGGGAATCTGTTTTATTTTATTTTTCTTTCTTTTGGTTTTGATTATATGGACTTGTCTACTGGTGCTGTGGGCAGAATTCTAAGACAGCTCCCAAGATTGCTGACCCCTGGTGTATATGCCCTGTGTAATCTTCCCCCTTGAATGAGAGAGGGAACTGTGACTGTGATGGGGTATTATTCCCCTGATTGTATTATTTTCTATGACAAAGGGATTTTACAAATGTAATTAAGGTCCTTAATCAGTTGATTTTAAATTAATCAAAAGAGGTTTTATTCTTATTCATTCTAAATCAGATGAGTAGGTCAGCGTTGTTTGACCTAATTATATAAACTCTTTAAAAGTGGTTTTAGAGCTCAAGGACAAGAGAAGTCAGAGAGATTTAAAGCAAGGGAGATGCTCTTTGCTGGCCTTGAAGACAAAGTAAATTTCCATGTTGTGAGAGGGACTATGAAGGGGGGCACATGGGAAGAAACTGTGGACATACGTTAGGGACCTGTAGCATCTCCCAGACAGTAGCCAGTAAGAAAACAGCAACGTCAGTCCTGTAGCCACACAGAACCAAAACCTGAACATTCTTAAGAGAGGACCCCCAGCCTCAGATGGGATCACAGCCACGGCTGACACTTTGATTTCAACATTGGAGACCCTGAACAAGGGACCCATATAATCTGTGCTGACAGTGGAAACTGTGAGAGAGTAAGTTTGCGTTTCTTTTCTACTGATTTTTAGTGTGAGAACTGGCCTATATCAAACTACTTACCATTATAAACTACAGAGATTTCATATAAAATTTTAACAATTCTAACTTGAGAAATACAGTCAATCCAAATAGATCCACTCTAGATACATCATTGTTTATAAATATAATCTTGACCCTACAAATATGAGTGTCTAAAAGTACTCGGTTAGGAAATAAGAGAAAATCAAACTTTTTGAGTAAATATGGAGGGTTATTAGGAGACGGATATTAGATTCTTAGATCTGTAAACAGTTGTCATACAGGATTTATTTTTAAAAGCATACTCCCAGTTTGAATTCAATATGGTAAACTAGACTTACATATTTACTTCACTACTGAGAGTCCACTGGAAAAAAAAGTAATAATGGAAATAACTTTAGAAATGCAAAGGAGAAGAAAGCATACCAAAAAAAGGAAACATTTCAACAAATTTCTAGGTGTTGTAAAATGGATAGAATAGGTAGAAAAACTATTTTCCTTAGAAGTGGGAGAATCTGCCCAACAAAACCCCTTTCTAGCCTTTGACTTCAGAGTAATCAGGTACTGAAAGTTTGGGAACACAGTGGGAGCAGAAACCAGAAATTAATTGGAAGGTCCTATAAATTGTCACAACTCGACAATATTTTCTCTCCCAAAGGAGCATAGAGGGTAAACGACAAAGATGTTTACCATGAAGGAAACAATATCCCAAAAGCAAATGACTCTTCTCTAAAAGAACTGGATTATCTCCTTAGGAAAAGGTAAGGTCTTTAATGAGGACACTGGTTCTTTTCTTATCTGAGCATTTTGGGGAATCTGTGGCCAGTATCACTGTCCTTTTAAAGTATGAAGTGACAACCAAAGATCACTAAAAGCAGCAACTTGAAAGAGTAGGAACAAGAGAAATAAATAGACAAGTTTTTTTCAAAGGAAACAGACCTAATTTATAGGAAAAAAATTAAAGTTATAATCTATACAGAAAGATTTAAAAACCTATTACAACCATAAAAAATGAATGGTATGCTATAAAATTTTAAAATCAAGAAAGTTCTCTTAGAGAGTAAGAACATAATTGTCAAAAATTAACAATAGAACTTCTAAATAACGTTGAATAATTCTTACGATATATGAGGAAAGGAAAAAAATACAAAAATGGGACAAACTCAGAAGGTTCAATATTGCAGAGAGAACATTAGAAATAAAGAATAGGAAATAATAGAACATAATTTTGCAGAGATGAAGAAAGACCTAAACCTTCAGAATTGAACCCAGAGCATGCAGCAAAAAAAAATTAAAGAACCCAGACATGTTATCTTGAAATTTCATAACACTAAAAGTAAAAAGAAAGTCCCAAAAATGTCCTGAGAAAAGAAAAGCGAGTTCACTACTAATGAGAAGAGCATCAAAGTCTCATCAGCTATTGTGAATGCTAAAAGTTATGGACAGATAAATTTAAATTTGGGAGGATTGAGAAGGAAGTGGGAGGGAGGGAGAAAGGGAAGAAAGAAAAGACATTTTCAGACACCCAAGTAGAAAGAAAATAATCTCCTGTTTGCCCACCCTTTTATAGAGATAGCCCTCATAACAACCTAAAATCAGAAACAGAAGACTTTATTTCTGGAGAGGAAAAGGGTGGGAGAGAGACTGTGGTTACGGTTACTTTTATTTTATTTCAAACCCCTCTGCAGCCATTAGGTTTGTAACTAGTGTTTATCTGAAGCATGCCCTGATTTAAGGAATTGAAATTAATTAATTAATTATGTTAAATGTCAATTTGGAAAAACTTCAGCCTGACCAACAGAAGCACCTTATTTTGATTTTTGTATATGCAATTAGACTAATTCTGATTGATCATTTAATTATACTACTCTCTTAGTTGTCTATAACCTCAGTCCTGATATAAATAATCAGAGTAGTCAGTACATTTCATAATTATTCAGCATAAATCCTTTCTTTGTGATACAGTCTCCCTTGTCAAACTCCATTTAAAAAAATATCTAAAGATATTCTCTTCATCATACCTGACATGTAACATCTGTGGCTAGTATAAGACAACAAAGGGAATATGCACAATAAAGCTTGCTAGAAAGAAATTTAATTTGAAAAATATATTTTATTTTCACAGGTGGCTGTATATTGCATCTTGTCATAAAATCGAAATGATGTGCTTGGTGTTGGCGTGTATTTGAAACAATAAAGGACTTGTACAGCCATCAAATACCACGTTTTGCTTCTTCATTTTACTGAATTCCAGAGTCACTGTAATATGCTGTTGTATGAAAGAATCTCTAACGGGGTACAATTATAGTTTTGTTTTGTTATTTAATCTTTGAGAGATCACTGGGATTATCTAATTCAATTAATTTATGCATCTCTTGTCTGAACAATTGATTAGACCATTAGATTCAGACTTTCACAAAAAAGCATTAAATATAACAAAGACTGAGCTAAAAACAGCCAGCTTAATTATCACTTGGCCTTGTGTGCAAGGTATATTTTTGGCCACAGGGATATAGTGGTTAACAAGGTAGATAAATAGGTAATGCACCTTCCTTCATGGAGCTTCCATTCTAGTAATTTTGGTTTTGCAAAAGGATGACAATAAAAGAGAAAACGGGGGGCAAATGGAGCCCATGTTCAAATACTAAGCACATATCATTTGCATTTTTAAAACAGCATTAATCAGATGACAGAGGATCTCAATTTTTTATTTTACTTGATGAACATATTCAGGTTTTTCCTCCCAAGAGGAAAAAAATTATACTTGGGACTATATAATTTCTCTGAAAGATGTAGTTGGTCAGAAGTCTCCCCTCCATCTGTAGAGGGAAAGGTAATTCATGAGAAATCCTTTCCTTGTGTTTCTTTCAACTGTACTAAGAGATGCAAAAATATGTAACTAAGCCTTGAGAAGATGGAGACTATGTCAGGAAGAAAGAGATATCCAGAGAGGCCTTGAAAAGATGAAGAAAAGTAGGTACACAAGCCAGAGGCAGGACTAAGTACTTGCTCCAGATCTCCAAGTTCATCTGAGACCAACAAGAACTGCTAGAAGTCCCTAAAGACCATTACAACCCCCTTGTCACATACATCCCACTGTAACGACTTAGTGTTCTTTTAGATATTCACCCTGAACTGAAGCATTTAATTGCCTTCTCTGCTTCCACTGATGGTACCCAAACTCTCTCACTCATTGGGGTGATTTTGTGGAACTTCTTGCTCCTGCCTTTTCTTCTGTGAGTGTCTTTGGCTAAAACATTCACTTGTTGAAATCCCAAATGTTCCTCAGTTTTAAATGAAATTTCACTTCAACTTTGACCATGCCCTTGATCCCTCTAGCTGGAGGGATCTGTCCTTCAACTTCACCATCATGTCATGTCACTCATATAAGATATTTCACATATACCAATATCTTGTGGATATTACTAACAATTGTTTATCTCTTCAAACCATCATCAAATTTCCTTGAAGTGCAGGGGTATGTTTTGTTCAGATGGAAAGAAGCCAGATAGAATTTAATGAGTTTTGAACCGGACTATGAATGCTGACTGTCACTACCAATCTCTATGATCATATTTAAAATCCTTAATGATTCTGAATGCAAATTTTTCATCTATAAAATGAAGGTGCTTCATCAAAATAGCTGTGTGATCCTACTTCTGCTCCACAGTGCCTAACATACTACTTTTAATATGGTAGGCCATTATAAGCATTTATGGAATTGTGAATAAATTTACTTCAAGAGTAAATGATTCAGGGTGATAAAAAGGTATTTGTCTTTCTCTTTCTGACTTACTTCACTTAGTATGATCATCTCTAGGTCCATCCATGTTGCTGCAAATGGCATTATTTCATTCTTTTTTTGTGGCTGTATAGTATTCCAGTGTGTGTGTGTGTGTGTGTGTGTGTGTGTGTGTGTGTGTGTGTGTGTATCCCATCTTCTTTATCCATTCGTCTGTTGATGGACATTTAGGCTGCTTCCATGTCTTGGTTATTGTAAATAATGCTGCTATGAACATTGGGGTGCATGTATCTTTTCAAATTAGAGTTTTGTCCGTGTATATGCCGAGGAGTAGAATTGCTGGATCATATGGTAGTTCTAATTTTAGTTTTTTAAGGAACCTCCATACTGTTTTCCATAGTGGCTGCACCAATTTACATTCCCACCAACAGTGTAGGAGGCTTCCTTTTTCTCCACACCCTCTCTAGCATTTATTATCTGTAGACTTTTTGATGATGGCCATTCCAACTGGTATGAGGTGTTTTGATTTGTATTTCTCTAATATTAGCAATATTGAGCAATTTTTAGATATGTTTTGTTTTTCTCTCTCTGTATATTGCACTTTTCCACTCATTGAGATTGTGCTTATTGGCTTAATGGATGGATACAGCAGGGAACAAGCTTGAAACAGCCAAAAGGGCTTCCTGGCTCTTTCTAAGCCTCAGTAAACAGAAGCAGTGCAATGGACATAAAGAAAGTGCTTGCCGCAGAGATAGAACCATAGCAAAGATGATGGGAAATGATGAAAGTAGAGAGGATAGTAGGTCCAGGGCTGAACTTCTGAAGAGGCATCAAGACCTGAGAAAAAGGGTACATGGTGCATAGAGATGAACAGAGGCAAAAGCCATAGACAAACAGAGAACCATGAGCCTTGATGCTATTACTGTCTCATTACTGACTGGTGCCGATGACTGATTGACCTTTACTCCATCTTGGCACTACTTAAGAGTCCATATGTACCCACAACACATTTTAAGTTTGGAGGAACCCTGAAAAAAACTGAGGTTAAATTTTACATAGTCTTGGTGGGATTAAAATATGAATAGTCTTTAAAAATGTATAACATGTTTTTGCACATCAATGTATATAGGCTGAGATTCGTATCTTCAAAACACAATGAAAGGGCTTTACAAACTGCAAGTTGCTACCGAATAACTCTAGCTCTTTCGAGTGCAAAGCTTTGCTCTACAGACCTGACAGTGGGATCTTCTGAACTTTGCTAATCTGAACTGCTGCTCTCCAGGCCTAATATGATTCTGAGATATCTGAAAGACTCCCTATCTATTGGCTCAGTTAATTCTTATTCTTTTTTGTTGTTTTTCTATCAGCAATCCTGTGGAAAAGCAACGCTGAGATTTACAGTCGTTTCTCTGTCAGTTATGCTTACTAATTTTTGGATATCATTATAAAATATCACATTTGCATGATGAATTCCCACTTAGTATGTTTCAACAGTGTCTCATATTCTATTTTAACAGAAGGGTAAAGTATTTTTAATCTCATTTTTGAGTGAAGCCAAACATTAATATCATTCCTGGTGTACAGACCGGTAACTTGAGGCATGATCCTATTGCTAGTGGTTGACAAAGCCTAGTCAACCAGGAACTCCAAACTAAACTTTTGTCTGTAGATCTTAGGCTCTTTTTACTACACGTTGTGGCTTAAAAACTATTGTTTTCCTGGGAATTCCCTGGTGGCGCAGTGGTTAAGACTCTGCTCTCCCAGTGCTGGGGGCCCAGGTTCCATCCCTGGTCAGGGAACTAGATCCCGCAAGCATGCCACAACTAAGGAGCCCACCTGCCGCAACTAAGACCCGGCACAACCAAATAAATAAATATTAAAAAAAAAATAAGCTTGCCTTAAAAACAACAACAACAACAACAACTATTGTTTTCCAGCCTTCTCATTTCTCATTTCTGTTCCATTCTCCTTTTAGGAATGGTGTATTCCAGCAGCCAACCAAAAGATCTCCGAATGGCCAAAGCCAGAACAATGTGAGTAACAAAATGAAAGTATTGGATTATAAGTCAAATTCTAACATAAACATTAATGAGTCCAAAATGAAATAAGTGATGATTTAATTATATTTAATAAATAGATAAATCAATGAATAAGGAGAGTAAACAAGTTTTCAGTGTAGAAGAATGTCAAATAAACCATATAGATACTCTCCCCTTTCACCTCAGGAAGGCAAAGCATAATGCCCTGCTTCATAAATGCACGCTGTTTAGTAACTTCCTTCCAAACTGTGCAGTGCACAAAGGGGGAAAAAGTAACTTTACAGTGGACCTGACAAACATTACCTCAGCCAAGTGATCAAGGTCAACCTCAGCAGTGATAAGTCATGTTGATACTATGCACCCTTGAACTGGTGTGATGGGAATGCACTTTACTTTTGTGGTCTTCCTCTCAAAAACCTGTATCTCAGTCTAATCATGTGAAAAACGGCAGACATACCTCAGATGACCAATGCTGTACAAAACGCTTAACCAGTGCTACTTAAAAATGTTAAGATCATCAAAAACAAGGAAAGCCTAAGAAATGGTCACAGTCAAGAGGAGCTTAAGGAGACATGACAAAGAAATGTAATGTGGTATCTGGAAACAGAAAAAGGACACCAGATAAAAACTAAAGAAATGTAAATATAAATTATAGACTCTAGCTACTGATAATGGCTTATTAATTGTACTATAGTAATGTAAGATATTAATAATAAGGGAAATTGGGAGGGAAGAGGAACTCTGTACTATCTTTGTAATTTTTCTATAAATGAAAACTATTCTAAAATTTTTTTAAATGGCATATTTTTCTTTCTGTATAATCATCTGCACAGCCTCCTTGCACTGTAATATCTACTCTTATTGTCCTATATAACATTTACCAAATTTTCATTCTAACTTTATGCTAAAGAATCAATTAATTTTTCAAAACATGTTGATAATCTGAGGAAAATAGGATATAGATTTGAGGTCTAGCTTGCTCTCCTCCCAAGCATAAAAACGCCAAATCTTGCCAACCACCAAATCCATGGTAATTCCCCACAGAAAGAGCAAGTCCACTTTAAAGATTTATTTACAAAGCAGAAACCCCAATCTCCTCTCCTTCTACCTGCCTCCAGCTGCAGGGAATTACCAGAAAGGGCTTAATACCCTAACAATCTAATCAATTCCAAACTGAAAACTTCATTTTGCTTTTAAAAGATTAGCACTGCCCATTTATACTTTCTGCCTACACAGATTTAAAATAGATATTGCATGGCCATGCCATTCAATTGATTACAAAATTAATCCACGTAAAGGGGAGAGACAAATGAGCTTGAATGGACTTTTTGCTTTGTAAAGTAGACTCTAGCCGTAGGATAGAGACAAAAGCCTGAGAGATTTGGAAACGTATTCAGCAGGGCAGATAGAGGCACAGTCTGAATATTATGACCACGAGAAATAGGAACAGCCTCCTGCCAACACTACTTTCAGAACAGCGTTTTGCTTCTGGGAAGAAACTTCTCGGTATATCCAGTGCTATCCTAGCCCTACCTCAGAAATACCAATTCTGTGTGGAAGTGCAATAGTAAATTGACTTTCTTTAAGGATTTTATGGTCAGTGTCAAGTCACTGACTGTCTTCTGTGGTTCTGAGGCTTCTCTGCTAAAGGAGATGTGGGAGCAAGCTCGTCAAGCAGGTGGGCTGGGATGGCAGGGAAATTGACCCCTCGCTGCCTGACACAGACCGCCCAGCTTAACTGTGCACGAGGGAGTCTTAGAGATCCTCTCACAAGTCGGACTACAAAGATTCAACTGCCAGAGAGAAAATGCCTTTTAAAAGGACGGCTGTCTGAATTTTTAAGAATTCTGAAAAGAGGTGAAAGTTCAAGAGCTCCTGGTTTTCTTTTCCTCTGTACTCGTTTCCCTCTGTGTGCTGTTTATGTAAAACTGCTGTAAACCAGGCTTTGGGGTTTGTCTTTTGTCCACAGTCAGTATCTTGAGAGGCTAAAATCATGAGGAGAGTCAGGAGTACTGTGTCTTAGGCCAAGTTTTTGCATTTTATAGTCCAGCTCCAGTGCTTCTCAAATTTTAATGTGCCTGGGAATCACCTGGGATCTTCTTAAAATGCAGATTCCAATTTAATACGTTTGGGTTGGGGCCTGAGAGTCTTCATTTTTAACGAATTCCCAGATGATGCTAATGCTGATGGTTTACAAATCATGCTTCGAGCGGCAAGGGTCTAGCTAATGTATTTTTAGGCACCATACAACTATACAGAGTCTCAATGCCCAAGTCTTGGGAATGTCAGAAAGGCATCCGTCATGGGCATCGACAGAGGTTTCTTAATGTCAACCTCTTTTCTTCTCCTAGTTCATCGATTTTTAAAAAAAATCCTTCTCTTGTTCTTCCACTTACTTTATCCATAGCAATTAACATACCCCCTAGCTTCTTTTATCTTAGAAGATCATTTTTATTTCCTTTGAATGAATATATATGTTCAGACATGTTACCATATGAATTTCACCTTTTTCCAACAGCCCTCTCCAGACTTATTCAAAAGCTAAATTTCTTTCCTCTTTCTCCACCATCATCCTTAGCGTAAATTTAGTAGATTATTGTGTTAAAATTGTATGTATCTTATATCTTATATTAGGTTTATATTAAAAGCATTCTGCCATTAGCCTAACACTGGAAGGTGTCAGTCCTAATTTTTTCTTCTCCCAATTACTAATGATGGCTATCAGAGCAGCACTGATGTGGTAAGTAACTGAGGACTAAACACAAACACACACACACATTCTAGAAAGCACATAGGTGACTAGGTTAGTTTTTGTTTGTTTGTTTTGTTTCAAATTAAAAAATTAAGTCAATGGGAGTTGTGAATGTATAGGAATACAAAGTGGGTATGATGAGAAGAGACACTTAAATTTCACTCTGAAGATATGGGTAATTTCCGTAAAATTATACCAAGAACTGTTTGAATTATTTTGCCATATTATTTTACTCTTGGAAATGAGAATAAGCAAGTAAAGTGAAGGATATCCTAGTCTTCATGGCTTTATGGTATGAAAGATTTGATGTAATGTAGAGAACATCTACTTCTATGTTCTGTATAACTAGACATAATCTCGCTCACAGGATAGGAAGGCAGAATGAGAAAACCTCACTAGTTTGTGAATTCTGCTTTAATTCATCTCCTTCTTACGAATAAAAAAAGAAAATAGCCAAACATGGCAATTTTGATCTTATTTTCATTGTTACCAGTGATTTTTTCGCTAGGGATGTTGTTCAATTAATGAAAAGATTCCACCTATAGCTTGGATTGCGTAACACCTCCTTGTCCTGCATTGTGAATGAAAGCAGATGAATAAATCACTGTACAGTGGTGCCTCTTTTTTCCATTGGAAAATTGGTCTGAAAACACAAGGTAAATACATCACATTAACTTTATAACTAATGTTCACTATTTAGCCAGCTAACTGTAACTGAGAGTGTTTATTGTTGTCATTGTATTGTTTTGTTTCTGTAATTATGTATTGCAACTGTTTAGTGTAGAGTTCTGAGGATGAGAGCTCAGACTGCTTGCTGATGGAATCTAAATAGGACCTCAAAGTTGCTTTGATTGGCTAATACAATATTTTAGAGGTAAAAAGACAGTAATTTGGATGCCATGGGAAGGGGCTTGCACCTTAGTTCAAGGAGTTTTTTTCTCCTGTTTCACTTCCTCACATTCTCACCTTTCCTCTCCCCCATCCAATTCACTTGTGTATATTCCCTGACTTGCGTTTAAGGTATCTGAATTTACATCCCTGTTCTAGAGTTGGTCTCAGTAAAGACTTGGAGTCAACACCAGCGTATCTGCTGGATGGCATTTGCTATCCTAGCACAATGCATACTAGTGTTTTTTGTTTTAATTACCTTCCAGCATTCATCTGTCTATTCTGTTATTTAAACAATTCACTTACAGCCATGGTAGCTTTTCAGTGGTAAACAGAACACCTGATACAAAATCTGATAATTCAGTTTGTTCTTTTCCTTGTTAATCTAAAATGAAAACACACTTTTAGTTAAACATCCTCTTTGTATACCTAAAAGATGGGGAAAAATAAACCTCTGAAATATTCTAAAATAGTAAGAATTTGTTTAGCTCATCTTTCCTTTTATCCATATATGTATAAATTAGCCAAGATACACTTTGGGCTAGTAGGTTCCACTTTATTTTGACAATTAGTCAAATAATAGTATAATGTTTTTTCCAATGTATACTCATTGAAATGAGAATATTTCTTTCTAAAAAGAAGCTGCATCAGACTGATCTTAAAAAATTTATAGAGAAAGACAGTATAAAGGACTCCTCAAAGGTCTTCTGAATTTTTAAGATAATTATTACACGTTTTGATCATATTTTAAATGGACAAATGAATTTTGGACGGTCATCAATCATTAGTAAATTATCTATATGGTGGTAATATCTGCATCAGATTTTACTTTCAAGTTAACCAACGCATTCACTCAACAAATATCTATTATCTGCTCTGTAAAATGCAGGTACTAGATTCTATTCAGCGGTCATCTCCTTTGCTATGGAATCATTCTTGTTTTGTAGGTTTTTCTTGTATGTAATTTTGAAAGTTTCATGGCATTCAGGCAATGGAAAACAGTACAACATATTGAAAGGCATATGACAGAGAGAGGATGGATGGGAGGGAGAGAGGGAGGGAAGGAGGGAGGACGGAAGACACTTATTTTAGGAAAGTTCACTACCTGCGTTTTGGCCAATTTTTGTTAAAGTTTTAAAAGTTTTTAAACTTTATTTTGTATTACGTTGACCTTTTAAAATTAGACAAATACAATCTTCTCTTTTGCCTACATTTCTTATTCATTTTCCTAACAACCACAATTTTATGATTTATGATGATCCTTCATGGTATGATAAATTTATAGCTTGGTACATTTTGCAAAAACTCAAATCTGAATAGTAACGTTTTTTTTTTTCCTGTAAATCCTTGCACAATAAGCAAATTGCTTAGGAGAGGAAGAATGAAAAATAACCACATTTTCTTGTGAAAGGTCAGGTAACGTATTGCAAATCTGGTGGAACAATAGCTTTTGAAATTTAGGAGTCAGGCTTATATAGGTATGTATTTTTTTTGTTTTTAAAGGAGGGCTCAGACTAGCCTCAGGCCTCACTCTGGCCTTTTAAAATATGGTTAACTCATATAAATCATATAATTTGAATTTGTATCTTTAACAGCTAACTTATCTAATCCTTATTAGAAAAAAAAGCTACCTGTAAACTTTTCATTACCTGCCACCAGGACTGTCTCTATAGTTTGTGCATCCACTGCAAATGCAAATGTGGGCCCCTTGTTCAAATATTCTTAAGAATTTCAAGATGGCAGCAGCAGAGAATTAAGTCCAGGATAGAGACTTTCTAAGCGTGGGGTACTCTGTCCGCATAGGTCACACACCCATAAAGCCTGTCACTAGTAAACGTTTAAACGTAGGATAACAATGGAAAAGTGCTCTGGAAAAACTTGGTATTTTGGGTGGTGTGTGTGTGTGTTTAACATTTTCTTTTGAGATCATTCATATGCAGTTTCAGGAACTAATACAGAGAGCTCTTCTGTACCCTTTACCCAGATTCTCCCAATGAACACATTTTGAAAAACTAGAGTGCAATATCACAACCAGGATATTGACATTGATACAGAGAACCTTCGTCACGACAGGGATCATTCATTTTGCTTTTTAGTAACCACACACACTTCTGTCCTGGCAACCACTTATCTGTTCTCCATTTCTATAACTTGGTCAGCGTTTCAAGGATGATGTTTCAGTGGAATCATACGGTATGTAACCTTTTGGGATTGGCTATTTTTCTTAAGCATAATCCACACTGTTGTGTAGCACTCCAAAGTGTAGATGCACCACAGTTTGTTTAGCCAGTCACCAGATGAAGAACATCTAGGTTGTTTCCAGTTTGGGGCTATCATGAATAAAGCTGCTATGAATATTCCTGTGCACATTTCTCCCTGAAAATGTCTTCACTTCTCTGGAATAAAGACCTAGAAGAACAATTGCTGGGTTACACAATAGTTATATGTTTACCTAAGAAACCGACAAACTCTTCCTAAGTGGCTCTCCTTTCTTAAACCCTCACTGACTATATGAGTGATTCAGTTTCTCTGCATCTTTACCAGCACGCTATGTTTATTTTATTTTATTATTTTTAATATTAGTCATTCACATAGTTGTATAGTGGCTTTACTCTGCACTTCTCTAATGGCTGATGTTATTGAACATATTTTCATGAGCTTATGTTATCATATGTATACATACTTTGCTGAAGTTTTTTTTTTTTTTTTTGCTCATTTTCCAATTGGATTGGTTATGCTGTGAAAGTTGAGTTTCGAGCATTCTCTATATTTTCTACATAGCGGTCCATTGTTGGATATGTGATTTGCAAATCTGTTCTTCCTATCTGTAGCTCTTCTTTCAATACTTCTGACAGGGACCATTGCAAAGAAAAGAGTTTTAATTTATCATTTTTTATTTTGTGGATCATGTTTTTGGTGTCACGTCTAAGAATTCTTTGCTTAGTTCTAGATTCCAAAGATTTTTTTCCTGTATGTTTTCTAAAAGTTTTATAATTTTATGTTTACGTCCATTATCTATTTTGAGTTAATTTTTATAAAAGACATGAGACATAGGTAGAGATTTTTATTTTCCCCTATGAATGTTCTATTTCTCTGGCACCATTTGTTAAAAAGATTGTCTTTTCTATTTTGAATTGCTTTTGCACCTATGTATGAGATCAGTTGCATGTGTTAGGATGAGTCAAACTCAGCGTTTTCTATTCTGTTCCATTGATCTATGTGTCTATTTTTCTGTCAATACCAAGTCATCTTGATTACTTGAATATGTCTTGAAATTAGGTAGACTGATACCTCCCACTTTATTCTTCTTTTGAAAATTGTTTTGTTTGCCTTTCCATATAAATTTTAAAATAATGTTATTTAAGTCTACAAAAATATTGCTGGGATCTTAATAGAAATTGTGTTAACTTATATATTATTTGGGGGAAAGTTGACTTCTTTACTATATTGAATCTTCAAATCCATTAAAACAGTATGTTCCTCCATTTATTTAGATTGTCTTTGATTACTTTCATCAGCATTATATAGTTTTAACATAGAAGTCCTATACATGTTTTCCTATATTTACACCTAAATATTTCATTTTTAACAACTGTAAATGGTATTGTACTTTTGCGTTTGGTGTCCATGTGTTCCTTGCTTATGTACAGAGATAGAGTTGAGGGTATTTTTCTTTTTCAGATCTTCAACAAGTTGAGAAAAGTTCTATTTCTGTGTCTCTGAGGGTTTTTTTAAATTTTTATTTTATATTGGAGTATAGTTGATTTACAATGTTGTGTTAGTTTTAGGTGCATAGCAAAGTGATTCAGTTATACATATACATATATCTATTCCTTCAGATTCTTTTCCCATTTAGTTTATTACAGAATATTGAGTAGGGTTCCCTGTGCTATACAGTAGGTCCTTGTTGATTATCTTTTTTACATATAGTAGTGTGTGTATGTTAGTGCCAAAGTCTTAACATGGATGGTGTATTTCGTCAAATGTTTTTTCTACGTTAATGCAATTATATGATTTTTCTTCTTTGGCTTATTGATATAGTAGTTTACATTGTTTCATTTTTTAATATTAAACCGGCCATGTATCCCTGGAATAACCCCACTTGGTCAGAGTGTATAATTCTTTTTATACATCACTGAACACTGTTTGCTAGTATTCTGTTGAGGAATTTTGCTTGGGGAATGGGGAGTGTTTCCTATTCTTATATCTAATTACATCATATTTGAAACAAATTTCTTATAAAGAGCGTATAGTTAGATCATGTTTTAAATCCACTCTACTAATCTCTGTATTTTATTTGGTGTATTGCCATTTACATTTAATGTAGTTATTGATATGTTAGGGCTTATGTCTGCCATTTAGTTTTTTATTGTCTATTTTTTCTCCATGTTTTATTTCTGAATTGTATTTCATGTCTTCCTATTGGTTAATCGAAAATTTTTTAGGCTTCCATTTTGATTTATCTATAGTGTTTTTGAGTGTTTTTGTAATATAGAAATTTTAGTGGTAGCTCTGGGTTATTATTCGTATATAACTTATCACAGTCTACTGTTGTAATGTCACCCGTTTGACTGAAGTACAGAAACCTCACCTTTTTTATGCCCCTTTACTTTCTCATATTTATAAATACTTGTCTCAAATAGTTTCTTTCATACATTTAAAGCCACATCAGACAAAGATATAATATTTTTCTTCAATGATGAACATAGTTTAGAAAACTCAGAGGAGAAAGGAATCCTACTGTATTTATAATAATTTTGCTTACCGTATTTATTTTTATTACCTGATGTCCCAAGTTTACTCATTTTATCCTTCTGTTTTTGTTTAGAGAGAAACTTCTTTTAGCCCTCCTTTTGGTGTAGTTCTGCTGGTGACAAAATAATTTTCCTTTTTTTTAAGTATATCTTGATTTCCCATCCAGTCATGAAGGATATTTTTACTTGGTGTAGGATCCTTGATTGAAAGGACTTTTCTTTCAGTACTCTAAATTATTGTGCCACTTCTTTCTTTTTTTTTTTTTTTCCTGGGGGACAGAGGACCCCAGGCCCTGAATTTTTTTCTTTTTTTTAAATTAATTAATTAATTAATTAATTTTTTTGGCTGTGTTGGGTCCTCGTTTCTGTGCGAGGGCTTTCTCTAGTTGCAGCAAGCGGGGGCCACTCTTCATCGCGGTGCGCGGACCTCTCACTATCGTGGCCTATCTTGTTGCGGAGCCTGTGCTCCAGACGCGCAGGCTCAGTAGTTGTGGCTCACGGGCCCAGTTGCTCGGCGGCATGTGGGATCTTCCCAGACCAGGGCTCAAACCCTTGTCCCCTGCATTGGCAGGCAGATTCTCAACCACTGCGCCACCAAGGAAGCCCTGTGCCACTTCTTTCTGCCTCCCATGATTTCTAAATAAGAAATCTGCTGTCATTTTTATTTTTTTTCCCCTAAAGGAAGGTATTTTTCTCTGTATACTTTCAAGATTCTTTTTCCTTATGTTTAGTTTTCAGTAACTTAAGTATTATGTCTCATGGCACGGATTTTTGGGGGTTCACTCAGTGTTTATATGTATGTGTATAAAACATTATAAATTGTATTATTAGAAAAGTTGGGGGAATATTTACATGTTCTTTTCTAAGAACTAGTTACCTAGCCCACTGAGAATTGCCATATAGCATGTGTACAAAAAGCTCATACAAATCAATAAAAAAAATGTCCAGATGCATGTCTACTTAATGGGAAAAAGGATTATTTATGGCATAGGCCATTAATAAAAGAAAAACAAGTGGCAAAGTAACCATATATTAAATAGTTTATCATAGCTGGATTATGGAGTTTTTTCCTATTAAATTGGGAAAAATTCAAGAAGAAAGAGGACAGAAAGAAAATGATACTGCCTAGTTTAATGCAGGGTATACATTCAAATTTGTAAATTCGAAAATAAAGTCATTCTGAATAATATCACACTTTATTAACATATTGTGGAAAATAATGCAAAATATCTACATTAAAATGTATTAAGTTTATCAGTACCGTTTTTTTAGATTCTATCTATGTGTGTTAGCATACAGGATTTGTTTTTCTCTTTCTGACTTACTTCACTCTGTATGACAGACTCTAGGCCCATCCACCTCATTACAAATAACTCAATTTCATTCCTTTTTATGGCTGAGTAATATTCCATTGTATATATGTGCCACATCTTCTTTATCCATTCATCTGTTGATGGAAATTTAGGTTGCTTCCATGTCCTGGCTATTGTAAGTAGTGCTGCAATGAACATATGTGGAATCTAGAAAAATGGTACAGATGAACCTAGTGGCAGGGCAGGAATAAAGACGCAGACATAGAGAATGGACTTGAGGACATGGGGGTGGGGAAAGGGGAAGCTGGGCTGAAATGAGAGAGTAGCATTGACATATATACACTACCAAATGTAAAATGGTTGGCTAGTGGGAAGCTGCTACATAGCACAGGGAGATCAGCTCAATGTTTTGTGACCACCTAGAGGGGTGGGATAGGGAGGGTGGGAGGGAGATGCAAGAGGGAGGAGATATGGGGATATATGTATATGTATAGCTGATTCACTTTGTTATACAGCAGAAGCTAACACACCATTGTAAAGCAATTATACTCCAATAAAGATGTTAAAATAAAAAATAAATTAAAAAAATAAAAGTAATAGGGAAGTTTTGTGATGAGAAGAGAGAGGTGCTAGAAAACTCACCTCAACTGAGTCAGTCTCCCTAAGAGTTAGAGAGGTGGGATAGGGAGGGTGGGAGGGAGGGGATATGGGGATATATGTATACATATAGCTGATTCACTTCGTTGTACAGCAGAAACTAACACAACATTGTAAAGCAATTATACTCCAATAAAGGTATTAAAAAAAGTGTATTAAGGATCATAGAACTTCAAAGCTTCTGTGCTGAGTGGATTATAAATGGATTTAATGTAATTGCCACTTAGCTCTGGCTCTTTAGTGAGTAAAAAGTAATAGCTACCATTCTTTATCAGGATTAGTCTTGAATGATGCAAGTTTTGAATTAGGGGAGTCTTTTAGAAAGTCCTCTTTCACACACATAGCACATACATCAACTCTGTTATAATATGACAAAAGTGTTTCTAAAAATTACACTATGCAAAGTCATGAAATAAAAAATAAAGAACTTATGGGATAAACGGAGTTGGAACGTAATGCTTTAAAAACTTTTTGTCAGTGACATACACACACAAAAAATAGGAAAACATTAAAAATGTTAGCACATTTTTATGCATGTTAAATGGTTAAGAAATACATAATTACAAGAATAAATATATACTTTACCCTTAAAAAGAAGACCTGAAGCTCCCTGTGGAAGTGGGTGTTGAAAGTGTTTCAGCTTTTGAGGGACTATGAAATGGTGGGAAAAGGGTTATCTGAAATGAGACAAAAAGTCATAACACAGACTATAAATGGGTTAGCTATTGATAATAACACGTGCTGAACTGAGGTGTCTGCTAGGTGTTTGGGTGGATGCATGTTTACATTGTGTATATGTATATATTCCTACAGGGCTTAGTTCAACCAGGTGCTGTTTTGTGCCTCCACCTAGTGTTTCTCAAAGACAAAGTAGCACAAAAGCAAATGTGAAATTTGTATTACGCTTAAACTGTCCTTTAATATGTCAATAGTATTGGAACAAATTCACTTCTTCCAAACAAGCATTTTAGCAGAACTGCCTACACCTTCTTTATAATCAGGATACATTTGTTTACAGGTGCTTAAGTTGGCCGAGACTTTGTGTAGTGTAGTTCAGTACAATTCCTTTTAATATCACGTAAACCCTGTAAAATCTGTATGCCATTTGATCCAATATATCAACTTCTGGGACTTTACTAAGGAAGTTAAAATCATTTCATTTCAAAAACATTTAGTGTGAGGGTAAATTTAAATACAAGTAAGTTAAACCCTACTTTAATGTATAAATATAGGTATTTGGTTTAATAAATTATGGTATATCCATATAATCTACTTCCATGAAAATATTAAAATAGCTTTGCAAAACTTATCTTTTGATATGAAAAATATTTATGGCATACAAGAGAGAGGAAAGAGAAGATATTAAAATAATACATATGGTGAAAGAATGTCAAGGATAGTCATTTTTTTTCAGGGTAATGCATTATCACCATGTCCCCTTTTGATGATGTATTATACTAATCAATCAATATATTGTTGCCTCTGGGTGGATGGGATTATAGTTTTCACTTAAGTATTTTTGTTCCTTTTGTTTCTAAATATTTACTGTTATTTTATTCTTGTAATACATATACAGTTAGCATTATAATAAAAACATACATTATGCAAATGTAATGTATGTAAAAAACAGAACAATCTGATGATATATTTTTATTAAGTGATTTACCTGTGACCCAAAATTTTAATAGGTACACTGCCTTTATTAGACCCAGGCCTTATGTCTTGGGCCACTGGCAGACATTCTAATTGATCCCTGACTCACAATTTTTATCAACACACTCTTGGTATAACTGCCCCTGAGCAATTAGAACTGGCACATGAGATGACATCTGTTGGCTTCCTCTCTACTTCACCACACTTGTCAAGATGACCAGTATGATGTATTCCCACTTGAACACCCATTGTCACTATCTATCGTGAGAAATTTAGTATGGCTATTTTTAGAGCTGACCAAAATGAACTACACTCACTGTATTGTTGTATGTGTATTTTTGAAAAAGATATGTGTCCTACAACAACATCAAGAAATGATCTATTTTTTTCCAGCATATAATGCTATCTTTCTTCTAATGTATCCTCAGAGGATTCATTTTTAGAGCTCACTCTTGGACAGAATATTGCCACGCTCTCCTTCACTGGTGACATTGAAATAAAACTGCTGTGAGCCAAGGACTAGAGAAATAAATACAGTATTTTTTTAAAGAAGCTAATTTGATAGCAATTGAGGGGGAAACAATACTGTGCCAGTATCAAAAACAGCGCTTTCTCAAATCCTATCCGTTTTGCAGTGCAGAACAACCTTCCTGAGTTATACTTCTCTCAAGTCCCGAAGCCAAACTTAAAAAGTTTAATCCCACATGAATGAGAAATGAAATCCTTCATAAAAATAGCTCCTGGCCAAAAAGCTCTACTTAAAAAAAGAAAGAAAGAAAGGAAGAATTAAAAAAGCCGACAGCAAATAGGATGGTAAGTCAACAGAATTCTAGCACTGTAACCTTCCCACCTAGCACACAAAGATTCTGGGCAGCCGAGTGTCAAGCTATGTTGAGAAAAAACATGAGTCTCTGGTGCTTACAAATTCAATTCCATTAAACAAGTATTTATTGAGTGTCTTCCATGGGCTCAGCAATGTTTTAGACACCGTGGAAGAAACAAAGGAAGTATAAGACAGTTACTACCCTGAAGGAGTTTGCAATCTTGTTGAAGAGCTTCCTCTGGAAAACAATTTGCTGCTGAATAAGTCAGAAATACACATGATTCAGAACACCCCGTGGACAGAAAACCTATTCACATGTCATCGAGGTGTCATTTTAATGGAAGTTCAATCACCTCATTTTTAATTTACCAAAGGAATCAACCCAGAGCATACAAACGTCTTTAACCTTGTCCACATTTCAAGTAGATCATTGTAAGCAAACAAACTCACTTCCAGACCCAGAATGCTGCTGATGAACTGTGTTGGAGCTGCCTGAATTTGCTCCTTGACCTTGTCTGGCAAGTATGATAGTCATTTTTCTTCCAGTAATGTATTATCACCGTGTCCCATTTTGATGATGTATTATACTTACACATCATTGAAGAGGCAATTTGCTTTGATGATGTACCGACATGCAATAGATCACAATTCTGAAGGAGCGAGAGAAGGAGCACCCTGGAGCTCTATAATTCAAGTAGCGATGGCATCTGTAGAAGAACAGGGAGACGATTAATTTAAATTATCTGGACAGGAACTGGGCTGACAGAAAGACTTTTGACCCTTTCCCAAATGTAAAATGTAAAAAAAGTTATGCTAAAAGTGCTATCACATGGTTATAAAAGAGCAACATCACAGATCCTGTGTTTATGGAACTTTTCAATAACTTGAGTGCATTCGTGGAGGCACAGACCCACACAGGTAACAAAAATGCATAGAACTTAATATGTACACACACACACACACACACAAACACACACACACACACATGGGTGAGTATAAGTCAAACTCAGGTAATCTGAATAAGATAAATGGATTGTATCTGTGTCAGTATCCTGGTGTGATATTACACTATAGTTTTACAAAATGTTAATATGGAGGGAACTGGGTAAAGTGTATACAGAATATTTTGTGCTATTTTTTACAAATGCACATTTGTACATTTGTTCTTTTTTATAAATGCAAACAATTGTACAATTGTCACTAACGTCAATGAAAATATTTCACATTAAGAATCTCAATATTCTAAAATAACACTCAATATTGGAATTTGTTATATTTTAAGAAAGTTTGCAGAAGTTAGGAGAAAATCATAAATGCTAATGTTTATAAATCATGAGCAACTTTATGTGATATCTAAACTGATTGTACGTAAATTTAAGAAGCCTATAGTTTATTACAATTGGGGACTAGCTACTTAAAGTGAGGCCATAATTTCTAAAACACAGTGAGCTTACGTTAAGAGTCAATGATTCTCTATCACTTTTTAATGAAGTAATTAATAAAAAAAACAAAAATCTGCTGTTTATAGTAGCAAATAAAATTAAAGATCTGGTGATGTTTAAAATGGAGTAAAGACAACTTGACAATGAGGTGAAGGGGAAATAATGAGGCAAATATTAAAGGATTATTATATAAAAGACAGAAAAGACTTTGGTATCATCTCAAGTAAAAGAATTAGACCCAATGATGGAAATGCAAAGGAGGTAGTCAAATGAAGGTGTATTTCAAAATGGAAAAGACTTCCTCAGAAGATTTGAGGGGATCTTTCTAGAGGTGCTTCAAACATTTTGTAGGTCTTACACTTCCTTTTAAATCTGAAATTCTGTCATTCAATCATAGGCAAAGTTAGACTGAAGAAACAAATATTTGACAAGAATGTAGATAACACAATTTACAAAAATTGATGATGATTAGTAAAGAGTTTCCAGGGATAGCTGGAGCATATTCTTAACTGTTGAATTTGAAGTCAAATACCACAGCCAAGATCTTGGTATCTCTTTCAAGAAATCAAAATGCACCAAGATGAGTCTTAGGTTCAGTTTTACAAGTCTGATATTTCTGGGATAATGAATATATTAGCTTTTCTAAATAGAGAATTAGCATGAATTGTAGGAGAGATGGCTGAAGCAACATTCCTTTGTTCTGAAGAAAATAGTTCTAGAGCTTATTGGAACATACCAGCTAAAGTAGTCTTAATTTATTGCTACTTAATTCAATCCCACCTTAAACTCTCCCTTTCTTTTAGTTTTTAAAATTTGGAAGTGTGTTCATCCCTAATTGTGACTTCCTACTCTCCTCTCTGACATGCATGATAAATGCCAAGCCCATGAGAGCTTATCCTGTTGAGGATGAAGTTAAAAGGCGTGTTTGTCTTAGACCTGTGATATAATATACAACAGGTTTCCAAGAGGGCCTATTCTTTTCTTTTTATCTCAGTGTGATTGTCTTAAGAGAAAAATTTAAAGCCCTTTTGTATACCATTAGTTTGTTTTCTGGAGATAAAGACATAGCAAATATAGAGATTTAAAAAAAGAAAACTTTCTTATTTTGCTAGCCAAAAGTGTTTTTTTAAACCATATCACAATAAAAGTCCAGTGGCAGTAACATTTATTCCATTCTTAAGATGCTCATCAATTCAAAGAACAAATGTCCCTATTTGTTTGTTTCGGTAGTTTAGCATAACCAAATACAGCAGTATTTTAATAAAGCTGAAGGGGATTGAACATTCCTTTGCTATTCAAAATTAATTAATACTAGCACTGAAGCTCCTAATTTTTTTATGTACTGAGGATAATTTTTCAATTAAAAAGTGATCTATGACTAATACAGAAAATAAGTCAAAAAATAATTATATATTCCCCAAAAGAAGCAGAAATTAGGATACAAGTATACATTTGATTATAGATTTACCATTTTTTAATAATGTTCCCTACAGATAAAAATACTAAGTTGCAAAAGACTTAAATTATGACATTAATTCACACATATGTTTGTCATTGACATCTGGATTAATTTGCAAATTTATTTTGAAATTAATCATACCTCAGTAGTTCCAGGACATTGATAAATTTGGAATCTAAGAAAATCCTGAAGATTTTATCTCTTTGGAAAAATTAAAAATGGATTGCACTCAAAGATGCATATTATACAAATAAAGCAATAGACTTTCTAATACATGTTTGGGGTTGGAAATTAAGCCTGAGTTTGTTAACAATGGGTTAGTATTTACTTGGATTTAGTTTATCTTGAGTAATCACTTAGGAGTCAGGCCAGTCAGGTCATTTTTTGTTTGTTTGTTTGTTTTTGGTAGCATTGCAAGCTAAGAGAACTAGATATTGAAATTCAAAGTCTCTTGAAAAATGGAATACTATATGTAGAAATAATAGAATCACAAGTACATAGATTATTCACATCAGTTTTTTTTAAAGATTTTCCTCTTTTTAAAATTAATTAATTAATTAATTAATTTTTGGCTGCGTTGGGTCTTCGTTGCTGCACGTGGGCTTTCTCTAGTTGCGCTGAGCGGGGGCTACTATTCATTGTGGTGCACAGGCTTCTCATTGTGGTGGCTTCTCGTTGCGGAGCATGGGCTCTAGGTGCGCAGGCTCAATAGTTGTGGCACACGGGCTTAGTTGCTCCATGGCATGTGGGAACTTCCCGGACCAGGGCTCGAACCCGTGTCTCCTGCATTGGCAGGTGGATTCTTAACCACTGTGCCACCAGGGAAGTCCAATTCACATTAGTTTTAAGCATGACGATTTTAAAGGGATAAAGACAAAATGGAAAATATTTTGTGGTGATAAGCAATATGATGAGAGGATTCAGAGCCATGACATGTTACTGACAGCTGAACGAACTCAGTGTTTACCCTCTATACAGATGACTCTGGATTTAGGTCAGTATTGCATGTAGCAGTGAAGAATGTAACTGGGCCTAGTGGTGGAAGTTTCCACGAGGAGCTTTCAGTTCTATGTGAAAATGGGGACGTTACACAGAGATGTCATGGACTTCCCTAAAACTTTCGTAAGTCTCTAAGTTTTTCTGTTTTTTTAGTTAGAGGTATTAAAAAATAACAATTGGCAGGGAAAGCGTAATTCTTAATATTCATGATTCTGAATAAGGATAAAACGGAATAATACCATTTTATTATTATATATTAAGGACTAGTTATATATCAAGACAGTCTAGTGTCAAAATACAACTTGGCCCTATATAACCCTATTTCTTAAGATACATATTTTCACAGCTTTCAACTAGCGTATCTGAACACGTAAGTATCTAATGAAGTTTCATAATGGATTCAATGTGGTATATCACATATTCAAGCATAGTGATGGGTTGTACAAGGCTTCTTTCTGTTATTAATATTAATAATAAATGCAATTTTTGTTAACTAATGATAACATACTATGTGCTGTTCTAAACACTTTGAGTCAATAATTCATTGAATCATTAGAATCAAAGCATTAAAGGGTTAAGTATTTATTTAAGGTCACCCATAAATCGTAGAATGAGAACTGAAGCCTCAGTTTATCTGAAACACATAGGACACTTTTTCATAATTTAATCACTTTAATTAAGCTTTTGGGATTATTTTTCGTTTATACCACTCCAATAATTCCTTCAATATCTTCTTTGTTCTATAGAGATGAAATATGAAAAAATTAGCTCAGGGATATATATATTATAAATATAATACACATATTATATAACATTATAAGTTACATAATACTATCTAGTATAGATATATAATTTTGCTAAGGGATAGATATATATATGCCATGTATATGGCATAATTAGTGTAAAAGATATCTAGAACAGAAAGACTATGAAGAAAACTGCTTGTTTTTATACTTCATATAATAAAGACAGTAATTGCTGGAGAATAATTTTAATCAAGTATTATTTTAGAGTTTGGGACATATGTATTTATTTTGTTGGCTACTGTATTCTTTTATGCTTGAATGAGCCACATTTGAGTCACAAATATTTTTAGCAAGGTCTGTGATGTTTCAGCCAGGATGATGAATGAGGCCTTTGAAGACAGGAGGCAACAGCCTCTGACTTTGGCCCCAGGAAACTATGAGCCCTGACATTGTCTGTCTTTAGTAGGAAGCAAGTTTATCCTTGAGTCCTTTGACCCCAGATAAGTTTATTTGCTTGCCTTTCTTTGCTCTCTAGTGGTTTCTCTGGGCAGCAAATTCAGTCCCTTTCACTCAAAAAATAAAAGATCACACATGATTTGGCAAGTTTGTTATAGTTTCATAAATGGGCTGGGTGATCCAGGTAATGTCATTTCTTTTGCCTGTATCTCTACACATAAAATGGAAGGAGATTATTGGGATCACTATCCAGGTAATTCAGGTGAAAGGTTTTATTTGCAAAAATTAGGACTCTGTGTGAGTTAGCAGGATGTATTTAAATCAATGATTAACATTGGTCAGCAGATCATTTAACTGAGTTGCACAATCATAATATTCATTTTGGAGGGGTTCCTCACTTTTTAGATGAAACTAGCTAAAGTTTAACACAAAAAGCAGAGTAATGTACTGAAGGTGATGAAGAATTATTCACTAGCTAACAAAAATGTTGCAGAGGATTATTAGAAAAATTACAGTTTTCTGCAATAAGAAATAGAGACAGCCAAGAAACTGAAATATGTACAGCTCAGGAGGCAGCTGATCAGTAGTAGGGCAAAAGCCTGTGTATGTGATTTCCCCTGGATTGGAATTCCCGAGGAATAATAGCTTAGAGATGTGCAGTCCATGGAGACAAAATGCATATGTTTGTTCCACCCTTTCAAACTTCTTCTGCCTGAGGTTAATAATAAATACTATAATTAAAGCAGTTTGTGAAATATGAACCTAGAGAGGTGAAAACAGGAATTGCGCAGGTGGAGAAATGCCCATTAAGTTGTACTCCAAGTATGTGCGGCATGACAGCTCAATGTATTGAATCTTAGCCATCTGAGTACCTCCACACTTGCTGAAACACTCCAGACAAGCTAAATGAGGATGATTCAAGGTTTTGCTGAAAATGTATGACTTTTCATAAAGAATAAGTTTCAGGTTCTTATTCTATAATTTAAAAGTGGCTCAAAAACTAAGGTATCCCCCACTACCACAAATAAATTTTCATCAAGTTTTGATGTTTGCATCTTGTCTTTAACTCTTTATCAAGACCACTTAGAAAAAAACACCATCTGGTCAAAAACATAAAGTTTATTCTTTCTTAAGCTTTCCCTGTCTGAATCTATGTGTTGAACCCTAAAACTTCCTATTTTATAAACAGTTATAATAGATATGCTGCATCTACTCCGATATGACCAGTGTTATATCTGAGTAGCATATATATATTATAGCGTTATATATAATGCTATAAAATGAAAGCATTATTTGTGTGTCTGCCTACTTTTAGACCAAGTATTTTCACCAAGAGTTAATATGCTTTGGTGCCAAGGAAATTCAATGAATAAAAGAAAGAAAATATTTAATAAATGATTTTGAAACAACTGGATAGCTATATTGGAAAAATGATGAACCTCGACTCTTAACTCACTTCATAGACATAAATGAATCTGGGATGAATCATAGATGTCAATGTAAAAATTTGAGCCATAAACCTTCTGAAAGAAAACATAAGAGAATAGTTTAGTGATATTGAGGGAAGCAATAATTTCGTTGGATGCAAAAACAATAACCATAAAAGAAAATAATATATATTGAGTTTACTAAAATTAAAAATTATATGTCATCAAAAGAAATATGAACCTAGAAAATGAATAAGTAAGTCATAGATTGGAAAATATCTATAACGCATCTATCTGACAGAGAACTTGCATCAAAAATATATGAAAACACCCACTAATCAACAACAAAAGGGAAAACAATTCAATAGAATGATGAGCAAAAGCCTTGAAAAAATACTTCACAGAGAAAGATACACAAGTGACCAAAAAGCATATGAAAATGTGTTCAACATCATTGTATCATAAGGCAAATGCAAATTAAAATGACAGTTCTAAACCATTTCACACTCACTAGAATGACAAAAATTAAAAAGATTGGAAACCCCAGAAGTTGGCAAGGATGCAGATTGTATTAGTTTCCTATTGCTGCTGTAACAAATTGCCACACACTTAGTGGCTTAAAGCAACACAGCCTTTTAAACTATAGGTTCTGGCAGTCAAAACTCCCAAAATCGAGGTGCTGGAAAGGTCATATTCTTTCTGGAGGTTCTACAAGGGAATGTATTACCTTGCCTTTTCCAACTTCTGGACACCACTTGCTTTCCTTGGTTCATAGCCTCGTCCTCCATTTTCAGAGCCAGCACTGTGGCATCTGTTTTTTCTCTCTCTCACCCTCCCCTCTGTCTCTGCCTTCATCATCATATTTCCTTCTATGACTCTAACTCTCCTGCCTCCCTATAATAAGAACCCTATGATCACCCTTGACGCACTGAATAATCTAGGATAATCTTTCTCTTTCAAGATCCTTAAATTAATCACATTTTCAAAGTCCCTTTTGGCGTGTAAGGTAATATATTATCAGGTTTGGGGGAGTAGGACATTTGGGTGTCCTATTATCTTGCCTACCACACAGAGCAACATGAATTCTCAAAAATGCTGATGGTGACATACAGTGGCACAACCTCATTGAAAAATAGGTTGGCGATTTTTTATACATTTAAAGATAAGCATATATAGTTACACCTTATGACCTAGGAATTCCAGTCCAGGTTATTTACCCAAATGAAAATTAAATATATATACACAAACAGGCTTACATAAGAATGCTTACAGCAGCCCTAAAAGCAGACAAAAACTGGAAATAACTCAAAATATTTATCAGAGATTATATAAATGCATTTTGGTATATCCCTACAATGGGATGCTACTTAGCAATAAAAATGAGCAAACTAATGATACATGCAACAACATGCATGGATTTTAAAAACATTATTTTGAGTGAAAGAAGACTATACACTGTGAACCAAGAACAGGCAAAACAAACTGGTTCACTGGAAATAAGAATCCAAGAATCCAAGAACAGGCAAAACAAACTGGTTCACTGGAAATCAGAAAGTGGTTGCCACTTTGAGGGTGGAAATTGAATAGAAAAACATATGAAGGAACTCTCTAGAGTGATGGAAATATTCTATGTCTTGCTTAGGGTCTTGGTTACACTGGTATATACAATATCATAACTCATCAAAATGAACACATAGGATTTGTGCATTTTATTGAATGTAAATTATACAACGATGAAAACATGTTTTAAATGTTTAAAAATTCTTGTCTTGAAAAAATTTTGAGACCTTATGTTACATTTTTCTTCTACAGGTCTTAATTCTACCTAAAGGTAGTACAAATTTCATTATATTGAATCTATGTAAAAGAAAATAGCAACCACCAGCACAAAACTTTATTGTTAACACACATGTATGAGTGGTCTTTTTCCCTCTCTTTATTTCTTCTCTCCCTCTTCCAGAACAATTGATTATCATCGCTAAAAGCAAGCAACTTGACCTATTAGTAAACTGGGAAATGTTATTGTTTTTCATTTTAATATACCACAGACAGCCCTATGGCAAAACATTTTTATTAAAATCAATCCTAACAATATTTGGATTTTGAAATACAATTTCTTTCATCCTTGATCGATGAGTTTATTTTATGTTAAATGAAGATACGCTATAGACCTAGAATCAATCCACCTTTACTTCTACTCTGTGTCTATATCTATCTATCTACATGGAAAACATAGGTTATTATAAGCCCATATTTTTCGATTTTGCACTGAACTTTCTATTATTTCCTCTTAGAATGTCGCTTTGAATATTCTGTTTATTCATCAGAATTATTGATTCTGCCTAAACAAAGGAAAACATTAGTAAGAATCACACTAACTGTTCCCTAGATCCTTGTTAAAAACACTCAGGCATACAAAGGGGTTTTGTTTCCCTTTAACCCACATGTACTTTTTGCATTGAAATTCCACAGCATTTTGTTCACCAAGGCAGGCAGCTGACATATTCATGTTCGTCATTTCAATAAAACCAAAGCAAATACTGCATTTCTCCAAGAAATTCGTACTGTGAATACTGATAAAGTTAACAGGGATATGCAGGCTTTACCTGCAACCTCTTTGTTAACTCAAATACTGTCAAAATAATAATGGCTTTTACTTGTGCTTCTCTACGCTATTCTAGCTAATAGTGCGTTCATTTTTTTTCTGAAATTATCCTTCAAAGATGATTTTTGTGACATCTGTATAAGTCCACAGAGCTGCATTGCCTTCTAAATTGTATCCACTTGTTCACAAGGATTTAATTAAGAATCTCAAAAATTGAGTAGTAAGACCAAAATATGCTTTGAAAGTTTTCAGAAAGGGGAAAGGTTTGCTTGATGAAGCTGCTTTAATTGTGAGTACAAGAAAGACTACTTAATTGATAATAAGACTGATCCTAATTTCATAATGCAAAAAGAGGATGGAAAAGGGAAGGTAGATAGTAAAAGAAACATCAGATATTTTATACTATTATAGTAGTCCAGAGATATAAAAATATGATGCATATTAAATTATCATATTGAGACCAAAACATACAGGTGTTTAAGAATTTAATTTTAAGTCCAATCCAAGCATTTTATAGCAAACAAAATGTCAGTAATTGTTCCTAAAATTATTATATAGCATAGAAAAAATAATTAAAATGTGTTGTTGTGGAAAATAAGTGCAAAGTATTTATCAACTTGTATGTGTCCCTCCAATTTCCTCTAATCAGATAACGTTACTTTGGCTAACTGTTTAAAATTAACTAACAGTTATTCAAATTTACCTGCTATTGAAAAGATTTCAGCTTGCCCCCCCCTCCTACAAAATACCTGTTTGGGTAATAAAATGTGTATGTATGACTGATCCAGCTCAAGAATTAATTACAATTCAAGGCTAGATTTCCCAGCTGGTACTAGTGAGGCCAAAGTCATGGTTTTCAATCTATTAAGTTTTGTTGTTTGCCTTTGGACTCTGTACTGTGAATTTAAACCCCCTCATTTTAAAGCTCCCATTCATCAAAGACATTATCCATGCCATTATCATGATATTTCTCACTCTGGCCATCTTTTTAATGAGGGCCTTAACTGTCAGAGAAATAGGAAAGGAAAATCTGGGTAGATCAGTAAAACCCTACGCCACTGATGGAAAAAAGATAACAGAGACCATTTGTTAGGATGGGTCCAAAATAGCACGTTCATCCATAGAGGACACTGCATGTTTAACAGTATATACTATCAGCCATCATTATCCCTCAACTGCGAAATTGAAACAGTCTTCTCTCTAGCATACATCGCTATAACTTTTCACCCTTCAAAACTATCTTCTCTGCAATGCCTGCGTCCTGTACTAAACAAATATAAAAAGGCAACTGCCTTGAATAAAAAAAAAAGTCCTCTGTATTACTGTATGTTAAAAGCATTATTCCTTGGCTTACACAATAGCCATTTTCATTTGATTTTGTCAGTTCTCTCCATGTGCTTTCATAACTAGGTATTTTATTGTATGACAGCTTTAAAACATCATTTCTTAAGCCGATTGTCTTTGTTTCCTGGGGCTGCCATAGCAAATTGCCACAAACTGGGTAGCTTAAAAGAACAGAAATTTATTCTCTCAAAGTTTGGAGACCACATGTTTGAAATCCAGGTGTCAGCAGATTTGGTTCCTTCTTGGGGACAAGGAGTGATAATCTGTTCCAGGCCTCTATCCTAGCTTCTGGTGGTTGCTGACAACTTTTGATGCTCCTTGGTTTGCAGGTAGAGCACTGCAATTCCTGCCTCTGTCGTCACATGACCATCCTCCCACTGTGTGTGTCTGTCTTTACATGGTGTTTCCACTGTGTGTGTCTGTCTCTGTGTCTCTTCTCCTTTTCTTATAAGGTCCCCAGTCATAATGGTTTGAGGGCCGACCTTACTCCAGTAAGACCTCATCTTAACTTACACGTAAATTACATCTGCAAAGATTCTATTGTCAGATAAGTCCGTATTCATAGGTACCTGGAGGAAGGACATCAGCATATTTGAAGGGAGACACAATTCAACACACAAGGAGGATATGCATTTATGTCTTCCTCTTATTTTTCTTTTTTTTTTCTCACTTTACCATGTTTTGCCCTCATTCCTACTTGGAAAAGCTTCTACCTAATCTTAAAACACCAGCTCAAATGTCCATTCTTTTTGTAGATTTTCATACTCTTCTTGAAGTAGACTCATTCTTTTCTCATAGTAATTTTCACACAAGTCCTTAGAACAAGGGTTACGGCATCATGTCTGATACATAGTATATTCTCAATAAATGAATTTCAAATGAATGCATGGTACTTATATTTTTTAATATTTATAATAATGTATTAGACTAGACATCTTTGAGCATATGAAACTATGTATTATTCATATACTCATGCTAGTTCTTAATAATACTTATCTATTTGAATTGAAGAATTTTCTAAAAATGAATATTACATCATTTAGATGGATATTAAATGCTTACAAATTACTTAGTCTATACCTGTCTCTTTTTTAGAAATGGATGAAAATCATCCCTCACAAATAAAAACATATTGATTTTTAGGACCTTTTCTGTCCCTCATCACTTTCTTTTTCTTTTTTTTTTTTGATTTTATTTATTTTTTAATTTATTTTTGGCTGCATTGAGTCTTCGTTGCTGTGCGGGGGCTTTCTCTAGTTGCAGTGAACGGGGGCTACTCTTCATTGCAGTGCGTGGGCTTCTCATTGCAGTGGCTTCTCTTGTTGTGGAGCACAGGCTCTAGCTGCGTGGGCTTCAGTAGTTGCGGCTCGCGGGTTCCAGAGGTCAGGCTCAGTAGTTGTGGCGCAGGCTTAGTTGCTCCGCGGCATGTGGGATCTTCCCGGACCAGGGCTCGAACCCGTGTCCCCTGCATTGGCAGGCAGATTCTTAACCACTGAGCCACCAGGGAAGTCCCCGTTCCTCATCACTTTCACTTTCACAGGTTTGTCTAAAGATACAGGATCAATGAAATGTTTAATTTGCAATCGAATATAATATAGAAAAATGCAAAATATTTTCTAAATATCTATATACATGAAAACAATATGATTATTGTTATGCGTAGAAAAATATTAGATGGGCACTAACCACAAAATACTATTAGGAAGCTATTATGATCATTCACTGGGTGTATCATCATACACCAAATCCATTGTCTATAAGCCATTAGAAGTACACATTTAGCAGTTTACTAGGGAAAATGAAAAAGTCTTAGAGACTTACTCTTTGAGTCTATGGTTCTGTGAAAAATTTAAATTCTACAAAACTGAAGCTTAGAGAAATATCTTTCTTGATTGGGCTAGATGTTAACATAAAATCAACTAGTTTCACCTACAGTGTGTGGAAAGAGGCAGGCATTAAATAATTTATAACGTTTGTTCTTTCAAAAAAATCATTACATTTTATATAAAAACAACAGGTAACAATACTTTTCACCGTAGTCTAATTTGCATAAATTCTCTTTCTGGTACCTTAGCCAGTTTCTCAAAAATGTAGGCACCACTACTAGTCATACTTTCAGCCTATTAGTATACTAATACTAATAAATAGAGTTACATTATTCTATAATAGCATGAACTTTGACATTATGTAATTATTCCACATTCATGTGAATGTTCCAAGTGTTATTTTGGTGGCTACACTTGCCATAAATATAGTTTTATATTTATCTTACAACTAGCGATTCAGAGATTCTCAGGTGTCTCTAACCTTACCAACTACAACACAAGTAGTTTTCGCTCATTTAAATTAAGAGCACTCTGTATGTATGTAAATATATTTATATGTATGTGTTTTTTATATGTGTATGTACATGAGTGTATATGTGTGTGTGTGTGTGTAATTGTGCATTTTTTTCCCTGAAAATATCATATCCCAATTCTTTCTAAAATCTACTGTTGACAATTTTATGGTCTTAAGAGAGCACAAAACTCTACTTGGTATTTAAGGTCTAGGCTCCACGATTTAGTTTTTCACCTTCTGTTCCCACAGCTGCACTCCATGCTTCAGTTAAACAAAAGGACTCACTATTCCCATCTCCTTTACTTTGTATTCACATCCACTAAAGTCTGACTCATCCTTAATGGACCATTTCCAATGTTACCTCCTCCTTGAAATCTTTATTAATCTCCCCAATTAAAATCAGTGTTTTTCTCCCTTAATTGTTTTCAGTGCTTTAATCTCATTTAGTGAATGTAAAACATCCTCTGCTTTGCATGGTATTAATTAGCATAATAGATGCATCTCGGCTTTAAAACTACAAACTCTTTCAGGATAGGAATTTTTCTAGTCATCTTTATGTTCCTGTATGATAGCATAATGCTTGGTCCAGAGAGGTTATTAAAAAAAATCTGTTAAATTGAACTGGATAGAAGTATTAATACAAATTCTAAGTTACAACCTATTAGTAAGGAGTTGTGTCACAGAGAATCAGACATACTTTATACATACATCTAATATTGAAAAAAATTACAATTAGAAGTTAAAACAGGGTATTTAATAATGGGTGAGACAAATATATCTTATTTATCTTTCCCTAATGCACTTCACAGGACAAGTTCTGTATTTTGAATCGTTCTTATTGTCAGAACAGATAAATGTGGATTCTTAAAGGCTACATCCATGGTGTGTAGGTGCTGGGGAGATTCACAGAGAAAGGAGAAAGCACCACCAGGTCTCACGTGTTAGATTTTCACAGAAATATGATGTCTTGGGTTATATCTCTACTTACTCACCTACTGCTCCCTGAGTGTTATCAAATCCTGAAACCAGAGACCTTAGAAAGGCATTTCTGACATATTTTTATTTTAGCAACAACGAAAATAGACCAGAGACTTGGAAGTACAGTCTCTCTGACTAGTCTTGGGATTTAACAAAGGCATAAAATCTGTGAAAACTCTACGGAAAACAGAATTAGTGCCTTAGTTCTCCTTCAGGGCAGAGTTAACCTCTCAGTCATCCAGATTATTTTTTTTTAATCAAAGAAGATTATAATGTTAAGGAAGAATCCACAAAGAGCAACAATTCTGAAAAAAAAAGTACTTCCTCCTTATTAACCAGTAACAATAGATGTTTTACTAACCTCATGTTAATACATGTTAGAGGTGCTTAGGTAATTAAGTATCTAAGGCCTCTGGAGAAACCAAAATCACCCAGGAACTTGGCCAATATTTAAGTAAAAAAAGTATGAATATCTATAATGACAATTCACTAGTAGTCACCCTTAAAAAACGTAAGTATTAAATAAAGTACTCAATCTTAAATAATCTTTAAGACATGCTTTTCCTTGACTGCATAAAAAAAATAGACATTTATTTAAAGCTAAAAATGTTAATGATAGTGGCATTCATTCACTTCAGTGACCTATGCTCAGAGTAGGGCTGGTTGTACAATTTTTTCTCCTAGAGGAACTAGAGCCTCTTTTCACTTTTTTAAAAAATATCTTTATTGGAGTATAATTGCTTTACAATGGTGTGATAGTTTCTGCTGTATAACAAAGTGAATCAGCTATACATATACATATATCCCCATATCCCCTCCTTCTTGGGTCTCCCTCGCACCCTCCATATCCCACCCCTCTAGGTGGTCACAAAGCACCAAGCTGATCTCCCTGTGCTATGCGGCTGCTTCCCACTAGCTATCTATTTTACATTTGGTAGTGTATATATGTCCATGCCACTCTCTCACTTCGTCCCAGCTTACCCTTCCCCCTCCCCTTGTCCCCAAGTCCATTCTCTATGTCTGCGTCTTTATTCCTGTCCTGCCCCTAGGTTCTGCAGAACCACTTCTTTTTTTTAGAATCCATATATATGTTTTAGCATACGGTATTTGTTTTTCTCTTTCTGACTTACTTCACTCTGTACGACAGTCTCTAGGTCCATCCACCTCACTACAAATAACTGAATTTCGTTTCTTTCTATGGCTGAGTAATATTCCATTGTATATATGTGCCACATCTTCTTTATCCATTCATCTGTCAATGGACACTTAGGTTGCTTCCACGTCATGGCTATTGTACATAGTGCTGCAATGAACACTGTGGTACATGACTCTTTTTGAACTATGGTTTTCTCAAGGTATATGCCCAGTAGTGGGATTGCTGGGTCGTATGGTAGTTCTATTTTTAGATTTTTGAGGAACGTCCATACTGTTCCCCATGGTGGCTGTATCAATTTACATTCCCACCAACAGTGCAAGAGGGTTCCCTTTTCTCCACACCCTCTGCAGCATTTATTGTTTGTAGATTTTTTGATGATGGCCATTCTGACTGGTGTGAGATGATATCTCATTGTAGTTTTGATTTGCATTTCTCTAATGATTAATGATGTTGAGCATTCTTTCATGTGTTTGCTGGCAATCTGTATATCTTCTTTGGGGAAATGTCAATTTAGGTCTTCTGCCCATTTTTGGATTGGGTTGTTTGTTTTTTTGATATTGAGCTGCATGAGCTGCTTGTGTATTTTGGGGATTAATCCTTGGTCAGTTGCTTCAATTGCAAATATTTTCTCCCATTCTGAGGGTTGTCTTTTTGTCTTGTTTATGGTTTCCTTTGCTGTGCAAAAGCTTTTAAGTTCCATTAGGGCCCATTTGTTTATTTTTGGTTTTATTTCCATTTATCAAGGAGGTGGTTTAAAAAGGATCTTGCTGTGATTTATGTCATAGAGTGTTCTGCCTATGTTTTCCTCTAAGAGTTTGATAGTGTCTGGCCTTATGTTTAGGTCTCTGATCCATTTTGAATTTATGTTTGTGTATGGTGTTAGGGAGTGTTCTAATTTCACTCTTTTACATGTAGCTGTCCAGTTTTCCCAGAACCACTTATTGAAAAGGCTTTCTTTCCTCCATTGTATATTCTTGCCTCCTTTGTCAAAGATAAGGTGACCGTATGTGTGTGGGTTTATCTCTGGGCTTTCTATTCTGTTCCATTGATCTGTATTTCTGTTTTTGTGCCAGTACCATAGTGTCTTGATTACTGTAGCTTTGTAGTATAGTCTGAAGTCAGGGAGCCTGATTCCCCCAGCTCTGTTTTTCTTTATCAAGATTGCTTTGGCTATTCAGGGTCTTTTGTGTTAGCATACAAATTGTGAAACTTTTTGTTCTAGTTCTGTGAAAAATGCCAGTGGTACTTTGATAGGGATTGCATTGAATCTGTAGGTTGCTTTGTGTAGTATAGTCATTTTCACAATGTTGATTCTTCCAATCCAAGAACATGGTGTATCTCTCCATCTGTTTGTATCATCTTTAATTTCTTCACCAGTATCTTATAGTTTTCTGCATACAGGTCTTTTGTCTCCTTAGGTTGGTGTATTCCTAGGTATTTTATTCTTTTTGTTGCAATGGTAAATGGGAGTGTTTCCTTAATTTCTCTTTCAGATTTTTCATCATTAGTGTATAGGAAGGCAAGAGATTTCTGTGCATTGATTTTGTATCCTGCTACTTTACCAAATTCATTGATTAGCTCTACTAGTTTTCTGGTAGCATCTTTAGGATTGTCTATGTATAGTATCATGTCATGTGCAAACAGTGACAGTTTTACTTTTTCTTTTCCGATTTGGATTCCTTTTATTTTGTCTTTTTCTCTGATTGCTGTGCCTAAAACTTCCAAAACTATGTTGAATAATAGTGGTGATAGTGGGCAACCTTGCCTTCTTCCTGATCTTAGTGGAAATGTTTTCAGTTTTTCACCCTTGTGAACGATGTTGTCTGTGTGTTTGTCATATATGGCCTTTATTATGTTGAGGTAAGTTCCCTCTATGCCTACTTTCTGGAGAGTTTTTATCAGAAATGGGTGTTGAAAGCTTTTTCTACAGCTATTGAGATGATCATATGGTTTTTCTCCTTCAATTTTTTAATATGGTTTATCACATTGATTGATTTGCTTATATTGAAAAATCCTTGCATTTCTGGGATAAACCCCACTTGATCATGGTGTATGATCCTTTTAATGTGCTGCTGGATTCTGTTTGCTAGTATTTTGTTGAGGATTTTTGCATCTATGTCCATCAGTGATATTGGCCTTAGTTTTCGTTTTTTGTGGCATCTTTGTCTGGTTTTGGTATCAAGGTGATGGTGACCTCGTAGAATGAGTTTGGGAGTGTTCCTCCCTCTGCTATATTTTGGAAGAGTTTGTGAAGGGTAGGTTTAGCTCTTCTCTAAATGTTTGATTGAATTTGCGTATGAATCCATCTGGTCCTGATCTTTTGTTTGCTGGAAGATATTTAATCACAGTTTCAATTTCAGTGCTTGTGATTGGTCTGTTTACATTTTCTATTTCTTCCTGGTTCAGTCTTGGAAGGTTGTGCTTTTCTAAGAATTCGCCCATTTCTTCCAGGTTGTCCACTTTATTGGCATATAGTTGCTTGTAGTAATCTCTCATGACCAATTGTATTTCTGCAGTGTCAATGGTTACTTCTCCTTTTTCATTTCTAATTCTATTGATTTGAGTCTTCTCCTTTTTTTTCTTGATGAGTCTGGCTAATGGTTTCTCAATTTTGTTTATCTTCTCAAAGAACCAGCTTTTGGTTTTATTGATCTTTGCTATCGTTTCCTTCATTTCTTTTTCATTTATTTCTGATCTGATCTTTATGATTTCTTTCCTTCTGCTAACTTTGGGGCTTTTTTGTTCTTCTTTCTCTAATTGCTTTAGGTGTAAGGTTAGGTTGTTTATTTGAGATTTTTCTTGTTTCTTGAGGTAGGATTGTATTGCTATAATCTTCCCTCTTAGAACTACTTTTGCTGCATCCCATAGGTTTTGGATCGTCATGTTTTCATTATCATTTTTTTCCTAGCTAGTTTTTGATTTCCTCTTTGATTTCTTCAGTGATCTCTTGGTTATTTAGTAGTGTATTGTTTAGCCTCCTTGTGTTTGTATTTTTTACAGATTTTTTCCCTGTAATTATATCTAGTCTCATAGCGTTGTGGTCAGAAAAGATACTTGATATGATTTCAATTTTCTTAAACTTACCAAGGCTTAATTTGTGACCCAAGATATGGTCTATCCTGGAGAATGTTCCATGAGCACTTAAGAAGAAAGTGTATTCTGTTGTTTTGGGATGGAATGTCCTATAAATAACACTTAAGTCCATCTTGTTTAATGTATCATTTAAAGCTTATGTTTCCTTATTTATTTTCATTCTGGATGATCTGTCCATTGGTGAAAGTGCGGTATTAAGGTCCCCTACTATGACTGTGTTACTGTCGAGTTCCCTTTTCATGGCTGTTAGTATTTGCCTTATGTATTGAGGTGCTCCTATGTTGGGTGCATAAATATTTACAATTGTTATATCTTCTTCTTGGATTAATCCCTTGATCATTATGTAGTGTTTGTACTGTCCTTCTTTGTCTCTTGTAATAGTCTGTATTTTAAAGTCTATTTCGTCTGATGTGAGAATGCTACTCCAGCTTTCTTTTGATTTCCATTTGCATGGAATATCTTTTTCCATTCCCTCACTTTCAGTCTGTATGTGTCCCTAGGTCTGAAGTGGGTCTCTTGTAGACAACGTATGTATGGGTCTTGTTTTTGTATCCATTCAACCAGTCTGTGTCTTTTGGTTGAAACATTTAATTTGTTTATATTTAAGGTAATTATTGATATGTATGGTCTTATTACCATTTTCTTAATTGTTTTGGGTTTGTTATTGTAGGTCTTTTCCTTCTCTTTTCACTTTTAAAAGGTAGATTATACTATTATGTGCTCTTTTGGGGAACTTATTTATGCTGAAGAGAATGGAATTATTAAGCATTTCAGGCTTATAACGTTAAACTATTAACGTTTGGCTTTTAGACATTGATTATTTTTGTTAAGTGACCTCAGGGTCACAAGTTCCTCTTTATCATTTATTATATATAATTATTATATATTAAAACATTATTATTTTAAGTTAAATAAAGTAAAACTCACTTTTTGATTGTATCCAGACCTATGAGCTTCAACACATACATAGATTTTTGTAACCACCACCAATAACAGGATAAAGAACAATTCCAACACCCAAGGGATTCACAGACACTGCCCTCAAACCTAACCAGGGACAACAGGCAGTCTGTTCTCTGTTCCTAATAGTTTTATGTTTGTTTATATTGTCTATGTCTACAAAGAATCCTGCTAGGCCTTTAATTGGAATTGCATGAAATCTGAAAATCGATTTAGAAAATTTGCATCTTAATTATACTGAGTCAATCCATGAGCATGGTATTTCCCTTCATTAATTTAGATTGTCTTTGATTTCCTTCATCAGCATTTTGTGGTTTTTTATCATATAGCTCCTACATGTAATTTGTTATAATTAGAGTTAGGACATCTCATTTTTGAGGGGCCATGGTAAATGGTATTTTTAAAATTTTAGTTTTCAGTTTTTTATTGTAAATATATAGAAAAATTATTGTGTTTCTATGTCAATTTTGTATCCTGCAAACTTGCTGAACTCACTTATTAGCTCTAAGAAAATTTTGGAGATTCCTTGAGATTTTTCTACATAGACAATCATCTTGTCTATCATCATTTCTTCCTTTTCAAATTGCATGCCACTTATATATTTTTCTTGCCTTACTGCACTTGCTAGTACTGAGAGCAGTATAATGTTGAATAGTAATAGTGAGAGGGTACATCTTTGACCTGTTCTCACTAATAGGGGAAAAGCATTCAATATTTCCCCACTAAGTATGATGTTAGCTGTAGTTTTGGTTAATTTTTTAGAGATATTCTGTTTTCAGACTGGGAATGTCACCTTCTCTTCCTAGTTTGCTGAGCATATTTTTTTTTAATATGAATGGATATTGATTTTGTCAAATGCATTTTCTTCATTTATTGATATGATTATATGTTCTTTTATATTATTTAGTCTGCTGACAGGATGGATTACATTGATTGATTTTTGAAAGTTGAACCAGCCTCCCTTGCCCCAGAATGTGACCCATTTGGTGAACATTCCATGTGCCATTGAAAAGCACATGTATTGTTGGGTTGAGTGTTCCATAAATGTCCATTAGGTCAAGTGTTAAGTCTTCTATATCTTTGCTGATTTTTCTGTCTGTTGTAACAATTACTGAGAAGAGAGTGCTACAGTTCCCAAGAATTTGCATTATAGTTCCTCATTTAGTTCTATCAGTTTTTGCATCATTCTGTTGCAATTTTAAAATTTTGTTGTTAGATGCATACACACTTAATTAGAATAGAAAAAGCAGTTTTGAAAACGAAGAACCAAGTTGAAGGACTCACACTAAATGATTTCAAGATTTACTAAAAGGCTATGGTAATTGAGACAGTGTGGTTTTAGCAAAAGTTCAGACAGAGATATTAGTGGTACTGAATAAAGAGTCCAGAAATAGATCCACCTTTGTATGATAAATTTGACAAAGATACAAAGAAAATCAGTGGAGAAAGAACAGTCATCAAAAATTGTGCTACGGTGCTTTGTGACCGCCTGGGGGGGTGGGATGGGGAGGGTGGGAGGGAGGGAGATGCGGGAGGGAGGAGATATGGGAACGTGTGTATATCTGTAGCTGATTCACTTTGTTATAAAGCAGAAACTAACACACCATTGTGAAGCAATTATACTTCAATAAAGATGTTTAAAAAAAAAATTGTGCTAAAACAATTGTTCATCCACATGCAAAAAAAAAAAGTAAGAAAGAAAGAAAAAGAAAGAAAAGAAAAAAGAAGAGAAAAAAACCTTCTCCATACTTCACATCATATACAAAAATTAAGTCAAATAGATTGTATACTTAAATATAAAACCAAAAGTTATATAACTTCTAGAAGAAATCATAGGGAAAAAATCTTTGTGACCTTGTGTTTGGCAGATAATTCTTAAATATTACAAGAGTTTGATGCATAAATTTGTCTTTATTAAGTTTTAAAATTCATTTTAGGTACAAGAGGCATAGGGTATATTTTCAGGTGATGGAAATATCTTGATTGTGGTGTGGTTACATAACTTATGTGTTTGTCTAATTTATGGCATTATACACCAATTAATTAATTAATTAATTAATTTTCCTTTATGTAAATTATGCCTGTAATAACCTGTCTTTAAAAATAAAATGTGGCTAGGAGGTGAGTTGTTGAGGCATTTGAGAGATGGGAAAACCTGTTTTGATTTTTATTTTGGGAGTTCTGGGGAGCTACTTGAGGATTTCGAGAAGTTAAATGAGTAAATATATGGGGCATAATAATTTCTCTGTTTGAAGCGTGTAGGATGGGTCATTCCATAGATGGGTATATGATTAGAAGGAATGTGTGCTATATTTTTCCTGTGGTTGCTGTTGCTAAGGAAACATCATTCCTGGTAAGCCTATCTACTTTTCTCTTCTGAAAGACACGAAGGCATCTCATCAAGGAACCTATTGTCTGTCTATCTATCTATCTAAACATCCATCCATCCATCAACTATCTGTCATCTATTTTAGCTTATACTATTCTCCATACAAGGAAGAAGTGTTGTTTTATTTTTATTATGTATACTTTAAATTACTCTATAAAATTTAATATTTAATGCTACAATGCATTATTATTATTGTAATTATGCCTACCTATCTAAAAGTACAACCTTCTAATAGACGTTTTAAGAACTCAGGTCTTTGTGGTGGTAGCGTGACTTATTGGAGAAGCTCTGGGCATTGGAGCAAGATAACAGGCTAAATAAGAGCTCTGTTATATACCTTGATTGATCTCATGTAATTGTATTTAGCTTATTTGCATCATCCTGTAAATAAATAAATAATGATCATAATGTTAATAAATTTCCATCATGTAGGTTTGTCTATTTTAGCCACAAAACAAACCTATGTGGTGAGAATTACTATTATATGCTAATAATGTATATGTATATAGATAGATACATGGAAAGAGTACTCAATATACTACCTATCATATATTATTCATCATATGTCAATTCTTCCTCCATCCCCTGACCCTTTGCTAACCAGAACAACTTACATGGTTTAAACCTGTTATGTACTCTTTAAAATCACTTATTTGGCTCAATTAAATGCTAAATACAAAAACCCAGTAATTGAAGTCTACATACTAAAGTCCATATGTTTAGAAATTATATCTTATTATCCTGTTTATAATACACTAACTTACAGGATAACTTATATTCATAGACTTGAGGTCTTGAAGTCTCTGATATTTTTAATATGTTATATCTTAATATATTTATGATATTCTATGTATCTTCTTTATTCAGAAATGCTATGGAAGAGGAAAATCAATATATTAGATAAATGGGGAAAGTTGCCTAAACTCTACATAGCCATGTGTTAGATGTTTCTTCTGAAAGAAATGAAACAGACTAGGTGGATGTTTCCTTGAAGTGTAAACTAAGCAAAATTTATAGCTGCTGGGGTACAGGAAAATTACTAAAAATCAGGAGACTTTTGTGCTGATATCAATTCTTCCATATCCAATTACTGGTCTTAAGTAACGACTGGTCTTTAACCAATCTCTTTGTTATCTCATCTGTGCAATGAGAATGCTGGACTAGTTGCGGCATTGCTGGAATTAGCCATTCAGCATAAAATGCTCCTTCTTTTACTACTGTAAAATTTTCCTTCGGGAAAACACTCACCTTCTATTCTTCATATGTTTCTACGGTACATGGGGCTCCACCCCTGACTCTAGGGTTTTATTTAAAACTTTGGCCCAGGCAATCTGAGCATGACAGCAACTTGTCCCTAGTGATTAGTTCAAGGATGAGCACAGGGCCCTCATAGCCCACAACATAGACTGTAGAAACTTTTTCTAAGACTCTTGAAAGTGAGATGTTATATTTTTTCTACTAACTTGATAGGTTGTGGGTATCCATTTCTCATCACTTAGAATGTTGAAATTAAGCCAGCATGGGGGAAAACTGAAGTAAGATATAATAAAAGCTGAGTCCTGGTGACATTTTAAGCCACTAAAACCAGGTATGCCTGAAGTTATATTTACCTGTGAATCAAGTTACATGAGGCCGTGTAATACCCACATTACATATACATGTTAATAATCACATGCTTGTATGTATTACATGAAAAGATGGAATACGTGTTTTAAATGATCAAGCTGGCTAATGTATTAAAAAAACTTGTGCAGAGAAAGAGTGACTTCCCTGTGCAAACTGGATTATTAAAAAAAAAAAAAAGCCAGACATCTCACCAAACAAGATATACAGATGGCATATAAGCATATGAAAATATGTCCCACATCATGTGTCATTAGGGAAATGCAAATTGAAACTACAAAATACCGCTATACACCTACTAGAATGGCCAAAATCCAGAACACTGGCAACTCCAAATTCTGGTGAGGATTTGGAGCAGCAGAAACTCTTATTTAGTGCTAGTGGGAATATGAAATGATACAGCCACTTTTGAAAACACATTGGCAGTCTCTTATAAAACTAAATATATTCTTACTATACATACAACCCAGCAGTTACGCTCCTTGGTATTTACCCAAAGTTGTTGAAAATGTATGTCCGCATAAAAACCTGAACATCATAGTTCATAGTAGTAGCTTTTTTCATAATTGCCAAAACTTGGAAGCAATTAAGATATCCTTCAGTTTGTGAATGGATAAACTGTGATACATACAGATAATGGAATATTATTCAACGCTAAAAAGAAATGAGCTATCAAGCCATGGAAAATAGTGCTGCGGTGAACATTGGGGTGCATGTATATTTTTGAATTATGGTTTTCTCCAGCACTATTTACAATAACTAAGACATGGAAACAACTTAAATGTCCATCAGTAGATGAATGGATAAAGAAGGTGTGGTACATATATACAATGGAATATTACTCAGCCATTAAAAAGAATGAAATAATGCCATTTGCAGCAACATGGATGGACCTAGAGGTTGTCATAGTGAGTGAAGTAAGTCAGACAGAGAAAGACAAATATCACATGATATCACTTATATCTGGAATCTAAAAAAATGATACAAATGAACTTATTTACAAAACAGACACAGACTCACAGACTTAGAGAATGAACTTCTGGTTACCAGGGGGGAAGGGTGGGGAGCAGAAATAGGTTGGGAGTTTGGGATTGACATGTACACACTGCTATATTTAAAATAGACAACCAACAAGAACCTACTATATAGCACAAGGAACTCTGCTTACAGTACTCTGTAATAACCTAAATGAGAAAGAAATTTGAAAAAGAAAAAATACATGTATAACTGGATCACTTTTCTGTACACCTGAAACTAACAACATTGTTAATCACCTGTACTCCAACATAAAATTAAAAAAAGTAGAAAACACAGAGTATAGGCATGATATTAATATTAAAATGTCATTAAAAGCAAAAATCATTATGTGAGACTGAAGTGTTTGCCCTATATTTATAAAGGTACAATAAGCAACACTGTTTTAGTTTAAAAAGAAAAAAGAATAGTTGAAGGAAAGGGAAAAAAAATTACCAACCAAAGATAACACTGTCCATTTTGATACATGTTTTTTCTTTTATTTTTTTAAGTACTTTTATTACATCTTGTATTCTGTGTCTTTCTTTTAGCATAAAACATGCCTTTCACCATGCTATTAAAATTTTTCATGATTATTATTCTAATGGATAAATAATATCCCATTGTCATATGTCACATATCAACATTTACATAACTTAATATGGGGCATTTAGGTTGTTTCCAAATATTATAATATTTAATGTTTATCTTATAAACAAAGCTGCATCTCAGTGCAAAAAAGAAAAAGAATAAATGGTCAATAAACAATTATAATTATTTTAAAAAAAGACGTGGAGGAAGCTTAAATGCATATTACTAAGTGAAAGAAGCCAATCTGAAAAATCTACATGCTGAAAAATTCCAACTAGGTGACATTCTGGAAAAGGCAACACTATGCAGACAGTACATAGATCAGTGGTTGCCATGGGTGGGTTGGGATGGGGAAGATGATTAGGCAGAGCAGAGAGGAATTTCAGGACAGTGAAAATACTCTGTATGATACTATAATGATGGAAAAATGTCATTATACATTTGTCTAAACCCAAAGAATGTACATCAAGAGAGAACCCTATGGACTTTGGGTGATTATAATGTGTCAATGTAGGTTCATCCTTGGTAAAACTGTAACACTCTTGTGAGTGATGTTGATAATGACTTTATGCACACCTGGGGGCTGGGGTGTGTGGGAAATCTCTGTTTCTTCTCAATGTTGTTGTAAACCTAAAACTGCTTTCAAAAAATTGTCTTTAAAATTTGTTTTTAAATAGGCTGGAAACATTTTTTTCCTGAATTATAGTATTAGTCCTTTTTCAAACAAAATGTTAACGATATACAAAGATTGCAAAACACAAGTCTTCAATATTATCTGAATTTAATAAATCTTTCATAACTGCTGGGAAATAATCATTATGTGTGTCAAACCTATGAACTAAACCACACATCTGCTAAGACGTAGTGGTGGACTTTTTAAGGCTCATGGAAAGTGCGTCTACTTTCAGATTGTGAGTCAACTTTTACTCTCCATCCCCCACTACTCCCAAGCCACACTTTGGAGACACGTTGGGAGATTTTTTTTTTTTTGGTCAAAGCCAAGATCGCTCACAGTAGACCATCTAGAAACTGCTACTATTATTTCTTCTGGAAAACTTAAGAATGAGGGAATAAAATAACTTGGCATGTCTTCTACTTTCACAAGACCCATTTAAATATTTTATCTACATTTCCCTGGGGAGTGGGCTGGGGAGTGGAGGAACCAAGAATAGTGGTACATGAGTGAGTGTGTACACACATGCATACACAGATGGTACTTCATGCTCTGAAATAGATATTTTGTGCTGAATTACTTGATTTTGTTGCATACTCTTAAATCTGTTTTCTTAGACGATGTTTACATTATAATCTTGTAAAGCCTTATTGATTACAATGCTAAACTCACATGATGGGCTTAATAAATACATACTCAATTGATTAATAGTGATCTTCATAGCCCCCCTGTTGGGATAGTGATCTGCTTCATGCAGTTCATTAGGATAGCAGCATGAGTAATTCTCCAATTATACAGGGACCAGCAAACAATGGCCAAGTCCAGATCTTGCTTGATTTTATAAATAAAATTTTACTGGAACAGCTACATAGTTACACCCATTTATTTATATGTTGTCTGTGACTGCTTTTGTCCTAGAGTAGCTGAGTTGAATAGTTGCAATAGAGACCTATGGTCCTCAAATCCAAAAATATTTACTGCCTGGCCCTTTCCAGGAAAAGTTTGCTGTCCCCTACTCCAATATATTTATTTTTCATGTTGTCTACCATGGTGAAAATGTAACTTTGGTCTTTATCCATATGAACTTAAAGCTTAAAAAATCAAGACATAAGGACTAGGATTCAAGTGATGGAGTAAAAAGTGTCAATAAACATACAATAATAGCTTGCATTGTTTTCATATTTTATTTTCTGTAATCAGATAAATTTTAAATAACACACTTTAAGTAATTAAGATAGATATTGAATGTAAGGAAAGCAATCAACATGAATAAACCAGGATTCTATGTGTTCAATTCCTTTGAGCTTAAAATTTTATTATAAAGTATTAAAATATTATCTAGTGGGTATGATAGGAATTTTTAAAAATTTATGCATGTATGTGTTTTGCCAAAGCATTAAAAAAAATTTCAATGTTTAGAAGATATGTAGCAATAGAATAAGTCCCATATGTTAAGTGAATTCTTTGTGGCTGGAGATACTTAAGCCCAGCTAGATGCAGAAGCACTACTATGGAGGAGAGTCAGCACAGTAAGGAGGGTCCTCCAGATTCCTTTCAGCTGAGATTTTGTGATTTGACATGGTGATGATTAGGTCAAATATATAAGACTCAAGAGCCACCACTGAAAAAAAGAGATAAAAAAGTGTGTATGTGTGCCTGTGTGTGTGTGTGTGTGTGTATACGTACACATCTGAGTATTTTCTGGAGAATTCAATTTTAATTCTGTGGGGTTTTTACCAAACCACTTTCTGCTGCTACAGAAGCTACAAATTATAAGCTATGGATCCTGCCCTCAAGAAGCTTAGATTTGGTTTTAAGAGTTCTGTGGAGAGATTGTTCACATTAGCTCGTCCATTCAGGAAACTGAGGTATGAAGACAACAAAATCTGAACAGTTGTTCAAAAGAGTTAAGATGTAGAAAGAGAGAAAAGGCACAGGTAAAAAGAAAGGTATTGTATACTTTCAGAAAAGAACAATTCAGCTACACTGGCTGAGATCACAAGAAGTGAAAAATCAACCATATGAGACACCTGACAATCCATCATGTAGAAGTAATCACTATTCATATTTTGTTATATGACCTTCTGGTCTTTTTATGTATCTGCACACTTCTGCAAAATTAAGGTGTATTGAATATAAAATTAGGTAACTTGCTTTTTCCACTTAGCAAAATAAAATGACTATTTTCCCATAGCACTAGATATTCTTTCTAGCTGAATGCTTTGTCTTGAATAGTTGAATCATAATTTAATTAATCCCCAGTATTTGATATTTCCACTAAGATGGTTAAAGAGAAGCATGATTTATATAAATCTGTAGTGCCCATAGACAAATCTGATATTTGAACTTATAGTATCCTAAACAAATTTTTCAATAACTGAAGACAAGTGGCAATGCTATTTTTGAGTTGTTATTACCTTATAAATTTATTTGATGGATTTTGTTAAAGAGAAAGACTAAGGAAAGGGAGTCATGGACAGACTTACTTTAGCTTATTATGTGTTTGAATACCAAGTGTGGCATATTATGGTAAATATTACCTTAAATGCAGAAGTTATCTTAAATAAGAACCCTTTATTTTAAGGCTATAGCAGGATTCAGTTGTTTCTTACTGATGGGTATTACAAGAGATGGAAGATTTCATCATTATCCTTGGATTGTTTGTGGATTCTGAGGGGATTGTTCACCTTCACATTTCCTTTTGCCATTACTATTATTTTTGTCTGAAGAGAACGAAGATGAATTGTATGCTTGTACCTTTGTCCAAGCTTTTCTCCTATGTCCCATTACCAACCTACTAGCTTTCTTTTCCCTTTGTACTTTTCTGTGAAGATTTCATATCCTGTGTACTGGGAGAATAACATCTTTGGAAGGAGTGTTTTATCTATATTTTGTAGAAAGAAGTAAAACAGGGAATGTGTGTTGTTTAAAAACAGGGAATGTGTGTTGTTTAAAATATATCAATAACTTAATGAAGAATTGATAAAAATAGGAAAAAAATAATTTCAGATAAATGCACTTTGAAGAGAACATGGTTGTCCTCAAAAGAAGAAAATTCAGAGTAAAAAAAAAAAAAAAACTCTATACATTTTTTATTGAGTCTATCTCTGTAGCACTTTCATGTTCTTTAATCTCTTTTTCTTCCTTTTTTATCAGTTGGTTTTTGAAAACTTAATTCTCTGTGCTGTACCTTGAGCAGTAAAAAGTATAGCCAGAGTGAGAAAACTTCTTAAATTTTGCTTTTTATTAGAGCAAAGATCCGTGAATAGAGCAAGAGAGAAACAAAGCTTGTAAGATTGATGCGGGAAGAGAGAGAAAGAGAAGCTGAAGAAACCGAGGTGCTAATAATGGAATTTGTTTGGTCCCAAGCTGCAAAGCATTCTACCAGGCTAAGTACAAATGTCTTATCCTATTGTTCTAGGTCAAAAAGTCTTCTCGTAATTATACTGTTGGTTCTTGGCAGCTATAAATATAATTGTTATCAATAAATGGAGAAGCAATATTAAATTACAAGTGAAATTTCTGATCAGGTTTTTCTGAATTCAAAAATGTGCTCTTGACACATGGCTTTTCTTAGTAAATTAATAACATACAATCCTATTTTTTTCCTGGTTTTAACTCACCATATATGGGATGATTCAATTTAAAGTCAGTTTACAAAAAATTATCAATATAAATTTTGGCAATTATCTATATAAATCTTACAGCATATTGAGCTGCCAAATCAATATTGACTTAGAATCACTATGTGTGCACTTGGTGAACTATAGCAGGTAGGAAAGTCATGGTTGAAGTCGCTCTCTTATAAGTATAACATTTTGGAATAGTAGTTTCATTGTGAATTCTTCTACTTAGAAGAAAACCAGTGATAGGCAGTATAAATTATTTAGCAAATCAGCCTATCTGCTTGCTAACAGTTTGCTATTTCTTTCCTAAGCACACGAGATTGATTCTGAAAAGTGCTCCTCTTTCTGTGGGTCTAGAATTTTCTGCTTCAGCCACTGTGCAAAACCAGAAGGATGCTTCAGACTAGATGTTTAGGATTTCTACTTCAATTGTGTGATTATTTAACACAGTGTTTTTGTAAATAGATCTGATTTCTTATTAATCACAAAAGTCACAGTTATTAGGCTAGTGCTAGAGGAGAGGGTGTAGCTTTGTGGTTTGGAGAGTTGGATTTAGACCTTAAATCTGCCACTACTGATTACGTTATGTTATGCTGGTGAGTCATTAACCTCTTCAATGCTTAGTGCCTCATCTATACAAAGGAAATACTAATATCTAATGTACACAATTGTTAGGAGTAAATAAGATAATGGCATTAACCACTTAATCTACAGTAGCTCAATGCATGGTAGGTCTCTCAAAATCCCCTGTTGAAAGCTCCTTGAAGCTGGAGATCCTATCAAACTAATTTAATATCTCCCCTGTATGATACCATGTAGATTATGGACAGTAAGGCTGATTTCTCATTATGAACACCAAGAAAATTGGGAAGATAAAGATTTATTCACCTCAGGTTCTACTCATCTTCAAATTCTTAGTTTTATTTTACATTCTTTTGGATTTTATTTATTTCAGGCCTCAAAGCTGTTATCTTAGCTGAGACTGCAAAAAAATTTTTAAACATCATAAAATTAAATTTGCTAGTAGCTACAAATAGCATGTTGACAGCACTGCTTTTTTTCTCATAAAAAGCATGCATGCATATGGAGAGTATTTCATTTTTCTTAATCTTTTTCTGGTGTTAAATATCTGCAGTAAACAGAAAAAGTACACATGATTTTCATATATCACTTGTAAGTGTCTGAGAAACTGCAGGATATGGCACTCACACTCTAAGTCATAACTGATATTTTAACACAAAATAGAAAACCACATATATCATTATTACTAATAATAAGTTGAAATCTGATCCTGTGAACAGTAATCCTGTGTCAAAATCTGATGTTTAAAAACTTTGTAGACGGATAAAAGAGTTTATCTCCATGTGCTTGTTAGTTTGTTTTTTTCTTGTATTACAGGATATTAAGGCAGCTTTTAAAAATATTCTTGTCTAATAGTCATATTCTATAATGTGATTAGCTAAGCATGTTTTTAGTAAGCATGAAAGTCTAGCCTGCACTGAAAGAAAACTTGGTATATTAAAATTTAAGTCTCAGGAAAATTATATTTATGTCAAAATAATTTAATTTTATACTATTTTAAAAATGTGCTTCCTAATGTAATGAAAATTATGTAATTAAAAATAAAAGCTTCTATCTATGGATAATTTTTAGAAAAGTTATCAGATTTTAAAAGTGGTGGTAAGCTAATGTAAGATAAGTGTACAAATCCTAGATAAGGACTACGTTTTGTCTCTTTTCTAGGAAGTAGAACTATAACAGAACCAGATAAAGATGATTTTATATGAAACTCATCAATCTGGCTTCTCTGCCATAGGTTGTGTTTAGAATGCTCTATATTCTAGTCTTTGCTGATTAGGTCATTTTGTAGAAACCCTATTATTGATGTGTCCAACCCACAGCTCCAGCTTAGATAGGGCCTAGATCAACTAAACCATGATGTTGTGTTATCCAGCTGATCTTAATACTTAAAGACTTTTGGATATTAGCACTATGCCTCTGGATCCTTGACTCCCTACTTTCAATTAAGGATTATCTTCCTTTAGTGGTGAATAGGGAGATTCCTTTGGTACAACCTGGCCATTAATTGCCTGAACCCTGGTAGAAAATTAGTTACATGGCCCAGGCTTCTTTTATCAGCAATGACAAATACAGTAAATATCAGCTAATTTCACTCGTTGCCGTGGCAGCCACCCATTGCAGCTACCATTTTTGATTACAGTCTTTTCTATGAGGTGGAAAGAGTTAGTAGGTGTGAACTGTTGTACTATGAATAATATTCAGGCTCCTTATAGGTCTGCATGATATGACCCTTACCTCTCCCCGCTACCCCAACTTCATCTTATACCACTTTTCCTCTTGTTCAAAGTCTCTGTGCCAGTGTTCTCGCAGGTTCTTAAACAAAACAGCCACTCTTGCCATAGGACTTTGCACATGACATTGATGGAGAAGAAGCCAGCAAGGGTGTTGTTTCAGGTCAAGTCCTTTTGAAGGTAGCTTCATCCTGATCTTACAGGATGCTGAGAATTCATACTCACACCACTATCAGCTTCTGGCTAAGGGCCTCAGAGTAGCAGGGGGATGTAAATTCCCAAGAACTCTGGGTCTTCGTGCCTATGGGCAAAGTGTCTCCAATAGCCCTAGGTGAGGCCACCAAATAAGATTTGCAGGTACAGCTAATTGACATCAAAAACACACTGAAGCTGGAGGAGGGCCACTCTGAAATGAGAAATGGGAAGAAGGAGTCTGGACAGTAGATCAGTAGGGTCTTGTAACATCCATCCATATAAATAGAGTTTTATCTCTAATAATGATCTATTCTGAAAATTTTCCCATTTAGCTATGTTCTGCCAAAAGGAAAAGTGCTACACATCAGTGAATTGTCCAAAGAGTGCTGGCAATTGGAATAATAAGTATGGAGTATAAGATAACGAATTAAAACACAAAGGAGGAATCAAAACATTATCAATTGCAACAACAATGGCAAAAGAGGATATAAAGAACAGTGAATGTAAAGTTCCTTAAGAATCAAGGGTGAAAGAAAACAGAACTTATGAGGGTCAACGGAAGACTAGTCTGTCAAATTGATTCGCAGCTTAGCACACCTTTTCCTCTCCTAGAGGGAACACTCCTTAATCATCTTGATAGTCCTGCTAGCAAGAGAGGTATGCTAATTGGATGCCTGGCCCAGTTTTCTAAGACTGAGCAACTACTTTATTTCATAAACTTTTTTTTAAAAACACAAGTCTGCATAAGCAAGGAGAAAAACAACACTTTATATATATTCCAGGTAAGAACTTCTTAGAATATAAAAGAGAATTGGTAAGATATACTGGAAAGAATAAGAAGGCAAGTTTACTATTTTTTCTATCACAAAATACCACATGCTGACACATAGCGACTGGCTAAGACAACTCTGAGACTTGGCTAGGAATCTAGTAGTGTTCCCTTTGAACCCCACACCCCATCCACAACTAGGGTGGTATCAGAGTTTCATAGTGTCATATTTATTCTATACTTTTTGCTAGAGCCCTGGTTTAAGTAAGCAGACAGGTGATTTGTTTTACAATTCCACATTCATTTTGCCTTCTTTTGGAGACAGCACAGTAGTTTCCTATTGGGGAATTACTTCTCTCCCACTGTAAGCAATATGGTGGATCTGTCAGTCAAGGTGATGTAATTCTCTTAACTGAGAAGTGAATATATGATTCAAACCAGGTCAAGCCAACATTCTCCTGCAGGTCTCTGAGTCAAGTGGAGGAATTCAAGAACAGAAAAAGAGTTGGAGTTGATATATGCTACTGTCAGTGTTCAGGTAAGATGGAAACCTACTAGTTGGGTGATCGGAATAGCCATTGTTTCTGCCCCCGCTATGGTGCCTCAGCCGTTTGTTTGAGTCTATGAACTATACTGGAATCTTACAATAAACATAACTGATATAAAGAGCAAAGGGAGCTGGTAGTTAACTAGTCTACCTACCTCCTCCCTGCTAACGTACAAGCTAAACTTCAGTATCAAAGCTCTTTGTAATTTGATGCAATTAAACCTTAAATGGGTTGAATATTAGTTTTAGTCTTGAAATATGTCATTGGATGTAAGCTTTAAGAGGGCATTGCCCAGACCCTTATAGAATGTTTGTTATATAGCAAGTGCTTAATAAATATCACATTTTGCAATAATAAATGGTGAAGAAAAATAAATATTATATGAGTTATCTTTAGCAAGTCATTTAATGCTCTGGGTCTTTTTCTCCTTAGCAATGAGATGAAAAGGCTAGATTTTTTTTTTTTTTTTTTTTAAGGGAACGCTATTTATTTATTTTGGCTGTGTTGGGTCTTCGTTTCTGTGCGAGGGCCTTCTCTAGTTGCGGCGAGCGGGGGCCTCTCACTGTCGCGGCCTCTCGTTGCGGAGCACAGGCTCCAGATGCGCAGGCTCAGTAGTTGTGGCTCACGGGCCTATTTGCTCCGCGGCATGTGGGATCTTCCCAGACCAGGGCTCGAACCCATGTCCCCTGCATTGGCAGGCAGATTCTCAACTACTGCGCAACCAGGGAAGCCAAAGGGCTAGCTTTTAAACTGAAAAATCCTATGCTTCTTTAACGTTTCCTCTCCTCCCCCAATGCAGGTAATAATTATTGCTTTGTGCTGGAATCTAATCTTAATTCTTTATATTCATTACTTCTTTGAATCTTTATGACAACCCTGTGAGAAAGACATTAGCATTAGTTGGGAATTCATTCGGTAATAAGTGGCAGAAAACCACAGTATGCTGGCTTAGACCCATTAATTTTTCTCACTTCACACGAAATCTAAGTGTTGGTAGCTGATGTCTTGTTGATGTCAAAATTAGAACTTTTCCTCACATGCTCACAAGATTGCAGACCTAGCTCTTTGCACTGTGTCCTTGTTTGAGGCAAATACAACAGAGGAAGGTGGAACAGTCTAGAAGCCAGATATTTTTTTTTTTTCCATCAAGAAAGAACATGCTTCTTTCACAGCCTACAGCTGGCTTCCATTTACATCTTATTGGCTGGGACTGTTACACGGCAACCCTTAGCTTGAAAGGAGCTAGAAAAAGAGTATTTAGCGGGGAATATTTCTAGGCCTCAAATTGGGGTTCTGTTGCCAATAAAAAAGGGAGGGATGGATGTTTAAAAGACAATTGACATGGTTAGTTGCAATACTTTTTGAAAATTTTTATTTTACGGTTGAGAAATGAAGACCCCAAAAGGAGAATAACAATGTCAAACAGCTAGTAAATGGTAAAGAGAGGAATCTGATGCTCAAAAGCCTGTTTGAGAATACAAACTCTTAACAAGGGTAGGGGCAGTATGGTACAGGACCACAAAGGGGCAGCCAGGACTATGTAGAATGTCCAGCTGTTCTGATAACTAAGTATACAGAAACCAGTTGGATCAATGGGGCCAGATTTTTAAAGATGACTTGTAAATCTATATTAATTATGGCAAAACTATTTTTTTGTCATCTTTTTTTGGTTATGTCTTTTTTTAGTTTTTATTTTACATTGTAGTATAGTTCATTAACAGTGTTAGGTTAGTTTCAGGTGTACAGCAATGTGATTCAGTTATACATGTACATGTTTCTATTTTTAAAATTCTTTTCCCATTTAGGTTATTACAGAGTATTGAGCAGAGTTCCCTGTGCTCTACAGTAGGTCCTTGTTGGTTATCTATTTTAAATATAGTAGTGTCTTCTTAATGTGTGTGCTTGGTCTTAAATCAGTCTCCATTGAAAGGAATTACAGTAAATCTTTTAGGTCCCTATATTTCAAGATCCTAAGCCACATTCCCATACAAATCGTAAGTTTTTGGGGTGGTATGGGGTGGTAATAATAGCTTAGTTATGGGTGGCCCAAACTAGGCTTGAAACATGACATATTCTTTTGTGAACCTCTGTTAGTAAATTACAGTGATCCTCAGTTTATTCATATGTGAAAGGAAATGATAATAGATTAAACATTTTTCAGAATAGATTAAATGCATATATAATTTCTAGCAGAGTACATGGGTACATTGTAGACATTCAATAAGTGGCACATATTATTTTCATTATTTATGAATATTTCTGAGTTTTTCTCTTATTACTAAAAAATACATCTACTTTAAAGCAAATGTTTTAAATACAGAAAGTAAAATCAAGAAAATAAAATCACCAATAATCTCATAATAGAGCAATAAGATCAATATGATTCTTATGTATTCTACCCTAATTTTTTCTGTTTGAATATTTATTAGAGCAACACATGTCCCAGATAACTAATGAATTTGTACAGAAAAACTCACTATAGAAAACCCTCAGTCTATAGTCTCATTCCTCTTCAACCCTAGTTCCACTTTTTAAGAAAAACTCAGCTTTTAGATAATGTAATTATACAACTATTTCTCAATCTATCAGATGTAGACAATATCTCTTGACTCCTCAATGTGAAAAATAAAGTTTTAGTTTTGATATACTGTACTATAATTCTTCTAATGATTATATTTTCAACATTAAATAATATACTTAAAACTCAATTTCTGGTTCCATTAACATCCAGCAGTATTTCTTGACTTTTTAAGATTAGCATTTAATTTCCCTTACTCTCTCTTCCATTTTTCTTTTTCCACTTTCTCTCCCATGTTAATGTACTACCTTCTGTAAGTTGTGCTTTAATTTGTACTTTGTTGATGTTTTAATATTAATATTTTATATTGCAACTACAAACAAGTTTATTATGTGTTGTCCTTAGGTTGATGCTAAAAAGTAGTTTCACATTTTTTGGTTATATAAATTTTTGGTTGTTCAACAAAGTACTATAAGAAGATTGCATTTAGTTGTCCTCTGATCCAATATCTGCACTCTGTGTTATGTATAGGAGAATTTTCTTAGCATGAGGTTCAAATAAATCACCTCCTTTAATTGCCTAAAACCATTCTATCAGTTCATTTGCTTTATGACTGGACCATGACAGCCATATAAAACTTTGTTTTTCTTAGAGTTTATAACTGTTTTTTCCCCCCTCTCCTTTTTTTTTTAATTCATCATTTTCCTTTATACATTCATGCTTTTCTAAATTTTTAATCCTACTATCCATTCTGTGGATTCCCCTTTTCTGGATGCCTCTTTCATCAAGACTTCCTCCTGTTTTTAATCTAAAATTGTTATATAATCCAGGTTGTCTGTCCTGCTGTTGTTCTAGTACTTCTCATCATAACTTTCCTGGTAGGGCCCACTGTTTTTTGATCTCATGTGTTATTTTTTCTTGGATTATTCTTTGGTGTGGATTGTTTACCCTGAAGTGACTTTTAAAGAATGCTTTGTGAGAGGAAAGGCACCAATGTCATTTCATATATTTTTTTAATAAAGCTTTACATTTGATTTGTAATTTGACAAGTATAGAATTCTAGGTTAAAAATATTTTTTCTCCAAAAATTTGTGGTTCTAAGACTTCATAAGAATATAATTAGGTATCATATAATTGAGTTTTTTAGTATGTGTTTCTGGGGCCTTTACAAGCCATTTTGATCTACATTTTAGTGCCTATTTTCAGTTCTAGGAAATTTTCTTTCATTATTTGTTTGATAGTTTCCTTTGGGTTTTCATTCTGTCTTGTTTTGGTTTGTTTTCTCATATAATTCTTATTTCTGAGGGACCTCCTTTATTGGTCCTTTGTATCTCAGGTTATTTGTATTTTTATCTCTTTTTTTCTATTTAAAAAAAAAAATCTGCCCTTAGTATTTTAATCTTGACAGTGACCTTGTTCTCTGATTGCTCCTTTGACATGGCAAACTCTATTTTAGAAATTTCATACTTTCCCAAATTTTTAATTATAGACTGGATTATTTTAAGTTCTGTTCCCTGAGTTATCTCTCTTTGCTCCTAAAATAGATTTTATGTCTGAGTTTCTTGATTTTCTTGATTCTGCTAGCTCTCCTCATAAGCAAGTTTTGAATTTAAGAGGTGAAGATGCAGAGAATGTTCTCTTACGAGTTTGCTTGATAAATAGTACAGTTTCCTTTTGATTCTCCTCACTGAGTTAGAACTTTGAACAGAATCTCTACATGGGGTAGAATGAAGTCTGACATGTTAGCTGTGTAACTATCAAGCTTCCTCCACCAAATGCCAAAATGACCATGACCTCATAATTAATACCGACAGCCACATTTGAAGCCTTAACTTTCCTCTAACTGTGGGTGCTTGGCAGAAGGACCCTGCTTGGGCTTTTGCCTCACTAGCAGATGCCAGTGGTCTGAGATTGGCTGTAGGATTGCTACTTGGTTTAGTTGTTTTGCATAATGATGATTTGGGACCCCGCTTGCCCCTTGCCCTTGATTGTGTTTCCTGTTGCTGACTTCACAGCCTTTAGTGACCCAATTGGCTCCAAAGTCCCTCAGCCTTCCATACTCTGGGATGTGTGGCGTTCCTCATATTTTTCATCAATTAATCCACTCCCCTCTAGTTTTTACCTTTCATTCAGTTATAAATCACCTCCAGTTACCTCTCTTGTTAATATATAATCATTCTGTGCTAGCTTGAAACATAGAAAGCAGCTAATGTTTAACCATTTTTGACTTAACAGAAATGGCGATTTCAAATCGTTTAACTAATATGATACAGTCCGTAAACTATGCTTTCCCTTCAATATTTTTATTTCAGTCAATTCTCAGGATGGAAGACAATGATTGTACTAGCGATCCATCTTAAATTGGGAGCTTATATTATTTTAATGGGAGTATTCACAGGGATGTAAATTGAGCCCTGCTGGATTATAAGCCTGACAAAACCAGTTCCTTCTTGCCTGGGAAGGCTGAAATTGTCATATGATAAAGAGGAATAGTTTTTCTACTCAGTATTTTATCTACTTAAGATCCTGACTGTTTTGCAGATATTACTTAAAACAATACTGGTCAATTTTGGCCTGGTAATCCTTCCTTACTAAAAACGAAGCAAACAGAGAAACAAATCCACCAAATCACAATAAACAAAAACCTTCTGTACTTCTAATGCATGATTTTTCCACAAAAAATTAAGTCCAAGAGTGAAAAATAAAGACTCTCTTCCTGGAAAGAGAAGCGTAACCTTAGCTGATGGTTATCTTGAACAGACACACCTAGGAGAACACGCCAGGATGCAAATATGTTGTTAGAGGCCAGGAACACAGAACATTCGCTCCCTGTTCTGCTTCCATAGCCATGTGATGGACAAGCTGAGAGTGCAGTGAGGCCAGCACGGACAGACCAGAGTGTCAGGTTTAGGACTCCCACACAAGGCTGCCCTGCCAACGTCTTCAAATTGCTGTGCAAGATTTGCAGCTCTGCTTGGCTTTCTGCTGTCCGGAAGAGAGAAAATGGGGAGGCAGCTTTGCAGAACGCAGAATATATTTGCATGTTTTCAATCTTACATACTGCAGTAACCTCTCCAGGGCCATAGCAATGAGGCCCGGATCCTCCTTATATCCTCAGAGCTTGTGGCCTGAGAGACTGAGAAGGTGTCTGAAAGTATGTGACCCACCCTACGTTCCAGGAAAGGACTGAGATACTGAGTACTGGTTAACACTTCATTCATGGACCAGTTTATTTTTCTGTGTTGAGCTGGTGTTTTCACTTAATCTTTCAAATGAATTCTGCAAGGGTCAATCGAACTTCTGTGCTCTAGTTGAAGATGCTTAAAATCTCAGATTAAGCTTTATTCTGCCACAATAAAGCTATTGTCTTCATCTGATTAACTTCCTCAAGTATGAATTGGTATCATTTTCTGGCTAAATAAAAGGTAAGGGGCTCTGAAAATATTGGTCTAACTTAGGTCTCAGGTGTGTTGTGAATTGAAAAAACCTTGTAATAAACTGTGATTAAATTCTTGACAATTATAATAGAATTATAATAGAAATTTGTTGCTTTTACCAATCCACATCAGTTTTCTTATATTCTGGTAAGAGCTCCCAATTTTGCTTTGACGGATTGGTCATTTAGTAGAATTGTCCACCGTGGTATCCTGCAAGTAGGTGGGCACATAATCCACATTTGTCCTATTCCATTCACTATAGAATCTCAACCTTGAGCAGAGCAATCAAAAACAGAAAAGATTTTTAGCCACTTCATCCATCGCAGGGGTAATGCCCTGAGTACTTTGATTATAATTTCCTGCTCCTTAGACCACAGGAACTATCTCTGTTTTTGTTTATCCCCAGCCTTGTTCTTCAAATATGTCTTCAGTTTTCTGAGCTATCTATTATATGTCAATATATTTATTTCCTGCTTAAGAAAACCAAAGTCTGCTCCTGAAAAACTATTACAAGAATATAATGACCTATTTAAATTGGGAATGCTTGAGTGTCCAGAAAATGTGGCAACAGATATGCTATACAAGTCTTCTGATAAACAGAATTTTCTTTGTCAGTTGTGACACTGTGTAAATGAACCATGTCATTCAACAGTGCTAATTCAGGGTTAATTCTGCCACTGAGCTCAGGCATCTTATTCTTTTTATTTCTTTTTTTTTTTTTAATTGAAGTATAGTTGGTTTACAATGTTGTGTTAATTTCTGCTGTACAGCCAAGTGATTCAGTTATACATATATATATTCTTTCTCATATTCTTTTCCATTACAGTTTATTACAGGATATTGAATATAATTCCCTGTGCTATACAGTAGGACCTTGTTGTTTTTCCATTCTATACATACTAGTTTGCGTCTGCTAATAACAAACTCCACTCCATCCCTCCCCCACCCCACGCCTTGGCAACCACAAGTTTGTTCTCTATGTCTGTGAGTCTGTTTGCGTTTCATAGATAATTTCATTTATGTCATATTTTAGATTTCACATATAAGTGATATCATATGGTATTTGTCTCTTTCTGACTTACTTCACTTAGTATGATAATCTCTAGTCCATCCATGTTGTTGCAAATAGCATTATTTTGTTCTTGTTCATGGCCAAATAATATTCCATTGTATATATGTACCATTTCTTCTTTATCCATTCATCTGTTGATGGACATTTAGGTTGTTTCCATGTCTTGGCTATTATGAATAGTACTGCTACGAATATAGGGGTGCATGTATCTTTTTGAATTATAGTTTTGTCTGGGTATATGCCCAGGAGTGGGATTGCTGGATCATATGGCAACTCTATTTTTAGTTTTTTGAGGAACTTCCATACTGTTTTCCATAGTGGCTGCACCAACTTACATTCCCACTAACAGTGTAGGAGGGTTTCCTTTTCTCCACACCCTCTCCAGCATTTGTTATTTGTAGACTTTTTAGTAATGGCCATTCTGACCAGTGTGAGGTGGTATCTTATTGTAGTTTTGATTTACATTGCTCTAATAATTAGTGATGTTGAGCATCTTTCCATGCAGACACAGTCTTATTCTTAATGAATTATGACTCACCCAACTCAAATGTGAAAGATTAATAGAAAACTGCCACATGATTTCATATCACATATATGGTCAGGTAGACACAAGACCAGGAGAAAAAGGACAAGAGAAAATGAGACTCCAGAAAAATGCTACTCAACTTTTTTCTTCCTTATACTCTCTGTGTGAAAGCATTATAGTGGTATTGACAGCAAAAATGACATCATTATGCAAAAGAGGCGATTGGGGAAGTAACGATAATTTTAAAGATGGGCAGAGCTGAAGCAAGTGCATATGCCTTAAAGAAATGGGGGAGGAAAAGAACCTGTGCTTCTCCAGGGACTGATAAATTAAAACAGATCTTTAAAAAGAAAGCAACACTCTGTCCATCAGCTTTTGTTTCAGTGGAGTTGTCTTCTCTGTAGAATATTTTCTTTAGTAGAAAAATGTTTAGGATACCAGATGCTATACAGACAAAAGGGATAGTGTACTACTCATCAGTTGTTTGAGCTGGGAGACTGGGGTGGGTTAAACATTGTGAAATACAAAATTCACTATGAACAACCTGAGGATCTGTTGACATTAAAAAAGTGGGGCAAGATTTGCACTTATAAATGTTTTAAATTAATATCTACTAATAATACTGCTTTGAGCTCCATAAATCTTTTTCTTCAGTGACATGCATTATCTACTTAATATAGTAATACTTATATTAATATGTGTGTATACAACACATACATCAGTACCATGTAAGACATATATCTTAATACACATAAAATATATACTGCTTATAACTCTCTGACTTCGGGTAAATAGCTCACCTATCCTATTTCTTCATCTATGAAATTAATTATAACACGTACCGCATCAACTTGTTGTGAGGGTTAAATAAGGTAACATACAAAAAGTAATTAGAAAATATACATATTATATGAATTATAAATCTCATTTTACTTTGGTTGAAAATGTCTCTAATCCCTTTATTATTCCTGCAATATTCTGTGATAAAATTATTGACGGGAAAATCATTACTATTTTACTGAAATTTTTCTGAGTTAAACTTGAAACTTGGTATTGCATAGCTTTTGATATAGTCATAAACTGACCAGCTTCATGCATTCAATCATTCAAGTAAGTAATTTTAGGCATGTATTTTGTGTCCAGTGCTGTGCTATGTAAAGCAGATGCAAAGATGAAAACAGGTGCATCTGCTCCAGAGTCTCATGATTGTGGCCCAGTAGTTGAAAAAAAGCTTTAAAAGATAGAATTTAGACGAAAAAACTGTGTTCTGTGTGAACATGATTCATGTGTGCAACTTGTCTGCACTCACTTAAATGTGGACTCTTAAAAAAACAAAAACAACAACAAAAAAACCTCATAGAAAAAGAGATCAGACTTGGGGTTATCGGAGGCGGAGCATGGGGGGAGAGAAACTAGAGGAAGGTGGTCAAAAGGTACACTCCTCCATTTATAAGATAAATGAGTACTGGGGATGTAAGGTACAACATGATGACTATAACTAACACTACTGTATGCTATTTAGGAAAGTTGTTAAGACAGTATATCCCAAAAGTTCTCATCACCAGGAGAAAGTTTATTTTCCTTTTTCTTTCCTTTTTATTGTATCCATGTCAGAAGATGGATGTTAACCTAACCTATTTTGGTAATCATTTCACAATATAAGTAAATCAAACCATCATGCTGTTTCTGTAAAACTTATACAGGGATGTATATCAATTATTTCTCAATAAAACTGGAAAAACATTTTTTTAAGTTGACTATATAAGTTAAATGAAGAATTGTGGTATTAAGTTCCCAGAACATTTTAAGTAAGTTGTAGGGAAGTTAAAATGAAGTGGGTTCTTGGATAGAACATTTCTATAAAATAAAGACATTTCCACTGTGTTTCAAAAATATAGTCATCGATCTTGTTAATAACCCTCCCTTTTTACCATGTGGAGAATATTTCATTCTTCCTCTGATGTCAGTGACTTCCTTTTAGAATTGCTTCCCATTCCTAGAAAGGTGCTCATTACAAAAGAATGGATCTGCCAATAATCTGAAGTACTAAAGGTTCAGTAGACAAAAGAGCTTACTGTTTTGATAAACAGGAGGTTTTAATTTGAATACCCCAGATAGTCCATTAATATTAACCAAATTAATTTTTAACTTGTCAAATTATATAAACCACATGATCATACCCTTTAGTATTTTACTGGATATATATTAGGTCTTGTTATTGCTAGATACCATTTCCATCATCATTTGTTTCCCTGTTTATTTGTTGCCCAAACAAGAAGTATATTCTCTCTTCCTGTGTTTGAGGATCTCCCAGGTCTTTAAATAAAGACTTGGTAAAAGGCAGAGTTCACCATAAAGCTGAAAATATGAAACATTTGTGTACTACTTATTTCCTGAGTCACATTATCTATACTTCCCAATCATTCCAAGAAGCACTTAATACCTATTTTAATAAATTCCTTTTTCACTTAAATTACCTAGAGCATAATACATTTGGGCACAAATTAAAGATACGACATATGGAAAGAAACTTGTTTTAAAAGTTTCCACTATATGCTAGGAACTGTTGATGTTTTTTGAAACATATTAACAACAGCAACAAATAATAATACTTTAGTCACTATTTTATTATTTATAAAAGTTGTTCATTTCCACTGCACACATACTGAAACAACATAAACTTACTCTAAATTATTATAAAATTATTATGCACTTCAAAAATCCTTTATCATAAGACACACCAAAAGCCTTTCTTCTTTTCCAAATGGCTGAGTGTATACCAAGCTTTGCCAAATTTGTGTTAATGAGGAAGTAAAAAACATTGTTCACACACAGAAGCCTGAAGCACATCCTCTTGCTAACATTTTTACAAGCTTTTTTAGTCTTTACAGCAAATTTCCATTTGTGGTTCTTCTTCGAAAGAAGGCTGGGAAATTTTTGCAAGAGTTCATCGTTTTTCTGTCTCTCTCATGAACTTTGAATAGATAAGTGTCTTGCTTTGCAGTTCAGTTATTCTGAAAAGTTAAAGTAGACCCTTGGGGTTACTGTACAAATATCCACCCACAAGATTCAATGTAGAACAATTCTGTGCTGCTTGTGTTTTACATTTGCTACTCATTTCCAGAGCTTGACCTCAGCTGATAAACATTTTTCACTTTCAGTTGCAAGTGAAGGAGCTGAAAGAAAGCTGGTCTCATCTGGGACATGTTATAGTC